>NC_088397.1:51929640-52544140 GCF_034236695.1 Oncorhynchus nerka
AGGGGAAAGACACCACCTGTCTGAGGATGCTCTTAACGCAGGGCAGGGGAAGGCCAGTGTAGTTGGATTTGATGATCCACTTCAGCAGTTGGTGACCCAGCACTTCAAGAACCATGCATACATCTGACACATAGCTGAATTAAGGAGAAACCATTTCACTCAGATGTGCAAGTTAACATACGACACATACTGTATGAGAAATAGATCACGGGTAAAATGATAACACGTGGAGGACTTTTAAAAGGATACGCTCCCCATTGACTCCAGAGACCTTGAAGTCATCGATAAGTTGCACAACAGTGTCTCGTTTAGGGTCAGATGGGTCACTGTCCCTTACCTAAATGCAATTGATAACAGGACATAACTGGGGAGTAAACATGTGACTTTTCATTATCACCATTGTGCAACTAATAAAAGGCAATATTTCCTAATAAGCTTGGCTCTGGTTGATGAACAAGCAAGGTATTAGACTGATTAAGCCTATGTAGCAGAGAATAAAAGGTTGAACATGGGTATACAATACTAACACATTTCAGAAGCTTGATCTCATCCAAACCAGTCTCTGTGAAGGTTGGAGCACTCTTTACCACCTTCAGAGCCACAAAACGCCTCTTCCTGCTCATACAAATACAAAATGTGAATCACTTGCTTCAACTGTCATAATCACAATATGAAACCGAAGGTCAATCAATAACAAAAACAATGTTATCAGTATAACTATTATACTTACTCAATGTCCCAGCCTAGCCACACAGTGGAGAAGTGGCCCCATCCCAACTTCTTCACCACCTGGTAACGGTCAATGAATATTGCTCCAATTTCCACTGGGTAGTAGCCACCTACAATGAACATTGAAGCCTCTTTCCGATCAACAATAAACTGTATAAAAACTCCTACCACACAATATTGTATTGTTGTTTGGTGATATTTGGCACACTGGTGAAGTACCTATACAGTAATCAGATGGATTCTCCTGTTCCTCATCATCGGATCCGAAAATCTCAGGTGAAGGCGAATATGATGATAGTTTGATGGTAAGAGGTGGTTTGGGGGTAGGGTCAACTAGTGGTTTAGGGGTCAGGGATTTGGGGGTAAGGGATGATTTGGGGGTAAGCGGTGGGTTGGGGTTAACAGCAGGTAAACTGAGGGAAAGGGCTGATATTGCAGCAGCATATCTAGATGAAGGCACATTGGACATTGTCAAAGGACACACAATAGAACAGGGAGCCGACGCCTTCTAGCCTAGACAGCACAGGTCATGCAAGTGTAGGGTTGAAGGAAATGGAGATGAAGATGGTACACGCAGAAGGTCTACGGCAAAAAGAAAAACAGACACACTTTTCATTAAACACTTTCACACTATTATACATTGACATCCTAAGCATTCATACATAGGATATATGAGGTTAAATGGCCAATGTACAGGTAACTGCCAAAATAAAGGAAACAATAAAGGAAACACCAGCATAAAGTGTCTTAATAGGGTGTTTGGCCACCACAAACCCCTCTTTTAAAGTCGTGAGATCTCTTCTAGCCATGGTAGTCAAAACAATGGGAAATGGGCATTTTCATACATGACCCTAAGCCACTGATGCAGACCTTTGGAACATCTACATTTTAAAAAGTCTAATAAAATCCATGTAATATATCCTACACCTTCACAATGAATCCATTATTTATTTTAGACAGGTCTAAAGAAACATGATATGAAGAAAATGTAGCCTATTTCAGAAGAATGAATAGCATACTTTGAGTTGTCCTTAATTAGTTCCTGATATGGCTATGCCAAATGGCTGTGGGCTACACTAGTTAATTTAACAGACAAGACTTGCTTAGAATTCCGTGGCATTATTTCATATTATTTTGTAGTATGAAGAATACAATTGAACAAAGCTGAATAAAATAGACAGGATATTTTCTCCAACTGATTTGAGGGAGTGCACACGTGGCTATTCTGTTGAGCGGTTAACAAAGAAATATGTACTCCTATATGCTTATTGATAGTTATTAATGTAACTTTAGTTGTTCTACAAAAACTGGGCTATATGTTTGGATTTGTTAATACATTGTAAGGCTGAATGATGCGACTCTAATGATGATTTTTTTTTAAGTTGCTTGAAAGACATGAGCTCTGCTATGTTTTTTTTGCGAAGTCTGTACACTCTTTGTCAGTCTCTAAATTACAAATTGAGAAGCACTTGATTATGCCTCGAATTTCCCGGCGGCCTCCCCTTTGTGTGGCGATAATGCACCCTAAAATCAGAAGCACCCGGGACACAACTTTGCGCGTCCTTATCCAATTCCGAGGTGCATATTGAAGATATAGCCAACAAGATGAATAGGCTTAACGAACTGCAAAAGCACTAGCCTATGTCAATCTACTATCCCCCATAGTACAAATTCTACTCTGTGGGATAAATACATATTCCAAACATATTCTGGGACAGTTGTAAGATGCGATAGATCCCAAATTAATATATTTTTTTACGCAATGAGGCTGACGCAACAGATCAGAACATTTAGCTAAAAATGTTGATAAACTATTCGGCTATATCTTCCCATTATAAGTACAGTAATGCACACACAGCAGTAGGTTATAAGCGCAAATGTTCCATTAGCGGGAAAACAACATTATCAAAAGTGACCATGAATGCGATTATGCATGTAATGCATTTATTATAAAGATGCATTTTTATGGTGAAAATTATCTTTCCCAAACTTGAAACTCACGCGCTGCATATATGCCCGTTAGGCTCTGCACCCCTTGTAAAGAGGATTAATGTACTTCATTTTAAGAAGTTTTTGGCCACTTTAGTTGTGATTACAAACCTTATCAAAACATATAGGCCTATGGGTTAGGCTACATGAGGTGTCCGACTCTGATTCGAAACAGTCACACAAAAATCTCGTCTTGGCATATAATAAATAATATATGTGTGAAATACGCTCTGATTTAGAATGGCACTGTTATTGGAGAAGCCCAATAACAGTGACTGAAAGGTCACGTGGAATTTGACTGCCTTCATGACTGGTGGCACACGGTGTGGCGGTAATAGGGTCACCACAAAAGCCCTAGGTGTGAATACTTATGTAAATGAGGTATTTACTTTTGATTTTCAATAAATCTGCAAAACATGTTTTCACTTTGTAATTACGAGGTATTGTGTATAGATGGGTGAGATTTTGATTTGATTCATTTTGAATTCAGGCTGTATAACACAATTTGGAGTAAGTCAAGGGGTGTGAATACTTTCTGAAGGCACTGTACTTCGTATTCCTCATTTACTGAAGTATTTTCCTTTATTATGGCACTTACTTGTATCTACAAAAGAGTAAAGCCTATTCAAATTCTAAATTTAGTCAATCTTATCATTCTAGATACTGTCTGCAATTACATTTTCAGGATCCAGTGAATGTGCAAGAGTTTATTTTTAGCTGGGTTTCGATGAATGGCTTGTCAACTTAAATAGCTCTTCAAAGCTGGCCTGTAACTATTGACTGGGTGCATATGCTCTCTAGCAGAGTCCTTCTTGTAAACATGTCACAACTATAGCTAGATGGGGCCGTCTGTCAAGTCATTCTCTCAGTCAAGTCACGAAGGTGTCAAACACAACCTCCAGTTTGAGTTGTTTGGTAAGACCTCAGCACTGCCAAGTACAGCAAACCTGTCCTCTAAATAAAACAAATGTTAAAAAAATGTAACAGATGATTTACATTTGTGTAACTGATTTATAAAAGTAACTATCTAAGGCAAAACAGAAAGTAGAGTGCTAATAATAGTCGTTAGGTAGCCGGAGTCTGTTCTCGACAAAAGTTGTTTATATGTTGCAGTTTGTCATTGTTTTGAAGCTGATATCAGCGAACAACTTCAAGTTCATGGAGTTATTACATGGTGACATATTAAATAATAATTGGTTCTAAACTTTATTACACTCTGTAACTGTGAAATTATTTTTAAAATATTTACCCAAATACTTACATATAATAGTGAAAAACGGTGTCCTCCGATTTCTCTGGCAGCTGAGGGACTGTTCTTCCCTCGTCAATGTTTGCTCTGCGCGCCTGCCTGCTTGCCCATAAGCACAGCATATGTTCTGAAAATGACGTGAGCTGAGCTGTGCTGGTGGCTGGCAGGACACTGGTTTCCACTTTCCACTAGAATCACAGCGGCCCGCTGTAAGGGGTTTCAATGTTTTTATGAATATTGCTAGAAACAACAGAATACGTTCATTTGGAATTTCAAACCTACAAGTGTATGTGCCGCTGCCTGCTGGTAAGGTTTCTTAACTTGGACATACATTTTTGCCAACACATGGCTAACCTTTGTTTAACCAGCTAAACAGCTGCTCCTAGTGAAAATGTGTTTGGGAGTTATCTTTCTAGCTAATAGGCTATGTTAGTGTACAATTCCGCTTCCAATTATAATGTGGGGTGGTTAAAAGAATGAAAAACTGTCTACCAAATCTATTCATTTTAAAATGTTGATTACTTCTCCGTCCCATTATCATTCACCTGATGAGAAAACATGATTGGGTCACTGGTTTGCCTGGGAGGGGGTCCCTGGGCAATACTTTTTTTTAAAGACCATTGCACTAGATAACACAGCCAAAGTCAAATTGGCTATATTATAAAGATTCATGCTTTTTGGTCTAAATTTAAGGTTAGGGTTAGGCATAAGGTTAGCAGTGTGTTAAAAGTTAGGGTTTAAGGTTAGGTTTAACATTTTAACTCACTCATGCACTCTTTCCCTCACTCACAAACTCCCTTCAGGGGTGGAAAGAGTACTGAAATATCATATTCAAGTACTGTGACTTTAATAACATTTTACTCAAGTAGAAGTAAAATTACTCCGAAAATCTATTCAATTTTAGTAACAAGAGTATTTGCAATTAGTTACTTTGCACCTCTGTAAAAAAGTAATCTGTCAAATTGTGTCATTCTTCAAGCAAAGCCAAAGCCATTAGAATTAGGCTAATAAGGATGAACTGATGAAATGTCCTATGATACTTATTTTATTTAACTGAGGCAAATCACTCACAGTCATTACATTGTAAATACATGAAAATCAATATACTGTAGTTTTCTTTTTGAATGATTCCATTTCAACATGTTTAATTAATCATGATTACACTTTATTAAAAAAAGATCAATGAATGCACCCCATCCTCCTCCCACAGAAAATGTACAGTATGTCTCACCCCTTTGAAATATGGTCATCGTGTAATGGGATGAAAAAAAACATGTCTCAACTCATTCCAGTCAATCAATATAACTCATTTGTGGCATTACTCCAAAAATCGAAAAACGAATACATTTGTAAATGTCAATTAACACCACACTTATCTTGCTGGTGCTGAGAATTGTATGGGCTTTATGACAGAAGTGTATTTCACAAAAAGATACAAAATATTATAAGTTCATAAATATACAATATATATTCTGGATAAATTTGCTTTGAGCTGAGTGTATATTCATTTATGTTTTACAGACATAAGTTACATCACCTGAAAAATACATTTACGACCCCCAATGCACAGCAGTTTGGTCATCAGTTTCAGGTTTAGACTAGCTGGAAGAATTTCACACACTAACTACTGAATGGGAAAACAGCAACATTTAAAACCATATAACATTCCACTAAAGGTACTTGAGAAGAAAGGAACATTTTTAGCTGTAAAACATGTCAATAGATGAAAAGCCATGGCATTCATGAGTCTATTATCCTCAGTAAAAATGAAAGATCATTATTAGCTACGTACATACTTTTTTTGTTTTCAGATGACAGTTTTGCACCATAATGATCAATGAAGAAATACACTTACACTTTCAATATTATTCCAGAGATATTCCTTTCCTACCATTAATTTAGTTAATGATGCACTTTTATAATGGTATAATCATGAGCCTATGATACACAAGAACAGACAAGCACATACACTATAAATACAAAAGTATGTGGACACCCCTTCAAATTAGCGGATTCTGCTATTTCAGCCACAACCATTATGGACAGGTGTATAAAATCGAGCACACAGTAATGCAATCTCCATTGACAAACATTGGCAGTAGAATGGCCTTTTCTGAAGAGCTCAGTGACTTTTAATGAGGCACCGTCATAGGATGCCACCTTCCCAACAAGTCAGTTAATCAGATTTCTGCCCTGCTAGAGCTGCCCCGGTCAACTGTAAGTGCTGTTATTGTGAAGTGGAAACGTCTAGGAGCAACAACGGCTCAGCAGCTAAGTGGTAGGCCACACAAGCTCACAGAACGGGACCGCTGAGTGCTAAAGCGCGTAGTGCATAAAAATCATCTGTTCTTGGTTGCAACACTCACTACCGAGTTCCAAACTGCCTCTGGAAGCAAAGTCAGCACAATAAGTGTTAGTCTGGAGCTTCATTAAATGGGTTTCCATGGCCGAGCAGCCACAGACAAGCCTAAGATCACCACGCGCAATGCCAAGCTTCGGCTAGGGTGGTGTAAAGCTCGCCATCATTGGACTCTGGAGCAGTGGAAACTCGTTCTCTGGAGTGATGAATCACGCTTCACCATCTGGCAGTCCAACGGACAAATCTGGGTTTTAGAGGATGCCAGGAGAATGCTACCTGCCCCAATGCATAGTGCCAACTGTAAAGTTGGTGGAGGAGGAATAATGGTCTGGGGCTGTTTTTCACGGTTTGGGCTAGGCCCCTTAGTACCAGTGAAGGGAAGTCTTAACGCTACAGCATACAATGACATTCTAGACAATTCTGTGCATCCAATTCTGTGACAACAGTTTGGGGAAAGCCCATTCCTGTTTCAGCAGGACAATTCCCTCGTGTACAAGGCGAGGTCCATACAGAAAGGGTTTGTGGAGATTGGTGTGGAAGAACTTCACTGGCCTGCACAGAGGCCTGACCTCAACCCCATCGCTCACCTTTGGAACGCTGACTGCGAGCCAGGTCTAATCGCCCAACATCAGTGCCCGACCTCACTAATGCACTTGTGGCTGAATGGGAGAAAGTCCCTGTAGCAATGTTCCAACATCTATTGGAAGGGCTTCCCAGAAGAGTGGAGGCTGTTATAGCAACAAAGGGGGGACCAACTCCATATTAATGCCCATGATTTTGGAATGAGACATTCGATTAGCAGGTGTCCACATAGTTTTGGTCACGTAGCACATCATGGGAAGCTTATAAAAGGGTCGTTCTTGAATTGTGGTGGCATTAATGACTTAAAATATTTTTATCATTATGATAACATTGTGCCAACACTAGTAGTAGCGTATGACAACATGATACATTGGAAATGGAATCTCCTACTAGCACAGTTCTGACATAAGGCCTGCTCATGCCATCATTCAGCAGTGCCATCCCTAGCCCTGTTCTTGTTAGATCCTTTTAAAAGGAATTTATTGTCAAATCTTTCTTATTATCATGATATATACAGATCCAAATATGTGGTTTATTGTTGATCTTGAATGTCCAATTGGGCCACACATTTTCTTATTTGCTCAAACTTGATACCCTGTCAACCATTTTCTGGTTTTCAAGTGTTCTCTCTTGGGGAAAATGTCCCATCCCACTGTTCTACTTGCTTTTGAGGGGTTAAGGCTTTTGACATTCATAAAGTGCTCTGAAGGAAAACATGCTACGCAACTGAATGAATAAAAATGACTAGAAAGTTCATTAAACGACTGTCCTAGACCAGTAAAAGCCCTCTGAACTTTACTATTATGACTTTCAGCAGCTGGACTCAAAAAATGCAGAAAAATGAGATTGCATGAAACAACTCAATTTGGCAACAACAGGCATTACTTTCATTTGTTGATTGAAGACCAAGCTTTGAAAGGATTAGTGTTAGCATTGCAGATTATTAGAAAGCACTAACGTTTTTACAAAAGGTAGGGTTCTGTTTTAAACACAGAGCAACAGCTCCTGTTCCTCAGTCTACGATATTGCAATGTAAGTCCCCATTCATTTAACAAAAATGAGAAATAGCAAGCCAATGCATGTTTGATGGACAGATGAAAAGATAAGACAGATGTAATATATTCATCTTTACAAACATGTACATTTACACATTCACTGGTGTCTAAATACTTTTTAGATCATATGAGTTCATTACATATGTTTGTAAATCACAAGACTAATGAGCAATAAATGACCTGTTCTATATCTATTCTTTATACCTCATAAGATACAAAATAGTTATTTAGAATACATATACTATATTCTGTAAAAAAATTATATCTTGGGAGATTTGTTAGGTTAAACAAGGAGGATGTTTGTTACATGTGGCTTGGGTCTGACCAACGATAGAATACAATACAGTATACGGTAGCTACAGAATAACAGGGCATTCAGAACGGCTTTACAGTCTTTTTCTGCTGGGGTTGTAATGTGTTTTTTTTAGCTTGTGAGGTCACCTTATATCAGCTCCTTTCACCTTGTCTGGATCTCTCTGTCTGTGTGTGTGTGTGTGTGTGTGTGCGTGTGCGTGTGCGTGTGTGTGTGTGTGTGCAAGTATGTGTTTAAAAAATGATTCAGCTACATTAGACCAACGTGCCAGGGTCAGCGCTGGGCTCCTTCGGAGTCATGTCTTGCATCTGAGGATGAACGGGCTCTTGATAGAGTGAGAACTCCATTGACCTGCCATAGAGAGAGCACAAATCATCACAGCACTCAAAAGTACCGGAATCTGCACCTGTGTGAATGTTACCAACAATCATTACAAAGTACAGAAATACTCACCTTCCATGCAGTGGGTGGCCATGGAAGCTGGCTGACTGAGACATCTGGGACCTATGGAGTGGATCACCTTGTATAGACTGAGCCTGGTGCACCAAAGGGTGGGGGTGTGAGAGGCGGGAGACCCCTGAATCATGCCCCTTTGATGTGGTAGTAGGGTAGCCAAGGGCGTTCCTCAGGTACCAGTCTCTGAGACCCTCCAGCGCCAGAGCTTTATGTAGACTCCTCGTCGAGTCCTCCGGGGTTGGGCGAGAGAACTGGGGAGGCCTGTGATTGAATGAGGGGCCGGACAGCTCAGTCTGGTAGGGGTGCAGGTTGGGAATGGAGGAGGTAGTGGAGCTTGGGGCAGGGTGGGGAGACTCATAGGCAGAGAGCAGGATGGTGTCATGCTGCAGGGGGATGAAGGGTCCACAGGACTTGGTCCGCGTGACTTTGACTCTGTGAGGCTCAGCCTGGGAGCCACGGATCACCATGGGGCTGTAGGGTGGGGCAGCACTGGGTAGATGCACCTGGGATAGGGAGAAGCCGTTGGCTTGAGGAGGCACTGCAGCAGTGGACGATCGAGGAGAGGAAATGTCCTGCCAGATTCTACCTGTTGATTGGTACAGCTGGTGTTGCACTTGAATCCTCTGTTGCTTCCCCCAGATGTAATCCATTAGGAGCTCGTTGTAACCCCCTCCCCCTGCTTCTCCTCTCCCACCCATGGACAGCCTGTTGCCCTGCTCCACAGAGCCGTCCAAGTGTCTCTCAGGACTGCCCAGGTGGATGTGCCTCAGCTTGCCATCAGTGAGGGTCTCAGAGCTTTTGTAAGGCCCTCCTTTGGCGGGCATCCCGTTCCTGGGGCCTGGGTCCTCGGGGAGACTGGAGCGGTCAAGCAAGGCCTCAGAACTGTTGCTCCGCCGGGCACGGGAGCTGTACGGGCAGCCTCTGCGCTCCGAGGAGGAGCCTTCCTGGGTTAAGGGCACCATATGAGGTACATCCAGGCTGCCAGACCACTGCTTTAGTGCAATCCCACCAGAGCCATCCGATCTGAAGGAGAGAAAGAGAGCAAGGAGCTTATTGTAATAGGTTAGTCCTAATGTAAACACAGTATCTTTACATTTCATATTCCATTGATTGAATGTGTGATATCAACGGGAGCATGATATAAGTATCTATGGCACTAAGCATCTGACTTCTCACAAAATAAATCATCTTGAGAGCTTTGATGATAAAATGTTGATGCAAATGTTGATGCAATGTTTACCATGGCTGGCATGTTCTGTAGTCTAATTACCTGCTGCACTCATCTGTTATTCTGTCAGCCTCTCTGTCATCATAGTGGGTGGGTAGCAGTGGATGTGCTGCATTAAGCAGAAGCACTGGACCAGAAGAGGAATATTACCTGACATGAACACTGATTGGGGCAGTCCGGGCGATGAGGGGGGTAGCAGGAACACTTCTGCCTTCAACATTAGATGTACTCCTTGGTAGAGAATGACTAGGGCTAGGAAAAAAACATGAGTTCATAGCTTTAGACCCAAGAAGAAGGAGAGCGTTACACGTGTACACACACACACACACACACACACACACACTGACAATACCTGATGGAGCTGGTCACAGAGTTACGGCGCGTCCTCATTTCATAGTATATCTCCACTGGGGACAGTTTCCTACAGACCTGGTGGTCTGGGCTGCCCAGGGACAGACGGGGCTGGGACATGGAGCGGTAGTCTGCTGCCACACTGGGAGAGGACTCCTCTAAGGGAGGGAGAAGATGAGGTTTGGTCAACTTGAGTCACCCTAACTCACAATCGACACGCAAATACAGTAAACAGAACATTCTCTTTCATGAACATAATCAGACAGCAGCCGTGTAATTCTGAATTTAAGGAAGACAAATGTAAGTCTTCGCTCTTCTCATTTTTACGATAGGTACTGAAATGTGATCTGTCATCTAGTAACTGATTGTAAACTGAGTATGCACAGTACCAATCATCCAATCTCTCTTTTCATGTAGCCTCACCGAATAACGCAATGAAAACAAACTCTGTCTAGACGTTTGGATAATATTTTGCAAGACTTCAGTGTTTGGGTGAAACAGACAAAGATAACTGCTCAATCATTTTTACCCACTAGCATTAACAGATTTGGTTGTTATGATTGTTTTTGCAGCTCTGGCTAGCTCACCGTTGTCATGGGATGTTGAATCTGACATGGAGCTAGTGCTCTCTGACATCACCGTGTCCTCTGCAAGAAAAACAAACACAACCTCTTTATATCACAGGGAGTAGAGACCATATACACATACTGTACCATCACATCATTGGAGGGGACAGGAGAGGAAACTGGCTCATATCAAAGTGAACTTCTGTGAGGTTAACCTTTCACTGCAGTGGGCTAAATCAGGGTCACACAGAGAGTTTCTTGGTAGTCTTAAACAAATACACCTGACACACATGGTTATAGGCTTTAAAACAAGAAGACACCTGTACCATGTCGGATATAGAGTTGAAATGTATTACATTTTGAGTTTGCATCCCAATATTACACTTTATATACATCACAGAAGATTGAAGTATAACAAAGAATTGACATAGAATCACCGGACTTCCAGCAGTAAATTTGTATTTATTTGATTAATTATCAAATTATGAAAAATATGAATAACATTCCACCAATGAAGCCACTAGGTAATGTGACTGCAGGAAAGGGCTACCCAGTACCCAGTTGTTTGGCCTAGATAGATATCATGGAAACATTTATCAAGATATGTATGTATAGCTGTGAACACGTCTTTGAACTCTGCTGTAGACAGCACTGCCTTACCTGTGTGGCATCCCCGGTGAACGGTCCTCCTGCTGTTGGGGACATTCCTGTCTGACTCTGAGTGCCTGTACAGAGCACCACTGAAGATTGTTTTCATCTGCCTTCGCTGACCTGTCTCATCCTGCACAAAGCAATAGCTTAGTCAGTGATGTGTTGATAACCAGTATTAACAGACATTCAGGACCTCTGTGACCAGTGTCATAGTATTTGAGAAAGTCCTCTGACCTCTCCCCTGGTGTTGTTATGTGGCAGGCCAGCCCTGCGCTGTACAACGGGAGCTCTCTCTCCTGTCTCCAGGGGGAAAACATGTGGGACCTTCCCGGTCAGCTCCTGCAGACAAAATACATGCCACAGAATTAGCCTAGTTAGATTAACAAGTGAACACTGTTTTCATACAGCCAATGCCAAGTCAAATGTCATACTGTCTGTTATATAATATAGTTATATAATTGAGCAATAGAAACAAATGTAATAAACACTGATACATATCCTGTTAGTCTCCAGTCTTTGTATCTTAAAATAGTTGATTGTTGCGCTTGAATACATGTGCTAGAACTAATGTGATAATAGTCCAATGAAGATTAAACTATGTTGTTCAAGAACAGTATCATTTGAATGGTGGTACATCCGACCACCGAATCAAAAGTACTGCATATAGAGAGTATATAGAGAGCGTTTCCCAGGCATTAATAATCTTATTCTAGAGAGAAGCTGAGACACATCTGTGTTCAATTTCAAACCAAAAGCAGGGGGATGTGTGAAACAGCTGTGAGTGAAAAGCTGGAGCTGCTGCCTGGTATGTCTGGCTCTGCCTCTGGAGAAAATCAGGCTAACATTGATACGCTGTCGCTACATATTCTTGACTCATGCAGCTCTGGAAGGGGAAAGCTTTAAACTTCGCTATGTAACAAAAGTTGCCAAATGTTGTTCTTTCATCTGTAGCCAAACTCAGTGAGCCTGATTTACAATTTCAGGTGGTTGAGGTTTACAGGGGTTTAGAGCTGCTCCGTACTGAGTCAGATACAGAAAACAAACCCAAAGTTGGTTTATGCTTTTCAATAATCTGATAAAGCACACGTCTCTATATCATGGCTTGGGTGGGTGAATGGAGCCATTCCCTCTAACCTGACCTGAGACCTACAATGGTTCAAAGGTAGGAAAGAGGAACTGACCTGAGACCTACAATGGTTCAAAGGTAGGAAAGAGGAACTGACCTGAGACCTACAATGGTTCAAAGGTAGGAAAGAGGAACTGACCTGAGACCTACAATGGTTCAAAGGTAGGAAAGAGGAACTGACCGCCTCCAGCAGACACACTTGTCTCAGCTCTCCCACTCGGCTGGTGAGGAGGTCTTCCAGGAGTTGCTTTCTCTCCTGCAGTGCGGAGATGCGTTCAGCTTGCAGCTTGCTGTCCTGATCTGCACACCAACACACACATCAACACATGCAGCTGAGACAACAACCATTTATACAATTACTTTGTTGCAACAATGGTGTTACTAGGTAATTACAGTATTACTGAGCACTTAAAATATTGTGTAATTGCATCAGATTATCAATTAAATTCTGGGGGCAGATGTGTTAGAAAAGATACTAGAACGAGAAGCGGAAGCAGGGCGGTAGTTCCACCCCCCTGTCTCTGCAAGTTCCAGGCAAGTCTATGGGCCAAATGTCCCCTCCCCGAAAGATGTGAACACCTGCGAAATTGGGATTTGTCTGAAGGATCAGTGACGGAAAAATCTGTGCACCGGAACAAAGTTAGTTGTTAGTCGTTACATCCCACAGGCTGTTGACAGATGCTACGATACCATCTTATGTTACATGCGTCTGTCCACAAGAAATTAGTAAGTAACCCCAAATCTCTCTGTGGAGGTGTAAAACTCACCTGGAGCCCCAACACTCATGGATGTGATGAGGCGCCCTTTGACCTCCATGTGGTCTGATTTGTGAGGTCGTGCTTCTCAAACCTCAGCCAATCAAAACCTCACCTGTTGAGAGAGAGCACTGTGATTACCTAATAGAAATGGAACAAATAATGTGGGCCTAGAGCACAGGTTGGTTTAAATACATTCATCTTACCTAGCAACTTCAAGCATGTGTTCTCCAGTAGTTTGATTAGCCATCTATTTTTGTTAAACCAGTAAGAATGTGTCTTCCACTAGTCAAAAACAATAAAGTGATCCCAGCCACCGCCAGTGGGGGGAGCCTCTGATTCTTTTCAGGTCTCTAATGCTAAATCCTGTAACAGAGAGGCAGAGTTTAAATTTTTGGTAATGTGACTAAAAACAAATTGGCCTACAGTTAATATAGAATAAGAACCGTGTGTGTTGTTTCAATGATAGACTATCAGGCCTAGCCTGTCTATGTCCATCGTATGTGCATTATATAAAATGTATGCTTGGTGGCATAGGATGGCTTCATGTTAACAGGATAATTCAAACGTGTGCTTAATAGAGTGATTCAAAAATTAAATAACATAAGTATTTAACATGATAGTGTAGACTGTGCCAACATAATAAATAATATTAAAGCAATTGTACGAGGGCATGGCCTGCCTGCCTGCCTGCCTGCATCTCTTAGCTCTGACAATCATGTCTTCGAAGAGGAGTGAGAGTGAAACAGAATTAATAACGTATGGAGAAGAACAGATGGAGAGAAACCTAAACTGTGTTTCATGTCTCAATTTCCAAAGGTAACCAACACAAAATAAAATAATACCAAAAGTAGTACCAAAAGTAACAGCAATAACTTTTCACTGAAAGTAAGACACAACCTGCTCTGTTTATGTCCAGTTGCACACATTCAGGGAAGACAACTTACACCAGCATTCCCCAAGTGAGGATGGCTTTCACTTCAGCAGTAATAAATTCATGAACTAAATTCATGAACTTTTTTGAGGAAAAGATCATGATCATTAGAAAGCTAATTACGTACTCCTCTTTAAATCTGCGTATTCCTCCAAAGCTCAGTTGTCCTGAGTCTGCACAACTCTGCCAGGACCTAGGATCAAGAGAGACACTCAAGTGTTTTAGTACTATATCTCTTGACACAATGATGAAAATAATCATGGCCTCTAAACTTTCAAGCTGCATACTGGACCCTATTCCAACTAAACTACTGAAAGAGCTGCTTCCTGTGCTTGGCCCTCCTATGTTGAACATAATAAACGGCTCTCTATCCACCGGATGTGTACCAAACTCACTAAAAAAGTGGCAGTAATAAAGCCTCTCTTGAAAAAGCCAAACCTTGACCCAGAAAATATTAAAAAATATCGGCCTATATCGAATCTTCCATTCCTCTCAAAAATTGTAGAAAAAGCTGGTGCGCAGCAACTCACTGCCTTCCCGAAGACAAACAATGTATACGAAATGCTTCAGTCTGGTTTTAGACCCAATCATAGCACTGAGACTGCACTTGTGAAGGTGGTAAATGACCTTTTAATGGCATCTGTCCTCGTGCTCCTAGACCTTAGTGCTGCTTTTGATACCATCGATCACCACATTATTTTGGAGAGATTGGAAACCCAAATTGGTCTACACTGACAAGTTCTGGCCTGGTTTATATCTTATCTGTCAGAACGATATCAGTTTGTCTCTGTGAAAGGTTTGTCCTCTGACAAATCAAATGTAAATGTCGGTGTTCCTTAAGGTTCCGTTTTAGGACCACTATTGTTTTCACTATATATTTTACCTCTTGGGGATGTCATTAGAAAACATACTGTTAACTTTCACTGCTATGCGGATGACACACAGCTGTACATTTGAAACATGGTGAAGCCCCAAAATTTCCCTCGCTAGAAGCCTGTGTTTCAGTCATAAGGAAGTGGATGGCTGCAAACGTTCTACTTTTAAACTGAGACAAAACAGAGAGGCTTGTTTTAGGTTCCAAGAAACAAAGAGATCTTCTGTTGAATCTGACAATTAATCTTGATGGTTGTACAGTCGTCTTAAATAAAACTGTGAAGGACCTCTGCGTTACTCTGGACCCTAATCTCTCTTTTGATGAACATATCAAGACTGTTTCAAGGACAGCTTTTTTCCATCTACGTAACATTGCAAAAATCAGAAATTGTCTGTCCAAAAATGATGCAGAGAAATTAATCCATGCTATTGTTAGGTTAAACTACAGCAATGTTTTACGTTCCGGCTACCCGGATAAAGCACTAAATAAACTTCAGTTAGTGCTAAATACGGCTGCTAGAATCCTGACTAGAACCAAACAATTTAATCATATTACTCCAGTGCTAGCCTCCCTACACTGGCTTCCTGTTAAGGCAAGGGCTGATTTCAAGGATGTACTGCTAACCTACAAAGAATTATATGGGCTTGCTCCTACCTATCTTTCTGATTTGGTCCTGCCGTACATACCTACACGTACGCTACAGTCACAAGACACAGGCCTCCTAATTGTCCCTAGAATTTCTAAGCAAACAGCTGGAGGCAGGGCTTTCTCCTATAGAGCTCCATTTTAATGGAATGGTCTGCCTACCCATGTGAGAGACGCAGACTCGGTCTCAACCTTTAAGTCTTTGCTGAAGGCTCATCTCTTCAGAAGGTCATATGATTGAGTGTTGTCTGGCCCAGGAGTGTGAAGGTGAACGGAAAGGCTCTGGAGCAACGAACCACCCTTGCTGTTTCTGCCTGGCTGGTTCCCCTCTCTCCACTGGGATTCTCTGCCTCTAACCCCATTACAGGGGCTGAGTCACTGGCTTACTGGTGCTCTTTCATGCCGTCCCTAGGAGGGGTGCATCACTTGAGTGTGTTGAGTCACTGACGTGATCTCCCCCCCCCCTCCCCCCTTGGGTTGTGCCGTGGCAGAGATCTTTGTGGGCTATACTCTGCCTCATCTCAGGATGGTAAGTTGGTGGTTGGAGATATCCCTCTAGTGTGGGGGCTGTGCTTGGCAAAGTGGGTGGGGTTATATCCTTCCTGTTTGGCCCTGTCCGGGGTATCATCGGATGGGGCCACAGTGTCTCCTGACCCCTCCTGTCTCAGCCTCCAGTATTTATGCGGGCACATTTCATCCGAGTACTTCCATGGCAATCAACAATGGATGGAGGGCTTCAGCAAAAATGTGCTTCTCAAAGTGGATGCTGCACCTACCATTAATGTTGCTTCTTAAGCATCTCAGACAGCTAGCAACACCAGCAGAGACCGCAAGTATGATCACTGGCATGGAAGTGAACCAGGTAATTGAAAGAGCAAGCTAGCATGCTACCTCTATGCTAACGTTAGCTAGCTGTAGAGCTACCACATTTAGCTGACGTCTTTTATCTAAATAACACTGATAAAACTATGCACATGTAAACACATCTATCATCTAACTGCTGATGCTGTCCTAGATAGGCTTGTACTATGGGAAATAGTTTTCAAGGTCTTTTGGGGGGCTGCGTGTTGCGGTAATTTGTCACTCTGTGGCTATAGGGGAGTTTTCTATATGGCCTGCTGAGTGCGGGCTAAACTGAAATGCTATGCTTTGGCCATGGCTCAGACCGCGGATCGGGTGTCACTTCAGATAAGCCCCGGAGCCATGTTTTCTTTTGAGGGGTGGATTTTGGTCCATGGGAAAGTTTATTTTTGGATCTTAGGATCAATGTAGTCACAGTTGTTTCTTGTTGAAGAGACAGCAGATAACATTAGTTTGCTATCCTCTTACTCCATTTCTATATGACTTTTTGGCTAGATTTTGTTTGTGTACTACCATATGTCGATAACATAGCAAAGTTTATCACTGGTATGGGCTAGTAAATATCCTAAACCTAGCCAGTTAAACAGTGATAGCTGCAAGCTAAACCTTTGGATAGAGGGAGGAGAGAATTCACTTTCTGTTTCATCTGCAGCTGGCTTTCTGGTGTTCACTCAAATCTGTTTTTACACATTTAATTATTGAAATTATATTTTTATTCTATAAAGATTGTAATTGTATCAATATGTTGTGAATATTGTTGAAAATCCTCAGAGCCATTTTACATACAAAATATGAAGTTCCACTTGGTGCGCCCCAGCTTACAGGCAACATGTTCCTCCACCGTTTGAGAAATTACAATCTTGCGTTCTGGGTTTTCCGGCAGTCTACATGGTTTTTGTATGTGGGGAGCATAAATTGTACAATTTGTAAACTAACAAATAATTTTCAAGTTAGAACCCATGTATACTGAACAAACTTTAAACGCAACATGTAGATCCCAGATCACAAAAACTCACAAAAAGCTAAATTCTCTCAAATTCTGTCCACAAATTTGGTTACATCCCAGTTAGTGAGCATTTCTTCCTTGCCAAGATAATCCATCCACCTGACAAGTGTGGCATATCAAGAAGTTTAATAAAAAGCATGATCATTACACAGGTGCACCTTGTGCTGGGGGGCAATAATTCAGTATACATCTGGCTCTTCTTTGGACACTGTGTTAACAAACCTAAAGATGAGCTTCAATGCCATACAACACTCCTTCCGTGGCCTCCAACTGCTCTTAAATGCAAGTAAAACTAAATGCATGCTCTTCAACCGATCATTGCCCGCACCTGCCCGCCCGTCTAGCATCACTACTCTGGACGGTTTTGACTTAGAATATGTGGACAACTACAAATACCTAGGTGTTTGGTTAGACTGTAAACTCTCCTTCCAGATCTCCAGTCCAAAATTAAATCTAGAATCAGCTTCCTATTTCGAAACAAAGCATCCTTCAATCATGCTGCCAAACATACCCTTGTAAAACTGACTATCCTGCCGATCCTTGACTTGGGCGATGTAATTTACAAAATAGCCTCCAACACTCCACTCAGCAATTTGGATGTAGTCTATAACAGTGCCATTCGTTTTGTCACCAAAGCCCCATATACTACCCACCACTGAGACCTGTATGCTCTTGTTGACTGGCCCTCGCTTCATATTCGTCGTCAAACCCACTGGCTCCAGATCATCTATAAGTCTTTGCTAGGTAAAGCTCACTCCGCCTAATCTCAGCTCACTAGTCACCATAGCAGCACCCACCCATAGCACGCTCTCCAGCAGGTATATTTCACTGGTCATCCCCAAAGCCAACTCCTACTTTGGCCGCCTTTCCTTCCAGTTCTCTGTTGCCAATGACTGCAACGAATTGCAAAAATCACTGAAGCTGGAGTCTTATATCTCCCTCACTAACTTTAAGCTTCAGCTCCTTTGCACCCCAGTAGCTCTACTTGCACATTCATCTTCTGCACATCTACCACTCCAGTGTTTATTGTAAAATTTTAATTATTTTGCCACTATGGCCTATTTATTGCCTTACCTCCCTAATCTTACTACATTTGCACACACTGTATATAGACTTTTCTATTGTGTTATTGACTGTACGTTTGTTTATCCCATGTGTAACTCTGTGTTGTTTGTGTCACATTGCTTTGCTTTATCTTGGCCAGGTCGCAGTTGTAAACAAACAAATTTTCTCAACTAGCCTACCTGGTTAAAGGTGAAATAGAAAATAAAATGCCACTCTAAAATGTGCAATTTTGACACACAACACAATGCCACAGATGTCTCAAGTTTTGAGGGAGCATGCAATTGGCATGTTGACTGCAGGAATGTCCACTAGAGCTGTTGCCATAGAATTTAATGTTCATTTTCTACCATAATCTGCTTCCAACACAGTTTTAGAGAATTTGGCAGTACGTCCAACCGGCCTCACAACCGCAGACCACGTGTAACCACGCCAGCCCAAGACCTCCACATCCGGCTTCTTCCCCTGCGGGTTAATCTGAGACCAGCCACCCAGACAGCTGATGAAACTGAGGAGTATTTCTTTCTGTAATAATGCCCTTTTGTGTGGAAAAACTGGCTCCCAAGTGGGCGGGACTACCTACCTTCCCAAGTCCACCCATGGCTGTGCCCCTGCCCAATCATGTGAAATCCATAGATTTGGGTCTAATGCATTTATTTCAATTGATTGATTTCCTTGTATGAACTGTAACTGTAAAAAAATGTTGCATGTTGCATTTATATTTTTGTTCTGTATATATGAGTGGAGACCATCCTCCTCAGTGAAAAATAAAAATAGTAAAACATTAAAGGTATCCTTTTTAGATAAGACTACTAAATATATTCACGTCACCAAATAATTGATTAAAACACACTGTTTTGCAATGAAGATCTACAGTAGCCTCAGCCGCACTCTGTAGGGTAGCACCATGTTTTAGCTAGAGGACAGCTAGTTTCCTTCCTCCTCTGGGTACATTGACTTCAATACAATACCTAGGAGACTCATGGTTCTCACCCCCTTCCATAGACTTACACAGTAATTATGACAACTTCCAGAGGACATCCTCCAACCTATCAGAGCTCTTGCAGAATGAATTGACATGTTGTCCACCTAATCAAAGGATCAGATAATTAATCTATTATTGAAAGCATAAGATACAGCTAGCTAGCACTGTAGTGCATAACATGTGGTGAGTAATTGACTCAAAGAGAGAGAAAGACAATAGTTGAAAAGTTTTGAACAAATTAAGGAGAAGCAAGAGAGAGAGAGCTAGCTATATTTCATAGTATATATATTTGTTTTAACTTTCACTTACTTAGCTAGCTAGTTTAGCCTACACAAATAGCTGGCTCAAACAGAGATGGGTGACATGTTAGTTAGCTGGCTATGGCTATCCAACACTGGAACTCTTCCAAGTCAAGGTAAGCTTTTGGTTTTATTAATTTATTGCCACTGGGGCCTGCCGGTGTAACTGCTTAACTGCTTGCTGCTGACTGTACACAGTACTTCATGATTGTAGCGGGTTTAGTAACGCGTTAGTTCTAGTAGCTATGTTGACTATGACGTGACAACGATGTAGGCTGTGTAGCGGTTAGTGGCCATGATATGAAGGTTTGGCTTGGAAAAGTTGTTTCACCAGGTCACAGACAGCTGATGTGTTGGGCACTGAAGTCCACAAGCGAAGGAAAAAGGTGAGAGGAGGATAGCGAGTAAATCGATGCTAGAAGGAATGATATACAGTGGGGCAAAAAAGTATTCATTCAACTGAGACTGCTCTTCTCTGTATCACGGAGGCCCTCCGCACTGCTAAAGCTAACTCTCTCTCCTCTGCTCTCATCCTTCTAGACCTATCGGCTGCCTTCGATACTGTGAACCATCAGATCCTCCTCTCCACCCTCTCCGAGTTGGGCATCTCCGGCGCGGCCCACGCTTGGATTGCATCCTACCTGACAGGTCGCTCCTACCAGGTGGCGTGGCGAGAATCTGTCTCCTCACCACGCGCTCTCACCACTGGCGTCCCCCAGGGCTCTGTTCTAGGCCCTCTCCTATTCTCGCTATACACCAAGTCACTTGGCTCTGTCATAACCTCACATGGTCTCTCCTATCATTGCTATGCAGACGACACACAATTAATCTTCTCCTTTCCCCCTTCTGATGACCAGGTGGCGAATCGCATCTCTGCATGTCTGGCAGACATATCAGTGTGGATGACGGATCACCACCTCAAGCTGAACCTCGGCAAGACGGAGCTGCTCTTCCTCCCGGGGAAGGACTGCCCGTTCCATGATCTCGCCATCACGGTTGACAACTCCATTGTGTCCTCCTCCCAGAGCGCTAAGAACCTTGGCGTGATCCTGGACAACACCCTGTCGTTCTCAACTAACATCAAGGCGGTGGCCCGTTCTTGTAGGTTCATGCTCTACAACATCCGCAGAGTACGACCCTGCCTCACACAGGAAGCAGCGCAGGTCCTAATCCAGGCACTTGTTATCTCCCGTCTGGATTACTGCAACTCGCTGTTGGCTGGGCTCCCTGCCTGTGCCATTAAACCCCTACAACTCATCCAGAACGCCGCAGTCCGTCTGGTGTTCAACCTTCCCAAGTTCTCTCACGTCACCCCCGCTCCTCCGCTCTCTCCACTGGCTTCCAGTTGAAGCTTGCATCCGCTACAAGACCATGGTGCTTGCCTCTACGGAGCTGTGAGGGGAACGGCACCTCAGTACCTCCAGGCTCTGATCAGGCCCTACACCCAAACAAGGGCACTGCGTTCATCCACCTCTGGCCTGCTCGCCTCCCTACCACTGAGGAAGTACAGTTCCCGCGCAGCCCAGTCAAAACTGTTCGCTGCTCTGGCCCCCCAATGGTGGAACAAACTCCCTCACGACGCCAGGACAGCGGAGTCAATCACCACCTTCCGGAGACACCTGAAACCCCACCTCTTTCAGGAATACCTAGGATAGGATAAAGTAATCCTTCTCACCCCCCTTAAAAGATTTAGATGCACTATTGTAAAGTGGCTGTTCCACTGGATGTCTTAAGGTGAACGCACCAATTTGTAAGTCGCTCTGGATAAGAGCGTCTGCTAAATGACTTAAATGTAAATGTAAATGTAAGTTCTGCCACTTAAAAAGATGAGAGGCCTGTAATTTTCATCATAGGTACACTTCAACTATGACAGACAAAATGAGAAAAAAATCCAGAAAATCACATTGTAGGATGTTTAATGAATTTATTTGCAAATTATGGTGGAAAATAAATATTTGGTCGATAACAAAAGTGACTGGCCTAGCCAGTCTCCAGATCTCAACCCCATAAAAAATCTTTGGAGGGAGTTGAAAGTCCGTGTTGCCCAGCAACAGCCCCAAAACATCACTGATCTAGAGGAGATCTGCATGGAGGAATGGGCCAAAATACCAGCAACAGTGTGTGAAAACCTTGTGAAGACTTACAGAAAACGTTTGACCTCTTGTCATTGCCAACAAAGTGTATATAACAAAGTATTGAGATAAACTTATAATAGTTGAAGTGTACCTATGATGAAAATTACAGGCCTCTCTCATCTTTTTAAGTGGGAGAACTTGCACAATTGGTGGCTGACTAAATACTTTTTTGCCCCACTGTATATTAGTTCATATACAGCACCAACTAAATAAACATCAGATAAGGTTCATTATCTACTGCCTGGACTTTAAAGCCTGCCAGCAATGGCCAAAGCAGGAGGTTGCTCATCTCAGTCTAAAGTCAGGGGTAGCCTATCATTTTTATTTATGGTATTATTCAGAATTCCATGCAAGCTTGTTCCAAATCAGGCCTTATTCCCTCATGCTGCATTGAGAACAAACAATAGTGATTATCTTCAGTGCCAGAGCATCTCTCACTCCAGAATCTTAATCATAAAGAACAGGCAGCTCCTTGCAGTTTACTAAATAACCACATCCTTCTTTCCTAAGCAAAACACCATCAACAACACAGAATGCCTCAAGAGCTAAGAGTAAGGTTGGAACATTTTTAAGATGTGTACAGAGAACGGCACCATAATATCATCGTAAAAATAAAAAAACATGTATCTACCACCTCATTCATACCATATGGGAGATTCATGCTTCAAATACCTCACACATTTAACATGGGTTCCAGTCCTGGAGTTGAGACGGTCCAGTTTGCACGTACTAGTGTGAAATTCCCCTTGTGTGACTTCCCATTGATAGACACCGTTTCTTAAACAGAAGCAAACAGATTCAGTTGTTTGTCTTAAACAAACAACTGACACGGTAATGATTCACTGTCCATTGACACTGATAGTCTGACCCAACCCATCGCATGAATCCACTGCAGTCCTAGTCAATCGATTATTCTTCATTTAACTTAATGTACACTGAAGAGGACATCATGTTATTGACCAGAGGGAGGTGGTGTACCAAACTTCGACCAAAATTATTAATAAATGTGCCATTCAACAGTCTAAAAACATGGGGGGAAAGGGGCAAGACTGAGAGATTGATAGGAAAAATGGCGAGACAGACAGGAACAGTTGGGTGTCCACTTGGACGGAAGTGTGGTGAGTTGATGCCTGGAGCCATAAGGCCGGCACGTCATCTAGGAAGGTTTTCTTCCACACAAACCAAGTAATACACACAGCACAGAAAGGCAGTGTGAGCAGCTAGATCTCTACTTTCCACAATCAATTTAGAAAGTTCATAAATAATGAAGGTACGTTCATAAATAATCAAGGGAAACATGGCATGAGAGGGATGAGGAGCGGGGGAGCTGGTCAAATACAACAGGACTCCTACCTTACTGTTCTGGATTTACTGCCTTTTGAACCTAGAACCAAATAAAACACACCTGAAAGGACTGCTGATCCCATGGTGTGAGTCAGAGGTAACTACCGTACTGGCACATCTGGAGGGCAGATGTGTTCAGAGACACAGGTACAATAACTCAGCACTAAACTCACATTCCTGAGTGAATCCTACGGGAAAGAAAGAAGGTTTAGAGGAAAATCACCAGTCAGACCAAATGAGGTAAGAGACAGTGAGATGAGTGGGATGATCAGAGAAACAAGACGGAGTGACTATTGACAGTATAAGAACGAGATGGACACTTGGGAGACCCAGCCGAAATATGCTGACGATGGTTATCGTGATACAGATGAGCTGTGGAGAGAAACACGCTGATTAAAACATGAGCTTTGAGCGCAGGCAGGCAGCCCCGTGTGCAGCTCGCATCACACGCATGCAAAATGCAAATCAGCCAGGAGTTTAATATTCAAGTCCAGGGGGGCCACATAGTCAATGCTGCAGGGCAGGCCTCTCTTTCTCTTCTACTATGTCCACACATCTTTACAAGCTTAGCCTATTATATGATAATATTCACAGGCCGTATAGCCCCACCACTGCAGGGCAGGCAAAAATCCATCACGGCTCAGTAAACAATGCGTCATTCCAGCCCATTTAAAGATCCTAAAATGGTTTTCTTCTGTAGCACGGCTAGTCCAAATACGTATTAATTTGCATATTTTTGTGCATACTACTTTGAATACTGTAATGTAGGCTACTATATCTTTGCCAAATGGAAATAGTTTCTTATTTATAGGTACCCAATGCTTTGATACCATTATGATGTTGATGCTACTAGCAGAGACGCAAAGAAGAGCAGCTGAAATGTGTCCTCGGCTCCAGTGCAGATAGACCATCGGTGATGCTACAGTGGCACACTCAATCCTGGTGGTGGCTACAACCATTGTTTACACAGCTGCTGCCTGCTCCTGTCATGAATTGTCAAATGACACACAAACTCACCTCAACAGACATACTATAAATATATATACTCAGCATCAGAATTGTTTTTTTTTAAAAGGACAAGCATTCTTTTTCTTTTTTAGAAGAGATCTCTCTCATAAGTAAGCATTGCTGTATCAAACAGATTTTACCTGCTCTCTTCTGTAGCTCTGGCACATTTTCTCTATGTTCATTTGTGTAACTTTCCTGACTTGACCTCAGATAATAATAATAGTATAGTAAGTATGCAGTATTCCTGGAGGACAGTTATGGAGACGAAACCTTTAGCATAAGACAGGGGGTGGGGGATAGAAAGTTAACAATATAACAGAGGAAATGTCCACACCTGGGAAGGAACTTCAATTGAAAATGCAGAGTTTGAAATGTATATCTTACCATATGCATTTTGGCCGAAAATATGTTTTCCGTTTAGTTCATTTTATTGTCATTTTCATTTGCGTACCCCTCTAAAGGTCCCTGACTCCTGTTGCTTTTGCAAGAGATACACTACCAAAAGTATGTGGACACCTGCTTGTCGAACATCTCATTCCAAAATCATGGGCATTAATTTGGAGTTGGTACCCCCTTTACTGGCATAACAGCCTACACTCTTCTGGGAAGGCTTTCCAATAGATGTTGGAACATTGCTGCGGGGACTTGCTTCCAATCAGCCACGAGCATTAGTGAGGTCGGGAACTGATGTTTGGCGTTTAGGCCTGGCTTGCAGTCAGTGTTCCAATTCATCCCAAAGGTGTTCGATAGGGTTGAAGTCGGGCCTCTGTGCAGGCCAGTTCTTCCACACCGATCTCGACAAACCATTTCTGTATTGACTTCGCTTTATGCAAGAGGGCATTGGCATGCTGAAACAGGTAGGGGCCTTCCCGAAACTGTTGCCACAAAGTTGGGAGCACAGAATCGTCTAGAAAGTCACTGTATGCTGTAGCGTTAAGATTTCCCTTCACTGGAACTAAGGGGCCTAGCCCAAACCATGAATAACAGCCCCGGGACATTATTCCTCCACCGCCAAACTTTACAGTTGGCACTATGCATTGGGGCAGGTAGAGTTTTCCTGGCATCTGCAGAACCCAGATTCGTCCGTCGGATTGCCAGATGTTGAAGCTTCCCTCCAGAGAACGCGTTTCCACTGCTCGAGAGTCCAATGGTGGCAAGCTCTACACCATTCCAGCCGACGCTTGGTATTGCTCATGGTGATCTTAGGCTTGTGTGCGGCTGCTTGGCCATGGAAACCCATTTCATGACGCTCCTGAGGAACAGTTATTGCTAACATTGCTTCCGGAGGCAGTTTGGAACTCAGGAGTGAGTGTTGCAACTGAGGACAGACAATTTTTATACGCTATGTTCTTCAGCACGCGCCAGTCCCATTCTGTGAGCTTGTGTGGCCAACCACTTCGCGTCTGAGCCATTGTTGCTCCTAGACATTTCCACTTCACAATAACAGCACTTACAGTTGACCGGGGCAGCTCTAGCAGGGCAGACATTTGTTGGAAAGATGGAATCCTATGAAGGTGCCACGTTGAAAGTCACTGAGATCTTCAGTAAGGCCATTCTAATGACAATGTTTGTTTATTTAAGGAGATTGCATGGCTGTGTGCTACATTGGTGCACTAAAACTCGTAATGTTTTAAGTACACTCTTAGAAAAAAAGGTTTCCAAAGGGGTTCTTCGGCTGTCCCCATGGCATAGGATAATCCTTTTTGGTTCCAGGTAGAACCATTTTTGGTTCCAGGTAGAACCATTTTAGGTTCTAGATGGCACTTTTTTTTAAGAGTGTGCAGTCGTGGCCTAAAGTTTTGAGAATGACACAAATATTAATTTTCACAAAGTCTGCTGCCTCAGTTTGTATGATGGCAATTTGCATATACTCCTGAAAGTTATGAAGAGTGATCAGATGAATTGCAATTAATTGCAAAGTCCCTATTTGCCATGCAAATGAACTGAAACCCCCAAAAACATTTCCACTGCATTTCAGCCCTGCCACAAACGGACCAGCTGACATCATGTCAGTGTTTCTCTCGTTAACACAGGTGTGAGTGTTGACGAGGACAAGGCTGGAGATCACTCTGTCATGCTGATTGAGTTCGAATAACAGACTGGAAGCTTAAAAAGGAGGGTGGTGCTTGGAATCATTGTTCTTCCTCTGTCAACCATGGTTACCTGCAAGGAAACAAGTGCCATCATCATTGCTTTGCACAAAAAGGGCTTCACAGACAAGGATATCGCTGCCAGTAAGATTGCACCTAAATCAACCATTTATCAGATCATCAAGAACTTCAAGGAGAGCGGTTCAATTGTTGTGAAGATGGCTTCAGGGTGCCCAAGAAAGTCCAGCAAGCACCAGCAAGCACCATCTGCTAAAGTTGATTCAGCTGCGGGATCGGGGCACCACCAGTACAGAGCTTGCTCAGGAATGGCAGCAGGCAGGTGTGAGTGCATCTGCACGCACAGTGAGGCGAAGACTTTTGGAGGATGGCCTGGTGTCAAGAAGGGCAGCAAAGAAGCCACTTCTCTCCAGGAAAAACATCAGGGACAGACTGATATTCTGCAAAAGGTACAGGGATTGGACTGCTGAGGACTGGGGTAAAGTCATCTCTGATGAATCCCCTTTCCGATTGTTTGGGGCATCCGGAACAAAGCTTGTCCGGAGAAGACAAGGTGAGCGCTACCATCAGTCCTGTGTCATGCAAACAGTAAAACATCCTGAGACCATTCATGTGTGGGGTTGCTTCTCAGCCAAGGGAGTGGGCTCACTCACAATTTTGCCTAAGAACACAGCTGTGAATAAAGAATGGTACCAACACATCCTCCGAGAGCAACTTCTCCCAACCCTCCAGGTACAGTTTGTTGGCGAACAATGCCATTACAAAAAGTCATTACAAAAATGACAGACAAACAACGTGAAAAACTACAAGTAATCTAGTAAAAACCACAGAATTCACAAGAGTATAACCAAATCAAAAACAGCTAATTAAAAACATTGACGGGTCAGTGAATCAGTCTCAAGATCATTCATCAGTGATTTAAAATACCAATCGGGACAAGTTCTTCCAGTTTAAAAGTATTTTGTAAGGCAAGAATTAGTCAGGATGTGGCCCAGATGTTAATTGACAGTATGCCAGGGCGGATTGCAGAGGTCTTGAAAAAGAAGGGTCAACACTGCAAATATTGACTCTTTGCATCAACTTAATGTAATTTCAATAAAAGCCTTTGACACTTATGACATGCTTGTAATTACACTTCAGCATTCCATAGTAACATCTGACAAAAATACCTAAAGACACTGAAGCAGCAGACTTTGTGAAAATTAATATTTGTGTCATTCTCAAAACTTTTGGCCACAACTGTAGGCAGAGGGAGGGAAGCCATTTCGTTGGTGGGTGAGTGAGGCTTCGATTAAAAAAAAAAAAAATGTAAATACAGTCTTCAGGATTTATTACAGTCATTCTGTCTCTCATTCAACAAGCTGCACCTGAACAGCCAGCCACCAGCTGGACCCTGTGGAGAGATTATGGAGGGTCAGGTGACCTTCCAATATGATATCGTCTCACTCTCTGTGCCTCCCTGAACTACTGATTATAACATGCTTATCAGCAAGACCCAGAGCAGCTTTGCACATGGTGGCCAATCCTATGGCTAGCGCAGTATTCCCATTTTGAAATCCTACTCCCTCCCCTCTGCCCTTGATGGCTCGCTACCCTACGCAGATCTGAAACAACAGTATAGGTGAAAGCAATCTGGTGTGTCCTCCTACTACTAGATTTCTGGTAGGTTCAAGGTAGAACAGAATGTAATAAAAAATGGAATGTGGCCCTTTGTCAATAGAGATTATTACTATACTGTTTTCCCACATGAAGGGATCTCTGTATCTATTCCAAATCCTTGCAGTGAAAATGTTTTGTCCTAATCCCCAAGCCCTTTATACTGGTTCAAATCCTCGCTGTTGGATGACACAGAGTCTCATTGACACATCACAATGTGTACGATACAAGGTAACACTTTCGGCACTTTCACCTATCCAGCTGAGTCTGGGTCAGTGTGTGGGTGGGACCCAAAAAATGTTATTGTATAGGCTACTTTAGACAGAGTGTACAAAACATTAAGGACACCTGCTCTTTCCATGACATAGACTGACCAGTTGAATCCAGGTGAAAGCTATGATCCCTTATTGATGTCACTTGTTAAATCCACTTCTATCAGTGTAGATAAAAGGGAGGAGACAGGTTAAAATAAAGATTGCTAAGCCTTTAGACTATTGAGACATGGATTGTGTACCGTGCCTTCGGAAAGTATTCTGAAAGAATAAAAACATGTACTCAGCCATCTACACACAATACCCCATAATGACAAATGCTCTGGATTGACGTGTACAACAGCGTGTTCAGGTTTCCGCCAATATCCAGCAGCTTCGCACAGCCATTGAAGAGTGTGAAAACATTCCACAAAACACAATCAGCATCCTGATCAACTCTATGCAAAGGAGATGTGTCAGGCTGCATGGCAAAAATGGTGGTTATGATCTACGGCCCATTTTCTTTAAGGTACAGTGCATAACAGAAAGTATTCTGACTCCTAGAACCTTTCCACATTGTTACATTACAGCCTTATTCTAAACTGGATTAAATAAATGTTTCCTCAATCCACACACACACACTAGCCCATCATGACAAAGTGCAAACATGTTTAGAAATGTTTGCACATTTATAAAAAATAAAACCGAAATACCTTATTTACGTAAGTATTCAGACCCTTTGCTATGAGACTCGAAATTGAGCTCAGGTGCATCCTGTTTCCATTGATCATTCTTGAGATGTTTCTACAACTTGATTGGAGTCCACCTGGGGTAAATTCAATTGATTGGACATGATTTGGAAAGGCACACACCTGTTTATACAAGGTTCCACAGTGCATTTCAGAGCAAAAACAAGCCATCAGGTGAAAGGAATTATAAGTAGAGCTCCGAGACAGGATTGTGTCGAGACACATATCAGGGGGAAGGGTACCAAAAAATATCTCCAGCATTGAAGGTCACCAAGAACACAGTGGCCTCCATCATTCTTAAATGGAAGAAGTTTGAAACCACCAAGACTCTTCCCACAGCTGGCCGCACGGCCAAACTGAGCAATCGGGGGAGAAGGGCCTTGGTCAGGGAGGTGACAAAGAACCCGATGGTCACTTAGACAGAGCTCTAGAGTTCCTCTTTGGAGATGGGAGAACCTTCCAGAAGGACAACCATCTCTGCAGCACTCCACTAATCAGGTCTTTATGGTAGAGTGGCCAGACAGAAGCCAATCCTCAGTAAAAGGCACATAACAGCCCGCTTGGTGTCTGCCAAAAGGCACCTATAGACTCTCAGACCATGATAAAAAAGATTCTTTGGTCTGATGACCAAACTCTGTCCAGAATGCCAAGCGTCACGTCTGGAGGAAAACTAGCACCACCCCTACAGTGTAGCATGATGGTAGCAGCATCATGCTGTGAGGATTTTTTTCAGCGGCAGGGACTGGGAGACGAGTCAGGTTTGAGGGAAAGATGAACGGAGCAAAGTACAGAGCGCTCAGGATCTCAGACTGGACAACAACCCTAAGCACACAGCCAAGACAACGCAGAGGAGTGGCTTCGGGACAAGTCTCTGAATATCCTTGAGTGGCCCAGCCAGAACCCAGACTTGAACCCAATCAAACAACTCTGGAGAGGCCTGAAAATAACTGTGCAGCAACGCTCCCCATCCAACCTGTCCAGGCTTGAGAGGATCTGCAGAGAAGAATGGGAGAAACTCCCCAAATACAGGTGTGCAAAGCTTGTAGCGTCATACCCAAGAAGACTTGATGCTGCAATCGCTGCAAAGTAAAGAGTAAAGGGTCTAAATACTTTATACATTAGCAACAATTTCTAAAAACCTGTTTTTGCTTTGTCATTATGGGGTATTGTGTGTAGATTGATGAGGGGAAAAAACGATTGAATCAATTTTAGAATAAGGCTATAACTATCAAAAAGCGTCTGAATACTTTCCGAAGGCACTATGTGTGCCATTCAGAGGGTGAATGGGCAAGACAAACGATTTAAGTGCCTTTGAACGGGGTATGGTAGTATGTGCCAGGTGCACCAGTTTGTGTCAAGAACTGCAATGCTTCTAGGTTTTTCACGCTCAACAGTTTCCCGTTTGTATCAAAAATGGTCCACCACCCAAAGGACATCCAGGCAACTTGACATAACTGTGGGAAGCATTGGAGTCAACATTGGCCAGCATCCCTGTGAAACGCTTTCGACACCTTGTAGAGTCCACACCCTGAAGAATTGAGGCTGTTCTGAGGGCAAAAGTGGTGCACCGATATAACATTGTTTGGCCGATACCGATATCCGATATTTTCCTTGGCAAAAATAAATAAATACTATAAATTTCTTGTCCCCATCGAAGCAGCGGTCCTTGTACATAGCATCGAGCATGGTGGCGACACAGTGAAGAGAGAATGCCACCGAATCGCTTGTTCACAGCCTGTCGCCAGTTTTGTTGAGCAGGTGTTTCAATGCCATGACAGAGGGTATCACGTCTGCTGCAGGCGCAGTTGATGAGCTTATTTCTAGAGTCAGTTGTTCGAATGGAGCTAGCTAGTGTGTTCATGATTCCAAGTTTCAAACATGTTCTCAAATGCATTGAAATGGCAGCAGCGGTATGACAACCAGCACATTCATGAGCATGAAATACGACTTTCCTCAGTACGAAATCCTCGGTGACCCACTGTGCTGTCAGACTCAGCATGCTCATGGAGCTGATATCGCTGGTCCAAATGTCAATCATGAAGCTAATAGCAGTGACGCTATTACTGTGTAACTCCGGTAGGGCAACATCTGACAAATAACGCACTTGGGAACTTAGTGTGTGCCGGTGCTCGACCACTCGGCGAGCCAACATCACCCACGACAGAGAACGGTTGATTGTCAAGGGCAATGAATTCCATTATCTTGGCGTTAATGGATTTTGCCTTTTGAGTTGTCTGGCTGAAATGTTCTTACTCATTCAAATGACTGCTCGACTTGTTGACTGCTTGATCTACTGTACACAGCAGACATTGTTGGCTATGTTAGGAATGCGGTGTTGCATATGTAGCACTAAATCTTATGTGGCGTCATTAAGCCATGTACCTACGTTATATAGGTATGCACGTCAGCTTTGACATCGGTTTTGCACATCGCCGTTAAACTAGATATCGGGCCGATGTCGATGTTGGCATTTTAAGCTAATATCGGCCAACTCCGATATCTTCACCAATATATTGTGCATCCCTATTAGGAAGGTGTCCTTCGTGTTTTGTACACTCAGTGTATATCTGGTAGCTGATAACTACATTCATGGAACATCAAACCAGCTTCTCAAATCCTGTCAGTCCGTTCCAGTTCAACATCCAATAAATGGCATGGACATGGTGTCTCCTTGGCGCAACAGCCAATTATGTTTGTGTTCACCTGAGTCTGAAAACTGTACACAAGTTCAGAGCATGCTTTATAGAAAAGTAGAATAATAATTATACTTGATATACTTGATTTATATGAAACAATGACATGATGAGGGGAAGAAGGCCAAACCAACCTGCAGCTCTAGTTAACTTTGGCTACAAGAAAACAGTGTGCACAAACGATACTCCTAGACAAGCATTCAAAAAGGTTTACTGTCTGCCGCCCACTGATTTCCAGACCATTCTTTAACTTCATGGACGTACTGTGACCATCCTCTAATGGCCGTGTGCTCAATGAACTCAAAGACCACGTGAAAAGGATCACTTCTAAAGTGATCAGTGCCAAGCATCACTGCATTTTGCAACAATATAGAAAATCCTTTTCTGAGAACACTGCAGTGTTTCCCAGACAGACCAAAGCGGCAGCAGCAGTGAATTACCCCGAGGCGCTGTCCGGGTGAACAGATTTGGACAAGTACCTCAGATCCTGGCAAATCTGGATATCCTTGTTCATGAATGTTTCTATAATAGTGTTAATGACAGTGCCGGTCAATGAGTGTGGGAACATGCACAACCTACAGACCTCGTGTCTAACATCTCCACTGTTAAAGCTGAAATGATAAATATAAGTAACATAATATAACCATCTTAAAGGTTGAGAAAATATAAAAAATATTTATCCTAAATATAGATAACATAATTAACCATCTTAAAGGTTGAGAAAATAAATAAATATTTAATTATGTTGGATAGTCAGACAATAACAGGGACAGATTACATGAAAATTGCTTTTGAGAACAACAAGGCTCTAGGTAGTAACTGTATAAACTATTGATGGGCCCAGTGTATGTATGTATGTATGTATGTATGTATGTTCCATATCATCATCATATGCAGCAACAGCTCGAGGACATTAAAGCCCCCCCATCATACATGTGCCTCAGTAAATCCTACAAACATAGAGTTTCGTAGTATTCAGAATAAAATCTTGATATCTTTTTGAAATTTAGTATGTGTCCAACATATGGGAATTCATCAATGTGTCATGATGAAACGTCAAAATGTAAGGTACAACTAAAAGAAATCACAACCAAAAATAGACAGATGTTTTGGTTTTTCATGTGACAGGAACACAGTGGAAAGACTACACAAATATTACAGTAGCAGTGGTGAGGTTGTTGAATAGAAGATATATAATTATAAAAATTATATTGAAAAAAGAGCATGCCACCTCCCCATTCAATTAAGCCCATCTTAATAGGCTAAAAGAGCAGGAGCCTACCCTACATCTGCATAGATGCTGCAGATGGACACATTAGACTGGTACAGCCTAATCAAAAACAGCTGTGGGTTGATGAAGGCATCTCATATTGCATTTCTTAATTGCATTGCGTCAGGAAAGGCTTTGAATGCACGTTTTTGTTGTAAAGTAATTCTACAAAATGATATTGCTGAAGGTTTTACTTGCCTGAAAGGGAACCCCGTGATGACGAAGATTTGAATCTCAAATGAATTAAGACGTGCCATGAACTCATGGCTTGAGTATATTATTGGCTATAGGCTAATATTTTCCATGATGTACACTTGCCTATACTGTTACAACGAAGAGGACACATTAGAGCCTATAGAATCCCCATCACTGGGAGTATGACCGGTGTGTGCGGAGGTCTCCATGGTGCGGTTCAATGTGGTAATACCACGGGAGACGGCCCGATCAAAGCGCTCGAGGTTATGTTCTTTGACTAAAATGTTAGTGTAGCAATCAATGGACCATTCGCTACAATTTCACGATATTCTTCTTCTGCTTATCCAATGTGGCTCCATATTCCAATTGAAATGCATCAGCTGCCCCTTTCTCGCGCGTCTAAAACCCCCATTCTCCCTTGCGTCGACGCCTTCCGCATCTCAAACGTGAAATCTGTCTTCACGGTAAAGGTTGTCCTACATAGTGCAACGGACAAGATATATAACGTTTTGAATAGCAGGTTTCCTATCACACAGACCTATTAGTATAATTTCACTATCAGTCATGTTTCAGAATTAAATAAATACCTGCGTTTTGCCTACATTTCCAATCCGTGGCGCGCTCCGTGTCGTCCTACATTATAGCCTATACTGTTTGCTAAATTCACAAACCATGGTCACCACACCTTGTATGTAAATTAGTAGCGTGCTCAACCCTTGATAAAGAAGCAAATAGGCTTGTAGCTAGAATAGCACGTTTTTATTTTCATACGGTCCTTCACTGCCTCCTGTTGTAGCCTAACTGACATTTTACAATGAATCCTATCCTGATAAAAAAAAATGTATTTGCCCTAAATACTATATAAATTCGTATAATGAATCACAGCCACAAAACTAACGGCCAAAATACTTATATTTTCATCATAAACCACCACTTTTATTTTTTTAATTGGCTTTATTATATCACCAGAATTTCCCACTTTACAGATGCAGATTTCTCCACGATACCAACAGTTACAAAGAAACCATATCGAATAACTGAAGTAGAAAAGAAAAAAACACTGACCAGCCCCATAGGAATATAATTCACATGCTTCAAACAAGGGGCAATAAGAGGGATTTTTTTTCAATCATGATAGAATAATTTCGGGGTTAATTTTTTAATATTTTTAAATACAAATATTACTTATATAAAATAAAATAGCTGTACAGAAAACGAAATAGTGCTTCAATTTTAGCACATCTGTATTTTTCAGATGTATATCTGAAGAGTACATCTTCAACAGAGACCTGACTGTAGTTATGTAGAAACGTTTCCATGAGCACTGTCAAAGATACAGCATAACATGCTTAATTCAAATCAAGCAAGCCATTTGGTTGTGGTTCTCTTCAGATGATGATTGACAGTGGCAATAGGAAGATAATGCTTGAGAATTATCACACTGTCTGTCACCCTCTAGAAGAGGTTCTGGAAGCCCTTCTCTCAAAACAACATTGTGTTAAATGGTTGACAATGTGATAATCCCATCACAGGAGGTTGGTGGTACCTTAATTGGAGGATGGGCTTGTGCTAATGGCTGGAAAGGATTCAGGGAAATGGTACCAAATACAGGTTTTGATGCCAGTCCATTTGCTCCATTCCGGCCATTATTATACACCGTCCTCCCCTCTGCAGCCTCCTGTGAATCCCATCCATGTTGGTCTTCATTTATGGCATTGGTTTCACATATTGATTTGCAAATCAATGATCTAATCCAACAATACTCATGTGCTAATGGTCAATAACTTGAAGGTTTCTTACTTTCCCAAGATAATCAGTGGTTTATCTACACGAGGAAATGTGGACACACCGACCTTCCACCTTGAGCACTAAACAGAAGAAAAATAAACAGGACACACGGCTCACATTGGATGTCAGAGAGCAGCTGAAAGCTATATCTGTATGTTGTACTAGTTCTCCAATCAACATGAACACCTATTGGAAAAAAGCAGGCTTTAAACCCTCATGATTTGTACATTTATTTGTAAGACAGACTAACAAAATGGGCTATAAAAAACACTTTCCTCAATTTCTTAAATATAATTGCAAAGTCTAGTGGTAAAAGCATAAAATACTACAGTCCTGGTTGTCCATTGCCAGCAGACTTGAAATGTTCTTTAAGGGCAGAGCTGTGATGCTCTGTACTGTGACACTGCTAAGTGCTGGTGACTCTTAACCCTGCGGCACCAAATGTTTTTAAGGCCAGGCACCACAGGCTGAAATGACATCACAGCATCTACCTATCAATTTTTAGATTTGTTGGTATTTTGGTCCATTAACATTAGTATTTTCAAAAAGTAAACAAAAATGACAATCTTGATAGTGCATATTTTCATTAGTTTATCATACTACAGTCATCAAAATGTCATTAATTTTAAACACTTTAAAATGGACAAACATCCACAATTTCAAAGCCCACTACATTGGATTACACAATTTACAAGCCCATTTCATAGAAAATGTAAAAAACTGAACTATATGTAGTAACTTACTTGGAAGAGATGGTGATTGGGTCTAAATAGGTGTTTGTTAGTCTAAATTCAGTGTACTTGTCTAACTGCCAATTCCGAAAAGTCAAGACTCTTCCCACACGCCAACTAATTTCCCCCAGCTTCAGAAGCAAATAGATATATTCTCATACTTGCCTAAATATGTTTGTTTTTTAATGTGCCAAAATGCATCTTACTTTCATGTCTTTAGTATTTTACAGATTAAAAATATTTTTCAAGTATTTGTCCACAACGCACTGAGTAAGTCCGGTCCTGGAGTGTCTTAACAACATGAAACCAAAAATATTTAGGCTGACTTAATCCAGTGTCCAGACTTTTTTTGTGTGTGGGATATGCAAATATTTAATTGAGATGTCACCTAGTTTATATATTTCAATTTTTTTTAAATCTGAAATTGTAATACAAAAAAATATTATTTGTGCCTACATTCAACTGTAGAAAGTTGATTGTGATATGATTAAGGGGGGGAATCCCTATTACGGTGTGGTGTCTGGCCTTAATAGCTGCAGGATAAGGCCTTACACCTCACACATTGCTCGGTTTCTTTAAGTACCAGAAAGTCACAGGTTGATGCCCGCTCAATGATAATTGGAGCCTGGCTGAATGGCTGTTCCTTGGTCGGGACCCCCTGGCACACGTTGTACTTCTCCAGATCCAGGAGCAGGTTCGCCACCTGGGGCACAGATGTCAAGCAGGATGGGTGAGCTCCATACAGCGGGTGGGTGAGGAGCAGCGGCTGGCCCTGTACACAGATCTGATAGTAGAAGCTTGGGTCAATCTGCACGGTTGTGTCCACCATGTGGGAGAGCTTAGAGCACTGCAGTAGCTGTAGTGTCGGGCCCTCCACCATTATGGCAAACCAGAGTGTGGGGAGTGCAGAGCTGTGAATGGACTTAAGTAGCTTTAACAGCTCATGTTCTTGGTCGATCCCACTTGTTCCTGCACTGTCAGCAAGACTGAAGATCTGAGTGATCTAAACAGAACATAATAGGGGTAACAAAATACAGTTGGAATCAATTCCGAGTCAATTACAGATTTACTTTCACATGCATCTCCTATAGAATATTTTAAAATCCAAGCAATCCAATGTAATCCCTAACTTCCTGTAGTTTGAAATTGAAAGGTAATTATTGGCCTTAAATATCAGTTACAATGTTGTAAAGTGTACTTATGCACCAAAGCAGGAAGTGGTCACTTACCATAGGTGTGACCTCCTCCACTTCTGGCTCCACAGACGGCGTTTCTACATCCATGTCCACACTTGGCCCTCCTCCATTCATTCCACTCTGTCTGTCCGGAGCTGCTGAGGATGTATTCTCAACTGGGGGTCCAACATATTTCACCGCGGGGTCTGCCGGTTTGAACAGTGTGCAATACTGGGCAATAAGAAAGAAATACACCATTACACCATACTCCAGTCTAAATATTAAAAAAGGTAAACACTGAAGAGCACACGAGTCATGGGATTTTATTATACTGTAAAACATTACATGCTTAAGATAATTTCAATAAGGTAGAGAAGGGTGACTCACTGCTGGAGAACTTATAAGGTTGAGGATATCTGGGACATGCTCCAGAAGTGAATTATTTTTGACAATTTCCACAGTCTCTTTGTGAGCCTGTAAAATATGAAACATCTGTTGAAAATATTGTGCATTTGAAAGATAAGAGCATTTTTAACCAATATAAAATGCCAAAAGGCAAATGCCACAAAAGTAAACCTAAACAGAAGCTTAAAAGGGAAAAACCATTGCATTTTGCACCATCATGATGTGGCCAGTGACACTTCTAGATCTTGAAAACCTGACTGCTGACATGCAAAACATTTTTTGGGATTAACAGTGGACTAATGAAAAAAAAATGAAAAAAATACCAAAAGATAGGTTTGAGTTGATGTTCTCTTTAAGTTTGAATCCAAATTGATTCCAACCTGGACTGTCGGTATGTGGTTTCTGAAATTCTCATCCCGGCGTTTGCTGGGAAGCATAGGGCGCCAATGTGCCTACAACAATAAGACACAATTAATGCACATATCAGTATTTGCATGGAATCCTGTACTCAAGACAATGCGACGTTAAGATGGGACAACAATAAACATTGCCTTTCCCCATTGTGCCATCTCCACATAGCAGTACTCACTGTTTCCATGTAGCGATAATCCTCTTCTTGCTGCAGTGGCTCGTCGTCATCATCAGTGAACTCCATGTCCACTTGCAGATGCGGTGTTTTTCTTTTCTTTGAGGTTGTCTTGCGACTGTATGTAAAGTGAGGCCTAGGCCTGCCAAGCTGCACCCACCCCTCTTGGGACCCAAAATCAGTCTGGCCCAACTGAAAGGGCAACAAGTGTCTCTGTCAAACACATACATACACATAAGAGCACCATTGAAAGCGTTGTTAGGAGTCCATTCATGGCATAACAATGAGTACGGCCATTGCTTAATTCCAAACAAGGACCAATTCAAACGGTACTTTCAAAAAATATTGTCACCCTCAAAATGCTCATACAACTGACAATTATTTCAACATAGGTGAGTAATCAACCCTTACCATGGCTTGTCTCTGGCACTGCCGTAGACGGCACTTCTGTCTCTTCTTATTGCTGCCTCCAAACTTGGGTTTGTCTATGCAGAAATCACAAGTGCCACAGTCTGTCCTACTATTACAGGCTTCACACTTCCCACAGGAGCGCCGCTTACGTTTCCTCACCCAAGCCTGAAAGCCAGAATGATAATTAAAATGTTTAAAAAAAATACAAATCATTATTTGTACTACTATCGTTAAATGTAAAAAAAATAATAATTAAAAATCAAACAAGTACATGTCACTGTCTAGATATTCAGTGGACCGATATAAGGTAGCTTTGTTGGCCCAAACTGTGACCAAATTCAGATGGAGACCTCACTAGGAAGAGCAGGGTTTTAATGTGAGAGGTTGTAATTGGCCAGCAGAGGGCACTCCTCGATAGAAGTGGGGTAAGATATCTTGAAGCAGAGCTCACCTCATAGTCAGCATCATCACCATCAAACTCTTCATCGTCATCTTCTATATCGACATTCACAGAGAAGTCCTCAGGGTCACTGTATTGAGAAGTGGAGTTCTGTGGGAATAATGAGATTTATCTATTCTGCCCTTTCCTCTTTATTCAATACCAAATCTGATTTTATTTGTCACATGTGCCAAATACAACAGGTGTAGACCTTACTGTGAAATGCTTACATACAAGCCCTTAACCAACAATGCAGTTAAAGAAATAGAGTTATTTTGAATTTTATTTAAGAAAATATTTACTAAAACAAAAAGTAAAAATAACAAGGCTATATACAGGGGGTGCCAGTACCGAGTCAATGTGCGGGGGTACAGGTTAGTCGAGTTAATTTGACTATGTAGGTAGGGTTAAAGTGACAATGCATAGATAATAAACAGCGAGTAGCAGCAGAGTAAAAACAAAAGGGTAGCTGTGCCACTAGAGATTCTGGGTGCGAGTCCAGGCTCTGTCACAGCCGGCAGCGAATGGGAAACCCATGGGGGGGCTCACAATTGACCGAGCGTCGTCCGGGTTAGGGGAGGGTTTGGCCGGCAGGTATGTTCTAGTCCCATTGCGCACTATCGACCCGTGGCGTGCTGGGCGCAGTGCATGCTGACACGGTCGCCAGGTGTACAGTGTTTCCTCCAACACATTGGTGCGGCTGGCTTCCGGGTTAAGTGGGTATTGTGTCAAGAAGCAGTGCGTCTTGGTTGGGTTGTGTATCGGAAGATGCACAGCTCTCAACGTTTGCCACTCCCGAGTCCGTATGGAAGTTGCAGCGATGAGACAAGACTAACTTCTAACTGGATACCACACAATTGAGGGAGAGGTTGTTGTCACATTGAGGGAGAGGTTGTTGTCCTGGCAATACACCTGCCAGGTCTCTTGACTTCCTTCCTATTGGCTGTCTCATCGTTGTCGGTGATCAGGCCTACCACTGTGGTGTCAGCAAACTTAATGATGGTGTTGGAGTTGTGCTTGGCCACGCAGACGTGGGTGAACAGGGAGTACAGGAGGGGACTAAGCACACACCCATGAGGGGCCCCAGTGTTGAGGATCAGTGTGGCAGATCTGTTGTTGCCTACCCTTACCACCTAGGGGCAGCCCGTCAGGAAGTACAGAATCCAGTTGCAGAGGGAGGTGGTTAGTCCGAGGGTCATTAGCTTAGTCCTGCGCTTTGTGGGCACTATGGTGTTGAACGCTGAGCTGTAGTCAATAAACAGCATTCTCACATAGGTGTTCCTTTTGTCCAGGTGGGAGAGGGCAATGTGGAGTGCAATTGAGATTGCAAATCTGTTGGGGCGGTATGCGAATTGAAGTGGGTCTAGTGTTTCCGGGATGATGGTGTTGATGTGAGCCATGACCAGCCTTTCAATGCACTTCATGGCTACCAACGTGAGTGCTACAGGGGCAGTAGTCATTTAGTCAGGTTTCCTTCGCGGTCTTGGGAACCAACCGGGACGATGGTGGTCTGCTTGAAACATGTAGGTATTACAGACTCGGTCAGGGAGAGGTTGAAAGTGTCAGTGAAGACACTTGGCAGGGGGTCCCGCGCATGCTCCGAGTTCACATCCTGGTAATCTGTCTGGCCCCGCGGCCTTGTGAATGTTGACCTGTTTAAAGGTCTTGCTCACATCGACTACGGAGAGCGTGATCACAGTCATCCGGAAGAGCTGGTTCTCTCATGCATGCTTCAGTCTTGCTTGCCTCGACGCAAGCATAGAAGGCATTTAGCTCGTCTGGTAGGCTTGCGTCACTGGGCAGCTCGCAGCTGGGTTTCCCTTTGTAGTCCATAATAGTTTGTGATCCCTGCCACATCCGACGAGCGTCAGAGCCGGTGTAGTAGGATTCAATCTTTGTCCTGTATTGAACCTATGCCCGTTTGATGGTTTGTGAGGGCATAGCGGGATTTCTTATAAGAGTCTGGATTAGTGTCCCGCTCCTTGAAAGCAGCAGCTCTAGCCTTTAGCTCAGTGCAGATGTTGTCTGTAATCCATGGCTTTGGGTTGGGATATGTACGTACGGTCACTGTGCGGACCATGCCATCGATGCACTTATTGATGAAGCCGCCGACTGCGGTGATATACTCCTCAATACCATTGAATGAATCCCGGAACATATCTGTGCTAGCAAAACAGTCCTGTAGCCTAGCTTCCGCGTCATCTCACCACATCCGTATGAAGCGAGTCACTGGAACTTCCTGCTTTAGTTTTTGCTTGTAGATAGAATTATGGTCAGATTTGCCAAATGGAGGGCGAGGGAGAGCTTTGTATGCGTCTCTGTGTGTGGAGTACAGGTGGTCTTGAGTTTCCCTCTGGTTGCACATGTAACAACAAGTTTATCTTTAAAATGGTGTATAATACCTGTATGTTTGAGGAATTTTAATTATGAGATTTCTGTTGTTTGAATTTGGCGCCCTGCACTTCCACTGGCTATTGTCAAGTCGATCCTGTTTAACGGGATCTCAGCCATAAGAAGTTAATGTCCCGTTGGTAGGATAGTCTCGATCATAGATCATCCAGTTAACTTTCCAATTATTGCACGTTTGCCAATAGAATAGATGGTAGAGGCGGTTTACCCACTCGCCAATGAATTCTAGCATGGCATCCCATCCTCGGCTCCCTGTATTTCCATCTTCACGCGAATGATGGGGATTTGGGCCTGGTCTTGTGGAAGCAGTATATCCTTCGCGTCAGACTCATTAAAGAAGCTCTTTTCGGTCATGAGAGGGTAGCAGCAACATTATGTACAATATAAGTTACAAACAACGCGAAAAAAAAGCCCCATTATTATTAAATTACATTCAGTTTCCTTTGCATATTAAATGATTACTAAGGATTAGATGAGTATTATTAGAGAGGGCTGGGTATTGTTACCTGCAATTCTCTGCTGTCAATCTGCAAAACAAATGCTTTACATTCAGTTATGGGAGCTTTACATGGAGAAGTGAAGAGAATATTCCAAATTCACTGCCAATGTTCATATGTGGACTTGTGGGACATACTGCTCTATATTGAGTAAGCATAATAGATATTAATAGACAATAGCCTTCTGCAGTTGTCATATACATGCAAACTAAGATATCCTAGGTAATGGGGTTCTAGAAAATTACCTGAAAATTCGTCATGGGATAGGGATCCAACATTTGGGGACCATCGGGTTTATACTGAAATACACATACATAAACAATCAAACTAAATCACCACTTGGATTTCTTCAATCTCTGTCTGTTCTTTGGTCAGTCTGTACCTTGAGGATAGGACATTTGCATTTGCGTTTCCGACAGCGGACAAGTTTTCTGGTGTCAGGGTTCAGTGTTTTTTTGCAGTTGGCACAACTACCACAATCTTCTGTGGTAAGGCAAGCCCTACAGTGACCACAAGGAATCCACTAAAACAGACAACAAGAATTCTGGAGTTAGAGTATTCCTATCCATTTAGACCTATGTTGATAAATCCTTGTTTAACTCCGTAAAACTGAAATAATTAAAGAGTCAAAAATACAAAACGGGAAGTCGAGGAGCATGCACGCATGTTAAAAACAGAAATGGGAGTAGTAGACTCGTTAGTTGAGGAACACCTGTTTACCTTTCTGAATCTTTGATGAAGTTGAATCTTGGCTATAGTTGGATTGTTGGCTAAAAGCAAAGAGGGATACTGTTAACACAATATTAAATGTATACTTCATAAAACAGTAAAAACAGGCACATTTACAATGTTTTTAAACTTAAAAATGTCAATTCTGTTCCTCTTTGTAAATTTGTAAAAATGTTTTTCCTTTAATTGACACTAAAGAGTTGACATACCCCTGCATATGGTGCAACAGGGACTCTTCATCTGCCTTTCATACTCTAAGCCTGTATATGAATTACCACAAATGGCACAGATGCTGAAATAAAGAGTATCGAAGCAAGTTACCTAAGGTACCAAGTGCATAATATCACAATCATCCTCAAGATATTAACATCAACCCCTTCAATCACTCCCATGTATTCTTTGCTTATTTTACATTTAAGAAAGCTGTATCTCAGGGGAAACACTCAAGCAGACATGCAAAAAAACATTTCCAATTCACACATGCGTATAATAGGGGAAATATAAGCAAATTAACAAATATGTACTGAACAAAAATATTAACGCAACATGCAACAATTTCAATGATTTTACTGAGATACAGTAAATCTGTCAATTTAAATAAATTCATTAGTTCCTAATCTATGGATTTCACATGACTGGGCAGGGGCACAGCCATGGGTGGGCCTCAGGGGCCATGGGGGGGGGGACAGCCAATCAGAATGATTTTTCCCCAAAGGTGCTTTTTTTACACACAGAAACACTCCTCAGTTTCATCAGCTGTCCGGGTGGCTGGTCTCAGACGATCCTGCAGGTGAAGAAACCAGATGTGGAGGTCCTGGGCTGGCGTGGTTTCATGTAGTCTTGAGGCTAGTTGGACGTACTGCCAAATTCTCTAAAATGACGTTGGAGGCGGCTTCAGGTAGAGAAATTAACATTCAATTCTCTGGCAACAGCTCTGGTGGACATTTCTGCAGTCCATTCAATTCTCTGGCAACAGCTCTGGTGGACATTTCTGCAGTCCACATGCCAATTTCACACTACCTCAAAACTTGAGACATCTGTAGCATTGTATTGCGAGACAAAACTGCACATTTTAGAGTGGCCTTTCATTGTCCCTTGTGCATCATGATGTTTAATCAGCTTCTTGATATACAACACCTGTCAGGTGAATGGATTATCTTAGCCGAAGAAGAAATGCTCACTAACTGGGATATAAACAAATTTGTGCACAAACTTTGAAAGAAGCTTTTTGTGCTTAAGGAAAAATGTCTGGTTTCAGCTCATGAAACATGGGACCAACACGTTACATGTTGCGTTTATATTTTTGTTCAGTGTATATATAGCCTAAACCATGATTATGTATGAGGAATTTGTAAACTTAAATTCTCAGAGATAAAATTATAGGATAACATAGAAGCATTTGACTCACCCAAAGAAGGGCTCTGAACCAGCCTTCCCATTGATGGAGACTGAAAGTGATGATGCAGGGCTCAAGGGCAGTTTAGTTGCATTTTGCTTCACATCTTCCACATCACGAGCGACAGAAGCTGAACTAATCTTTGCAAGAGACGAGTTCGGTCTTGGGGGAGTGGTATGTTGGAGATCTTTGCTTGGCGTGCCCATAGAGCTGCGACTCAGAGGGGTCAGTCTGTGATGGGAGTCAGGACTGTCTGCCCGGTCCCCTCTGTCCTTCAAGCTGGACTCTGAGGAAAATCCACAGTCCACTAAGGGAGGAGGATCCTTCTGTATGTTCTAACAGACCATGGGTTGGAATAGACAAGATGGTAGTTGTTAGAAAATACATTCAAATTAGTGAAGTGAAAGAAAAGGTATAATTTCAAGTAAATACTGGGAGCTTTTTATTTTATTATTACCGTCTTTCTCGCACGCAAGGGCTTGGGTTGTCCAGCACCCCTGAACACCCCTGCTTTGTAATCAAACATTGTCATGTCCAGAGTATCTGCCAGGACTTTGGAAAGCTCAACCCTACTTCTCACACGCTCATTACTCGGACTTCAGGTTCACAGAGAAGGGAATAAAGATAGTGTGATCCATTAGTGGCATCAATGATTTATAAAAAGTTACCTTAAAGCATATAATACTGACAATGAAATGAATGCGCTGTGGGCCTCTGTATTATTAAGAAATTGGTTTTACCACGTTTTTATTTCAAACCAACGGCTTATTCAAACAGGTATAGCAAGTGAGCTCTCGTAAATAACAATGAACCTCATGTCATGAGACAATACCAATGGTTAAAAATCTAGACTGGCCCATGGTCTAAAAATGAATAGAGTTTTGCCAGAATGTTTTTACCTCATGTAATAAACGTCACTCTGGCCAACACTAGAACCTGAACGACGAACAACCGCTTTGCGCTTCCACCCCTTTCCAAGTGCCGGCCAGTCCTCCCAGCCCTCTTCAACTGTTACTTTTTTCTTCCGTCTATAAACAGAAAACCTGGCATAAAATAAAAACACATGTCAGCAAAGTATATCAGCATAAGAGCATAAAACATAACAGCAGCAACATCGACTGGCTAGTCTATATAGTTTGACTGTCTACATATTTGCTACAAGAAAGAACATTTGGGGTCCATTACAGCAAGTTGACGTTAATTGTGATGAATCTTGCCCTGGAGGCAGAACTGTTTGATAGGCCAGCTGCAAAGACAAAATTGTCTATATTGCAAAAAATATGAAAATAAAGATGTGCTTTAAGTCTTAAATTAATGTTAAAATTTGATTGGATGACTTTGTGGCTGCGCCAGCTAACCTCCAGGACAAGATTCATGACAACAACAACAAAAAACACTCAACTGCCCCAATTCACTGCCCCAGATAAATCCTTCTTTAAAAAAGTTGGGTACTTTTATGTTGGGGAGTAAATTAGCCAACTTCTGTATTGATTTATGGGCCCTAGAAACCCTGACATGTTTTAATAACATTGATACAACAGCAGCCAAAGCTAGTCAAATCAAGTGTCACATCTCAGTCTACATACAGGTTGTTGCTGTTGATTTTCTTCTCAAGGCCTGCCACGCTACCGCTCCTTTCGCTCCCTGCAACACTCTCCTCTTCGGCATCCCCTTTTCCATTCACGCGTCGCTCCCCCATCGCAAGTCCCAAGTTCCAACCCTGTGTGTCATCTTCATAATTGTCATCTTCCAGAGGCTCAAACCAGTCTACAGGTTGTTCCTCAGCAACTCCCCCTGGGATCTTCTCTGTCTGCCCATTGCCTGTCATCACAGGAACAGAGGTGGCATGGTCCTGAATGTCAAGGCTGTCCGAGGGAGCCAGGGCCTCCAGTGGCGATAGGACCTGAGAGGTCCTCTCCAGCCCATTGTCCCCAAACTCAGTCCTCTCCTCCCTTTCTAGAAGTAGATCATTTGTAGGTTTTAGTACCTCTCCGTTTATCTCCATGTCTTCCTCCCCTGGCCCTCTCTCGGAACCTCGGTTATCCACCAGTCCTTCATTCATTTCTGTGGCTCTATACACTCATGAAGCCACAGGTCTAAATATTCTCCAAAATGTTCTTGAACAACGACTTCCAAGGTTCACACATCCAAGACCTTGCATAACAATACAGAGGAGTGCTCACATCCAGTGGGGTCCTAGAGTAACTCAAGCATAAACTTTGCTTCTCTGTATATGTGCTTGCATCCCCGCAGGGCTTCCCAAAACCTTCGGTCTTCCCATTGATGTATAGGACCTGAAAAGATAAAGTTGAGAAATAACAGCATTGGCTGTAAGCAGAATTTCACATGGGTATACCCTGAACCAATGCATCCACATCATAACACCATCCCAATACAGTCAGCTGAGCTGTTCAAGAAGTTTCAGCCTAATCAAACCAGTCTGCTATTGCCAGAGACTGCTACTCATAATATATTTCTAACTTGACAGTCAGCTGTCCGGTAGTTGAAAGTAGGTAAGTTTTGTTAACAATTAGAAACATCACGTATATATGAAAATAATAGGTACTTAGTTGTATTAGTGGTTTTTATTAGTTGTATTGCTTTTAGTAGTTATACAACAACTTCATTTTGTTGTTAAGTTTTTTTTTTAAATTATTATTATTTGACAGTATTTGCCATATTATTGTTTCTACTTCTACTTTTTTACACTTGAAACGAGATGGAGCATCATTCAAGACATTGCATCCTCCACAATGTCAAATATATTCAGACATGTCAATTCCTATCTACTGTAACGTTAGCTACAATAATCAAACCAACGTTAATCAATAACTCTAACATTGTAACGGTTAGCTAATGCTCCTGTACTCTATGTACTGATTATTTTAGTGACGGCGTTAACAGGTATTTGGTAAGAACGACATAAGTGGACATAGTAGCATCATACAGATAAGATAGTTAACGTTAGCTAGCTAATACTACCATACTTCGTCGCCTTTTGATTGTTAACTAACGTTAGCTAGATAGCTAGCTTGTTAACATAGCAGCTAACGTTAACAAGCAAACGACAATTCACGACCACCATGGCAAAAAAACGAGTCATTTCAAACACAATCACATATTGAAACCAAAACCGCGAAACAGCTACCGAGAGATCACAGACAAATATATAAAACATATTAGGGCTAACGTTAGATAGATAACGTTACCTATTCATATAATCAGTGTAAGCGGAAGTATAGCTAGATCAGTTAGCCACATTAGCTAGCAAAAACGTCGTTGACTGTTTATTGGACAGAGCTAACGAGCACACCCGTCACTTACGATGAGAAACATACATGTGAAAAATGGACGCATCTCCAAAACAAAACAGCATAAATATTTTCAAAACAGCATCTAATATCGAAAACTTACCATCGACGGTTAAGAACCGGAAATTACATGCAACATAACAGGAAACACAAATGAAACGCAAACATGGATGCTTGGGTCGTCCCTACCCTCTACCCCTTACTATTTCTACTGCTACGTTAGTTTACCCCAAATTTACCTTAACCTTAGACAGTGCATATTACATTGACAAGACATTCGCGTGACCGCTACAACAATGGAAATTCCTGTCCTCAAAGATGGAAGGCAGGCGGGAGAAGGTGAAATCAGGTGGGACCATTCTAGCCAATAAGAGGGCAAAAAAAAAAGTAAAAAAATTGTAATTCAATGTATTTTTGACCAAATTCGACACTGACAAAAATTCTTCACTTCGTGGACTTATTTTCGTTGCCAGATTTTGGGCGGAGTAAAACCTCTCGCTTCACTTAACCGAACTTCAGTGTGGTGACGTCAGAGTTGGGACGTCCCAATGATACCGTTTAGACGTGTCCTTTCTCGCTCACGTGAAATGCCTGCTTTTAGTAGCTAGCGCGCGTCTCTTTTTTTGTTTGTATACTGGTGTTGTAAAGTATGACTGTATATTTTATATTTCTTAATAAAAAAGTATCTAGCTAACGACTACTAAACTAACTTGTGGTGTGAATGTGTGGAATATTCCATCTCATGACAACTTAACAGTTGACTGTGGTATAGTGCAGCTAAAGGGGTTTGAAACCACTGGTGTACCTGTTTCTTAGTGGGTGCGATAACAGAATGACATTACACATGGTGAGACAAACATCAAACAAAGATACAAAGCAAAATACTCAACACAAATATAAATGCAACAGAAAATTATCAACTTCTTGTGTTGTACACATATCCTTTATTTTCTTTACTAGAAAGATACCAGCAGTGACAGTGCAGCAATAGTACTGGACACAAGGAAAAATATATTAATTTAACATTCAAATATTTCAGTTAATCAATTTCAGCACAAAAGTCATAAAATCCTTAATAAAAATAGCCGAAGTCTAAAAAGATGGAAAGGATTATATTCTAAGATATACTATAAATCTGACAAATGTACAAAAATGCCACTCAGAAATAACATGAAGATGCAGATGTGGCTGTCTATCTGTCCTTGTTGCAACGGAGATCCGTTGTCAGTGGGTCGTGCTGAATGGTTTGGTGCAGCATGAGAGCAAGTAGACCTGCCCTGTTGGTCATAGCAGTCCTCAAGTTGCGCTCCTGCTCAAAGAGCTCGTCTAGTTTGTACCACTGTTCACAAATACATTTTGGGAGAAAAGCAAGGTGTAATGATTAAAATACTAAAATCATTTTTGAAAACTGTCTTTGAAATCAAATGTTTAAAATTCACTTTCACATCAATTACTACTTATGAAGGTCAATTATATTTTTGTTATAACCAGGGTTTGTTATAGTTTGTTATAACCAGGGTCTTAGTCAATTCCAATTCAAGTTAGCTAGAAATCAAAAGATGAACTAGAATTCTGGGATCTTTCTGATTCTAATCTAAAGGAATTCTAATGGAATTGACCCCAACCTGGATGAAGTGGCCTAAAATAAGAGATTGATGTGGTGCATTCCACTACTAACCACTCGGACACGCTCCAGGTCCACCTCGGCTCTTCTGAGCTTCTCCCAGTTGTAGTGCTTATTACATTTGCGCTTAGAAACCCTGCAGTGCTCTCCCGTCACCTCAAACACATTACGGACCAGAGGACAGCCGCACACCTCATCCCCTGGGACCTACCCACAAAACATGAAAAGGGCAAGAGAAGCCAAGGTACAAATCATGAGGCAAACAGCAGGACAATTAGTGTGCTTTATGACAAAGTTCTTTGGATTTGACTTGCCAATCATCACTGACCTTTGGGTCCCTGGAATGCTCTGGGCACAAGACCTGAAGCCTCTTGCAGTAGGTCTTGCTCTGGGGATTGTACACATCACAGAACAGTCTTGTTGCTCTGAGAAAACAAAAAGCACATAGAATACCTTGGTGAAACAAAGTCCACTTCTAGCAAACCCATTCAAAGTGCTGGACTCTCTTACCCTTCGATCTTAGTTGGGTACATGGAACCAAAAGAAGTCTGGCTCTCATACTGTCAACGCAAAAGAGAGCGAAATACAGAATGTTATCAGTTTATACAGTAAAGAGTACACATTTCCTTGGTCCTTTTGGTAGGAGTGCATATTTGCAACTTATATATTCGTATTGTTAGTACTCTATATTAAGTGTTCATTCTGTACGTTTCATCTTCTCCCCATATAGGATGTTGCAGCAACTGCAAGCAAACACTCAGGCAAGTGCACTGCAGTCTGGATGTATACCACAAACTGTCAGAACCAAGATCAGAGAAACTAAACAGGACGTCTCTGTCTGAAGCCTGTCGCATGTTTCCCAGTCAAAAACGTTAGCGCATATATTATGATGATCTACAGACTCACCTTAGCATAACATCTCTCCATGTGTCGCAATGCCACTTTTGGGTTGATAGGGTGACTGCAGGACACACAGAAAATCAGCAGATCTGTTTCTTCATTATCCCCTTCATTCCCCTGAAACAGGAACCAAAAGATTAACAAAAGAAAGATTTGAACCCAAACGGGAAAAACATATCTCTAGTTGAGGAGCTTCGACCTTATTGGATAAATACTGCAGTGGGCAACAACAAAAGTTCTTATACTGAAGGCGCTCACCTCCTCATCCTGCTGGACCACCTGCTGCTTGGCCTTGGCAATGATGCCCTCCAGCTCGTGGAAGCGTTTCTCCATGTCGGTGAGGCGTATGCGGGCGTTCTGCTGATCCCTCCGGATCCGCTCCAGTTGCTTCTTGCCCTGCTCCTCAGCGACGCAGGGGCTCTGCTGCCACTGCTGGATACGCTGAGGGAGAATCTCAAAGATCCGGCTGCAGACAGAAATAGAAAGTATTTACTGTTGACACATTTTCTTACTGTTGCATTGTGTCAGTGTTGTAATTTGTGTTCTTACTTGGCAGCCAGCTTTATGCCACATTCCTCTGAGCAGTATTTGGAGTTGGCGCATGCTGCCTCAACACAGCTGGGCCCGAGGCACTGCCGCTGTCCTCCTCCATCTCTGGCATCGCCCTTATTGTTGTGCCGAAGTTTGTCCTTGTGCTTCTGCTTCTGTTTGTGCCGCCGTGACTCTTTCTGATGTAAATTCACAAAAACAAATCCCATTGTACACATATTATATTGTCATGTAAAATCATTCCACTTCTATGTATTTTGTCACAACAGTAATATTCCCATGATGCAATAAAAAACAAAAGCTGAAATATTCAAATATTTGGTAGATGTGGACGGCAACTGCATGGATACAAGTAACAATAATCTTTGTGTGTTTGCTAGATCTAAAAATAAAATTAGCTTACTTTCTTGTCAAATTTATTTTCGCGTCTCTTCACATGCTTGACCTTAACAGCTTTCTTTCGCCGGACAGGGCTGAAGGGAGGGCCGTCCTCCTCATTACTGAGCCATGGCTGGGTTAAAAAAAAAAACGATAGATGAACCCACATTCAAAATACTTGAAAGTGCTGCCCAAGCTAAAGATGATCTGTGTGTATTTTGAATGCATTTCAATTTGTTGTTGTTAGATAAATGAGAAACTAGGATGAAAATTATATTGTAATACCATGTTTTCGTCGTATCCTGCCGCCTTGTACTTTTCGTAGAGTTCTGCCTCACTATCGTAGTCATCTGAATATCGTCTTCGCCGGTGGTAGGAATTATCCCTCCTTTCACGCAAATTAAACTCTTCATCCTTCACACGCAACATTTTCTGCAGAGAATTTAGAGACATTATGTCACATAGTTTGCAAGACTACAACTGTTTATTGACCAGTTGAAAATATGTTAGGAGGAAAAATAAGATTGATGGCATAGTCTCATCATTAGGAAACTAACCCTGGCTCGGACATCACACTGCCTAAATCGACACTTCTGTCTTATTTTGTTGGGACCACCAAATTTCTTCATATCCTTGCAGAAGTCGCATGTGGCACAGTCCTCAGTCCTCAAGCAGGGCTCGCACTCCCCACACATACGAGCGGAGCGCTTAACCTGAGAAACACAAAAGAGACAAAGATACAGTGCCTTCAGAAAATATTCACACCCCTGGACTTTTTCCACATTTTGTTGTGTTAGACTGAATTTAAAATTGATGAATATTTGTGTCACTGGCATACACATAATACCCCATAATGTCAAAGTGGAATTATGCTTTTCAAAATTTTAACAAAAATAATGAAAAGCTGAAATGTCTTGAGTCAATAAGTATTCAATCCCTTTGTTAAGGCAAGCCTAAATAAGTTCAGGCATGAATATTTGCTTAAAAAGTCACATAAGTTGCATGGACTCACTCTGTGTGCAATAATAGTGTTCAACAATAATAGTGTTATCCCTTTGAGCATGATGAAGTTATTCACTAAACTTTCGATGGTGTATCAATACACCCAGTCGCAACAAAGATACAGGCATCCTTCCTAACTTTGTTGCCGGAGAGGAAGGAAACTGCTCAGAGATTTCACCATGAGGCCAATGGTGACTTTAAAACAGTTAGAGTTTAATGGCTGTGATAGGAGAAACCTGAGGATGGATCAACAACATTGTAGTTACTCCACAATACTAACCTAAATGACAGAGTGAAAAGGAAGCCTGTACAGAATAAAAATATTCCAAAACATGCATCCTGTTTGCAACAAGGATCTAAAGTAATACTGCAAAAAATGTGGCAAAGATTTTTGTCCTGAATACAAAGTGTTGTGTTTGGGACAAATTCAATCCAATACATTACTGAGAACCACTCTCCATATTTTGAAGAAGAGTGGTGGCTGCATCATGTTATGGGTAAGCTTGTTATCATTAAGGACTGGGGAGTTTTTCAGGATAAAAAATAAATGGAATGGAGCTAAGCACAATCAAAATCCTAGAGGAAAACCTGGTTGACTGCTTTCCACCAGACACTAGGAGAGGAATTCACCTTTCAGCAGGACAATTACCCCAAACACAACACCAAATCTACACTGGAGTTGCTTACAAAGAAGACAGTGAATGTTCCTGAGTAGCTGATTTACAGTTACAGACTTACATCTACTTGAAAATCTATGGCAAGACCTGAAAATGTTGGTCTAGCAATGATCAACAACCAACTTGACAGAGCTGGAACATTTTTTAAAATTAATAATGGGAAAATGTTGCACAATCCAGCTGTGGGAAGCTATTAGAGACTTACCCAGAAAGATCAAAGGAGTGTGAAAACTTATGTAGATTAGATAACTGTATTTAATTTTCAATAAATGTGCACAAATGTCTAAAAACATGTTTTCACTTTGTCATTATGGGATATTGTGTGTAGATGGGTGAGAGAAACATTTTATTTGATCCATTTTGAATTCGGGCTGTAACACAACAAAATGTGGAATAAGTCAAGGGGTATGAATACTTTCTGAAAGCACTGTATGTTTGCCAACAGAGTAGCTCCAAAGATACATTGAAAGAAAGTGGGGACATAACGTTTAGATGTAAAATAACTAACATTTGATCCACGGCACTTTTCAGATTTATAATCTGGAGTGCTGTTCTGTCTTTCAAAATTTCTCTCTGACTCTCTCTGGCTCTCTGCCTCCTTTTCACGGCTCTTCTTTGGACGGTATTTTATCTCCAATGATGGGTTGTCGTCTAATCAAAATCAACAGACATTGTGTAAGGTTAGAAAGCACATGTGAGTACCCAATGTGAATGATAGTGAATGGTAAACCATTAAAACCTCACCTTGGCATCGCAGGCAGTACCACTGCCTGATAGCTTTGGCCATCTTCTCTGTGAGATTGATGCAGTTACCATGAAACCACTCATTGCAATTGTCACAACCACTACAAGGAAAACAGATGTGAGCCCTATGAAACCAAGGTTAATGTTTTAAAGTCATTTCATGTTTCCTTGTATGATCATCTGAATAAACTCACATCATGAAGCAATTGATGTCAGGTTTTCGACAAATGCAGTACACCGGCGCCTTCTCCCCCTCCATAGTGCTCACAAGCCCCGGTGCAGGCTCGAAGTCTGACACTTCACTGTCCTGGAAGAGATAAACATCAGAAGATCATAATCATCTTGCCAATCAGATCAAACCTCATAGCTAAACTAGCCCATTCAATAGAGGGTAATATTTAAACCTCTTACTTAAGGATCGGACCCCTTTTTTCAATTTTCGCCTAAAATGACATACCCAAATCTAACTGCCTGTAGCTCAGGTGCTGAAGCAAGGATATGCATATTCTTGAAACCATTTGAAAGGAAATACTTAGAAATGTGTGGAGATGTGAAATTAATGTAGGAGCATAAACCACATTAGACCTGGAAAAAGATAATACAAAGAAAAGCATGCATTTTGTTCTGGTTTTTGTACCATCATCTTTGAAATGCAAGAGAAAGGTCCAAATGTAATATTCAGTTTAGGTGCAATTTATATTTCGGCCACTAGATGGCAGCAGCGTATGTGCACAGTTTAAGAGTGATTCAATGAACCATTGCATTTCTGTTCAAAATGTTGTATCAAGACTGCCCAAATGTGCCTAATTGGTTAATGAATACATTTTCAAGTTCATAACTGTGCACTCTTCAAACAATAGCATGGTATTCTTTCACGGTAATAGCTACTGTAAATTGGACAGTGCAGTTAGATTAACAATAATTTAAGCTTTCTGCCCATATCAGATATGTCTATATCCTCTGAAATTGTCTTGTTACTTACAACCTTGTGCTAATCACATTAACTTACGTTAGCTTGTGCGTATCTTAGTATCTGTGCGATGGGTATGACGTGTTTCCAGGACACTGAGCAACTATATTAATTTACTCCCGTTACATTTACGGCTGGTATTTACTTCCAAAAAAGGTCAAAATAATAATTTACAGGCAACCCCACCCCCCCAAAAAATACTTTGGCACCTCCAATGTATTGAGCTGTTGTAGTAGACTTCCGAACCTGTGCGTGGCAGTAATTGGTGATTTACATTGAAGGTGTCAAATAGGCATTTTTTTCAGTTGCTTGAACTGTGACAGTAATTGAATAACCGTGTAACTGAAGGTTATGGATGAAGACGGTCATGAAAATAAAATAACCGTCAAACCATTTAAATAGGCCTACATTAAATGTTACGATATATTTGTATTAACTTTATTTTCATGTAGATAAACTTGACCTAATAGCTGGAATGTTTACTAATTATAAGCAAACAAATACAACTAACCTGTCTGTTAAACTTTCTACATCTCCTCCTCTTACCAACTTTCCTTTGATGCTAGAGCAGCTAAATCACTAGATGCAGAGCGCTATAGGCTATGGCAACTTCAGTAAAAAAAATATTGTGTGGACTTTCTTTGATACAATGCATGTTTTCATTGCTTGATAGTGTGTATATATATATATATATATATATATAGATAAAAGGGTTGTACATGAATAATTAATGAATAGTCAAGACAACAGCAGTCAAAAAGGTTGTTCTGGCTCTGAGGCCTAAAATGTGCTTATGTTGTGTCAAATGGACAATTCGCCAATCCTCTCTAACCTGGCATGTTATAATTTGATACAGATTTTTTTCTTAACTTAGACTAATCAACGCTGATCAGGCCCGGTCCTAGCCGATTTGCAGCCCTAGACGAGGCTAAAAAAATGTCCACCCTCCTATCCCGGCAAAGTAGAATAGTAGCCTAGGCTATTCAGTGTGAAATCAAATTGTATTTGTCACATGAATCGAACACAAGAGGTGTAGACCTTAATGTGAAATGCTTACTTTACAAGCCCTTCCCCAATAATGCAGAATTTTTAAAGGAAATATATATATTTTTTAAGTAAGAAAATAATTGCAAAATAAAAAACCTAAAAGCTATATACAGCTATATACGGTACCGAGTCAATGTACGGGGCTACAGGTTAGACAAGGTCATTGAGGTAATATATACAGTGCCAGTCAAAAGTTTGGACACACCTACTCAGGGCTTTTCTTTCTTTTTTTTACTATTTTCTACATTGTAGAATAATAGTGAAGACAAACTATTAAATAACACATGGAATCATGTAGTAACCAAAAAAAGTGTTGAACAAATCAAAATATATTTCAGATTCAACAAAGTAGCCACCCTTTGCCTTGACAGCTTTGCACACGCTGGTCATTCTCTCAACCAGCTTCACCTGGAATGCTTTTCCAACAGTCTTGAAGGAGTTTCCACATATGCTGAGCACTTGTTGGCTGCTTTTCCTTCACTCTCAATTGGGTTGAGGTTGGGTGATTGTGGAGGCTAGGTCATCTGATGCAGCTCTCCATCACTGCCCTTATTGGTCAAATAGCTCTTACACAGTCTGGAGGTGTGGTTCGGGTCATTGTTCTGTTAAAAAACAAATGATAGTGCCGCTAAGAGCAAACGAGAGGGGATGGCGTATCACTGCAGAATGCTGTGGTAGCCATGCTGGTTAAGTGTGCCTTGAATTCTAAATAAATCACAGACAGTGTCACCAGCAAAATCACCCCCGCCACAATCAAACCTCCTCCTCCATGCTTCACGGTGGGAACCACACATGTGGAGATCATCCGTTCACCTACTCTGCGTCTCACAAAGACACTGCGGTTGGAACCATGAACCTCAAATTTGGACTCATCAGACCAAAGGACAGAATTCCACCGGTCTAATGTCCATTGCTCATGTTTCTTGCCCCAAGCAAGTCTCCTCTTCTTAATGGTGCCCTTTAATAGTAGTTTATTTTCAGCAATTCTACCACAAAGGCCTGATTCACGCAGTCTCCTCTGAACAGTTGATATTGAGAAACATATATTGAAATTGAAACATTTGGGCTGCAATCTGAGGTGGTTATTCTGGGTCTTCCTTTCCTGTGACGGTTCTCATGAGCCAGTTTCATCATAGCACTTGATGGTTTTTGCGACTGCACTTGAATAAACTTTAAAAAGTTCTTGAAATTTCACTCGTTTGCATGCTTTTCTGGTGATATACAGTGACTTCGAAAAGTATTCAGACCCCTTGACTTTCTCTACATTTTGTTACGTTACAGCCTTATTCTAAAATTGCTGAAATAGTTTTTCCCTCATCATTCTACACACAATACTGCTAATTTATAATAAAATAAAAAACTGATATCACATTTACAGAAGTATTCAGACCCTTTACTCAGTAAGTACTTTGTTGAAGAACCTTTGGCAGCGACTACAGCCTCAAGTCTACTTGGGTATGATGCTACAAGCTTTGCACACCTGTATTTGGAGAGTTTCTCCCCTTCTTTTCTGCAGATCCTCTCAAGCTCGGGCAGGTTGGATGGAGAGTGTTGCTGCACAGCTATTTTCAGGTCTCTCCAGAGATGTTTCGATTGGGTTCAAGTCCGGGCTCTAGCTGGGCCACTCAAGGACATTCAGAGACTTTTCCTGAAGCCACTTGTGCGTTGTCTTGGCTGTGTGCTTAGGGTCATAGTCCTGCTGAAAGGTGAACCTTTGCCCCCAGTCTGAGGTCCTGAGCGCTTTGGAGCAGGTTTTAAATCAATGATTTCTGTACTTTGCTCTGTTCATCTTTGCCTCAAGCCTGACTAGTCTCCCAGTCCCTGCCGCTGAAAAACATCCCCACAGCATGATGCTGCCACCACCACCATGCTTCACCATAGGGATGGTGCCAGGTCTCTTCCAGATGTGACACTTGGCATTCAGGCCAATCTTGGTTTCATCAGACCAGAAAATCTTGTTTCTCATGGTCTGAGTCTTTAGGTGCCTTTGGGCAAACTCCAAACAGGCTGTCATGTGTCTTTTACTGAGGAGTGGCTTCCGTCTGGCCACTACCATAAAGGCCTGATTGGTGGACTGCTGCAGAGAATGTTGTGCTTCTGCAAGGTTCTTCCATCTCCACAGAGGAACTCTAGAGCTCGGTCAAACTTCTTACATTTAAGAATAATGGTGGTCACTGTGTTCTTGGGGACCTTCAATGCTGCAGAAATGTTTTGGTACCCTTACCCAGACACAATCCTGTCTCGGAGCTCTACGGACAATTCCTCGACCTCATGGCTTGGTTTTCGCTGTGACGTGCACTGTCAAATGTTTTACCTTTTTATAGACAGTTGTGTCCTTTTCCAAATCATGTCCAATCAATTACATTTACCACAGGTGGACTCCAATCAAGTTGTAGAAAAGTCTAAGAATATAAATGGAAACAGGATGCACCAGAGCTCAATTTCGAGTCTCATAGCAAAGGGTCGGACTACTTACGTAAAATATAAACGCAACATGCAACAATTTCAAAGATTTTACTGAGTTAGTTCACATAAGGAAATCAGTAAATTGAAATATTCATTAGGCCCCAATCTATGCATTTCACATGACTGGGATTACAGATAGCTTCTTTTTTTTTTAAAGGGCGTGGATCATAAAATCAGTCAGTATCTGGTGTGACCATCATGCAATGCAACATCTCCTTCACATAGAGTTAATCCAGCTGTTGATTGTGGCCTGTGGAATGTTGTCCCACTCCTAATGGCTGTGCTAAGTGGAATACGCTGTCATATGTAACGGATGTGAAACGGCTAGGAAGTGTGTACAGATCCTTGCGACATGGAGCCGTGCATTTTCATGCTGGAACAGGAGGTGATGGCGGCAGATTAATGGTACGACAATGAGCCTGAGGGTCTTATCACGGTATCTTTGTGCATTCAAAATACCATCAATAAAATGCAATTGTGTTTGTTGTCCGTACCTTATACCTGCCCATACCATAACCCCACGACCACCATGGGGTACTTTTACTGAGTTCAAACGTTGACATAAGAAAACAGCAAGCCCACACGACACCATACACATAGTCTGTGGTTGTGAAGCTGGTTGGACGTACTGACAAATTCTCTAAAACAACGTTAGACGCAGATTATGGTAGAGCAATGAACATGAAATGTTCTGGCAACAGCTCTGGTGGACATTCCTGCAGTCAGCATGCCAATTGCATGCTCCCCCAAAACTTTTGACATCTGTGGCATTGTGTTGTTTGACAAAACTGCACATTTTAGAGCAGCCTTTTATTGTGCCCAGCACAAGGTGCACCAGTGTAATGATCATGTTGTTTGCAACTTCTTGATATGCCACATCTGTCAGGTGGATGGATTATCTTGGCAAATGAGAAACTCTCACTAAGAGCTTTGTAAACAAATTTCAGCACAAAATTTGAGAGAAGTAAGCTTTTTGTGAGTATGGAACATTTCTGGGATCTTTTATTTCAGCTAATGAAAAATGGAACCAACACTTTACATGTTGCATCTATATTTTTGCTCAGTATGTGTGTAAAGATGTGTGTTGAGTGTCATTTAAAATTTTGCATCAAGAAGATGGATGGGTGTGTGTCAAAGATATGGTGTGTCTCTCCAGAATGCATGCATATGTAGGAAAGTGACATTTACACACATACACCACTAATAAATTGAGCTTCTCAGTCATTTTCTCTTCACCTCACACAAGTAAATAGTATTTTTTAACATCCATTGAGAATGATAGTTCCTCAGTATTTGAAAAATATTTCCAACACTGCCGGCCTCGATAAATCAAACAAGCCTCGGTGTGAAAAAGAAAAATATCATGATCTGACGATCCCACATATCCAGTGGCTGTCCCGAGCTCACTGGCACATCAAACTCTGAGGGCCCTGAATACGCTAGTTAATACAATGTTGCAATTTAGCTAGCAACAGGCCCAACTCAGTGATAATTTGATATGTTGCACTTCACTAGCAATAGCTCAAATCAAGACAGATTGAAAGAGAGGCAGACAGACGCAGTAGAGAGATGAATGTAATTGAATTAACACAAATTTTCACCAGGATATTTTCTACTGTTTTTTATTTTGTCGACTTCAGGTCCATGTATTTCAATTAGATGACGCAGCCTACTGCTGCATTGGCCATAGGCTATCTCTGAGTTCCTTACTCTCATTTCTTTAACCTCTAATTGATCACAGTGAATACCAACTTTTAGCACAGATACTGGGGCAAAGTTTTCAGCCATTAAATTCACCCACGTTTGGCTCCATGTACACTACAATTACGACACTAGGTTTTTACTTATTTATTTTTAATTGGTCCGTGGGCCATTTGCCCATCCCTGGGCCTGGATTAGACCAAGCATCTGGGCTCTTAACAAAACATCCCGGGTCAGAATATACTATCGTTGGGTAGGGCAAAGCTGTCTGGCAGGGTAGCCTAATGGTTAGAGAGTTGGACTAGGAACCGGACTTCCGGACTAGGAACCGGAAGGTTGCAAGTTCAAACCCCCGAGTTGACTAATCTGTCGTTCTGCCCACTGTTCCTAGGCCGTCATTGAAAATAAGAATTTGTTCTTAACTGGGCTCTTAACAAAACATCCCGGGTCAGAATATACTATCGTTGGGTAGGGCAAAGCTGTCTGGCAGGGTAGCCTAATGGTTAGAGAGTTGGACTAGGAACCGGAAGGTTGCAAGTTCAAACCCCCGAGTTGACTAATCTGTCGTTCTGCCCACTCTTCCTAGGCCGTCATTGAAAATAAGAATTTGTTCTTAACTGACTTGCCTATAAAGGTAAAATATATATCTATACCGCTGGAGTTTCGGTCTGATCGGCTAATCATAATTTTTAAAAACAACTACCCTGATGGCAAACACAACATAAACATTTTAAATTGTGTCATATCTACTATTTTACTTACACTCTACATCGAGTCGTACTGGTCTGCGCAATGAGACATTTGTTTACAAACGAATTCTGCCGCGTTCCAGATGGCAAATTCGCTAGTAAATATGGCTCTTGATGATACCACAGACGAAAAAGGAAGCGAGACAACCCACTCACTGTTTTTTTCTGGTTCATTATTTCATTTGTGCCTATGGGAGACACACCCAGTTAAGTAGACCGGAACTTACCTTTTTTTTCAATGGTAAACGGCCAGGGTGAACTATATTTCTTTATCCACCATCTTTGCTTAATACCCAAAATTACTGGCTAGTTAACTACCTACCTTAGCCAGGGACTAGCACGAATCTACCTCAATGCTAGGCAACTAACCGTGAAATTCACATAAAATAAAACGCCTCTCTTTATTCATTTAGTTAACCAACATTACCATTTGTGATGTCTTTGCAATCCTCGATCAAATTTCAACGATAGTAAACAACTGCTCCGGGTCAAAATCTGGTTCGACGACGCCGGAAATCATCGGCTGAACTCGGATGGATTCGGTATATAGCTGGCCAACCATTGGTTGGGTCTTCTTCTTCTATGATGTCATTGCGGTGGCGGTCCGCAAACAAACGTTGAATGTGCATGCCCCCGCCTACTGTGCTGGAGTGTGCGATCAATCATGGCGTGCCTAATTCTGTACTACTAAGAAAATAAAATGTAAAAACCAGATAAATCCCTACTAATTTATACCCCCCCCCAAACAAAACAATTCCCAAGCCCCCAACCATTGGACTTGATATTATGCTGAAACAATCCCCCTAAGGATTATTCAGCATGTCAACAACCATTTCGGCAGTAGCATCTGTTACCCTGAATAACTATTTTGCCTTATCCACAATAACCTTCTATTTCTGCTCTCCACAACCTGAGGCATGTTGATAAAATTAAATGAAAGCTATGAAGTTAACTTTATTTCACTATCAAAGTGTCCTTTGACACAGCACATTCATGAGCACAAGATTTCTGAACAAGTCTTGAAACCATGCCAGGCCCAGCATAAGCACCAGCTACCACATTAGGTCCACTTAGTACAGGAGCAGTCATGGAAGCTCCATCAGCCTGCACTGTAGTTCCACCATTCTGTCTTACAGCCTTTGCATATGATACATCATGACTGATTCTATATCGCTGTGCCGCTCTAGATTCTCTCTGCACCTGACATCAACCAAATTCTGCACTATGCCCCCCCCCCCCCCACTCCACTGCTTTCTGTATCATGATCTCTTTTCTTCATATGTCTTTCCACTACCGGCAGTTCCGGTCCTCAACCCTCATCCTCCCACTCCATACCATCAGAACTGACACCCATATTGTTCACAATCCAGCACAGCTCTTTGTTCTCCAACCTTTGCTCCATTTCCTCCATTTCGTCCACACTACTCGCCTCCATTTTCATCCAACTTCATCAAACCAACAATCACGCTTCCTTTTTTCCTCCAGCCATTAGTTGGTTCTTCTTCTTCTTTGAGGTCTATTGGCTGACTACAACGATTCGGTCTATTGCCGGCACCTACTGTATGGTGTAGTAAACTATAGAAAACAATTATTTGCACGAAAGGGAAAGGGGGGGGGGGCTGGAGACATCATGCAAAATAGAAAAATAGACACATTCAAAAAAAATCATCCCTCTCCTTCAGTCACAGTCCAACTCGAATCACATCCCAACAGGCTCAGGGACCTGTGAGGGTGGAACATTCTTCAACAGGATTCCTTGCAAGGCCTCAGTTGTAAAACATTTAGTCCTAAAAAACATTCAGCTGATACCAATTTTCTCTGATTTCTTCTCTATTTACGCTGATCATTTTATGACCATTGCAATAAATGACACAAAGTCCACCTTTTTAACGTGGATTATATTAGCATCCCTCAGATGCCTAGAAACATTCACTGGTGCAGGCTCTACTACCATTGCATCCTCAACATTACTCACTCCTTCAACTATTTTCTTCGCTTCCAGATAGGAGACACGCTGGCCAGCCCTTACTCTTGTGACATCTTTCTACTTCAGCCTAACAGGGCAATCAGGAAATTCGGGTGCATGTTCGTCACCACAATTGCAACATACAGTATAACCTCCGCTGGCACTCAATACTCTTCCCGTATGCATGCACTTGCCACATTACCAAATCTTTTGCATTTATGACACTGAAAGGGTTTATGCACAAAAGCTCTTAAAAAGCCACTGAACACACCGACTAGCACATGTGCTTTTCTGTTGCTCATCAGAAAAATGACATTTCAGTCTTGGATGTGTGTTTCCTGACCGATTCTGCATTTGGTTAATGATGTTTGTTTCCCATGAGACACTAGATGCAGAAGCCTATTTCCCTTCTTTAAAATCCCTAGAATGAATCTAAGGTAACTCAAGAAATCTGTAATTAATGTTGAAGTTTTTGCCAAGAATGTTTTAGTTGCACAATTTTGCATCTAATTAAGGTGTTTGGTGCAGTATTTCTCAAGTTAAAAAAAAAATGCAATGTGTTGTCTTAAGTAAACAAAGTCAGAGCTTCTGGGCAGGTCTGTCTCACTATCTATGCATAGAGAGCAATCAGCACAGCTGTTCACCTCATGTTGGTGGTCAAATGGACATCGTCAAGTCAAAACCAAACCTTCATTTACCCGTTGTGACACACGGATGTTCCAAACGTCGTTTTAGACGATACTGACTTTATAAGAAAACACGTTGTAGTAAATTTTGACACTAGAATAATTTATTTATATAGCCCTTCGTACATCAGCTGATATCTCAAAGTGCTGTACAGAAACACAGCCTAAAACCCCAAACAGCAAGCAATGCAGGTGTAGAAGCACGGTGGCTAGGAAAAACTCCCTAGAAAGGCCAAAACCTAGGAAGAAACCTAGAGAGGAACCAGGCTATGTGGGGTGGCCAGTCCTCTTCTGGCTGTGCCGGGTGGAGATAACAGAACATGGCCAAGATGTTCAAATGTTCATAAATGACCAGCATGGTCGAATAATAATAAGGCAGAACAGTTGAAACTGGAGCAGCAGCACGGCCAGGTGGACTGGGGACAGCAAGGAGTCATCATGTCAGGTAGTCCTGGGGCATGGTCCTAGGGCTCAGGTCCTCTGAGAGAGAGAAATAAATATTGATGCCACGTTGTCACGCTCGCTATCCTCAAACTCCCTGTCATAAATCGGCCAAGGCGCAGCGTGTATGTAGTTCCACATCTTTTAATGAAACTGAAACAACCAAAAAACAAACAGGTAAACAGCAAAGAACGTGACACAACCGAAGCGCACGCGCACACACACACACACACACACACACACACACACACACACACACACACACACACACACACACACACACACACACACACACACACACACACACACACACACACACACACACACACACACACACACACACACACACACACACACACAGAAAAATAATTACCCACAAAACACATGTGGGAAAAGGCTACCTAAGTATGGTTCTCAATCAGAGACAACGATTGACAGCTGCCTCTGATTGGGAACCATACCTGGCCAAACACATAGAAGAACAAAACCTAGAATGTAAAACATAAGACTGTCCACCCCAACTCACGCCCTGACCAAACCAAAATAGAGACATAAAAAAGGAACTAAGGTCAGGACTTGACACACATAGGCTGTTTTCAAAGGGATTCGTTGCTTTTTAAAGGCAGTCACTCTTTAAGGGTATCTCATAACCCCTATTTTTAAATGAGATGGGAGACTCTTCATCAAAGAACAAAAGTATGGATGAAGTGAATTTATTCAGTCCATCCACCATATGGGTCAAATGACGGGTCACCTACTTCCTCATGTATTTAATCTGCATGCATTTCATGCGCTAACCTCCTTGATAGGCACACTGCTCCCAGATAACACTTGTCTAGAACCCTCACTCCGACTAAAAACACATCTAGACTAGACTTGGATTTCCTCATTTCCAGCGCAACTTTACTTCTCTTGTTTACTTTCTTTTTCACCACTGTAGCCCACCCATTCTCATTCTTTGTAAGAATCTTCAACCGACATGCTGTCAGTTTCAAACAGAACACCTGTGCAGTCAAGTCCATCTCCTACGGTGATTCATCAATGTGTCACTTAATCAGGTGCATTCAAATGTAAAACATTTTACCTTGTTTGGCTGTGTAACATTCAAGATAGCAGCATTACACCCCATATATTGTTTCTGAATCCAGTATCTAGAAATATTAGTCTCTAATCCCACTTTATGTTATTTAATCTCATCAGTCACTTCTCTCTCTTGCACACACACACACACACACACACACACACACACACACACACACACACACACATACACACACACACACAAACAAACACCAGGGAGAGAAGCATGGGAGGGAGGGGAGAGGTAGTCCTCAGTGTTGTTTAGGTTGTTAGTACAGTAGGCTGTATCCACTTTCAACTACAATGCCAGAGAGCTTCTATCCATGCCAAGGCTTCTAATGTAGGTACATTTTGTTATTGCAGAATATGTAATTACAGTGGTTGCATTGCAAAGTTTTTATTAATCTATTAGTAAAATTCATTGCCGTGTGTGATACTGCTGTCCCGTACAAAAAATAATAATTCTCAATCTATTTAGAAATAGATTCACAATAAGTAAAATATATTTGCTATGCATTTGATAAAACCAATATGCTTTTTAATATTTCATTTAGTGTACTTTGGGATTATGTCTTTAAAAAGATGAAAATAGAATTGCTTCTGAATGTGATGTGGATTCTACTCTATCGTTCACTGAAGTCAAAACAAATTCATTTTGCTTTGACTACAATGAATACATGTTTTTTATTTATCAATGACATGCACAGATTACGTTTGCTGGCTGATCGGGGCCATATATGGGGCCTGTGGTCAATACTCGTACCTCAAAAGAGACTCTTGGCCAGGGAAGGGGGTTGTGCTGATGTGACGGTCAATTCTTACACTTACAGAACTCTCAAACCCTTGCTGATTACTAGCAAAGGCAAATTGTGTGCTCTTATACTTTCATTAGGATGTCAGCATTTCCTCATCCTGGCCAGTATCCAGAAGTCTTTTTCAAAATGTAGATTAATAATATATTAACTATGCTATTTGTTGCATATCTGTGCATTTCCACCAGGTCCTGATTGTAAATTAAAGTACCTGAAACTGCTGCCTCCAACCAATTTAGTGAATACCTGAAATATCCTTTGTCTCTTTCATGCCTTTTAGATTTCAAATGGATTGAGCTGCTTTAGAGACAGAAAATGTTTCATGACTGATGCCATGGATGGGAACCTTGAGTCTGGAGATGTGAATAAAAAGAGATCAGAGTTGTGCTATGTAATAGACGACCTAAGTGCACAACATGCTCCTAATGGATTGGACCACACAGGTACTTCATGCGCTTCATGTGTACAGATTGCTAGCCTTTCAAAGTGAAAGTTCAGTATTTCTGGGTGTATTGTAATTTCATAGCTATGTGTTATGTTTTCTTCCCCTCACCCAGGAAACAAATATTGCATGTTGTATGTGGTCATTTCTTCCCAATCAAACAATCTTTGACTTTGTCAGACCAGGTGCACAATGACAGTCAACTATCTTTGACTGAAGTCTCTGCCAATGAGATCTCCTACCTGCTACCTATTTATACTGTATTACCAACAAAAAGATTAGGTATCACTTTGAATGAAGATTGAAACAATCTGTACATTGCATTAGCTGAAAACGTAACAGACCACCACTTATGTCTTGATCTCATTTTATATCAGGTCTGTCACATTCAGAAACTCCTATTGGTGAGAATTCTGAATTTCATCACCAGAACATCCATATAACCTTACCAGCAGACGACATGAGTGACGCACAACAATGGTCGGTGGCAAAATACCAACCACAGCTTACTTCCCCACAGTTGACCCCCACAAAGCATTACCCACCATGCCAAATGAGACAGCCATCCAGTTCAATCAGCAAGAGCAGCCACAAAACTTCTGCTGCACAGATCCACCAAGTGGAAGGAGATGGTGAGAGCCTATTCTGAATGTGATGCAATTAATTGCTTATAGATTTAGATAGTATAAATCTAGTTTTTTATTTATAGTGTTGTACTTTCCAAATGCCTCTGCCCTTCCAATCAATCCATGTTTCCCTGCTTCCTGTCTTATCACACCTTTAGGCCTGTGTGCCTCAATCCTCTTGGCATGTCTGTTCTGCCAGCCTTGGGACTGTTTACTGGCCACGGGGAAAGGATGCCATGTCTGTGCCTCGTCCCTGTGCTCTTCCCTATGCTCCACAGTGTGCTGCTGTGAGCCGGATTCCCTGGAGCCTCTGTTGGACACGTCCCATCACTGTGGCTGCGGTGGGTGTCTGGATGCCCACTGTTGCCTGTGTGGAGGTCCAGGATTTGAGTGCTGTGTCTGTGCTACATGCATACATGCCACAGAGTGTCTGGATCTAGGCATGGAGATCTCACAAATGCTCTTCCACTAACCAGATCAGTGTCAAATGAATGTGAACACTGTGAAGAGTCGGATATTGTAGAGATTGTGTGGGCCAAACTCAAAGGACAATAATGAATCGGCTAAATCCTTTAACAAATGTAGGTGTTGTACAGTGGAGGCTCACAATAATGTCCGGAACGGCGCTAATGGAATGGCATCAAACACCTGGAAACCATGTGTTTGATACCATTCCACTGATTTCGTTCCAATCTCAAATCCTTGCCACGAGCCCGTTCTCCCCAATTAAGTTGTCACCAACCTCCTGTGGTGTTGCATCTAGATCTTGGGGTAACTGACAACGTCTACTTGGTTCTTTGTATTTCTAAGTCTGCACTGGCAACCGGATTTTCTAACCAATGACTCAAGGTGACCCACAATGTAAAAGAGAGCTCACTGTAACCACATACAGATAACTCTGTGATCATTTTATTGCTGTTTATAAGCTGTCTTGATATTGGCAGCAGAGAGAAAGGATAGGAAGTGAGAGTGACTATTGAGAGGGTAGGGTACCACTCCACTTTAAATTTATTGAGATTAGTGATGAACTAAATCATAAATCTGCTCATATACAAATGTACATTTAATTCAGAGCAAAGTGGCCCTAAGTGGTGAGTGAGGTGGGGGTGGGGTGGGGTAAATTATCTGGAATTCTTAACTGCAAGGAAGGCATCAGCATTTAGAAAGACAATTGAGAATGAAAAGTTAACAACAGCATGGTAATATTATTATTGACAATAAAGAGTATGAATTCTACAAATGTAATATATTGGTAATATAGGGCACATTTTCAGTATGGCTGGATATTCAGAAGTTTCTTAGCTACACTGTATACATTTATAGAAAATTAGTCTTAGTATTCAAGAAAAATATTTATAATGGAATTAAAGTTATTAAAATGAACCCACTTACACAGAAACAGTATCTCTAGACAATTGCACTCATGTATTGAATATCTGTATTTTTGGAGATTACACTAAGTATACTCTCCATCTTGACACAATAACTTCCGACACTTCAGCAATTTAATTACAGTAGTTTGGGAAAATAAAGCTGTAAACCTCCTTGCTCTCATGCAATCTACAAATGTAGACATAGAGAACAGAGAATAGCTGACCTCTGACATCATTTGGGATGTTTTTAAGGCGTACATTAGAGGAATGAATATATAATACTCAGCTAAAGTTAAATCTGAGTTTAACATGAAAAATAAATCACTATCTTGGAATAAGCCAATCAAAATCTTTACAGGGTAAAAATGATAATGACAATGACCCCATTTGCGACCAAGCTTTAATACCCACATCATTTTCCCTCCTCATGATGCCATCTATTTTGTGAAGTGCATCACAGTCCCTCCTGCAGCAAAGCACCCCCACAACATGATGCTGCCACCCCCGTGCTTCACGGTCGGGATAACGATGGCCATTATGGCCTAACGTTCTATTTTTGTTTAATCAGACTGGAGGACATTTCTCCCAAAAGTACGATCTTTGTCCTCATGTGCAGTTGCAAAACATAGTCTGGCTTTTTTATGGCGGTTCTGGAGCAGTGGCTTCTTCCTTGCTGAGCGGCCTTTCAGGTTATGTTGATATAGGACTCGTTTTACTGTGTATATTGATACTTTTGTACCAGTTTCCTTTCCCCATGATGTTAAGCAAAGAGGCACTGACTTTGAAGGTAGGCCTTGAAATACATCCACAGGTACACCTCCAATTGACTCAAATGATGTCAATTAGCCTATCAGAAGCTTCTAAAGCCATGACATCATTTTCTGGAATTTTCCAAGCTGTTTAAAGACACAGTCAACTTAGTATATGTAAACGTCTGACCCACTCGAAATGTGATACAGTGAATTATAAGTGAAATAATCGGTCTGTAAACAATTGTTGGAAAAATTACTTGTGTCATGCACAAAGTAGATGTCCTAACCAACATGCCACAACTATAGTTTGTTAACATGACATTTGTGGAGTGGTTGAAAAATGGGTTTAATGACTCCAACTTAAGTGTATGTAAACTTCCAACTTCAACTGTACAATCATTTCCATGATAGAATTTAAAAGACATTTTGGACTGAACAATGTAGACATTTTCAAATATATTGTCCTTGTGATGTACTTGTCTGTTAATGTTATGCATTACCTCATGTTTTATACCCAAGATGGCGTAGCAGTGCAGACGTGTTTTGTTCATCCTCTGGTGTACTTTTGTATTTTTTTGTATTTTTTTGTATATATTTCAATTGTATTTTCAATCTCTTCTTCATTTTAGTTCATTTATACCTTCCGGTAACCTGCCTCACCCAATGTGATACGGAACCGCTACTATTTGTCAGTTTTAGACCTTATAGCAAGAACCACAGCCATCAGAAGCTAACCAGCTAATTTAGCTACAAGCTATTTAGTCATTGTTAGCCACTGCTAGCGGCCTTTACCTTCACAGGTACCAGCCCTTTTTTTTTTGCCTGGATAATACTCGCCAGCCTACCAGTAACGGACCGTCTCTCCACTACAACGCCGGATTCCTGCCGTAATCCCTGGACCATTCTCCTGATCTTCACAGCTAGCTAGCACCCACCGAGTTACCCAGTACCGAAGCTATCCCTGAGGCCCACCTCCCGGCCTACTCAGTTGTTCACCCGGACTCCACCCAAACACGGCTAGAACACACTACTCCACCGGATCTTTGCCGTAAGCTCTGGACCTTGGCACTGGATTACCACTGCTACCAAGTGGCTATAGTGGCTAATGCCTCTGCCCCGAAGCTAGCACCAGTTAGCCGTGAGCCAGGCGCATCTCCCGGATAGAAAACTAAATTACTACAACTACAATACCTCTTTCGCCACCTGGCTTGGATCCTTAGTCGACACGGCGCCCCGCTGCACCACCACGACAGGTCTGCCGACGAATACTCCATCCGCTGTGCCTTCAACAGGCCTCCGTCGGAGCAGACGCTTCTACTAGCCCCGGGCTACTAACTTTAAACGCTGCGTCGCCCATGTGCTAGCATAGTAACTACTACTCTGCGGTTCCCCTGTTCCTTCTATTGCTGCCCCCTGGACCCTATGATCACTTGGCTACATAGCTGATGCCCTCTGGACTGTCCATTAATCACAGTACTCCATTCTGTTTATATATTTTTTTATTAATTTTTTTGTTTATCTGCCGGCCTCAGCCGTGAACTCAGGCTCTGTGTGTAGTTAACCGACCCTCTGCCCATTCATCGCCATTTTACCTGTTGTTGTTGTTTTAGGTGATTAGCTGTTGTTGTTGTCTTAGCCAGCTCTCCAAATCAACACGTGATTACTTTATGCCTTACTGTATGTCAATATGCCTTGTATACTGTTGTTTAGGATAGTTATTGTTTTAGTTGATAATGGAGCCCCTAGTTCCGCTCATTATACCTCTGATACCTCCTTTGTCCCACCTCCCAAACATGCGGTGACCTCACCCATTATAACCAGCTTATCCAGAGATACAACCTCTCTTATCATCACTCAGTGCCTGGGCTTACTCCCGCTGTACCCGCACCCCACCATACCCCTGTCTGCACATTATGCCCTGAATCTATTCTACCACGCCCAGAAATCTTCTCCTTTTATTCTTTGTCCCCAACGCTCTAGGCGACCAGTTTTGATAGCCTTTAGCCGTACCCTCATCCTACTCCTCCTCTGTTCCTCGGGTGATGTGGAGGTAAACCGCGTGTCCCCAGGCACCCTCATTTGTTGACTTCTGTGATCAAAAAACCGTTGGTTTCATGCATGTCAACATCAGAAGCCTCCTCCCTAAGCTTGTTTTACTCACTGCTTTAGCACACTCCGCCAACACTGATGTCCTTGCCGTGTCTGAATCCTGGCTTAGGTAGGCCACCAACAATTCTGAGATTTCCATACCCAGCTACAACATTTTCCGTCAAGATAGAACTGCCAAAGGGGGAGGAGTTGCAATCTACTGCAGAGAGAGCCTGCAAAGTTCTGTCATACTTTCCAGGTCTATACCCAAACAGTTTGAACTTCTAATTTTAAAAATGAACCTCTCCAGAAATAAGTCTCTCACTGTTGCCGTCTGCTATCGACCCCCCTCCGCTCCCAGATGTGCCCTGGACACCATTTGTGAAATGATCCCCATCTAGCTTCAGAGTTCGTTCTATTAGGTGACCTAAACTGGGATATGCTTAACAGTCAGTCCTACAATCTAACCTAGATGCCCTCAATCTCACACAAATCATCAAGGAACCCACCAGGTACAACCCTAAATCCGGAAACATGGGCACCCTCATAGACATGATCCTGACCAACTTGCCCTCCAAATACACCTCCGCTGTTTTCAATCAGGATCTCAGCGATCACTGCCTCATTAACTGTATCCGCTATGGGTCCGCAGTCAAACGACCACCCCTCATCACTGTCAAACGCTCCCTAAAACACTTCTGCAAGCAGGCCTTTCTAATTGACCTGGCCCGGGTATCCTGGAAGGATATTGACCTCATCCCGTCAGTCGAGGATGCCTGGTCATTCTTTAAAAGTAATTTCCTCACCATCTTAGATAAGCATGCCCCGTTCAAAAAATGTAGAACTAAGAACAGATATAGCCCTTGGTTCACTCCAGACCTGACTGCCCTTGACCAGCACAAAAACATCCTGTGGCGGACTGCCATAGCATCGAATAGTCCCCACGATATGCAACTGTTCGGGGAAGTCAGGAACCAATTTTTCAAGCAGAAATTCACATCCTGCAGCTCTAACTCCAAACGGTTTTGGGACACTAGGCTAGGTAACACTGATAAAACCATGATAATCAAAAATTTCAATAAGCATTTCTCCAAGGCTGGCCATGCCTTCCTCCTGGCTACTCCAACCCCGGCCAACACCCCCCCATCACAGCTACTCGCCCAAGCCTCCCCAGCTTCTCCTTCACCCATATCCAGACAGCAGATGTTCTGAAAGAGCTGCAAAACCTGGACCAGTACAAATCAAATCAAATCTCAAATGTATTTTTATTTATATTTTTATATAGCCCTTCGTACATCAGCTGATATCTCAAAGTGCTGTACAAATCAGCTGGGCTAGACAATCTGGACCCTCTCTTTCTAAAACTATCCGCCGCCATTGTTGCAACCCCTATTACCAGCCTGTTCAACCTCTCTTTCGTATCGTCCGAGATCCCTAAAGATTGGAAAGCTGCCGCGGTCATCCCCCTCTTCAAAGGGGGTGACACCCTAGACCCAAACTGTTACAGACCTATATCCATCCTGCCCTGCCTATCTAAAGTCTTCGAAAGCCAAGTTAATAAACAAATCACTGACCATTTCGAATCCGCTGTGCAATCCGGCCTCCAATCCAAAATCAAATTTAGAATCGGCTTTCTATTTCGCAACAAAGTCTCCTTCACTCACGCCGCCAAACTTACCCTAGTAAAACTGACTATCCTACCGATCCTCGACTTCGGCGATGTCATCTACAAAATAGCTTCCATCACTCTACTCAGCAAACTGGATGCAGTCTATCACAGTGCCATCCGTTTTGTTACCAAATCACCTTATACCACCCAACACTGCAACCTGTATGCTCTAGTCGGCTGGACTTTGCTACATATTCCTCGCCAGACCCACTGGCTCCAGGTCATCTATAAGTCCATGCTAGGTAAAGCTCCGCCTTATCTCAGTTCACTGGTCACGATAACACCCACCCGTAGCACACGTTCCAGCAGGTATATTTCACTGATCATCCCCAAAGCCAACACCTCATTTGGCCGCCTTTCCTTCCAGTTCTCTGCTGCCAGTTATTGGAACGAATTGCAAAAATCACTGAAGTTGGAGACTTTTATTTCCCTCACCAACTTTAAACATCAACTATCTGAGCAGCTAACCGATCACTGCAGCTGTACAAAGTCCATCTGTAAATAGCCCATCCAATCTACCTACCTCATCCCCATACTGTTTTTATTTTATTTACTTTTCTGCTCTTTTGCACACCAGTATCTCTACTTGCACATCATAATCTGCTCATTTATCACTCCAGTGTTAATCTGTGAAATTGTAATTATTCGCTCCTATGGCCTATTTATTGCCTACCTCCTCATGCCTTTTGCACACACAGTATATAGACTTTCTTTTCTCTACTGTGTCATTGACTTGTTTGTGTTATTGGCTTGTTTATTGTTTACTCCATGTGTAACTCTGTGTTGTTGTCTGTGTCACACTGCTTTGCTTTATCTTGGCCAGGTCGCAGTTGCAAATGAGAACTTGTTCTCAGTTAGCCTACCTGGTTAAATAAAGGTGAAATAAAATAAAATGTTTTGTGTTGACCCCAGGAAGAGTAGCTGCTGCTTTAGCAATAGCTAATGGGGATCCTAATAAAATATCAAATACCAATCTGAGAAAGCAGTGGGTATGCAAGGAAAGGGTGTTTGGAACAATTAAGCCCAACCATTGAGACACATTGCACTCTGAAAACCCTTTACTTTGTCCATTGTGAAATATCATGATCAACAAGACAAAGCATGGAATTTAAATTTGAAGGTTTTCTAAATTTTTATTTTGGTTATACCAGAAAACAGTAGAGTGAAAGATTGCTTAATATTGCTGAGTATAGAAAAAGCAAGTAATTCAATACACTTTCAAATATAATTCAAAGTGGCCAACAATATATTCCCTTTAAAGCTGTTAAAGGTTTCTGTTCCAGTAAACGCAGAACCATAAGTGAAAATCAGAACAGCAATATATATTTTTCGAAATGATTCAAAATAGAGGATCTCATATCAAACCACAGCCGCAGTTCAAGTAACACTAAACTGCATTTTTTAAAAAAACATTCAAATAATCAGACATATTGCATTGTTTTTTGAGTTCACGTGTCAAACATCTCTTTTTATGTTTTTTTTTTAATAAAAGCCTGTTAGGAGAGTAGACTCTGCATCCATCTTCCTTGACATGGAGGAAAGGCACAAATGTTTCAACAGCATCTGGGAAGCATCAATTGACAATACATAGAAAAACAGAGTTCCAGACGTGTAAACAGACCCCTAACATATACTGCTAATGAACATACTTTTCTTTGAAAAGCTTGTCAATACAAATGAAAGAAAGACTGAGACTGAGGGCTAGAGGAGTAATACACACTAACCATGCACGGATTTCAGTCTCTTGGAAAAACATGTGGAATGTTACACATTTTCAGATTAGATGACTCAGAAAAAGGTAACTGTATGTCTAGAGCTAGAAGTCAAGTCTATGTGACAAGGCCTTGGAAAAATCGCTATAGAAATCTTAGTCAACATAATCATATTAGTATTATCATCACAAATTACCATATGATCATCTAAGAAATATACTGCATAGCCCAGTACGTTTCTGCAACACACACAGCACGCAGTGTTTCAGAGATTAGTGCCAAATGTTAAAGCTATACTTCCATTGACTATGAAAAAAATATATATAATGCACCCGTATAAAGACTTAAATCTATGATCATTCTGTGAAAGGTGGCCTGCGTTGTCTGACTAGCTGCAGCAGCTTTTGCTTTTCTTGTATATTTATTTTGTTCATTGTAAGTTCAGTTACATACCGGCTGTATAGCCATTCAACAGACAAAAGCTTTTAAAAAATGCATAGACAACAGGAAAAGGTGCAACAAACATGTTTTGAAAGTTCACAAATATTTTAGAAATGTAAGATACAGTAAATATATATTTTTGGTTTTTAGAGGTTATCAAATCATTTTTTTACATCACAAACTATGTGCCTTATATATTTAATAAAATATCCCTTTGGTACATTTTTGTTAGACAAACATGAGATCTGTAAAATGCATTCACTTGTGTACTTTAAGCTATAGAAATCCTGATTTTCAACTCCGTTAAAAAAAATACCTAAATTCAATAAAGCACCCGTTATGTAGTTCATGCCAATTTCACTAAATAGACAAGAACCTTCCCACAAAAGTTAAAGTGCACAAAGTATATACTCTACAATGAAGCAATAATATACTGTACTTAACTAAATCACCACTCTATTTCCTCTTTAATGTCTGTGCAGGGAAATCTTGGTTGAGTTGAGGCTTGCAAGAAAAAGATTTTAAAAAATCAAATGTCCATATCCTAATTTTACTATGTTCCATTTGAAAATGATTGCATTTATCATTGATGGTGTGCTGGGAAAAAAAGGGGGGGGGGGTTCTAAATTCAGGGACCAATATTAACTTGGTAAGGGAGGAAAGGATAGCCATTTACTTTGGACTAATGCATGATTCAGATCAAAGTCATTTTTTGTGAAACCGTTGGCTGTTTGTTTTAAAGCAGAGTCCAGTGCCATATGCAGTGTTCTAGCTCTTATTTTCCAGTGCTCCTCCTCCTTTCCCCAACCCTCTCATTACCCAACTCCCTGGTCTCGCTCTACCAGTTTGACCCCAGTATGTCCCTGCTACAAGTCCTCCTCCATACTGAAGCTGCTCCCACGACTGCTGGTCTTTGAGGCACCTGGTGACACGAAAAACAGTGGGTCCACCCTCTCTGGGGACAGTGTGTACCCCTCGTCCATGATGATGTCCCCCAGCCCCACGTCTAGGTACAGCCCAGCATTGGAGGGGTCATCCAGCTCGGTGAAGCTCACACTGCCCAGGTCCAGGGGGTTGCTTATGGTCACAACCACAGGGGAGTCAGAGGAAGGTGGGGAGGAGGTAAGGACAGGCTGTGCCATGGCTGCTGCCCCCAGGCTGAGAAAGGTTTGGGAGCAGGCCTCTCCAGCGCTGGGCCCCAGTTTATGGTCTCCCTGCTGAAGGTGCTGCTGCTGAAGGAGGGAGGGGTCTGAACTCAGGCCATGGGACATCGGACTGGAGAGGCCATGGAGCTGAGCCTGTATCTCCAACTCCTTCACATAAGAACAAAAAATAATAATCTCTAAATATATTGTATGATAACATTTCTAGATTTATTTCTCCTTATATTCATGAGAACTATAGTAACTTCAGAAAGTATTCACACCCCTTTTGACTTTTTCCATATTTTGTTGTTACAAAGTTGGATTTAATTCAATTATTTTGCCAACGATCTACAAAATACTCTGTCAAAGTGGAAACATTTTTACATGTGTAAAAATAAAAATATATAAACTCAGTGACCAGTTTATTAGGTACACCCATCTAGTACCAAGTTGGACCCTTTGCCTCCAGAACAGCCTGAATTCTTCAGGGCATGACATTCAATCGTTGCTCAATTGGTATCAAGGGACCTGAAGTGTGCCAGAAAAACATTCCCCACACCAGTACACCACCACCACAAGCCTGTCCAGTTGACCCCAGGCAGGATGGGTCCATGGACTCATACTGTTGAGGCCAAATCCTGACTATCAGCATGAGGGAACAGGAACCGGGATTCGTCGGACCAGGCAATGTTTTCCACTCCTCAATTGTCCAGTGTTGGTGATTGCATGCCCACTGGAGCAGCTTGTTGTTTTTAGCTGATAGAAGTGTAATCCGGTGTGGTCGTCTGCTGCAATAGCCCATCCGTGACAACGATCAACGAGTTGTGCGTTCCAAGATGCGTTCTGCACACCACTGTTATACTGCGCCGTTATTTTGTCTGTTTGTGGCACACCTGTTGGCTTGCACGATTCTTGTCATTGTTCTCCAACCTCTCTCATCAAGATTGTTTTCTCCCACAGGACTGCCGCTGACTGGATGTTTTTTTGTTTGTCGCACCACGCTCAAAGTCGCTTAGATCACTAGTTTTGCCCATTCTAATCAATCAATCAATCGAACAGTAACTGAATGCTTGATGCCTGTCTGCCTGCTTTATATGGCAAGCCAAGGCCACTTGACTCACAAGAAGAGATCCATTTTTGTGTATGGTGTGGATTGAAAAAAAGTGTGATTAAAATATTTTTTTTTAAGAATCACCTTTGGCAGTGATTACAGATGTGAGTCTTTCTGGGTAAGTCTAAGAGCTTTGCACAACTGGATTGCGCAATATTTGCCAATTATCCTTTTTAAAATTCTTTAAGCTCTGTCAAATTGGTTGTTGATCATTGCTGCTTAACAGCTATTTTCAAGTCATGCCATAGATTTTCAAGCCGCTTTTAGTCAAAACTGTAAATAGGCCATTCAATGTTGTCTTGGTAAGCAACTCCAGTGTAGATTTGGTGAATGTCTCCCAGTGTCTGTTGGAAAGCAGACTGAACCAGGTTTTCCTCTAGGATTTTGCCTGTGCTTAGCTTTATTCCATTTCTTCTTATTCTAACAAACTTCCTTGCCGATGACAAGCATACCCATAACACGATGCTGCCACCACCATGCTTGAAAATATGAAGAGTGGTTCTATGTGATTTATTGTGTTGGATTTGCCCCAAACATAACGCTTTATATTCAGGACATAAAGTTAATTTATTTTAGAGCCTTATTGCAAACAGGATGCTTGTTTTGGAATATTTTTATTCTGTACATTTTTATTCTTCTTTTCACTCTGTCAATTAGGTTAGTATTGTGGAGTAACAACGTTGTTGATCCATCCTCAGTTCTATCACAGCCATTAAACTCTGTAATGGTTTTAAAGTCACCATTGGCTTCATGGTGAAACTCCTGAGCGATTTCCTTCCTCTCCAGCAACTGAGTTAGGAAGGACATCTGTATCTTTGTAGTGACTGGGTGTATTGATACACCATCCAAAGTGTAATTAATAACTTCACCATGCTAAAAGGGATAATCAATGTCTGCTTTTTTATTTTTACCCATCCACCAATAGGTGCCCTTTTTGAGGCATTGGAAAACCTCCCTGGTCTTTGTGTTTGAAATACATTGCTCGACTGAGGGACCTTACAGATAATTGTATGTGTGGGGTACAGAGATGAGGTAGTAATTCAGAAATCATGTCAAACACTATTATTGCACAGAGTGAGTCCATGCAACTTATTTTGTGATTTGTTTAGCAAATTTGTTGCCATAACAAAGGGGTTGAATAATTATTGACTCAAGACATTTCAGCTTTTCATTTTTAATTAATTAGTTAATTTTGAAAAACATAATTCCACTTTGACATTATGGGGTATTGTGTGTAGGCCAGTGACAAAAAAATCTAAATGTAATCCATTTTAAATTCAGGCTGTAACAACAAAATGTGGAAAAGTCAAGAGGTGTGAATACTTTCTGAAGGCACTGTATGTCCAATAACTGACCTGGATGCGCAGCATCAAGCTGTGGTTAGCATGTTCCAGCTTCTTCTGACGCATCTCTACCTCCTTGGCTCTCTGCTGCTCCTTCTGCAGCTTCCTGATGTAGTCCACCGAGGCCTTCAGAATGGTGCCCTTATTCCAGCGCATCTCCCTACAGCCATGAGAAAAAGAGAGAAGGTTGTTAGAGAGGAATATCAAATCTGATACAAATTGAATATTGCTTTTCAGTGGCCTCCCGGGTGGCACATTGGTCTAAGGCACTGCATCGCAGTGCTAGCTGTGCCACCAGAGACTCTGGGTTCGAGCCCAGGCTCTGTCGCCGCGGGCCGCGACTGGGAGGTCCATGGGGCGACGCACAATTGGCCCAGCGTCGTCCGGGTTAGGGAGGGTTTGGCCGGCAGGGATATCGTTGTCTCATCGCGCACTAGCGACTCCTGTGGCAGACCAGGTCGCCAGGTGTACAGAGTTTCCTCCGACACATTGGTGCGGCTGGCTTCCGGGTTGGATATGCATTGCATCAATAATTATTTTAATTTTTAATATTGCTTTTCATTCACAAAATGTAAAATCTGATTTGAGATTTATTTGTATCAATACCACCACTGATCAAGTCATCCAAAGTAAATGTCCTGAATAAGAGAACAATAACGACAAACTCACGGGTCACTTGACTTGGGTATTATGGCCCCAAGCTCCGTTATGCGGTCATTGATGTTAAACCTCCGCCTCCTCTCAACTGTCAAGAGAAACAATGGGGAAAGAGATTAAGAAATGAAACTCACTGCCACTCCAAGAGGAACAAGAGCTGTCTAGCATCATAGAGGGTAAAGAACAATACAGAAGTGAGTAAAAAAAAAAGAAGGTATGACTCACTGAGGTTATGGTTGTCCTTCTTCTGTCTCTCTTTCACCAGCGCTTTGGTATCTGCATATTGAACATAACATATACTTTAGAGGTGCTGCTGTGCAATCTAAAAATCCATTCTAACAATTTACAATTTAACAAAATGGAAAGTTACATAGGACATAACATAAGAAGTTTATAATCCCCCCCAAAAACATTCTTATCTCCAGAGCTATAGAAAATATGGAGGAACTGGACAGTGAGGATCATGGACCTAGTACAGGGAAAGGAACAAGGCCATACCAGAGTATTCCCTTTTAATATTGGTCAGATCCGCAGGGCAGGAGTTGCTGACGGTGAGGGTAGGTGCTGCCATTCCAGGACTATGGTATACATCCAGGAGGTTCCCAGGGAGCTGTAAGAGGCAAGGGAAACCACTGCATTAACATCAAAGCAAACAAAGTTTAACACTGACAACCTGGACAAGCTTCCAGGAGAAACTAATGAAACATAAAAATTCAACTCAATATATTTTCTATTGTCATACGTTTTCTTGTTCTACATGTATCAGAATACTCATTTAACTGTCATAACTTTCAAAACAGGCTGTGTCATAGCCGTCGGCAATCAGGCCCACCACCATTGTGTCGTCTGCAAACTTTATGATGGTGTTGGAGTCGTACGTGGCCACACAGTCGTGTACAGGGAGTACAGGAGCAGGCTCCGAGACTGCTGAACAGCTAACTCTAGTGGTCTCCCTACAGAGACCTGCATCTTAGAAACTATTTGCACTGACTACCCACACAAACACCCACAAGCACACACTCAACGCTGCCGTTCTATTGTTACATTTTAGACAATTAACAGATGCTCTTAACCATAATTGCTCCTGTAAGTTGCTCTGGGTAACTGCCTTGCTCAAGGGCACAGACAGATTTTTCCCTTAGTCGTCTTGGAAATCCAAACCAGCGACCTTTCGGTCACTGGGCCAACACTCTTAACCGCTAGGCTACCTATATACTATTTATTCCACTGTGTGGATCCAAGTCAATACCCACTTTATATTTGTAAATGCAGTGTAATACAGTCCATTATTACTATGCATACTATCCCTCCTTATTACTTGTCATTTTTGACTTGACCCGTTGTTATTATTGTTATTGACTAATGTACAGCCTTGTTGAGGGAGTTAGCACATAAGCATTTCACTGCACATTTTATACCTGCTGTAAACTGTGTATGTGACAAATACAATTTGATAATGGGAATCCAACATCCTATATTTCCAATAACTCAAATTTGTATATCTAACCTGGTAGAAGTAGAACATTTTTAAGATAAGCTACATTGTAGTACTGTATTATATTTGACCTTCAATGATTGTACACAAGGATACTAAATTACCATACGACAGGTTGGCTGGTTTATATGGAATATAATTTCAAGCAAGTCATCACAATTTATTATAAGCCTAATACCTTGTTGAACCTTCAATTATGGAAAAGTTATCCAAAAGCATTAACGCATTTGAAACAAATCTGACATGTGTTGCGGTAGGCTATAAATCCTTATAAATGTGAGAAATATTGCTAAATGTCTATTCCCCACCCACCCCTTTTTTTCCCACCTAAAATGACATAGCCAAATCTAACTGCCTGTAGCGCTGGCCATGAAGCAAGGATATGCATATTCTAGGTACCATTTGAAAGGAAACACTTTGAAGTTTGTGGAAATGTGAAAGGAATGTAGGAGAATATACACATTAGATCTGGTAAAAGATAATACCATCATCTGATGTACCATCATCTTGAAATGCAAGAGAATGTATTATTCCAGCACAGGTGCAATTTAGATTTTGCCCACTAGATGGCAGCAGTGCATGTGCATACTATTAGACTGATCCAAGGAACCATTGCATTTCTCTTTAAAATGTTGTATCAAGACTGCCCAAATGTGCCTAATTTGTTTATTAATAACTTTTCATGTTCAAAACAGTGCACTCTCCTAAAACAATAGCATTGTATTATTTCACTGTAATAGCTACTGTAAATTGCACAGTGCCGTTAAATTAACAAAAAGTTAAGCTTTCTGCCAATATCAGATATGTCTATGTCCTGGGAAATGTTCTTGTTACTTACAACCGCATGCTAATTGCTTTAGCCTACATTAGCGCAACCGTTCTACAGGGGACCCACCAATCCTGAAGACATTTTAACAAGGCCACTCTGCCATGTGCTGCCAAACAACCCAATTGATTTACCTCAATGTTCTTTCTTTTCATGCTCCTGAAGCAAAACCCAAATCCCAATGTTCTGATGCGGGAAGTAATCTCTTCAATCTCTTTCCATCTAACAACTCAACTGTTAAAAACGTATTTTGAGCACCCTCTGAATTGTCCACCATTCCAACTTCACATACTGCCATGCCCTGCATGAATTTTCCTCCTCTCCCGTTTCCCCTGGTTGCTACCCCACCCAGACAACACTGGCCTGACGAGTCTTAGATAAGTGCCAGAAGAGTATGTTTAAAAAACTAGATGCTGTTCTTCCACTAACCTCACTGCAACTCCCCTCCAAGTCTCCGACCACTACCTTGTATCCTTTTCCCTCTTGCTCTCATCCAACACTTCCCACACTGCCCCTACTCGGATGGTATCGCGCCGTCCCAATCTTCGCTCTCTCTCCCCCGCTACTCTCTCCTCTTCCATCCTATCATCTCTTCCCTCTGCTCAAACCTTCTCCAACCTATCTCCTGATTCTGCCTCCTCAACCCTCCTCTCCTCCCTTTCTGCATCCCTTGATTCTCTATGTCCCCTATCCTCCAGGCCGGCTCGGTCCTCCCCTCCTGCTCCGTGGCTCGACGACTCATTGCGAGCTCACAGAACAGGGCTCCGGGCAGCCGAGCGGAAATGGAGGAAAACTCGCCTCCCTGCGGACCTGGCATCCTTTCACTCCCTCCTCTCTACATTTTCCTCTTCTGTCTCTGCTGCTAAAGCCACTTTCTACCACTCTAAAGTCCAAGCATCTGCCTCTAACCCTAGGAAGCTCTTTGCCACCTTCTCCTCCCTCCTGAATCCTCCTCCCCCTCCCCCTCCTCCCTCTCTGCAGATGACTTCGTCAACCATTTTGAAAAGAAGGTCGACGACATCCGATCCTCGTTTGCTAAGTCAAATGACACCGCTGGTTCTGCTCACACTGCCCTACCCTGTGCTCTGACCTCTTTCTCCCCTCTCTCTCCAGATGAAATCTCGCGTCTTGTGACGGCCGGCCGCCCAACAACCTGCCCGCTTGACCCTATTCCCTCCTCTCTTCTCCAGACCATTTCCGGAGACCTTCTCCCTTACCTCACCTCGCTCATCAACTCATCCCTGACCGCTGGCTACGTCCCTTTTGTCTTCAAGAGAGCGAGAGTTGCACCCCTTCTGAAAAAACCTACACTCGATCCCTCCGATGTCAACAACTACAGACCAGTATCCCTTCTTTCTTTTCTCTCCAAAACTCTTGAACGTGCCGTCCTTGGCCAGCTCTCCCGCTATCTCTCTCAGAATGACCTTCTTGATCCAAATCAGTCAGGTTTCAAGACTAGTCATTCAACTGAGACTGCTCTTCTCTGTATCACGGAGGCCCTCCGCACTGCTAAAGCTAACTCTCTCTCCTCTGCTCTCATCCTTCTAGACCTATCGGCTGCCTTCGATACTGTGAACCATCAGATCCTCCTCTCCACCCTCTCCGAGTTGGGCATCTCCGGCGCGGCCCACGCTTGGATTGCGTCCTACCTGACAGGTCGCTCCTACCAGGTGGCGTGGCGAGAATCTGTCTCCTCACCACGCGCTCTCACCACTGGCGTCCCCCAGGGCTCTGTTCTAGGCCCTCTCCTATTCTCGCTATACACCAAGTCACTTGGCTCTGTCATAACCTCACATGGTCTCTCCTATCATTGCTATGCAGACGACACACAATTAATCTTCTCCTTTCCCCCTTCTGATGACCAGGTGGCGAATCGCATCTCTGCATGTCTGGCAGACATATCAGTGTGGATGACGGATCACCACCTCAAGCTGAACCTCGGCAAGACGGAGCTGCTCTTCCTCCCGGGGAAGGACTGCCCGTTCCATGATCTCGCCATCACGGTTGACAACTCCATTGTGTCCTCCTCCCAGAGCGCTAAGAACCTTGGCGTGATCCTGGACAACACCCTGTCGTTCTCAACTAACATCAAGGCGGTGGCCCGTTCTTGTAGGTTCATGCTCTACAACATCCGCAGAGTACGACCCTGCCTCACACAGGAAGCAGCGCAGGTCCTAATCCAGGCACTTGTCATCTCCCGTCTGGATTACTGCAACTCGCTGTTGGCTGGGCTCCTGCCTGTGCCATTAAACCCCTACAACTCATCCAGAACGCCGCAGCCCGTCTGGTGTTCAACCTTCCCAAGTTCTCTCACGTCACCCCGCTCCTCCGCTCTCTCCACTGGCTTCCAGTTGAAGCTCGCATCCGCTACAAGACCATGGTGCTTGCCTACGGAGCTGTGAGGGGAACGGCACCTCAGTACCTCCAGGCTCTGATCAGGCCCTACACCCAAACAAGGGCACTGCGTTCATCCACCTCTGGCCTGCTCGCCTCCCTACCACTGAGGAAGTACAGTTCCTGCGCAGCCCAGTCAAAACTGTTCGCTGCTCTGGCCCCCCAATGGTGGAACAAACTCCCTCACGACGCCAGGACAGCGGAGTCAATCACCACCTTCCGGAGACACCTGAAACCCCACCTCTTTCAGGAATACCTAGGATAGGATAAAGTAATCCTTCTCACCCCCCTTAAAAGATTTAGATGCACTATTGTAAAGTGGCTGTTCCACTGGATGTCTTAAGGTGAACGCACCAATTTGTAAGTCGCTCTGGATAAGAGCGTCTGCTAAATGACTTAAATGTAAATGTTTACTCCTACAGCACCACTGAATTCCAGTTTGAGAAATTCAACCAAGACAAAGCAGATATAGCAAGATATTTCCAAAAATGATAGGCTAGTTGTTAATTGAATTTCACTGCATAATTGTCACTAATTTGACAGATCCACACATTTGTCCATACTTGTGTTTTCATATTAGCCCAATTGCAATTGACAAATACACATTTCCACATACTGTACTAGGCAGCTGTAGACCCAAGTCAATTAACGTCATGAAGTCATCATTGAAACTTGATTCAAGGCTGATGATGTCGTCAATTACGCCATCTATCTGGAAAGACACACAGACATAATAGAACAGCCAATAAAATATATATTTTTTTATGTGGAAAGTTAAAGGACAGCTTGAATTAAACTGTATTACATTACTTACATGAAATGTGTAAATATATATATATATATATATATATACATACAGTGGGGCAAAAAAGCATTTAGTCAGCCACCAATTGTGCAAGTTCTCCCACTTAAAAGGATGAGAGAGGCCTGTAATTTTCATCATAGGTACACTTCAACTATGACAGACAAAATGAGGGGGAAAAAAATCCAGAAAATCACATTGTAGGATTTTTAATGAATTTATTTGCAAATGATGGTGGAAAATAAGTATTTGGTCAATAACAAAAGTTTATCTCAATACTTTGTTATATACCCTTTGTTGGCAATGACAGAGGTCAAACGTTTTCTGTAAGTCTTCACAAGGTTTTCACACACTGTTGCTGGTATTTTGGCCCATTCCTCCATGCAGATCTCCTCTAGAGCAGTGATGTTTTGGGGCTGTTGCTGGGCAACACGGACTTTCAACTCCCTCCAAAGATTTTCTATGGGGTTGAGATCTGGAGACTGGCTAGGCCACTCCAGAACCTTGAAACGCTTCTTACGAAGCCACTCTTTCGTTGCCCGGGCGGTGTGTTTGGGATAATTGTCATGCTGAAAGACCCAGCCACGTTTCATCTTCAATGCCCTTGCTGATGGAAGGAGGTTTTCACTCAAAATCTCACGATACATGGCCCCATTCATTCTTTCCTTTACACGGATCAGTCGTCCTGGTCCCTTTGCAGAAAAACAGCCCCAAAGCATGATGTTTCCACCCCCATGCTTCACAGTAGGTATGGTGTTCTTTGGATGCAACTCAGCATTCTTTGTCCTCCAAACACGACAAGTTGATAATTGCTCCCACAGTTGATTTCTTCAAACCAAGCTGCTTACCTATTACATATTCAGTCTTCCCAGCCGGGTGCAGGTCTACAATTTTGTTTCTGGTGTCCTTTGACAGCTCTTTGGTCTTGGCCATAGTGGAGTTTGACTGTTTGAGGTTGTGGACAGGTGTATTTTATACTGATAACAAGTTCAAACAGGTTCCATTAATACAGGTAACGAGTGGAGGACAGAAGAGCCTCTTAAAGAAGGTCTGTGAGAGCCAGAAATCTTGCTTGTTTGTAGGTGACCAAATACTTATTTTCCACCATAATTTGCAAATAAATTAATTAAAAATCCTACAATGTGATTTTCTGGATTTTTTTTTCTCATTTTGTCTGTCATAGTTGAAGTGTACCTATGATGAAAATTAAAGGCCTCGCTCATCTTTTTAAGTGGGAGAACTTGCACAATTGGTGGCTGACTAAATACTTTTTTGCCCCACTGTATATATATATGGAAGGTACAATGACACAAAGTAAGTACTTATCTTGCCCTAATGAAGAATGATTTCAAAAGAAAAGGCATGTGTCTAAGAGAGGTGCAGATATCATTAAGCTGCCAGTGTAGTATTTAACAGCAAACTGTGCAACTAAGCCAACAATGGCAACATGACAAGAGGCATTACAGAACAAACAAAAAAGTAATTACGTGATCAGTAGGTTAGGCCTTCAACCCAAACTTTCATTGAAAATATGTCTGAGACAATGAGAAGCCGTTCAATTGTGAGCTTTATCCATGGACTTCGCATAGCTTTATTCCACTTAGACTAAACAAAACGTCTATAAATTGTGAGAGTTCAAATTAGTTACAAATCTGATGCCTGCCGCAAAAGGCAGTAGGTCCATCCATACAAACAGTAGCATGATACCATCCCACTTAAGACATCAAGCCAATGTGAGTGGTGTATTGCAGTGTAATGCGGTCTTCAGTCATCCCACATACCTCCTCTTTCTTGGATCCCAGATTGAGTAAAGCCATTGGGCTGTTTGGAGCACTGAGGGCCGTGGGAGTCATCTCAGGGGCAGAGCTAGACAGTGGCAAGGGAGATACACCGAGGATTTGAGGTGCCACCTTATTGCCGAGGGTGGTGGAGAGATACTCCTTCACCTGCTGCCTCTGAGACTGCTGGATGTGATACTTGGTGGGGTTCTCCAGATGGCTCTGCACCTAACACATTTAAAAAACATGTCAGTCAAACAGCCAACTAAGAAGGCAACTTGTAACATGCCAATTTAATATGGAGGTTGTAAGCTACCATTTCATGATGTGGCATGCCATGCAAGTGTAGTTCCCTGGAGAGAAGCTATTTGAAGTGGAGTCTCACCTTCAACACCTCCACGGGCACCTGTGCGGGTGGCTTGCGAGCAGCCATTGGGGGCAGAGTGACATAGATGGCAGGGGTGGAGTCAGTTGCCCTGAGCTGAGCCACAGAGTTCTGCTGCTGGGCCTCCCGTCTCTCTTGTTCCTGGGCTTGTTCCCGCATCAGCTGCTGCCGAAGCAGCACACGCGACGACATAGCTCGGTTGGGTTGTATGCCTCCATTCAAACAGGAGAGGGAAGAGAGAGGTAAGAATATATACATGTACAATATGCTCTGGCTTTTATATGGCTTGGCTGTATAGGTCTACCTCATCCTCAGATAGCAAGCTCTGGAAGTCAGACTCCTGAACAAGATTATATTTCCAACACCCAGATGAACCAGCAGAATAAATTGAAATGGGATTTTGTTCAACATTCTCACTTGCTGGGCTCCTTTCATTTATCCTGCTTTGTGGTATAACTACCCCTCTGTGTAGGTAATGCAGTCATTGGTGCAGGGTCTCATATGGTTAGTTCGCTTACTCTAGTTCTTCCTGACCAATGACTTAACCTATGGGCCTTACTTCCATCAACCCTTTTTGGCTGCAGATACATGTCCCCAGAGCTATGGTATTCAAACTTGTTCAGTGGGGACCCCATTTTTTTTCCCAGTCAGAGTTTCTGGGGACAGCATTTTTTCCACCCCAAATCTAATGACACATCAACAAATAACCTTCAATTAATTACATGTTCATCAAAGAAACCAATAAATACATTTACTCAATAACATTTTATTTTTCAAATTATCTTTCTCAAAAACGTTTGTATATTGTCCCATTAAATCATCCAAAAAAATATATATTTTACGTCCCCTCTGCGACCACGACTTTAATAGTACTGCCCCAGAAGCAAAAGGTCAAAACAGCCATGCCAATAACTTAGAGTATGGATATACTGACAAGATACACGTCTCTCCGCCCTAACAATGGGAAACGTTGTCCACACAGCTGCGCGGTGGGCTGTCTAGTTCCCGCATATCATTTCTTAAAATTGGTGGATACATCTCATTGTAATACTTTAAAAATATATATATTCGATGAGGGTTGTTGGCGTCAACCGCCTGTAATTCAAGGGCGAGAGAAGACACTATGCTACTATCCTCATGACATCAATATGCCTCGCCATCTGCGAAAAACGTTTTTTTCCTCAAAGTTGCTTATATCAGCACACTCGTAACAACTTAAACATTACAAAACTTTTATTCGATCAAATAAACCTCACGTAGCAAATAAGCCATTTATTTTGTGTTGACCAAATTCGACACTCATTGACCTCCATGCAAAAACAACTTCCTTGGTTGGCGACAGGAGGGAGACCGATTTTCCGACGAGTTGGGCCTCTCGCTTCCCCTCTGCTGTTTACCAACATGTGGAGTCCAGTTCAAGAATTTAACTATCTGTATTGTTAAGCTCTTGCATTGACTGAATTCAAATGGAATTCACCCAAACTGTTAATCAGATTAAAGCCTGTACATTTCAGTTTGCTTACTCCTTTTCTATTAAAGGCAGTGGATTGCTAGACCATAACGACGTTGGCTGGCTGGCTGGCTGGCTAGCTAGCTAAAGTTACACAATAATGACGACTTACGTAAAGATGTGTGGACATATTAGCTAGTTAGCTAACTGCTAACGTTACGGAGAAAACAGCTACGCTTCCAAAGTGTTGGACAACAAACAATACAAGTTGGTCAGTGTGGCCACTATAATACAACAGTGTTACCACTTCAACACTTTTATAAACAAGACAAAAACATACCTTTACTTCAGTTCAAATAATTCAGAATGAGGCACCTGTGTGTGAGCAGCATTAGCCAACGTTAGCAGGGAGTTTTTTTTGGAGGGGGGGCAGGAAGTTGTCAAACTTGACAATTAGTTTGTCAAAATAACAACTGGAGAATTCGTGTTCCATGTCATGTCTGCATTTAGCGTGGAATTTCAAATTCTGTCGAGCTAGATACAGTATCTAACTAATAATGTGCCAATTGCGGAAAATGCCAGCAACGAGTCGTGGTGGGGTGTCGCTTCAAAAACAATCGATTCCTCGAGTCCTTGCCCGTCTCTTCCCATTTCCCGGTGTCAAGCTTCAATCAACTCCTACGATTCAGTATTTTTGCAACGACTAAACTATTTTCCGTAATCTCCTTCGAAAACACAAGGTCTCGCATCTTTCACAGCAAAGAAAGAGAGATGGGAGGGGCACAGCCTGGGATGTTGGACACTAATAAAAATAGAATTGATCACATACACGTTATTGGCAGATGTTATTGCGGGTGTAGCGAAATGCTTATGCTTCTAGCTACGACAATGCAGTAATATCTAACAAATTACACTACATATACCCAATACACACAAATGTAAGTAGGAATTAATTAAGACTATATACACATAAGGACAAGCAATATCAGAGCATAACGGACTAAGATACCATAGAATAGTATAGAATACAGTATGTGCATATGAGATGAGTAATACCAGATATGTAAACGTTATTATAAAGTGACTAGTGTTCCATTCCTTAAAGTGATCAGTGATTCTTAGTCTATGCCTATAGGTAGCCTATAGGCAGCAGCCTCTAATGTGCTAGTGATGGCTAGGTAGACAGTCAGAACTGTGCATCAGTAATCAACAGATGTAAGCTATATAGCAATGCTACATTTAGCCTACAATGTCTTGAGCAAGTTCACTAAAGTAAAGTAGGGGTTATCAATGAGTAGGCTGAGCTATTCGACACACAACAGACCAAACACACACTGGCGTTTTTTATAGCGAGGAGCAGGCGAGGGATCAGAACCGTGCGCATAGGCTATATCTTGGTAGTCTGGTAATCTAGCAATGCCTTGTAAATTCAACTAAAGTATAATAGGTTATCAATAACTACGGTTAAGCTATTCTTCATAGTGCCAGTGAATTGAAGTTGAACATTGCCAAATGCATCAGTTTAATATAGTGTAGGATGCCACCCTTCCAACAAGTCAGTTCGTGAAATTTCTGCCCTGCTAAATCTGCTCTAGTCAACTGTAAGTGCTGTTATTGTGAAGTGGAAATGTCTAGGAGCAACAACAGCTCAGCCATGAAGCGGTAGGCCACACAATACATAATACCTGTTAGGAGCTTATTGAAATGGGTTTCCATGGCCGAGCAGCCGCAGAGAAGCCTAAGATCAACATGCGCAATGGCAACCATCGACTGGAGTGTGGACTCTACCTGCCCCAATGCATAGTACCAACTGAAAAGTTTGGTGGAGGAAGTGAATACTGGAACAATATTTCTAACATAATGTGGGATATGGTCAATGGGGAACTAAATAATAATAATGTAATATTGGTTTTCATATTGTGATGTCATTAAACACTGTATGGATGAAATACAGTAACTAGGGGCCTCCCGGGTGGCGCAGTGGTTAAGGGCACTGTACTGCAGCGCCAGCTGTGCCATCAGAGTCCCAGGCTCTGTTGTAACCGGCCGCGTGGGGCAATTGGCCTAGCGGGTTAGGGAGGGCTTGGTCGGTAGGGGTGTCCTTGTCTCATCGCGCACCAGCGACTCCTGTGGCGGGCTGGGCGCAGTGTGCGCTAGCCAAGGTGGCCAGGTGCACAGTGTTTCCTCTGGCGCATTGGTACATTCTGCATATGAAAAATTATGAAAGTATTTTTGTTAAGATCAGATGTGATTATAGGAGGTATAAGAGAAACTCTTTCATATAAAAACTGTAGCCACGGCCTGAGTGAGGCCGGAGAGCTAACATTACACCAGGAAACGAGGCATTAGCTACATGTTTGAAATGGTTGAAACTTTGAACCTCAACACAAGGTGAAGAAATAAACTCACCTTCCTTTAGACCAGAGAGACGAAGAGCTTCAGCTCATGTCTATAGTGGTCTGAATCCTTAACCCTGAATAATCAACGAGGGAGAGAGGACAAACTCCCCTTTCAGACAATCACTGGTACAGCTGATTAGCTGTCCTGAGTCAAATATCTTGAACTCTTCAAACCATCCCATCCCATCCTACTACGAGTCTCAAATCAACCCACTGGAACCATCGGCACGGCTGGCTTATCTTCAAATAAGCAGCTTCAGAAGGGAATGGAAGAGTGAACTCTCTATTTCTGTTTAGGACAAAGACACCCATACGTAAATACAGTTGAAGTCAGAAGTTTACATATACATTAGCCAACTACATTTAAACTTATTTTTTCACAATTCCTGACATTTAAATCTAGTACAAATTCCTTGTCTTACGTCAGTTAGGATCACCACTTTATTTTAAGAATGTGAAATGTCAGAATAATAGCAGAGAGAATTATTTATTTCAGCTTTTATTTCTTTCATCACATTCAAAGTGGGTCAGAAGTTTACATACACTCAATTAGTACTTGGTAGCATTGCCTTTAAATTGATTAACTGGGTCAAACGTTTTGGGTAGCCTTCCACAAGCTTCCCACAATAAATTGGGTGGATTTTGGCCCATTCCTCCTGACAGAGCTGGTGTAACTGAGTCAGGTTTGTAGGCCTCCTTGCCTGCACATGCTTTTTCAGTTCTGCCCACACATTTTCTATAGGATTGAGGTCAGGACTTTGTGATGGCCCCTCCAATACCTTGACTTTGTTGTCCTTTTCTGCCACAACTTTGGAAGTATGCTTGGGGTCATTGTCCAAATTGAAGACCCAGCTTTAACTTCCTGACTGATGTCTTGAGATGTTGCTTCAATATATCCACATAATTTTCCATCCTCATAATGCCATCTATTTTGTGAAGTGCACCAGTCTCTCCTGCAGCAAAGCACCCTCACAACATGATGCTGCCACCCCTGTGCTTCACGGTTGGGATGGTGTTCGTTGGCTTGCAAGCCTCCCCCTTTTTCTTCCAAACATAACAATGGTCAATATGACCTAACAGTTCTATTTTTGTTTCATCAGACCGGAGGACATTTCTCCAAAAAGTACCATCTGTGTCCCCATGAGCAGTTGCAAACCATAGTCTGGCTTTTTTATGGCTGTTTTGGAGTAGTGGCTTCTTCCTTGCTGAGCGGCCTTTCAGGTTATGTCGATATAGGACTCGTTTTACTGTGTATATAGATACTTTTGTACCTGTTCCCTCCAGCATCTTCACAAGGTCCTTTGCTGTTGTTCTTGGATTGATTTGCACTTTTCGGTCCCATGGTGTTTATACTTGCATACTATTGTTTGTACAGATGAATGTGGTACCTTCAGGCGTTTGGAAATTGCTCCCAAGGATGAATCAGACTTTTGATTTCCCCATGATGTTAAGCAAAGAGGCACTGGCTTTGAAGGTAGACCTTGAAATACATCCACAGGTACACCTGAAATTGACTCAAAGGATGTCAATTAGCCTATCAGAAGCTTCTAAAGCCATGACATAATGTTCTGGAGTTTTCAAGCTGTTTAAAGGTACAGTCAACTTAGTGTATGTAAATATCTGACCCACTGGAATTGTGATACAGTGAATTATAAGTGAAATAAGCTGCCTGTAAACAATTGTTGGAAAAATGACTTATGTCATGCACAAAGTAGATGTCCTAACCGACTTACCAAAACTATAGTTTCTTAATTAACATGACATTAGTGGAGTGGTTGAAAAACTAGTTTTAATGACTCCAACCGAAGTGTATGTAAACTTCCGACTTCAACTGTACATTCATTTTTTCTTATTCCAAACGGGTGGCAGAATAGTTATAGAATTTGTCCACGTTAAGTGTCCCCTTTACTCTGTCTCTCTTTTTTTCCCTCTCAATCTCGGGGGAGCAAGACATACAGTGGGGCAATTGTGCAAGTTCTCCCACTTAAAAAGATGAGAGAGGCCTGTAATTTTCATCATAGGTACACTTCAACTATGACAGACAAAATGAGAAAAAAAATCCAGAAAATCACATTGTAGGATTTTTAATGAATTTATTTGCAAATTATGGTGGAAAATAAGTATTTGGTCACCTACAAACAAGCAAGATTTCTGGCTCTCACAGACCTGTAACTTCTTCTTTAAGAGGCTCCTCTGTCCTCCACTCATTACCTGTATTAATGGCACCTGTTTGAACTTGTTATCAGTATAAAAGACACCTGTCCACAACCTCAAACAGTCACACTCCAAACTCCACTATGGCCAAGACCAAAGAGCTGTCAAAGGACACCAGAAACAAAATTGTAGACCTGCACCAGGCTGGGAAGACTGAATCTGCAATAGGTAAGCAGCTTGGTTTGAAGAAATCAACTGTGGGAGCAATTATTAGGACATGGAAGACATACAAGACCACTGAAAATCTCCCTCGATCTGGGGCTCCACGCAAGATCTCACCCCGTGGGGTCAAAATGATCACAAGAATGGTGAGCAAAAATCCCAGAACCACACGGGGGACCTAGTGAAAGACCTGCAGAGCGCTGGGACCAAAGTAACAAAGCCTACCATCAGTAACACACTACGCCGCCAGGGACTCAAATCCTGCAGTGCCAGACATGTCCCCCTGCTTAAGCCAGTACATGTCCAGGCCCATCTGAAGTTTGCTAGAGAGCATTTGGATGATCCAGAAGAAGATTGGGAGAATGTCAAATGGTCAGATGACACCAAAATATATATTTTTGGTAAAATATCAATTCGTCGTGTTTGGAGGACAAAGAATGCTGAGTTGCATCCAAAGAACACCATACCTACTGTGAAGCATGGGGGTGGAAACATCATGCTTTGGGGCTGTTTTTCCTGCAAAGGGACCAGGACGGAATGAAGGGGCATTGAAGATGAAACGTGGCTGGGTCTTTCAGCATGACAATGATCCCAAACACACCGTTCGGGCAACGAAGGAGTGGCTTCGTAAGAAGCATTTCAAGGTCCTGGAGTGGCCTAGCCAGTCTACAGATCTCAACCCCATAGAAAATCTTTGGAGGGAGTTGAAAATCCGTGTTGCCCAGCAACAGCCCCAAAACATCACTGCTCTAGAGGAGATCTGCATGGAGGAATGGGCCAAAATACCAGCAACAGTGTGTGAAAACCTTGTGAAGACTTACAGAAAACGTTTGACCTCTGTCATTGCCAACAAAGGGTATATAACAAAGTATTGAGATAAACTTTTGTTATTGACCAAATACTTATTTTTCACCATAATTTGCAAATAAATTCATTAAAAATCCTACAATGTGATTTTCTGGATTTTTTTTCTCATTTTGTCTGTCATAGTTGAAGTGTACCTTTGATGAAAATTACAGGCCTCTCTCATCTTTTTAAGTGGGAGAACTTGCACAATTGGTGGCTGACTAAATACTTTTTTGCCCCACAGTATCATGTCAGGAAAATTAGGGACCTTTGTCTCATGTAAAGGGTGTATGTTTATTCTGTGTTATTATTTAGTTTGCTAGTAAATAAATCATTAAATCAATTGGTGTAGTTCTGAATCATGAGCAAGGCTGGGGTTTTCGCAGATCCAAGAAGGTTACGACTGGTCAGAATGATGATATGATAAGAGATAGTGATTAATAAGATGACTGTTTATTGATTAAATAGATATATACACGTTATGGTGTTTAATTCGGGAGATGTTAACTCTAAACAACCTCTTCCTTGGTGCCCCAAATCCTAATGAGTACATTTTTACATGATTCATTTAAATCAGGTAACAATTAAACATAGTTAGTGGATTAAATAAATAGTCATCAGATTAATGAAAGTCACGACACTTGTTTCTCACAATTAACCTTTAATTTACCTGATTTGTGTAATCGGAATGACTTGATAAACTATTTACACCAAGGTATTCCATACATCTTCCTGGATATTTACCCTCATGTAGGTCTGCTCATTTGGAGTGAAAACCTTCAGGAGCATAATACTGTTCAGAAAATAAATCTAAAACCATTCCAAAAGTACAATAATGACATGGTAGACATTTCTTTTTGTCTAATATGTTTTCTCACACAAGTTCGTTTCCCAAAAACATCCCTTATTTACGTTTGTTTGTTGGCCCCTTTGTTTCACCAACATTTGAGTCCTCTGTAGATTCAGTATTAACCGCAGGCCACAAAGACTGACAACAATAGGGAAAGCTCTGGTCCTTCATAGCTCTAAGGTTTGCTAACTGCATCCTGTGGCGACTCCTCGAAGGTGTGGTGGCACATCAAGGTCTTTTTATGTATTGGTAAACTGCTCACGTGCCAATATTTAACAGGTGGTCACTCAAGACTGGAATTGATTAGCTTGTTCTACTGTAATCATTGGGTGCACAAATTAATCACTCACATTGACCTTTGTAAATAAATCAATGGAACTCGGACCACGATGACAAGACAAAATGTGGGCACTCTTCCTGATTTGGCATTGGAGAAATATAAGATTAATGCATAGGCCTCTCTCTCTGTCCAGTCTTAGCCTGTAATTTCTGTAGTTATCCGAGTTCCACCTGTAAGAAACAGTTTGTTTGACACAGGTTCCTTCCAAATCGAGAGTGAATTAAGTATCGCCAAGTAAAGGTTGGTCAAAAATATTAGGATCATATATTCCGTATGCACGACCTCAGACACACGCTTTAGATATGCCGGTGAGGTTCAAGTTCACATGGCTACTAATGTCATTTCTGCCTTTGATAAACCAACAAGTCTTTATCTGTACTCAAGTTTTGAAATGTAAAATGTTGACTGAATTGCACGTCATGCTACCACTAGGGGATGTTGTGAAAATGGTATAACAATATCGACTGAACCGATATCATTATTATTATATATATTTTTAAACACTCTGTCTTAGATTACCTTTTATTTTTCATCCATCTGAAAATGCAAAGTTCATTGCTGTTGTCAGGCTGTCAGGCTGTCAGAGTTCGGTAGCAATTTTGTCTGAAAAAAAATGGTGAGAAATGGGAAATTGGATAAACTCACAGATGAACCTATCAATTACAGTACTAACGGTAGAATAACAAACAAAAAAACTAACTTCAAAGTAACAAAATAGGATTGTCATGTGATCTACAAACCAAGAATTTACCCAACAAAATGTTAGAACATAAGACATACCAGCTCTTTTCTGCTGTTTTTTCCTTTTCTTCCCAGCAACCATGAGTGCTTGGCCCTGCTGAATTGTTTTATTTATTTTATTTAACCTTTATTCAACCATTAGGCTAGTTGAGAACAAGTTCTCATTTGTAACTGTGACCTGGCCAAGATAAAGCAAAGCAGTTCGACACATACAACAACACAGAGTTACACATGGAATAAACAAACATACAATCAATAATACAGTAGAAAAAAATTATATACCGCATGTGCAAATGAGGTAGGATAAGAGAGGTAAGGCAAAATATAACGTTCAAAATATCCTTTAAATCCACGGCCCTGGGGGCAGCAGCATCAGCTGAACCACCCGTCTTTGCCCTTTCCACTTTTATCTCCACAGTCATAGATCAGGGGCCTGTTGCACAAAACTAGGATAAGGGATTAAGCCAGGATATCTTGGTGATCCTGGCTCAATTGATCCGTAATCCGGTTGCACTAAAGATGGATAGGGGGCAGGAGGATATGTTATGGTATAAATTACCATGGAGATTTATTCTGTGGAGCTAGCCTGCTCCAGACCAGGCTAAATTCCAGGATCTATTTAATCTCATCCCTAATGTCAGTCAGCAGTCACCACAAATGGAAACCAATAGTTATTTCACTGCTCACTATACATTGTTATCACATATAACTAGACCCACTGTTATTATTTAAACGTTTGTGATCATTAATTTCAATGATTTTGGATAAAAAAATGATTTTTAGATGTTGCTATCATTAGATAATTTACAGTTTCCCATAGACTATAAGGCTATATATAAAATGATAGAATATTAGGGCCACAGAGGGGAAAAAAAACACAAGTCATAATATTGTAACCAGTTGTTTTAAAGGACAGTAGTTGTTAAAATGACAGATGTGGGGCATTTCGTGAAATTGTACTTCAGTATGGTTTCATAAACAAAGACATGCTGATGTGCCAGAATATTAAGTATCACATTGTCATAAGTATCAAAACAATATGTAGCTTTTCTGCAGAAAGAACCAGCCTCATAAATTTATGACTATCCTTTTTCTTCAGTGTGGCCCTAGTACTCTGTCATATAAACAAATACACATTCCATATGAATATAAAAACACAATGTGTAACATTATGTTCCTTTATTGAATAAGGACAAAACAAAGCAGGTAAACCATCAGCTCCTTTCGAAACTGAAGTCACACTGACTCTACAAGATGGAAAGCACAGAATCCAAGCATATTATACAAAATGATACATACACATTCAAAGGTCTGTATATAACACACCCTGCATGTCTGCACACTAAAATAAATGCAGGACAAATCCATACACATCAACTGAACAGACAAATGAATGGATGCAGTAGCCTCCCTGCAGCCTTGTATTACACACAGTATACCGCACAAACATCATAAGAGGCCAAATTCGTCAAAAAACAAACCCAAAAAAAACCCAAATTCCTCTGCCACCGCAGGACATATTTAACCAAAATTGAAAGCACACATACTAACTAAAATAATTCAACACATATTGGTCCCTCAGCAGCCGACCACTGTCGTCATCAGGAAGATTGCCGGATTGTCCCAGTCCATGGCTGGTGGCACTCTGGGGGCCCTCTCCTTCCTCAGGCAGGCCACATTGTGGAGGACAGCACAAGCCACAGTAATATCACATGCCCTAACAGGGCTGACCCTTAATTTGTGAAGGCAGTGAAAGCGTGCCTTCAGGAGGCCAAAGGTCATTTCAACTCTGGCCCTGGTCCTGGCATGGGCATGGTTGTAGGCCTGCTGTGCTTCCTGGGGGTCTGTGAAAGGTGTCAGGAGAAAAGGCTGGCAGCCATACCCCTGTCTCCCAGCAACACACCAGAGAATTCACCTGTCAACACAAAATCTCATCATTACTACCTCATAAACACAGTGATATTCTTGACACAGCCATGATGGTTATAAATAGGGGTTGTGTGGCTTACCTTGTAGGCATAGATTTCAGAGGCCCGAAAGATTCTGGAGTCATGGACTGAGCCAGGCCATTTTGCCACAACATTGCTGATCACACAGTCAGCATTGCAGACCATCTGAAATCATAAGATGAGGAATATTACACCAATCAATGCACATCACTGGCAATGCAGAGTGTTCGTCAATGGACAATATCAAAAAGTTATGTTCACCTGAACATTAATGCTGTGAAAGGATTTCCTATTCACAAAATCGGCCTCATGGGCACCTGAGGGAGCTTTTATCCTTATGTGTGTGCAGTCCACTGCACCAATGACATTGGGGAAACCTGTCACACAAAGTAATGAGTATCCTACTATGTGTTAACAGTTGTCCTGTAATTTGTAGATCCTCTTACCTGCAATCCTATAGAACTCCTCTTTGATGTCACAGAGTCTTCTGTGGCCAGGGAAGGAGATGAAGACATCTGCTAATGCTTTGATAGCCAGACACACACTCCTTATTGTGCGGCAAATTGTGGCCTTGTTCAGCTGTTCTGCATCCCCCACTGAGTACAGGAAGGCTCCACTAGCAAAAAGCGCAAGGCCACACAAACCATTTGCTCCACACTCAGTGCATGGCTCCGTGCAGTGCGGTGCTTAATCCTGGGACCCAGTAGTCTGCATAGATACCTGATGCCATCTGCAGAAAACCTGTATCTTTCATATAGATGGTCATCAGGGAAGGCCAGTGGGTCCAACCGGTCCCTGAAGACCCTTTCTCGCCTGAAGGCTCTCCTCAGCACAAGTGCTTCTTCATCCACCACATCTCGCACGAATGGGCATGCCATTGTCAGAGCAGAAAGGAACACACAATTTTGGGCCTTCATATAGGCTAGTGGCCACACCTGGTGCTGGGGGGGTGGGCAAAAGAGGGCGATGCCTTATAACGATGACTTGGTTGTACTGATTGCTGGGAAAATAAAAAAAACCTTAGAAAGATGCCACCGTCCTGTGTGCTCACAATAAGAGCTCATATGTCATGGCTCACTTGACTTTACGAGAATATACCTAATTTTTATTTTGAGCTGTGTCATCTTCTTGGAGCTGGGGGAGGAAAGAAAAATAATGAATAATGCATTTGTGTTACAGTTAGCATACAGTGTACATTGAAGGCATATCTCACCTCCCTCTCAAGTTTTTTTATTTCAAGGTCCAGTTTCCTAATTGTCCTCTTTTTTATTTCGGACTCCAGTGCAAGATTTTCCATCTTTTTCTTCTTGTACTGAATGTCTATGTCTGCCAGTTCTATTTGGCGCCGGAGGTGGTTGCCATACAACTTTCTGATAGCTTGTGAGCTCTGTGAACACAATACAATTAGCGCAGCTGGAATTTGGCAGGATGTGGTGTCCTTTTATTAATACGCACTATGTTGCCAGGCTGGTTTTCCCACTGTATAGCATCTGGGTCCTGTAAAAGAAATTAGATTTTTTGATTTTGATGAGGACTCCTCACCATTGTAGAGTAAATAGTACTTTCACAGTCTTAACATGATACCTCATGCCTTCTGGAATCCAGAGATGGTCTCCTCCTCATCATCGTCTCCATCATGTGCTGTTGCTGCTGCACTGGGGCCTTCACCCTATCACATTTAATCGGATTCATATTGAAGCTAGTAGACAAGACATGCCAGGCCTACAGTATGCCTTTGATGGAGTACTCACTGGATCAGCATTGTCTGGTGCTTGTGCTGGTGGCTCTAACAGGAACACAGTGCTGCCAGGCACTGCAAGGCAATAGGTAAACCAAAGTCAGACAGTCCAAATTGATTCAATATGAATGTGGTTGTATCCCATGTAGAGATGGAAGGACATACCTTGAATGAAGCGGGTGGCATCTTGGGAGGAACCTATGCTCGTCTCTTTCCCCCCAGGGATCCCCTCTAAGACGGGCCTGCCTTTATTTAGCTCCAAGGCCATGTCCTCTGCTGGTGTAAGGTCAGCCTTTGGTGACCCACCACCCGTGCCTTGTCTGTGGGTATTCTTTTTCACTGCTAAAACAGTACAGACAATGTGTGAGCAGGCACCTTCTGGGTACAATATATGCTTGTGCTTTGTTAAATATTAGTCAGGGACCATACCATTCTGCAGAATGTTCTTGTATTTGATTTTGACCTGCTGCCATGTCCGTTTTGGCCCGTTCATGTTTAATCTACACACACACACACATTTAATGGAGTCACACTGCAAAAATTACTTGGTATTTTTGTCTTGTTTTCAGTAAAAATATCAAAAAATGTATCATAGCTTTATACAGTGTGATGGAGTTACTTTACACAATTTCACTCATATCTGCAGTGCATTTCAATTAAAAATTTAACCGTTTCATAATTACAGTACAACTGCATTTTTGGAGATGTGAATTAAATATTTGAATTGTAATTGTGATGTTTCAGCGGAGCGGTGAGTGTGTAATTGTGCACTACTTACGCATTCAGGCGGTCTGCAATACTTTGCCACGCTTTTTCTCTTTGCTTTATCACTGTGGCGGTGTTGCCTTTCTTCTTAATTATATATTTTACCTCCTCGTATGCCTCCATGAGGATTTGTGCTTCCGACGGGGAAAAGTACGCGGCTCTAGTTGCCATGGTAAATCAGTTAATCTGTGATCTGTGGCGGGGTCTATTTGAGTGAGCCGTGAGCGCGCACCTATCCAGGATTGGTTTCACCTGGCTTAATGAATCCGTGTCTGCTCATCCTGGCTTGGTCTTTGTGCAACCAATTAAGCCTGGACGCACATGTTTTGGCTTCATTGAGCTCAGCTGAGTCATTTATCCCGGATGTCTTAATTCTACTTTTGTGCAACAGGCCCCTGAACTTGTGTGACAGAAAAATAAACATATATTAAGATTCAATTCATCAAAGGACTTTGAAGTGGGCCACAGCCCAAGTCATAATACTACTGTAAAAATGAAACAATACATGAAAGAAATGTAAAAAAATGATAAGAAATGTTTGTTTTTTTACAGCGAGTGACTAACTAGCACCCGTTCTCGCTCACCTCCCTACTGCAGCAACCACCACAGAACATCAAATTGTTTTTCACGCAACATAAATTACAGCCATTTCTGACTCAAAAGTTCTGTTATCGAAATCCCTCCATATTCCCTCAACCCTTGCTCTCTTTACGTGATACATGTACGTATCGCATACGCGTGACCAAATACCTATTTGCGCGGGACTAGTATTACTAGAGAACTTTGGGTACATAATTATTATTCCAGAATTCCCGTTATTCCAGAGGACAATTCGGATGGGATCAGCTTTCTCCAAACTGCCCCCTTATTTCTTAAATATATATATAAATTGACAGTTTTGATAGAATCCTGGAGGTTTTTATTATAGTCTTGAAGATACAGTATTTCAACATGTACAGGTGATAACTCGAGCTTGGTTCCCAAGTTTCTAAACCATACCAAACCATCTTTGGTCTAGTGTCGCCATAATATTTGAATTGAGGAAGTGTGATCATAATCATTAGTATATTTTAGTGATCTGCAGTGCGTCCTTAAATGCCCTCCAATCTTCAGATGATAAACATTGCACTTGAGACACGTTAAGTCTATGGATGAGAAAGTAAATTTATAATTTCCATTATTTCAGTTGTATGTGGATTGCAATCTATTAACAGCAAGGGTTGCATTAAATATGCTCAATATTTTTTACTGATGCATTTGGCAATATTCAATTCATATGCAGAAAACATATACACAAAAGCATTCACTTTAATAGAAGTTGGCTCCCCTGCCTGTTCGGGCGGTGCTCGGCGGTCGTCGTCACCGTCCTACTAGCCGCCACCGATCCCTTTTTCGTTTGTCTGTTTGTTTTGTCTTATTAGTTTCACCTGTGTTTCTGTTGTTTGGTTTAATGAGCTTCCCTATATTTAGTAGGTAGACCCGCCCTTGTTTTGTGTGGGATTGTCTTTATGTTACATGTGTGCAGTTTAGGTAGAGGTGGATTTATTTTCTGAACTTGACACCCTGTGTTTTTTTTGGGTTGTCACGTTGTATGTCCGCGCCCTGTATTGTTGGGCTTATCATTTTGTGTGCCGTAGTAAAGAGCACTTTACCCCAGTGGAACTATCTGCGTCTGATTCCTTCACCCACCTAGTCCCGCGTGACATTGACAGGCTACATGTCGGCCATTCATATAGCTTACGTCCAGCGAATCACCTGTCAAACTCGTTCCCTCAAAACACAGGGATGTCGATTCACAGTATTATCAGAGGACGGGACTAAAATTACAGATGTGAGCTTTTGTGCTCGTGTACATAATTGCATTACCCGACCTGACCCAGTAAAACTAATCCCATCTGAATAGGGTACAATAGGGCCTGACCTAAAGCATATCATAATTACATCAATAAATTAGTTATAGCCAACTCTAAACACTTAACAGCATATTAACAGCACCTAACACATATAGTGTCCAGGGCACAGCTGGGGGCTGAGGGGGGTCTATAACAAGTGGCAAAGGTGAGAGACTTGTTTCTGGGAAGGTGGATTTTTAAAAGTAGAAACTCAAATTGTTTGGGCACAGACCTGGATAATATGAGAGAACTTTGCAGGATGTCTCTGCAGTAGATTGCAACTCTGCCCTCTTTGGCAGTTCTATCTTGTCGGAAAATGTTGTAGTTGGGGGTGGAAATTTCAGGATTTTTGGTCACCTTCCTAAACCAGGATTCAGACATGGCTGGGACATCTGGGTTGGCGGAGTGTGCTAAAGCAGTGAATAAAAAAAACTAGGAGGCTTCTAATGTCAACATGCATGAAACTAAGGCTTTCACGGTTACAGAAGTCAACAAATGAGAGTGCCTGGGGAAGGGGAGTGGTGCTGGAGGCTGCAGGGCCTGGGCTAACCTCTACATCACTAGAGGAACAGAGGAGGAGTTAGATAATGGTACTGCTAAAGGCTATAAGAACTGGCTGTCTAGTGCATTTGGAACAGAGAGTAAAAGGAGCAGATTTCTGGGCGCGGAATAATAGATTCAAGGCATAATGTACAGACAAGGGTATGGTAGGATATGTTTCAGTATGATATGTTGGATAAAGGAATAAAGACTGACACCAATGTCAAGTTCAATAGCCTTGTTTGTTCATTGTACAAATCCCTACATATGGAGTCCGGGGAACAGTCCGGCTAGTCGAATACCTATCAACTATACTCCGTAACAGGATGTGAGTACAGTGGGGGTAAACCTAGGCATTGAGTGATGATGAGAAATGTTTTGTCTCTAGAGGCACTATTTAAGCCAGGTGAGTTCACCGCATGTGTGGGGGGTGGAACAAAAGGGATAGCTAAGGCATATTGAGCAGAGCTGGAGGCTCTACAGTGAAATAAGACAATAATCACTAACCAAAACAGCAATAGACAATGCATATTGACGTTAGGGAGAGGCATGTGTGATATATGAGTGATCATATGGTCCAGTGAGTAGCTAGGGAGCTGGAGACACGGCGATTCAGACAGCTAGCAGGCCGGGGCTAGCAGGCTAGAGGATGGAACTCAGGGGGACGTCGCAACGGAAGAGCCTGTTGAAACCCCCTCGAACGGTTTCGTCGGCAGACCAGTCGTGATGGATAAGCAGGGCTCTGTGTCAGCAGCAAAGGGTCCATGCCAATTGGCAAAGAGGTATTGAAGCCCAGGAATTGTCTGATGGATCTCTTCGGCTAGCCGGGAGATTGGCCTAGCCCCAGGCTAGCTCCAGGCTAACTGGTGCTTGCTTTGGGACAGAGACGTTAGCCATGAGTAGCCACTCGGATAGCAGCAAGCTAACTGCGATGATCCGGTGTAAAGGTTCAGAGCTTGAGGTAGGAATCCGGAGATGTGGTAGAGAAAAATCAGTCCGATATGCTCTGGGTTGATATCGCGCTGTGCAGACTGGCAGGAATTGACCGTGCTGAGGCTGGCTGATGTCCGAGTTAACGGTGATGACCACTAGCAGTGGCTAACTGACTACTAGCTAGTAGCTAGTTAGCCGGTAGGGATGTCCTTGTCTCATTGCGCACCAGCGACTCCTGTGGCAGGCCGGGCGCAGTGCACACTAACCAAGGTTGCCAGGTGCACGGTGTTTCCTCCGACACACTGGTGCAGCTGGCTTCTGGGTTGGATGCACGCTGTGTTAAGAAGCAGTGCGGCTTGGTTGGGTTGTGTATTGGAGGACGCATGACTTTCAACCTTCGTCTCTCCCGAGCCCGTACGGGAATTGTAACGATGAGACAAGATAGTAGCTACTAAACAATTGGATACAACGAAATTGGGGAGAAAAAAGGGGTAAATATATATATATATATATATATATATATATATATATATATATATATATATTTTTTTTTTTAAAATCTTACAAATATATACACGAAGAAAAACGATATATACCTGGGACAGGACAAGACAAGACAAAGACATCTGACTGCTACTTGTGTCCTCCATCTGAGTAGGGTTAATACTGTACTTTTTCATTACAGTCTTTATTTAATCATTGTAGCCCTTTGTAGAGCAGTGGCCGCGGTGCAGTCGGCCATACAAAGAAAATGACTATTAAAGGCCCAGTACACTACTTTTGTGAAAAACATTTATTTTATTTTTTATCCAGGGTTTTCAGGTGAGTGCCTCAACTCAGCCCCTCTACTTCCCGCGGCTATGGATGTGGGGACTGTAGATGGTCAAGGTCTTGCAGCTGTTGAGGAGAGTTAGGATGATCACTGCCTGGTAAACAGACCAGACCATTTTTTGTCAAAATCTTGAGGGCACACGTGTCCGAAAAGGGAATGACTAATGACTTTTCAGATCAAGCATACTTGCATTTACATTTAACATTTACATTTAAGTCATTTAGCAGACGCTCTTATCCAGAGCGACTTACAAATTGGTGCTTTCACCTTATGACATCCAGTGGAACAGCCACTTTACAATAGTGCATCTAAATCTTTTAAGGGGGGGTGAGAAGGATTACTTTATCCTATCCTAGGTATTCCTTAAAGAGGTGGGGTTTCAGGTGTCTCCGGAAGGTGGTGATTGACTCCGCTGTCCTGGCGTCGTGAGGGAGTTTGTTCCACCATTGGGGGGCCAGAGCAGCGAACAGTTTTGACTGGGCTGAGCGGGAACTGTACTTCCTCAGTGGTAGGGAGGCGAGCAGGCCAGAGGTGGATGAACGCAGTGCCCTTGTTTGGGTGTAGGGCCTGATCAGAGCCTGGAGGTACTGAGGTGCCGTTCCCCTCACAGCTCCGTAGGCAAGCACCATGGTCTTGTAGCGGATGCGAGCTTCAACTGGAAGCCAGTGGAGAGAGCGGAGGAGCGGGGTGACGTGAGAGAACTTGGGAAGGTTGAACACCAGACGGGCTGCGGCGTTCTGGATGAGTTGTAGGGGTTTAATGGCACAGGCAGGGAGCCCAGCCAACAGCGAGTTGCAGTAATCCAGACGGGAGATGACAAGTGCCTGGATTAGGACCTGCGCCGCTTCCTGTGTGAGGCAGGGTCGTACTCTGCGGATGTTGTAGAGCATGAACCTACAGGAACGGGCCACCGCCTTGATGTTAGTTGAGAACGACAGGGTGTTGTCAGGATCACGCCAAGGTTCTTAGCGCTCTGGGAGGAGGACACAATGGAGTTGTCAACCGTGATGGCGAGATCATGGAACGGGCAGTCCTTCCCGGAGGAAGAGCAGCTCTGTCTTGCCGAGGTTCAGCTTGAGGTGGTGATCCGTCATCCACACTGATATGTCTGCCAGACATGCAGAGATGCGATTCACCACCTGGTCATCAGAGGGGAAAGGAGAAGATTAATTGTGTGTCGTCTGCATAGCAATGATAGGAGAGACCATGTGAGGTTATGACAGAGCCAAGTGACTTGGTGTATAAGCGAGAATAGGAGAGGGCCTAGAACAGAGCCCTGGGGACACCAGTGGTGAGAGCGCGTGGTGAGGAGACAGATTCTCGCCACGCCACCTGGTAGGAGCGACCTGTCAGGTAGGACGCAATCAAGCGTGGGCCGCGCCGGAGATGCCCAACTCCCGGAGAGGGTGGAGAGGAGGATCTGATGGTTCACAGTATCGAAGGCAGCCGATAGGTCTAGAAGGATGAGAGCAGAGGAGAGAGAGTTAGCTTTAGCAGTGCGGAGTGCCTCCGTGATACAGAGAAGAGCAGTCTCAGTTGAATGACTAGTCTTGAAACCTGACTGATTTGGATCAAGAAGGTCATTCTGAGAGAGATAGCGGGAGAGCTGGCCAAGGACGGCACGTTCAAGAGTTTTGGAGAGAAAAGAAAGAAGGGATACTGGTCTGTAGTTGTTGACATCGGTGGGATCGAGTGTAGGTTTTTTTTCAGAAGGGGTGCAACTCTCGCTCTCTTGAAGACGGGAGGGACGTAGCCAGCGGTCAGGGATGAGTTGATGAGCGAGGTGAGGTAAGGGAGAAGGTCACCGGAAATGGTCTGGAGAAGAGAGGAGGGGATAGGGTCAAGCGGGCAGGTTGTTGGGCGGCCGGCCGTCACAAGACGCGAGATGTCATCTGGAGAGAGAGGGAGAAAGAGGTCAGAGCACAGGGTAGGGCAGTGTGAGCAGAACCAGCGGTGTCGTTTGACTTAGCAAACGAGGATCGGATGTCGTCGACCTTCTTTTCAAATTGGTTGACGAAGTCATCTGCAGAGAGGGAGGAGGGGGAGGGGAGGAGGATTCAGGAGGGAGGAGAAGGTGGCAAAGAGCTTCCTAGGGTTAGAGGCAGATGCTTGGAATTTAGAGTGGTAGAAAGTGGCTTTAGCAGCAGAGACAGAGGAGGAAAATGTAGAGAGGAGGGAGTGAAAGGATGCCAGGTCCGCAGGGAGGCGAGTTTTCCTCCATTTCCGCTCGGCTGCCCGGAGCCCTGTTCTGTGAGCTCGCAATGAGTCGTCGAGCCACGGAGCGGGAGGGGAGGACCGAGCCGGCCTGGAGGATAGGGGACATAGAGAGTCAAAGGATGCAGAAAGGGAGGAGAGGAGGCAGAATCAGGAGATAGGTTGGAGAAGGTTTGAGCAGAGGGAAGAGATGATAGGATGGAAGAGGAGAGAGTAGCGGGGGAGAGAGAGCGAAGGTTGGGACGGCGCGATACCATCCGAGTAGGGGCAGTGTGGGAAGTGTTGGGTGAGAGCGAGAGGGAAAAGGATACAAGGTAGTGGTCGGAGACTTGGAGGGGAGTTGCAATGAGGTTAGTGGAAGAACAGCATCTAGTAAAGATGAGGTCGAGCGTATTGCCTGCCTTGTGAGTAGGGGGGGAAGGTGAGAGGGTGAGGTCAAAAGAGGAGAGGAGTGGAAAGAAGGAGGCAGAGAGGAATGAGTCAAAGGTAGACGTGGGGAGGTTAAAGTCGCCCAGAACTGTGAGAGGTGAGCCGTCCTCAGGAAAGGAGCTTATCAAGGCATCAAGCTCATTGATGAACTCTCCGAGGGAACCTGGAGGGCGATAAATGATAAGGATGTTAAGCTTGAAAGGGCTGGTAACTGTGACAGCATGGAATTCAAAGGAGGCGATAGACAGATGGGTAAGGGGAGAAAGAGAGAATGACCACACTTGGGAGAGATGAGGATCCCGGTGCCACCACCCCGCTGACCAGAAGCTCTCGGGGTGTGCGAGAACACGTGGGCGGACGAAGAGAGAGCAGTAGGAGTAGCGGTGTTGTCTGTGGTGATCCATGTTTCCGTCAGTGCCAAGAAGTCGAGGGACTGGAGGGAGGCATAGGCTGAGATGAACTCTGCCTTGTTGGCCGCAGATCGGCAGTTCCAGAGGCTACCGGAGACCTGGAACTCCACGTGGGTCGTGCGCGCTGGGACCACCAGATTAGGGTGGCCGCGGCCTTGCGGTGTGGAGCGTTTGTATGGTCTGTGCAGAGAGGAGAGAACAGGGATAGACAGACACATAGTTGACAGGCTAGAGAAGAGGCTACGCTAATGCAAAGGAGATTGGAATGACAAGTGGACTACACGTCTCGAATGTTCAGAAAGTTAAGCTTACGTAGCAAGAATCTAATTGACTAAAATGATTAAAATGATACAGTACTGCTGAGGTAGGCTAGCTGGCAGTGGCTGCGTTGTTGACTTTGTAGGCTAGCTGGCAGTGGCTGCGTTGTTGACACTACACTAATCAAGTCGTTCCGTTGAGTGTAAAGTTTCTACAATGCTGCTATTCGGGGGCTAGCTGGCTAGCTAGCATTGTTGATTACGTTACGTTGCGTTAAAAGAACGACAATAGCTGGCTAGCTAACCTAGAAAATCGCTCTAGACTACACAATTATCTTTGAAACAAAGACGGCTATGTAGCTAGCTATGTAGCTAGCTACGATCAAACAAATCACACCGTTGGGACTGTAATGAAATGAAATGAAAATGTGATACTACCTGTGGAGCGAAGCGGAATGCGACCGAATGCGAAAGTTCTATTCAGTAGACGTTGGCTAGCTGTTGGCTAGCTAGGAGTGACTCCTACGTTAAGGACGACAAATAGCTGGCTAGCTAACCTCGGTAAATTAAGATAATCGCTCTAAGACTACACACTCTAAACTACACAATTATCTTGGATACGAAGACAGCAAAGACAACTATGTAGCTAGCTAACACTACACTAATCAAGTCGTTCAGTTGAGTGTGATAGTTACTACAGTGCTACGGTAGACGGTGAACGTTAGCTAGCTGGCTAGCTGCTGGGCAGATAGGAGGACGACGAAATACGATAATTACGCAATTATCTTTGATACAAAGACGGCTATGTAGCTAGCTAAGAAGAAATTGCTAAGATTAGACAAATCAAACCGTTGTACTATAATGAAATGTAATGAAAAGTTATACAACCTGCAGACCGAAGCAGACCGAAGCGCGGATGCGACCGCTCGCTCCAACCCGGAAGTAATAATGAGGTGTGCATAAGGTGTGACTTAACCGGCCAGTACGGGTCACCTTTCCATCCACTTTAGTTTCTAAGGTCAAGATTACGGCCACTTCAATTGGTATGACCAATCCAATGTCGCTGTATAATCCTTTACATTTACAGACTCCATACCAAATCAGTTATTTAGAAATCACGCATTCACTTTCAATTCTAACTCATCTTGTACCATCTCAGTGTTGATATTGAATTGAAAAATGAAGTGGGCTTGTTTGTGAGATTTGAAATGATCATAATTGTACCAGAGTCCGTCTCTCGTTCACATTTATGTTTTTGATGTAAATAAAAATCCTATATACTGTATACTGCATATATGATATAGTTTCCAGGGGCTTACAATGAGAAGGTAGCAGATGGGGGTTATCCTTGGTTATCGTATTGTAATATAAACGACATAAAACTAAATGGTCATTTCCAGTTTGCTGCATATTTTATTTTCATCATAAAACAGTCAAATGAAAACATGACATACAAATATATATTTTTTATAAATGTTGTGTATTTGCAAGTCTGTCTAAAATTGAAGGTTTGCTTCATGGCAGAAATTTTATAAATGAACAAACAAATTTATGCATGCTCAATTCTCAGTGTGGTATAAATAATCTTCAAATTAAAATATGTACAATTCTCCCCAGATCAACATTGATTCAAATGATGTTTTGAGCCTGTACTAGCTTTTGGAAATAGATTAAACACATGGCAGCAAAACATACATACAAGTTCAATGTAGAGAACTTCCTTTTTGTTTCCTTTCCTACATGTCTGTTTCCAGATCAGTTTGATGAATATGGAAAGTTTATGTGGGTGCAACAGAGGAAACCTCTGTTCTGGATGTAGACACTTCAATGCCATCATCTTCTGCCTTGCCGAAGAGTTGCATGATGCAAGTACGGAACTGGAGAGAGAGGGATAATTAAACATAAGAAGATTTTGAAATGGAATGTCTATCTACAAAGTGAGCGAACACATCGTCATCTGATGCTTTTTCAAATAAAATAAATGTACACAAGAAATGCATTTGTGAAACATTTAGAAAAATGTGTGTTGTTAGAGCTTTGTAACATGAAATCGGTAAGAGATTTGAGAATCTTATTACGATTTACCTGTTTGTTCATGAAGACATATATAACTGGATTGTAGATGGTGACGCTCTTGGCAAAGTAGACAGGCATTGCGGCAGCCAGAGGGTGGAAAGCATACCCAGGGTTAGCCGCAGCAAAGCAGGCAAAGCAGGTATAAGGTCCCCAGCATACACAGTAAGCTATAATCATGACAACCACCATCCTGGACACTTCCTTCTCAGCTTTCTGTGTTGACTCAGAGTCTTTCTGCTGTGCAGCAACCTGTGGTCATTCAGAAGGAATATCAAATGGTTAGATTTATCCCTCTGATATGCCTTTTCAAAAGGTACACTTGACCATTACTGTATTTACCAACATTGCTGCTTGCTACATTATAGTATATTTAAAATATCACTTACAGCACGGATGGCGAGCCAAACGAAGATGTAGCAGAAGATGATCACGAACAGGGGGAAGAAGCAGCATGTAATCATGAGAACAATCATGTAGGACTTGACTCCAGGATCCTCATTGCCTCCGAAGACATCAGGTCCACATGAAGTCTTCAGGCCATGAGGCCAGTACCTGGTGGAGGGAGAGAGAGATAGAGAAATTGGTTAAATAATTACATGTTTTGAACTTGAATCCTCTGTGCAATAAGAAGAGAAATCCCCACCTGCTCCAGCCAAAGATGGGGCGGAGAACACCAGAAAGCAGCCCAGACCCAGGAGAAGATAATGCCTCCCATGGCCCATTTGGCATTAAACTTGACACTTCCAAAGGGCTTACACACCACCACCCATCTCTCCCAGGAGATGACAGCCAGAGACCATAGAGCAGCAATACCTGTATAAGATTTACATATACATTATACAAAAGAGACATTCTGATTATTGTTATGGTGCTCTAGCAACTGCCAAATACTATTTCCCAGCACTATGTAGAAATGTAGAATTTCCTTGTTAAATATTAGATCAAATTGTTGTCCATGTAAAACTGCATTTTACCACAAGCGGAGACAGTGAATCCCTCAAAGACACACATTGGGTGTCCCAGAATGAAGTAGCCAAAAACCTGGTTGATAACGCTGATGGTGCTAGCCAAAAGTGTCTCCCCAATGTCAGCAATAGCAAGGTTGACCAAGATCCAGTTGAGAGGGTGTTGGAGCTTCTTGAATTTTGCAGTGGCCACCAGTACCAGGCCATTGGTGAAGACTGAGAGGATGACCACTATGATCATCCAAAGTGTTGAAACATTGTACACCCATCTTGGAGCAATGTGATAGTTGGGGCCCTCAAAGGGATCTGAGAGAAAAAAATTGAAAATAATTTTGTCAGAAGAAGAAAATGACAGGTGCAAGTGCCTGGTTAGATGAGCTACATGCTTTTAAATGATCAGTGAAGATGCAAAAGCAATGCAAATTACAACAATAATATTAATTCATTAAAATTATTATGTATGAAGCACAAGTTCACTTATGCCATCCATGTTGTATATATCATCAATACATACAGGAAACATAACCTCATGATTTAAATCAAATAAAATATATGAATTGGAAGTTGCAATCAAGGCAGAAGCAGTTGCTTGTTCTCTCCCACCTTTGGTGTTATTGCTATTGGTGTAGGTGAAGGACGATTCTCTTGTTGTCTCTTCATTATGTCGCCTGGCTGCATAAGCTGCATTTCCCCAACCCTCTGCCATTTCTGAGAAGGAATCTGAAGAATATGCAAATCAAGAAGACAATATATTATATCCCTTTCAGTCATTAAATTGTTCTAACATTTTCGCCTTGCCAGTTGTTTGTTGCCACATTTTTTGGCCTTTAACTGTTGCCAGCTTTTTCTGTCTTCTGGTTTGCTTCTCTTGCTCTTCACCTGTTGTGGTGTTAGCAACCAACAAAATGGTGTACCCCAATCTGTGGGGTTTTATACCAGCTACGTCCTCATCGAGATTAAGATCTAAATCAGAAATGGTTACACACACACACACACACACACACACAAAGTTCAATTACTGTATGCTGACCCGGAAGAACTGAAGACCAAGGTTTGAATTTAAGGTTAATCCTTCTTGGATAAGAAGTGCTTTTGGTGTCGCGTTCCTCAGCATTCAGGCGAAATTGCTTATCCTTTTCATGCAAGAAAATTGTTGACTTAACAATTATTCTTAGAGAAAATGTATTTTGACAATACAGTAATACAATTCCATGCTCAAGCTTTTCATGCTGTAAATACAAACCAATAATGAGGAAAGTGGATCACTTTGGGTATTTAGGCTGATTGGAGAGATAATCTCTATCCTATCCGCTTTACAAGAGAGTTCATATGGGGTGTGTCATGTGAGTTTGGTCTTTAAACAATCATTCATAACAGGTAGCAGTGAATAAACATTGAATAAACAGTTGAAAAACATAGAAAGTGAGATCAGAAGGTATTTTCATTTTGCTGCATGCATGACGTTTATTTTAAGCAGAAAAAAACATTGTTAAATACATTGTATATATACACAGTTATCTATTTACATGTATTCTTTTTTTGTTTGTTTTTGCAAGAGGGCTACAAAATGTTTACCTCACAAGTTACTTTGAAAGTGAGAGGTTTTGAAACCATAAATTGTTCACATAGTTTTGAAATGATCAGATTTCCAATGGCAGTTCATTTCAGTTCTCCTTAGCAGTGATGCTGTCTAGTTTAGCCACTGAAGAGTGAAGGGAATGCCTTCCAAATAATTTTGCACGCCCAATTTTTCAGTTTTTGATTTGTTAAAAAAGTTTGAAATATCCAATAAATGTCGTTCCACTTCATGATTGTGTCCCACTTGTTGTTGATTCTTCACAAAAAAATACAGTTTTATATCTTTATGTTTGAAGCCTGAAATGTGGCAAAAGGTCGCAAAGTTCAAGGGGGCCGAATACTTTTGCAAGGCACTGTATATATACCTTGATTGTAGATGGTGGTGCTCTTGGCAAAGTAGGCAGGGATTGTGGCAACCAGAGGGTGGAAAGCATACCCAGGGTTAGCCGCAGCAAAGCAGGTATAAGGTCCCCAGCATACACAGAAAGTGATAATCATGACAACAACCATCCTGGACACTTCATTTTTAATTTTCAGCCTTTCTGCTGTGTGGTAACCTGTGGCCATTCAGAAGGAATACCAAATGGTTTGATTTATCCCTGTAATATGCATTTCCAAAAGGTACACTTGACCATTACTGTATTGAACAGCATAGTTGCTTGCTACAGTATAGCATATTTTAAATATCACAGATGGACAGCCACACAAAAATGTAGCAGAAAATGACCATGGCCAGGAGGAGGAAGCAGCATGTAATCATGAGAGTAATCATGTAGGACTTGTCTCCAGGCTGAGGCAATGACCACGAAGATCATTCAAAGTCTTGAAATATTATACAACAAAATGTATTGTGCGTACTGCCAGTGCCAGTTACAAATGGCAGGTCTGCTGTTTGTGAAATAACTTATACAAGACTACACTGCAACAAAAGACCTTTAGCAACATCAATTTAGTTTAAAACCATTACCAGAGGTGTGGACTCGAGTCACATGACTTGGACTCGAGTCAGACTCACAAATATGATGACTCGCAACTCGACTTTGACTTTAACGCCAATGACTCGTGACTTAACTTGGACTTGAGCCTTTTGACTCGAACTGACTTGATACCCTCCCCAAGGCCAAAGGTGTGTAGCGCATTAACTCTTCATTTAAGGGATTACAGTTTGAATTGGGCAGCAGCCAATCAAATTGTGCCAGCTGAGAAAAAGTTAGGCGTGGCAGTGCAGAGGAATGTCAGCGGGTGAATTCAGATGGAGCCCTTGGAAAGATGATACCCAATATTATTATTTTCAGATATAAAGACTACAACTTGACTGCAAGACTGCAACTTGCAAAACATGCGTGAAGAAAATGGCAGATGGAGGCGCAACAACTTCCAACTTTGTTCGACATTTGAAGCTGCACAAAGAACGGTAAGTCGTGGCTAATATAGCCGACAGGGTCTTTCTCATTGCTACCCATGTATTTCCATGGAAATATAAGTTATAAATATATATACAGTGGGGCAAAAAAGTATTTAGTCACCCACCAATTGTGCAATATCTCCCACTTAAAAAGATGAGAGAGGCCTGTAATTGTCATCATAGGTACACTTCAACTATGACAGACAAAGTGAGAAAGAAAATCCAGAAAATCACATTGTAGGATTTTTAATTAATTTATTTGCAAATTATGGTGGAAAATAAGTATTTGGTCAATAACAAAAGTTTATCTCAAAACTTTGTTATATACCCTTTGTTGGCAATGACAGAGGTCAAACGTTTTCTGTATGTCTTCACAAGGTTTTCACACACTGTTGCTGGTATTTTGGCCCATTCCTCCATGCAGATCTCCTCTAGAGCAGTGATGTTTTGGGGCTGTTGCTGGCAACACAGACTTTCAACTCCCTCCAAAGATTTTCTATGGGGTTGAAATCTGGAGACTGACTAGGCCACTCCAGGACCTTGAAATGCTTCTTACGAAGCCACTCCTTCGTTGCCCGGGCGGTGTATTAGGGGTCATTGTCATGCTGAAAGAACCAGCCACGTTTCATCTTCAATGCCCTTGCTGATGGAAGGAGGTTTTCACTCAAAATCTCACGATACATGGCCCCATTCATTCTTTCCTTTACACGGATCAGTCGTACTGGTCCCTTTGCAGAAAAACAGCCCCAAAGCATGATGTTTCCACCCCCCATGCTTCACAGTAGGTATGGTGTTCTTTGCATGCAACTCAGCATTCTTTGTCCTCCAAACACGACAAGTTGAGTTTTTACCAAAAAGTTATATTTTGGTTTCATCTGACCATATGACATTCTCCCAATCTTCTTCTGGATCATCCAAATGCTCTCTAGCAAACTTCAGATGGGCCTGGACATGTACTGGCTTAAGCAGGGGGACACGCCTGGCACTGCAGGATTTGAGTCCCTGGCGGCATAGTGTGTTACTGATGGTAGGCTTTGTTACTTTGGTCCCAGCTCTCTGCAGGTCATTCACTAGGTCCCCCCGTGTGGTTCTGGGATTTTTGCTCACTGTTCTTGTGATCAATTTGACCCCACGGGGTGAGATCTTGCGTGGAGCCCCAGATCGAGGGAGATTATCAGTGGTCTTGTATGTCTTCCATTTCCTAATAATTGCTCCAACAGTTGATTTCTTCAAACCAAGCTGCTTACCTATTCAAATCAAATCAAATGTATTTATATAGCCCTTCGTACATCAGCTGATATCTCAAAATGCTGTACAGAAACCCAGCCTAAAACCCCAAACAGCAAGCAATGCAGGTGTAGAAGCACGGTGGCTAGGAAAAACTCCCTAGAAAGGCCAAAACCTAGGAAGAAACCTAGAGAGGAACCAGGCTATGTGGGGTGGCCAGTCCTCTTCTGGCTGTGCCGGGTGGAGATTATAACAGAACATGGGCAAGATGTTCAAATGTTCATAAATGACCAGCATGGTCGAATAATAATAAGGCAGAACAGTTGAAACTGGAGCAGCAGCACAGTCAGGTGGAAGTTGAAACTGGAGCAGCAGCATGGCCAGGTGGACAGATTCAGTCTTCCCAGCCTGGTGCAGGTCTTTTGTTTCTGGTGTCCTTTGACAGCTCTTTGGGCTTGGCCATAGTGGAGTTTGGAGTGTGACTGTTTGAGGTTGTGGACAGGTGTCTTTTATACTTATAACAAGTTCAAACAGGTGCCATTAATATAGGTAACGAGTGAAGGACAGAGGAGCCTCTTAAAGAGGCAGTTACAGGTCTGTGAGAGCCAGAAATCTTGCTTGTTTGTAGGTGACCAAATACTTATTTTACACCAATAATCTTTTCTCATTTTGTATGTCATAGTTGAAGTGTACCTATGATGAAAATTACAGGCCTCTCTCATATTTTTAAGTGGGAGAACATGCACAATTGGTGGCTGACTAAATACTTTTTTGCCCCACTGTATATATTAAAAGCATTCATGATTTGCGTAACTGTAATATACTAACTATTACTCTTGTTAAAAATATGAAATGTTATTACATTTGGTGAAGAGCACATTATGACTTGTTTAGGACTCAAAACTCAAAGTTTAGGACTTGAGACTTGACTTGAAACTTGTTGGTCTTGACTTGAGACTTGACTCGGGCTTGCCTGTCTTGACTTGGGACTTGAGTGCTAAGACTTGAGACTTGTAAACAATGACTTGGTCCCACCTCTGACCATTACCCTCTGTAAATCTACAATAACTACAATATTTTGGGGAATGCACATAATTAGGCTCTTTCAATACTACCAAATGATATCAACCAAGGCACTAAACTGTACAAAATGTACTGTACCTTCGGTGTGATTGCTGTTAGTGTAGGCGGAGCCTGATTCTCTCATTGTATCACCGTGCCCCCTGGCAACAAACACTCCTAGCTCTGCCTTCCTGGACTGGATAACAGGAGTTCCTGAAGTTGACTGCTGAAGTCCTATCCATTCTTCTCAACTACCCTAGGGCTTATATACCATCCTTTGGGTCTTTTGAAAGGATTATGGCATTGGAGGAATTAGGGCAGAGTTGGCACAGGGGCCATGTAATAATTTGTGCAATCGCATGGACTTGATTGTCTTTTCTTAACATTTTCCACTTGCTATGTCAGTCACTAAATTAGCTCATGTCAGCAATTATTTTTGTTGATTGCTTGGTAAGGTAGTCTAGCCAGCTATCTAAATCTTGTCATTAGCAAATTACCAACCGGGCATGCAGGGCATGTGCTCAGGGGACCTGACCTCCAGGAGGCCCCCATTGATTTTGTTAGTCACTCTCACATATATATCATATGAACACAGTGGCCAACAGTCATTCAGAGTCGCTGGTGCAGAGCCCCACAATTTTAGCAAATGGGCTTTCATGTTTTGCATGTTATTTTGCCATTAACACGTGTCACATATCAGTTTGCAAACAGGGGTAAAACAATATATATATAATTGAGTTAATAAAGCTGCATACAAACATGGTCTCTTTTTTGTTTTCTTGAGTAAGGGAGCTCCAAAATGCAGGTGTTTCAGCCTAGCTCAGTGCTTTCTGCGGTGGTGGTGGGGCAAGCCAGCAGAAAATACGAAGCATTGCATTGTGATTGGCTCAGTGTTCTGTCATTCATGGGGACACTACGTCACCTCCAAGTCTAAGGGTAGAGCTTGAAAATTCAAGCCCCTTGGGTGCTGCCATAGATTTACATTAGAAGTGCCCATTCAAGAAGGCTCAAGGTCATTGGCCACAGATAAAATGACATCAAATCACGTTATATCTACAGTAGCTTTGATTGGACTGATCATGTCAACATCATACTTTCAAAATCTTAGCTAGTAGTCATCATCATGAATCAAGTCGACAATCTACTGGCAAATCCTTGTTAATCCTTATTATATGAAGATAAATAATGAAGAGAAATTACAGATATCGGTGCTCATCGGCCATTGGACATAAACATTACACAACAAGTTTGAAATCGCAAATTCAACAATGAGTGGTTTGGAAGGAATCAGTGGCTAACTGCAAGTATTGCAAGCAATCATTAGCCTGCTATTCGCACGATAAGGTGAGTCCAAAAATGTCTTGTATGCTGCTGCATAAATTATGTAATATGCCAGGGGGATATGTATACTGCAGCTAAGAAAGTAATATTAAGTTTATGTTGTGTAGTAAGCTGTTAGTAGCCCATTTGCCTCACCCTAATAATTTGGTATATGTTCACCTCTTAATTTTGCCTACTGTTCTGACTTGGTGGTGCACATGTAGCCTATAACCTGATTTTGAGAAATGTAATCATTGAATATTGTAAGAGCTTTCATTGGCTGCTTATATGCCCCCTTTATTTATCCTACAGTTCTGACTTGGTGTACAGAGAGAACACTGTAAGAACGGCTGTTCTGAATTCTGTCGCTGTACATTTCAAAAGTGCTGAACAAATAGTTATATTGGCTACGTCCGTCCTAGCTCACTCATTAATGTCTTAATCTCAATTACGGATTGCCTCTTATTCGCTTGTCTTCCCCTTATGCCGTAGTTTGTACATCTCAGTAGAAACCACATTTGTTTCAGCAAGTCGGCCATATTCAGCTATGTTTTTTTTAAAGGCTGTAAATGAGGCTGAATGAACTGTTTCGCTGCCAGACAAGGTTCCAGTGATAGCCATGTGTAGCTGTGGTCAGGTGTTGGGACTGCTGTTGGAACTCTCCTGTTGGGACAGCTTTATGTAGGCTCTAACAGTTTGTGGGCACCGTTTGTCACCGTTATAGAGCAATTCATGTATTGTTTATTGTTGTGTTGTATAGTGGCATTGCTAGCATGCATCACACTTTTTTTTTCAGCACCAAGACTCACATGGTAAAATAGCCACTGTATGAACATGGTACAAGCTATGGCAAAATGTCAAGAATGGCAGGAAATTCGCTTTTAAACTACCAAAGTTTCTTGCCAGTTCATGGAAAAATGTGAAGAATTGCAGGAAATTAGCTTTAAACTGAAAATATTTCTCCACCCAATGGCAAAATGTGAAGAAATGACAGAAAATGTGCTTTAAAACTGCAACACTTTCTCTACACCCCATGACAAAATGTGTAGAATTGCAGCAAATGTACTTTAAACACTGCAAAAGTGGGCGACCTCCCAGCCATCCAAGACATTCATGCATGGCAGTGTCTGAGAAAAGCCCGAAAAACTGCAAAGGACTCCTGCCACCCGAACCATGGACTGTTCTCTCTTCTCCTGTCCGGCAGGCTCCGAAAGAGCTTATTTCCCCAGGCCATAAGACCGTTGAATAGCATAAAACTGTTGAATAGCTAACTACCCATGTCCTCCCTCTGTCCCACAGACGATCTGCACGAACCCTATGCCCATCCTCAGGTCTCTACCTCTCAACCACACACACCTACATTGACACTCTTTACATTCAATCATTCTCACACACTCACTATTGACACCTTACATATACACCAGTGGTGGACATTGCCGTTTATGATGAGGGAGGACAATTTCTTTCTTCATGAGCATGGCCTTATTTCTATTACAGCATGTTGGATGACTGTCATTCATATTCCGTTCACCCAGTTCAATGTAACATCGATAGGTTTAGGATACTACATGATACTCAAATGTTCCCTATACCCATCATGGGGTTGCTACAACCTCGCCTATGAATGAAGTTCACAACGTAGGTGCAGACACAGAGTCCAGCGCCGACTGAGATGGCCGCCTCGCTTCGCGTTCCTAGGAAACTATGCAGTTTTTTGTTTTTTCACGTGTTATTTCTTACATTAGTACCCCAGGTCATCTTAGGTTTCATTACATACAGTCGAGAAGAACTACTGAATATAAGATCAGCGCCAACTCACCATCAGTACGACCAAGAATATGTTTTCCGCGACGCGGATCCGGTGTTCTGCCTTACAAACAGGACAACGGAATGGATCGCATGCAGCGACCCAAGGAAACGACTCCGAAAAAGAGGGAAACGAGGCCGTGTTCTGGTCAGACTCCGAAAAAGGGCACATCGCGCACCACTCCCCAGCATTCTTCTTGCCAATGTCCAGTCTCTTGACAACAAGGTTGACGAAATCCGAGCAAGGGTAGCATTCCAGAGGGACATCAGAGACTGCAACGTTCTCTGCTTCACAGAAACATGGCTTACTGGGAAGACGCTATCCGATGCGGTGCAGCCAACGGGTTTCTCCACGCATCGCGCCGACAGAAACAAACATCTTTCTGGTAAGAAGAGTGGCGGGGCGTATGCCTCATGACTAACGAGACATGGTGTGATGAAGGAAACATACAGGAACTCAAATCCTTCTGTTCACCTGATTTAGAATTCCTCACAATCAAATGTAGACCGCATTATCTTCCAAGAGAATTCTCCTCGATTATAATCACAGCCGTATATATCCCCCAAGCAGACAATATCCCCCAAGCAGACACATCGATGGCTCTGAACGAACTTTATTTAACTCTTTGCAAACTGGAAACCATTTATCCGGAGGCTGCATTCATTGTAGCTGGGGATTTTAACAAAGCTAATCTGAAAACAAGACTCCCTAAATTTTACCAGCATATCGATTGCGCAACCAGGGGTGGTAAAACCTTGGATCATTGTTACTCTAACTTCCGCGACGCATATAAGGCCCTGCCCCGCCCCCTTTCGGAAAAGCTGACCACGACTCCATTTTGCTGATCCCTGCCTACAGGCAGAAACTAAAACAAGAGGCTCCCACGCTGAGGTCTGTCCAACGCTGTTCAGACCAAGCTGACTCCACACTCCAAGACTGCTTCCATCACGTGGACTGGGACATGTTTCGTATTGCGTCAGATGGAAATATTGACGAATACGCTGATTCGGTGTGCGAGTTCATTAGAACGTGCGTCGAAGATGTCGTTCCCATAGCAACGATAAAAACATTCCCAAACCAGAAACCGTGGATTGATGGCAGCATTCGCGTGAAACTGAAAGCGCGAACCACTGCTTTTAATCAGGGCAAGGTGTCTGGTAATATGTCCGAATATAAACAATGCAGCTATTCCTCCGCAAGGCTATTAAACAAGCTAAGCGTCAGTACAGAGACAAAGTGGAATCTCAATTCAATGGCTCAGACACAAGAGGCATGTGGCAGGGTCTACAGTCAATCACGGACTACAAGAAGAAACCCAGCCCAGTCACGGACCAGGATGTCTTGCTCCCAGGCAGACTAAATAACTTTTTGCCCGCTTTGAGGACAATACAGTGCCACTGACACGGCCTGCAACGAAAACATGCGGTCTCTCCTTCACTGCAGCCGAGGTGAGTAATACATTTAAACGTGTTAACCCTCGCAAGGCTGCAGGCCCAGACGGCATCCCCAGCCGCGCCCTCAGAGCATGCGCAGACCAGCTGGCCGGTGTGTTTACGGACATATTCAATCAATCCCTATACCAGTCTGCTGTTCCCACATGCTTCAAGAGGGCCACCATTGTTCCTGTTCCCAAGAAAGCTAAGGTAACTGAGCTAAACGACTACCGCCCGTAGCACTCACTTCCGTCATCATGAAGTGCTTTGAGAGACTAGTCAAGGACCATATCACCTCCACCCTACCTGACACCCTAGACCCACTCCAATTTGCTTACCGCCCAAATAGGTCCACAGACGATGCAATCTCAACCACACTGCACACTGCCCTAACCCACCTGGACAAGAGGAATACCTATGTGAGAATGCTGTTCATCGACTACAGCTCGGCATTCAACACCATAGTACCCTCCAAGCTCGTCATCAAGCTCGAGACCCTGGGTCTCGACCCCGCCCTGTGCAACTGGGTACTGGACTTCCTGACGGGCCGCCCCCAGGTGGTGAGGGTAGGCAACAACATCTCCTCCCCGCTGATCCTCAACACGGGGCCCCACAAGGGTGCGTTCTGAGCCCTCTCCTGTACTCCCTGTTCACCCACGACTGCGTGGCCATGCACGCCTCAACTCAATCATCAAGTTTGCGGACGACACAACAGTGGTAGGCTTGATTACCAACAACGACGAGACGGCCTACAGGGAGGAGGTGAGGGCCCTCGGAGTGTGGTGTCAGGAAAATAACCTCACACTCAACGTCAACAAAACTAAGGAGATGATTGTGGACTTCAGGAAACAGCAGAGGGAACACCCCCTATCCACATCGATGGATCAGTAGTGGAGAGGGTAGCAAGTTTTAAGTTCCTCGGCATACACATCACAGACAAACTGAATTGGTCCACTCACACTGACAGCGTCGTGAAGAAGGCGCAGCAGTGCCTCTTCAACCTCAGGAGGCTGAAGAAATTCGGCTTGTCACCAAAAGCACTCACAAACTTCTACAGATGCACAATCGAGAGCATCCTGGCGGGCTGTATCACCGCCTGGTACGGCAACTGCTCCGCCCTCAACCGTAAGGCTCTCCAGAGGGTAGTGAGGTCTGCACAACGCATCACCGGGGGCAAACTACCTGCCCTCCAGGACACCTACACCACCCGATGTTACAGGAAGGCCATAAAGATCATCAAGGACATCAACCACCCGAACCACTGCCTGTTCACCCCGCTATCATCCAGAAGGCGAGGTCAGTACAGGTGCATCAAAGCTGGGACCGAGAGACTGAAAAACAGCTTCTATCTCAAGGCCATCAGACTGTTAAACAGCCACCACTAACATTGAGTGGCTGCTGCCAACACACTGTCATTGACACTGACCCAACTCCAGCCACTTTAATAATGGGAATTGATGGGAAATGATGTAAATATATCACTAGCCACTTTAAACAATGCTACCTTATATAATGTTACTTACCCTACATTATTCATCTCATATGCATATGTATATACTGTACTCTAGATCATCGACTGCATTCTTATGTCACTAGCCACTTTAACTATGCCACTTTGTTTACTTTGTCTACATACTCATCTCATATGTATATACTGTACTCGATACCATCTACTGTATGCTGCTCTGTACCATCACTCATTCATATATCCTTATGTACATATTCCTTATCCCCTTACACTGTGTATAAGACAGTAGTTTTGGAATTGTTAGTTAGATTACTTGTTGGTTATCACTGCATTGTCGGAACTAGAAGCACAAGCATTTCGCTACACTCGCATTAACATCTGCTAACCATGTGTATGTGACAAATAAAATTTGATTTGATTTTATTTGATTTGACAGGTCGAGACAAAAATTTGAGATGACAGACAGTGACACATGGACAGACATTAACACGTTCAATAACGCATTGCGCACTCTTGTATGCATCTAGCTTATCTAGGGTATAATCATTAGTCCAACAGTTGCAAACGAGAGTTTCCATTGGACAAATTCAGGTATTGTTATCCCCGTTTCGTTTGCTTCCGTTTAAGAAGCAGTTTTCAAATAGAATCGGCTCATAATCACACATAAACACAGTTCACTTTCATTTTATTCCTTCCCGCCTCTATGCACTCTCCTCTCACATTTTCCCTTTGTTTATGGACTTCAATGAACAACACATCAGCTGTGTGACCAGGTGAAAAAAAGCTTTCCAAGCCAAACCTTGTCATGACCGCTACACACAGACTACATTGTTATCCCCATATTAGCTAAAGTAACATCCTAATCAACATAACTAATACAACTAATGCGTTAGTAAACCCGCTATAATCTTGCAGTAACGTTACAGTGTATAGTCAGTAAGCAGTTACACCGGCGGGCCTCAGTGGCAATAAATTAATAAAACCAAAAGCTTACCTTGACTTGGAAGAGTTCCAGTGCTGTGTTGGATAGTCATAGCCAGCTAGCTAACATAGCATCGCTCTGTTTGAGCAGTGTGTTTAAGTAACTAGCCAGCTGCATTTCCTAGCAAGTGAAAAAAAGAAGACAAAATCTTTCTCTCTCTGTCTCTTACTCGATTCTTCTTCATTTTTGAAGAAACAAATTTCTTGAAAACTGTTCAACTATTGTCTTTCTCTCTCTTTGAGTCAACTACTTACCACATTTTATGGACTGCAGTGCTAGCTAGCTGTAGCTTATGCTGTCAGTACTAGATTAATTCTCTGATCGGGTTGACAACTTGTCAGTTCATGCTGCGAGAGCTCTGATAGGTTGAAGGACGTCCTCCGGAAGTTGTCATAATTACTGTGTAAGTCTATGGAAGTGGGTGAAAACCAAGAGCCTCCTAGGTTTTGTACTGAAGTCAATGTACCAAGAGGAGGATGGAAGCTAACTGTCCTCCGGCTACACCATGGTGCTACCCTACAGAGTGCTGTTGAGGCTACTGTAGAACTTCATTGCATTTTAATCTATTATTTGGTGATGTGAATATATTTAGTTCAGTTTAAGATAAAAAGTAGAACTTTTTCAATGTTTTACTATTTTTATTTTTCTGAAATTCACTGAGGAGGATGATCCTCCTATTCCTCCTCTGAGGAGCCTCCATTGATATAAACTCACACTCACTCATTACCATACACACACCACATACCCTACTGCCAAAATAAATGTATTTATTATAGTGATTAATATTACCATTCATTGCTACTATATTGTTTATTACGATTATTATTATCATTAGTATTTATCCTGCTACCAGACACATTTACCCCTGTTTACATGTACTTTTACCGCTGTTTACATGTACAATCTCTCCAGTACCCCTGCACATTGCAATAACAGTGCTGGCACTGTACTGACCTGTGCAAGACCTGCAAAACTGAAATATCACATTTACATAAGTATTCAGACCCTTTAAATCAGTACTTTGTTGAAGCACATTTGGCAGCGATTACAGCCTCGAGACTTCTTGGGTATGACGCTACAAGCTTGGCACACCTGTATTTGAGGAGTTTCTCCCATTCTACTTTGCAGATCCTCTCAAGCTCTGTCAGGTTGGATGGGGAGCGTTGCTGCACAGCTATTTTCAGGTCTCTCCAAGAGATATTCGATCGGGTTCAAGTCCGGGCTCTGGCTGGGCAACTAAAATACATTCAGAGACTTGTCCCGAAGCCACTCCTGCATCGTTTTGGCTGTGTGCTTAGGGTCGTTGTCCTGTTGGAAAGTGAACCTTTTCCCCAGTCTGTGTTAATGAGCACTCTGGAGCAGGTTTTCATCAAGGATCTCTCTGTACTTTGCTCTGTTCATCTTTCCCTCCATCCTGACTAATCTCCCAGTCCCTGCCGCTGAAAAACATCCACACAGCATGATGCTGCCACCACCATGCTTCACAGTAGGGATGGTGCCAGGTTTCCTCCAGACGTGATTCTTGGTGATTCCAAACTTCTTCCATTTATTAATGACGAAGGTCACTGTGTTCTTGGGTTCTTCAATACTGCAGACATGTTTGGTACCCTTTCCCAGATCCGTGCCTCGACACAATCCTGTCTCGAAGCGCTACGGACAATACCTTCAACCTCATGGCTTGGTTGTTGCTCTGACATGCACTGTCAACTGTGGGACCTTATATAGACAGTTGCGGTTACAGTCTGAATAAAAAATGGATTAAATAGATGTTTTTGCACCCATACACACACACAATAGCCCATAATGACAAAATGGAAACATGTTTTTAGAAAGGTTTTCTAATTTAACGAAAATTAAATTCAGAAATATCTCATTTACATACACTACAGGTCAAAGGTTTTAGAACACCTACTCATTCAAGGGTTTTTCTTTATTTTTACTATTTTTTACATTGTATTTTATATTTGAGATTCTTCAAATAGCCACCCTTTGCCTTGATGACAGCTTTGCACACTCTTGGCATTCTCTCAACCAGCTTCACCTGGAGTGCTTTTCCAACAGTCTTGAAGGTGTTCCCACATATGCTGAGCACTTAAGGGATACTTTTCCTTCACTCTGCAGTCCGACTCATCCCAAACCATCTCAATTTGGTTGAGATTGGGGGATTGTGGAGGCCAGGTCTGATGCACCACTCCATCACTCTCATCACTTCTTGGTCAAATAGACCTTACACAGCCTGGAGGTGTGTTGAGTCATTGTCCTGTTGAAAAACAAATGATACCATCCCATCTGGATTAGGCTTAGTGGGACTGTATCGCTGAAGAATGCTGTGGTAGCCATGCTGTTTAAGTGTGCCTTGAATTCTAAATACAGCACAGACAGTGTCACCAGTAAAGCACCCCCCATACCATAACACCTCCTCCTCCATGCTTTACGGTGGGAAATACACATGCGGAGATCATCCGTTCCCCCACACCATGTCTCACAAAGAAACGGCGGTAGGAATCAAAAATCTCCAATTTGGACTCCAGACCAAAGGACACATTTCCGCAGGATTACTGCAACTCGCTGTTGGCTGGGCTCCCTGCCTGTGCCATTAAACCCCTACAACTCATCCAGAACGCCGCAGCCCGTCTGGTGTTCAACCTTCCCAAGTTCTCTCACGTCACCCCGCTCCTCCGCTCCCTCCACTGGCTTCCAGTTGAAGCTCGCATCCGCTACAAGACCATGGTGCTTGCCTACGGAGCTGTGAGGGGAACGGCACCTCAGTACCTCCAGGCTCTGATCAGGCCCTACACCCAAACAAGGGCACTGCGTTCATCCACCTCTGGCCTGCTCGCCTCCCTACCACTGAGGAAGTACAGTTCCCGCTCAGCCCAGTCAAAACTGTTCGCTGCTCTGGCCCCCCAATGGTGGAACAAACTCCCTCACGACGCCAGGACAGCGGAGTCAATCACCACCTTCCGGAGACACCTGAAACCCCACCTCTTCAAGGAATACCTAGGATAGGATAAAGTAATCCTTCTCACCCCCCCCCCCCTTAAAAGATTTAGATGCACTATTGTAAAAGTGGCTGTTCCACTGGATGTCATAAGGTGAACGCACCAATTTGTAAATCGCTCTGGATAAGAGCGTCTGCTAAATGACTTAAATGTAAATGTAAAATGTCTTAAAGTCCATTGCTTGTGTTTCTTGGCCCAAGCAAGTCTCTTCTTATTGGTGTCCTTTAGTAGTGGTTTCTTTGCAGAAATTCGACAATGAAGGCCTGATTCACACATTCTCCTCTGAACAGTTGATGTTGAGATGCGTCTGTTACTTGAACTCTGAGAAGCATTTCTTTGGGCTGCAATTTCTGAGGCTATTAACTCTAATGAACGTATCCTCTACAGCAGAGGTAACTCTGGGTCTTCCATTCCTGTGGCGATCCTCATGAGAGCTAGTTTCATCATAGTGCTTGATGGTTTTTGTGACTGTACTTGAAGAAACTTTCAAAGTTCTTGACATTTTCCGCATTGACTGACCTCCATGTCTTAAAGTAATGATGGACTGTCGTTTCTCTTTTCTTATTTCAGCTTTTCTTGCCATAATATGGACTTGGTCTTTTACCAAATAGGGCTATCTTCTGTATACCACCCCTATCTTGTCACAACACAACTGATTGGCTCAATGCATAAAGAAGGAAAGAAATATCACAAATGTACTTTTAAGAAGACACACCTGCTAATTTAAATGCATTCCAGGTGACTACCACATGAAGCTGGATGAGAGAATGCCAGAGTGTGCAAAGCTGTCATCAAGTCAAAAGGTAGCTATTTGAAGAATCTGTTATATAAAATATATTTTGATTTGTTTAAGACTTATTTGGTTACAACATGATTCCATTTGTGGTTATTCAATAGTTTTGATGTCTTCACTGTTATTCTGCAATGTAGAAATAGTACAAATAAAGAAAAACCCTTGAATGAGTAGGTGTTCTAAAACTTAAGACCGGTAGTTTAAGTATTCACACATCTGAGTCGATACTTTGTAGAAACACCTTTGGCAGCGATTACAGCTTTGAGTCGTCTTGGGTAGGTACAGTATGTCCAGTGGTGAAAATGTACCAAATTGTGATACTTAAAGTATTGATACCTTAACAGAAAGTTACTCAAGTAAAAGTTAAAGTCACCCAGTAAAATACTACTGTAAGTATTTGGTTCTAAATATACTTAAGTTTCAACAGTAAATGTAATTGCTGAAATACACTTAAGTATCGAAAGTGAAAGTATAAATCACTTCCAATTCCTTATGTTAAGCAAAGCAGACGACACCATTTTATTATTAAAAAATGTATTGCTAGCCCCGGGCACACTCCAACACTCAGAGTGAGTCCGCCAGATCAGAGGCAGTAGGGATGACCATGTGTTCTCTTGATGAGTATGTGAATTGAACCAATTTCCTGTCCTGCTAAGCATTCAAAATGTAATGAGTACTTTTGGGTGTCAGTGAAAATGTATGGAGAAAAATTTAAAGTAGTCAAAACAATGTATAGCTAAGTACAGATGCCCCCCAAAAATGACTTAATACTTGAAAGTATTTTTACTTAAGTAGTTTACACTACTGAGTATGTCTGTATCAGCTTTGCACATCTGGATTTGGGCACTTTCTCCCATTTTTCCTCTGCAGATTTTTTTCTGGGAAAACTAGATGGGGAGCAGCTGTGAACAGCAATATTCAAGTATTTCCACATATTTTCAATAGGATTCAATTAATGGCTTTGAAAGGCCAACCAAATACTTTCACATTCTTGTTATGAAGCCATTCCAGCGTTGCTTTGGCTGTATGCTTTGGGTCATTGTCCTGTTGGAACGGAAATCTTTACCTCGGTCTAAGGTCGTTTGCACCCTGAAACAGGTTCTCATCAAGGATTTGCCTATATTTGGCTCCATTCATTGTTCCCTCTACCAGTCTCCCAGTCCCTCCCGCTGAAAAAGACAGGTGTTGAGCTGTGCCTTTGCAAACTCCAGGCGTGCTTTCGTTTGCCTTTTTCTCAGGAGTGGCTTCTGTCTGGCCACTCTTCCATAAAGCCCAGATTAGTGAAGTGCTGTAGAGACCATTGTCCTTCTGGCAGGTTCTCCCATCTCAGCCAAGAAACTCTGTAGTTCTATCAGAGTGGTCATTGGGTTCTTGGTCACCTACCTGGCCAAGGTCCTTCTTGCCCAGTTGTACAGTTTGGTCGGACAGACAGCTCTAGGTAGAGTCTAGGTAGTTCTATATTTTTACAGTTTCCCAACGATGAAGACCACTGTACTTTTGGATACTTTCAACAATCTCGAAATTGTTTTATACCCTTCCCCAGAGACCCCTTCCCCATATGCCTCATCACAATTATATCTCAGAAATCTATGGAGTTCCTTGGACTTCATGGTATAGTTTAATTTGGAATGTCATAGCTTAAGGTGTGTGAATACTTATGCAAATTAGATTTTCTGTTCATTTCATTTTCAACCAATTAGCAACAAGTTCTAAAAACATGTTTTCACTTTGTTATTATGGGGTATTGTGTGTAGATGGGTGAGAGAAAAAATATATATTTATCCATTTTGAATTCAGGCTGTAACAACAAAATGTGAAAAAAGTCAAGAGGTATGAATACTTTCTGAAGGCACTGTATGTGGGTTAGACAGATGTAAGCATGGAGGGATTTGTCTACAGACTAAAGCAGCTTATTTGGACAAATGGGGTTCTGCAGGATTTAGCCTACCAATTAAAGTCTAATTAGTATTGACAGGAGTCCAGTTAGAAACGTCTTAATCTCTCCTGATTGATGATTCATTTTGTCGAGGCCGAGTTTATCCAAAACCCAGAATGGAGACAGATTTAGTCCCTGGCGGTAGAACACACGCATGGTTAAGGGTTTTATTTAACTCCTGGTATCGTTTTCCGTTTTCTAGAGTTGTTAAATGAGACGTTTAACTAACAGACTTCAGAAGACCTCCAAGAATGGGAGAGGATGGAAGCAGCAAACACGATGACGCGCAAGAACAGTCTGTTAAAGTGTTACCTCTGTGCTTTCTTTTGTCCTACTTTCACTATTCTTAGCTGTTTGGCTGTGTTACGATTGACAAATGCTCCTTTATCCTGTTACGCCATAGTTTTTTTTTGGGGGGGGGGCACAACTATAGCACAACTAAACCATTAAATTTAAGGAACTTCTTGTAAAGCCTACCTGCCATCTCCTCATCGAGCTCCTCCATAAGATGTTGCATCGCTTCGAGGGTAAGTCTGGAATTCCGCTAGTTCTGAACTATTCGTGATTGGTAAAAGTTCACTACTAGCAGAACTCGGATTTGCCCCCGACTTTCTTCAAGAAATCTGACCAGAGGCGAAAATAACGCTCTTGTGTAAATTGGGATTTTGGTATTGTCTTTGTTGTTTATGAAAGACTAATGTAGGTCTACAGGGATATATTGGGATGGAATGGACTTTTAATCATGTAAACATGGTGTGATCTGAACATGGGTTGCAAATTGTATTTGTGTGGCCTTGTGTTCGTTTTACATCATTTCATGATTTAATTTCAATCATATTACTTCGTTATTTTTATTATAATACTAATAGTAACAATACTACCACATTATTTTTTTAATTATTATTATTAGCCTACTATTGGTGGTATTACTAATTTGTTAGTATTGTTTTATTTAGCATATTACTTTATTAATAATGTGTGAATACTTATTGATAATAATTGTGTTGTTGTTTTTGCTGTTGCTCTGGAAGAATTGTGTTGTTCTGGAAGAAATATCCTCCATTACAATCAATATTTTTCCAGGCTAAATTCTTTGACAGATTTTGCAGTAGCCTACAGTACATGGGGAAAACCAGGTAGGTTTTAAAAAAATGTATCATTTATTTCATCATAATATAATTTAAATATCCTTATTTATTAGCCGTAGTGATTGTTGCAACCAAGGACAGACGCGCTACACACTTCCACACTCAGCGGTCCCATTCTGTGAGCTTGTGTGGCTTACCACTTCATGGCTGAGCCGCTATTGCTCCTAGACATTTCCACTTCAAAATAACAACATTTACAGTTGACCGGGCCAGCTCTAGCAGGGTATTTGATGAACTTACTTGTTGGGACATGACACCATCACAGTGAAAGTCACTGAGCTCTACAGTGAGGCCATTTTACTGCCAATGTTTGTCTATGGAGACTGCGTGGCTGTGTGCTTTATTTTATTCACCGGTCAGCAATGGGGTGGTTGAAATAGCGGAATCCACTCATTTGAAGCGATGTCCACATACTTTTGTATTTATACTGTACTTTTGTATATATACTGTATTTTTTAAACAGGATACATCTGAGGGGGCACGCTTCTGTACGCACCTGTGGCTGCATAGTTGAATTAAGGATAGAGCTGTTACGGACTAATTAAGTAATTAAGGACTAAGTGTAATTACGGTGCAGACTTTGCCAATTGCTTATTACTGTAAAGGAGGCATGAAGATAATGCTTTAACCTGTTAAGCCTTTTGATTTCAATACTTATTCAAGTAAATCGCTTTTCTTTCAGAAGGTGGGAACAAAAGCATTTTAATGAAGGAAAAACATTACCACAATGACCTCAGGCTGTCTTTTTTTAAGATTAAGAGATTAAGATCACTATATTCGTCAGTTGTACACTGAAGGTCCAACCAAAATGTTACTTTCACTTCATCCTAAACGCTCCGAAAGACACACATGCAGGTCGCAGAGGTTGGAGCAGTGGGCTGCCACACTGGGTGCATGTGGAGCAGTTGTTGTGAGGGGTTTAGTGCCTTGCTCAATGGCTCACCGACAGGCAATGTCATCTAGGATTTGATACCAGCAACACTCCCGTTGCCAGCTAAATTCTCATCAGATTTTTTTCAGTCAGACCTGGGATTCAAACAGGCAACCCTCCGGTTGCTGGCTTGTCTCACTAACCGCAAGGCTACCTGCCGTCCAGGAGAGTGAAATTCCACTTTTGTAATTTGTCTTGTTTTATAAGAATAGACAGTGGTATGAGAAAGCGGGGAGACATATGAGAGGGGACAGAGTGGGAGAGTTTCCAAGTTATCTGATGTCACCTAAACTATATAATTACCACGACTCCCCCTATCATTAGCTGGTTGAATTAACTCTGTAAAAATGAATACCCTTCCGAAATTCTCCTACTTTTTTTCAATGTATAAAAAAGCTAGATGGGATTATCTCAGGGTTCCCTTGGAATAAACAAAATTCAAGGATCCGCAAGGTGTACTTGTAGCCAAAGGGCTGGTAAATGGTGATATTGAGTAATTTTATTTTTCAATCGAAAGGGAATGCATGGAGCCATCTATATACTCGCAGTCCCCCGTGGACCCGTTCGTACATAAAACATTCTCCATTCAGGCTGCAAAGTTGTCAAATTCCTCCTTACCTTGATTTAATGGTGAGGGGGGGGGGGGGGTTGGGGGGATATGAATACTTTCTTTTTAAACACAATTTTTAACCACCATACTACGGTGGCTACTGCTACTTTCTAACATTGCGTACAGTGTTCAACCAAGGGTAAACAACAGACTGCTGCAACATGATTGGCTGAAGTACAGTTGAAGTCGGAAGTTTACATACAGTTAGGTTGGAGTCATTAAAACTCATTTTTCAACCACTCCACAAATTTCTTGTTAACAAACTATAGTTTTGGCAAGTCGGTTAGGACATCTACTTGGTGCATGACACAAGTAATTTTTCCAACAATTGTTTACAAACATATTATTTCACTGTATCACAATTCCAGTGTGTAAGAAGCTTACATAAACTACGTTGACTGTGCCTTTAAACAGTTGGAAAATTCCAGAAAATTATGTCATGGCTTTAGAAGCTTCTAATAGGCTAATTGACATCATTTGAGTCAATTGTAGGTGTACCTGTGGATGTATTTCAAGGCCAATCTTCAAACTCATTGACTCTTTGCCTGACATCATGGGAAAATCAAGAGAAATTATCCAAGACCTCAATATAAATTGTAGACCTCCACAAGTCTGGTTCATCCTTGGGAGCAATTTCCAAATGCCTGAAGGTACCACATTCATCTGTACAAACAATAGTACGCAAATATAAACACCATGGGTCCACGCAGCCATCATAACGCTCAGGAAGGAGACGTGTTCTGTCTACTAAAGATGAATGTACTTTGGTGTGAAAAGTGCAAAGCAATCCCAGAACAACAGCAAAGGACTTTGTGAAGATGCTGGATGAAACAGGTACAAAGGTATCTATATCCACAGTTAAACGAGTCCTATATCAACATAACCTGAAAGACCGCTCAGCAAGGAAGAAGCCACTGCTCCAAAACCGCCATATAAAAGCCTGACTACGGTTTGCAACTGCACATGGGGACAAAGTTTTCCTTTTGGAGAAATGTCCTCTGGTCTGATGAAACAAAAATAGAACTGTTCGGCCATAATGACCATCGTTATGTTAGGAGGAAAAAGGGGGAGGCTTGCAAGCCGAAGGACACCATCCCGACCGTTAAGCACAGGGGTGGCAGAATCATGTTGTGGAGGTGCTTTGCTGCAGGAGGGACTGGTGCACTTCACAAACTAGATGGCTTCATGAGGATGGAAAATGAAGTGGATATATTGAAGCAACATCTCAAGACATCAGTCAGGAAGTTAAAGCTTGGTCACAAATGGGTCTTCCAAATGGAAAATGACCCAAGCATACTTCCAAAGTTGTGGCAAAATGGCTTAAGGACAACAAAGTCAAGGTATTGGAGTGGCAATCACAAAGCCCTGACCTCAATCCCATAGATAATTTGTGGGCAGAACTAAAAAGTGTGATCCAAGCAAGGAGGCCTACAAATCTGACTCAGTTACACCAGCTCTGTCAGGAGGAATGGGCCAAAATTCACCCAACTTATTGTGGGAAGCTTGTGGAAGGCTACCCGAAACATTTGACCCAAGTTAAACAATTTAAAGGCAATGCTACCAAAAACTATTTGATTGTATGTAAACTTCTGACCCACTGGGAATGTGATAAAAGAAATAAAAAGCAGAAATACATCATTCTCTCTACTATTATTCTGAAAATGCTTAAAATAAAGTGGTGATCCTAACTGACCTAAGACAGGGAATTTGTACTATGATTAATGGTCAGGAATTGTGAAACTGAGTTTAAATGTATTTGGCTAAGGTGTATGTAAACTTCCGACTTCAACTGTAGATGCTTCCTCCTGTGTGCCAATCCTCACTGGCGGCTTTGGCCACTCCTCTATTAACTCTGCTACTTCAGGTTATAACAGAGCCAAAAACATTTAAGTAAAAACCACCTTTAAGAGCTGGAACCAGTTTAGATGTAAACTTTGGATTTACAAACCTCTTCATTAAGGACCCCACTACTCAGAATTCAGAATCACATTTTCCGTGGTAGATGGAGCCTTCTCCATGTGGTTTAACCTTTACAAATCATTGAATGATTTGATGCATTGTGACGGCACATTTGCATTGTTTCAACAATTCTCAGCAAAATTTCACCTTCCAAATAGTAATTTATTTATTTACAGGTGAGCAGCTTTGTCCGTGACATGACCTCTCAATTCCCCAGTCTTCCTGTGGGCCCTTCCACTGATGCATTTTTAACACGATCCCCAAATATAAAAAGGTATTATTTCTTATAACTATGATAAAACCTACTCTCTTCACAATCGTTCATTAACATCTATTCAAACTTTATTGGAAGAAATATCTAGTTGATGAGTTTACTAATGACGCATGGAAAGGTTTTCTGTACTGTGTTCACTCCTGTTCTATTTGCAGATGTAAAATCCTCCACCACACTCGCTGGACACACAGACAACCCTACGTACAGGTTTCCTTTGACAAATTCTGCCGAATGTGGCAGCCGTTATTTTCCCTCTAACTCCACTTTACTGCTTTGTGGGTGTTTAATACCAGCCTGACTTATTATTATAATTGTTCTATTTTTTTGTTGTTGTTATGAATATATTTCCTCTCTTGAAATTATTATTTATATTTAATATTTTTGTAAAGGTATATACACTGAGTGTACAAAAACATTAAGAACACCTACTCTTTCCATGACATGGACTGACCAGATGAATCCAGGTGAAAACTCTGATCCCTTATTGATGTCACTTGTTAAATCCACTTCAATCACTGTAGATGAAGGGAAGGAGACGGGTAAAATACTTTTTTCAATTTCACCTTTATTTAACCAGGTACGCCAGTTGAGAACAAGTTCTCATTTACAACTGCGACCTGGCCAAGATAAAGCAAAGCAGTGCGACAAAAACACAGAGTTACGCATAAAGAAACATACAGTCAATAACAATAGAAACATATGTACAGTGTGTGCAAATGTAGAAGAGTAGGGAGGTATGGCAATAAATAGACCATAGAGGCAAAATAATGACAATTAAGCATTAACACTGGAGTGATAGATGTGCAGACGATGATGTGCAAGTAGAGATACTGGGGTGCAAAAGAGCAAGAAGATAAATAACAATAAGGGGTTGAGGTAGTTGGGTGTGCTATTTACAGATTGGCTGTGTACAGGTATAGTGATCGGTAAGCTGCTCTGACAGCTGATGCTTAAAGTTCGAGGGGGAGAAATAAGTCTCCAGCTTCAGTGATTTTTGCAATTCGTTCCAGTCATTGGCAGCAGAAAACTGGAAGGACAGGCGTCCAAAGTAGGTGTTGGCTTTGGGGAGGACCACTGAAATATAACTGCTGGAGCGCGTGCTACAGATGGGTGTTGCTATGAGGAACAGTAAGCTGAGATAAGGCGGGGCTTTACCTAGCAAAGACTTATAGATGACCTGGAGCCAGTGGGTTTGCGGAAGAATATGTAGTGAGGGCCAGCCAACGAGAGCATACAGGTCGCAGTGGCGGGTAGTATATGGAGCTTTGGTGACAAAATGGATGGTACTGTGATAGATTACATCCAGTTGGCTGAGTAGAGGGCTATTTTGTAAATGGCATCGCCAAATTCAAGGATCGGTAGGATAGTCAGTTTTATGAGGGTATGTTTGGCAGTATGAGTGAAGGAGGCTTTGTTGCGAAATAGGAAGCCGATTCTAGATTTAATTTTGGATTGGAGATGCTTAATGTGAGTCTGGAAGGAGAGTTTACAGTCTAACTAGACACCTAGGTATTTGTAGTTGTCCACATATTCTAAGTCAGAACTGTCCAGAGTAGTGATGCTGGCGGGTGGGGGCAGCAATCGGTTGAAGAGCAAGCATTTAGTTTCACTAGCATTTAAATGCACTTGGAGGCCACAGAAGGAGTGTTGTATGGCATTGAAGCTCATTTGGAGGTTTGTTCACAGTGTCCAAAGAAGGGCCAGATGTATACAGAATGGTGTTGTCTGCGTAGAGGTGGATCAGAGAATCACCAGCAGCAAGAGCGACATCATTGATATATACAGAGAAATTAGTTGGCCCGAAAATTGAACCCTGTGGCACCCCCATAGAGACTGCCAGAGGTCCGGACAACAGGCCCTCTGATTTGACACACTGAACTCTGTCTGCGAAGTAGTTGGTGAACCAAGGCTGTTGAGTCTGCCGATAAGAATACGGTGATTGACAGAGTCGAAAGCCTTGGCCAGGTCGATGAAGACGGCTCCACAGTACTGTCTTTTATCGATGGCGGTTATAATATCGTTTAGGACATTGAGCATAGCTGAGGGGCAACCATGACCAGTTCGTAAACCAGATTGCATAGTGGAGAAGGTACGGTGGGATTCGAAATGGTCGGTGATCTGTTTGTTAACTTGGATTTCAAAGATTTTAGAAAGGCAGGGCAGGATGGATATAGGTCTATATCAGTTTAGGTCGAGAGTGTCTCCACCTTTTGAAAAGGGGGATGACTGCGGCAGCTTTCCAATCTTTGGGGATCTTAGACGATACAAAATAGGTTGAACAGGCTAGTAATAGGGGTTGCAACAATTTCGGCTGACAATTTTAGAAAGAGAGGGTCCAGATTGTCTAGCCCAGCTGATTTGTAGCGATCCAGATTTTGCAGCTCTTTCAGAGCATTAGCTGTCTGGATTTGGGTGAAGGAGAAGTGAGGGGGGCTTGGGCAAGTTGCTGCAGGGGGTGCAGAGCTGTTGGCCGGGATCGGGGTAGCCAGGTGGAAAGCATGGCCAGCCGTAGAAAAATGCTTATTGAAATTCTCGATTAACATAGATTTATCGGTGGTGACAGTGTTTCCTAGCCTCAGTGAAGTGGGCAGCTGAGAGGAGGTGCTCTTATTCTCCTTGGACTTTACAGTGTCCCAAAACTTTTTGGGATTAGTGCTACAGGATGCAAATTTGTTTGAAAAAGCTAGCCTTTGCTTTCCTAACTGACTGTGTAATGTATATTAGTTCCTGACTTCCCTGAAAAGTCACATATCGTGGGGGCTATTCGATGCTAATGCAGAACGCCTCAGGATGTTTTTGTGCTGGTCAAAGGCAGTCAAGTCTGGGGTGAACCAAGGGCTATATCTGTTCTTAATTCTAAATTTTTTGAACGGGGAATGCTTATTTTAGATGGTGTGGAAAGCACTTTTAAAGAGCAACCAGGCATCCTCTACTGACGGGATGAGGTCAATATCCTTCCAGGATACCCGGGCCAGGTCGATTAGAAAGGCCTGCTCGCTCCAGTGTTTTAGGGTGGGTTTGATAGTGATGAGGGGTGGTCGTTTGTCCATGGACTGCTTAAGCACACAGGCAATGAGGCAGTGATCACTGAGATCCTGGTTGAAGATAGCAGAGGTGTATTTAGAGGGCAAGTTGGTCAGGATGATATCTAAGAGGGTGCCCATGGTTACAGATTTAGGGTTGTACTTGGTAGGTTCCTTGATAATATCAAATCAAATTTTATTTGTCACATACACATGGTTAGCAGATGTTAATGCGAGTGTAGCGAAATGCTTGTGCTTCTAGTTCCGACAATGCAGTAATAACCAACAAGTAATCTAACCTAACAATTCCACAACTACTACCTTATACACACAAGTGTAAAGGCATAAAGAATATGTACATAAAGATATATGAATGAGTGATAGTACAGAACGGCATAGGCAAGATGCAGTAGATGGTATCAAGTACAGCATATACATATGAGATGAGTTATGTAGGGTATGTAACCTTAAAGGTCCATAGTTTAAAGTGGCTAGTGATACATGTATTACATAAAGATGGCAAGATGCAGTAGAGGGGCAAACTACCGGGCAGCCGAGCGGAAATGGAGGAAAACTCGCCTCCCTGCGGACCTGGCATCCTTTCACTCCCTCCTCTCTACATTTTCCTCTTCTGTCTCTGCTGCTAAAGCCACTTTCTACCACTCTAAATTCCAAGCATCTGCCTCTAACCCTAGGAAGCTCTTTGCCACCTTCTCCTCCCTCCTGAATCCTCCTCCCCCTCCTCCCTCTCTGCAGATGACTTCGTCAACCATTTTGAAAAGAAGGTCGACGACATCTGATCCTCGTTTGCTAAGTCAAACGACACCGCTGGTTCTGCTCACACTGCCCTACCCTGTGCTCTGACCTCTTTCTCCCCTCTCTCTCCAGATGAAATCTCGCGTCTTGTGACGGCCGGCTGCCCAACAACCTGCCCGCTTGACCCTATCCCCTCCTCTCTTCTCCAGACCATTTCCGGAGACCTTCTCCCTTACCTCACCTCGATCATCAACTCATCCCTGACCGCTGGCTACGTCCCTTCCGTCTTCAAGAGAGCGAGAGTTGCACCCCTTCTGAAAAAACCTACACTCGATCCCTCCGATGTCAACAACTACAGACCAGTATCCCTTCTTTCTTTTCTCTCCAAAACTCTTGAACGTGCCGTCCTTGGCCAGCTCTCCCGCTATCTCTCTCAGAATGACCTTCTTGATCCAAATCAGTCAGGTTTCAAGACTAGTCATTCAACTGAGACTGCTCTTCTCTGTATCACGGAGGCGCTCCGCACTGCTAAAGCTAACTCTCTCTCCTCTGCTCTCATCCTTCTAGACCTATCGGCTGCCTTCGATACTGTGAACCATCAGATCCTCCTCTCCACCCTCTCCGAGTTGGGCATCTCCGGCGCGGCCCACGTTTGGATTGCGTCCTACCTGACAGGTCGCTCCTACCAGGTGGTGTGGCGAGAATCTGTCTCCTCACCACGCGCTCTCACCACTGGCGTCCCCCAGGGCTCTGTTCTAGGCCCTCTCCTATTCTCGCTATACACCAAGTCACTTGGCTCTGTCATAACCTCACATGGTCTCTCCTATCATTGCTATGCAGACGACACACAATTAATCTTCTCCTTTCCCCCTTCTGATGACCAGGTGGCGAATCGCATCTCTGCATGTCTGGCTGACATATCAGTGTGGATGACGGATCACCACCTCAAGCTGAACCTCGGCAAGACGGAGGTGCTCTTCCTTCCGGGGAAGGACTGCCCGTTCCATGATCTCGCCATCACAGTTGACAACTCCATTGTGTCCTCCTCCCAGAGCGCTAAGAACCTTGGCGTGATCCTGGACAACACCCTGTCGTTCTCAACTAACATCAAGGCGGTGGCCCGTTCCTGTAGGTTCATACTCTACAACATCCGCAGAGTACGACCCTGCCTCACACAGGAAGCGGCGCAGGTCCTAATCCAGGCACTTGTCATCTCCCGTCTGGATTACTGCAACTCGCTGTTGGCTGGGCTCCCTGCCTGTGCCATTAAACCCCTACAACTCATCCAGAACGCCGCAGCCCGTCTGGTGTTCACCCTTCCCAAGTTCTCTCACGTCACCCCGCTCCTCCGCTCCCTCCACTGGCTTCCAGTTGAAGCTCGCATCCGCTACAAGACCATGGTGCTTGCCTACGGAGCTGTGAGGGGAACGGCACCTCAGTACCTCCAGGCTCTGATCAGGCCCTACACCCAAACAAGGGCACTGCGTTCATCCACCTCTGGCCTGCTCGCCTCCCTACCACTGAGGAAGTACAGTTCCCGCTCAGCCCAGTCAAAACTGTTCGCTGCTCTGGCCCCCCAATGGTGGAACAAACTCCCTCACGACGCCAGGACAGCGGAGTCAATCACCACCTTCCGGAGACACCTGAAACCCCACCTCTTTAAGGAATACCTAGGATAGGATTAAGTAATCCTTCTCACCCCCCTTAAAAGATTTAGATGCACTATTGTAAAGTGGCAGTTCCACTGGATGTCATAAGGTGAACGCACCAATTTGTAAGTCGCTCTGGATAAGAGCGTCTGCTAAATGACTTAAATGTAAATGTAATGTAATGTAGATGATATAGAGTACAGTATATACATATACATATGAGATGAGTAATGTAGGGTATGTAAACATTATATTAAGTGCCATTGTTTAAAGTGGCTAGTGATACATTTTTTTCCATTCATTTCCATCATTAAAGTGGCTGGGGTTGAGTCAGTATGTTGGCAGCAGCCACTCAATGTTAGTGGTGGCTGCTTAACAGTCTGATGGCCTTGAGATAGAAGCTGTTTTTCAGTCTCTCGGTCCCTGCTTTGATGCACCTGTACTGACCTCGCCTTCTGGGTGATAGCGGGGTGAACAGGCAGTGGCTCGGGTGGTTGTTGTCCTTGATGATCTTTATGGCCTTCTTGTGACATTGGGTGGTGTAGGTGTCCTGGAGGGCGGGTAGTTTGCCCCCGATGATGCGTTGTGCAGACCTCACTACCCTCTGGAGAGCCTTGCTGTTGTGGGTGGAGCAGTTGCCGTACCAGGCGGTGATACAGCCCGACAGAATGCTCTCGATTGTGCATCTGTAAAGGTTTGTGAGTGCTTTTAGTGACAAGCCAAATTTCTTCAGCCTCCTGAGGTTGAAGAGGCGCTGCTGCGCCTTCTTCACAACGCTGTCTGTGTGGGTGGACCAATTCAGTTTGTCCGTGATGGGTACGCCGAGGAACTTAAAACTTACTACCCTCTCCACTACTGTCCCTGTCGATGTGGATAGGGGAGTGCTCCCTCTGCTGTTTCCTGAAGTCCACAATCATCTCCTTTGTTTTGTTGACATTGAGTGTGAGGTTATTTTCCTGACACCACACTCCGAGGGCCCTCCTCCCTGTAGGCCGTCTCGTCGTTGTTGGTAATCAAGCTGTAGTGTCGTCCGCAAGCTTGATGATTGAGTTGGAGGTGTGCATGGCCACGTAGTCGTGGGTGAACAGGGAGTACAGGAGAGGGCTCAGAACGCACCCTTGTGGGGCCCCAGTGTTGAGGATAATCGGGGTGGAGATGTTGTTACCTACCCTCACCACCACAGGGCGGGGTCGAGACCCAGGGTATCGAGCTTGATAACGAGTTTGGAGGGTACTATGGTGTTAAATGCTGAGCTGTAGTCGATGAACAGCATTCTCACATAGGTATTCCTCTTGTCCAGATGGGTTAGGGCAGTGTGGTTGCGATTGCGTTGTCTGTGGACCTATTGGGGCGGTAAGCAAATTGGAGTGGGTCTAGGGTGTCAGGAAGGGTGGAGGTGATATGGTCCTTGACTAGTCTCTCAAAGCACTTCATGATGACGGAAGTGAGTGCTATTTTTGGTTTCAACCGCTGTGTCTTTGTCAAACAAAATCAAAATGAAATAAAATGTTATTGGTCACACACATATTTAGCAGATGTTATTGCGGGTGTAGGGAAATGCTTGTGTTCCTAGCAGTGCAGTAATATCTAACAATTCACACAAAGTGTTAAAGAATGGAGTTAAAAAATATATAAATATTAGGACAAGCACTGTCGGAGTGGAATTGACTAATCAATAACGTAACTTTTGGAATACCCAAACTCAGTAAAGTAATCGGATTACATTTAGTCAAACGTTTGGACACACCTACCCATTCCAGGGTTTTTCTTTATTTGTACTATTTTCTACATTGTAGAATAATAGTGAAGGCATCAAAAGTATGAAATAACACACATGGAATCACATGGAATGTAGTAACCAAAAAAAAAAAAAAAAGTGTTAAACAAATCAAAATATATATTAAATTGGAGATTCTTCAAAGTAGCCACCCTTTGATGACAGCTTTGCACACTCTTGGCATTCTCCCAACCAGATTCATGAGACAGTCACCTGGAATGCATTTCAATTAACAGGTGTGCCTTCTTAAAAGTACATTTGTGGAATTTCTTTCCTTCTTTATGTGTTTGAGCCAATCAGTTGTGTTGTGACAAGGTAGGGCTGGTATACAGAAGATAGCCCTATTTAGTAAAATACCAAGTCCATATTATGGCAAGAACAGCCTAAATAAGCAAATATAAATGACAGTCCATCATTACTTTAAGACACGAAGGTCAGTGAATCTGGAAAATGTCAAGAACTTTGAAAGTTTCTTCAAGTGCAGTCGCAAAAACCATCAAGCACTATGATGAAACTGGCTCTCATGAGGATGTCCACAGGAAAAGACCGGCCCAGAGTTACCTCCGCTGCAGAGGATAAGTTCATTAGAGTTAACTGCATTTCAGATTGCAGCCCAAATAAATGCTTCACACAGTTCAAGTAACAGACACAGCTCAACATCAACTGTTCAGAGGAGTCTGCATGAATCAGGCCTTTGCTGCAAGGAAACCACTACTAAAGGGACACCAATAAGAAGAAGAGACTTGCTTTGGCCAAGAAACACGAGCAATGGATATTAGACAAGCGGAAAGCTGTCCTTCGGGCTGATGAGTCTGAACTTTAGATTTTTTGGTTCTAACCACCGAATCTTTGTGAGATGCAAAGTAGGTGAACGGATTATCTCTGCATGTGTGGTTCCCACCATGAAGCATGGAGGAGGAGGTGTGGGGGTGCTTTGCTGGTGACACTGATTTATTTAGAATTCAAGTCAAACTTAACCAGCATGGCTACCACAGCATTCTGCAGCGATACACCATCCGATCAGGTTTGCACTCAGTGGGACTCTCATTTGTTTTTCAACAGGACAATGACCCAACACACCTCCAGGCTGTGTAAGGGCTATTTGACCAAGTAGGAGAGTGATGGAGCGCAGCATCAGATGACTTGGCCTCCATAATCACCTGACCTCAACCCAATTGAGATGGTTTGGGATAAGTTGGACAGCAGAGTGAAGGAAAAGCAGCAAACAAGTGCTCAGCATATGTGTTAACTCCTTCAAGACTGTTGGACAAGCAATCCAGGTGAAGCTGGTTGAGAGAATGCCAAGAGTGTGTAAAGCTCTCAAGGCAAAGGGTGGCTACTTTGAAGAATTTCAAATATATTTAGATTTGTTTTACACTTTCTTGGATACTACATGATTACATACGTGTTATTTCATAGTTTTGATGTCAACACTATTATTCTACAATGTAGAAAAAGTGTAAAAAAAGAAAGAAAAACCCTTGAATGAGTTGGTGTCGACTTCTGACTGGTACTGTACTTTCAGATATTTATCATATATGTAGTCATTACCTGATCATGTATGGATCCGTATTTCTCCCAAGTCATAATTTTAAAAAATATCCTTACATGATATATAATATACATCTTCATATGTCTGATTGAAAATGGACTAAAGCTGACTCATGATCAATGTCCAGCGCCCAAATTAAATTGACCTGTTCAGGTGCCAAAAATCATTGTGTTTCTTCACATGAAGGTGACATAGCTGAGCATACATTTGCACCATATTCAGTCGTAGACTACAAGGCACAGAAAAGCAAACATTGTCATTTTTAATCCAAAGCACATCTCTGCCATTTTTTTTAATGCAGCACAGCAAAGCCAAAGCTGCAATCACAACATGTTTTCTGTAAAGACGCAAATGTAGGCCGATCTTTGCTAAAAATGTATTTTATTTAACAGAAAATACAAGTTGCACACAGTTGTTGTGGATGTGATGGGTGCAGATTGGGTCGTCAGCGGCAGTCCCTCATAGTCCAGACCCAAGGTGGTGGTAGTGTTGGTCTGTGATCCACTCCAAACTGTTAATGCATAAATCAAAATTGTGTCAAATGGCAAGAAAATGTAATTTCACATAACCATACCGAAAAGGTAGCTACTCTACCTGTTTCATTCATGATGAGAAAACGAACTGAAACAAGCTAGCTAGCTAGCCAAGTTGCTAGTTAGCTAGCTAGCTTATTTTAACCAGTAATACAAAATAAACTAAAACATTTAAAAAATGTTAGCTGTCACCTAGAGGATTAATAGGGGGTGAAAAAAAACATCCTTGAAGGGAAGTAAATGTTATTTGTTAGTGTTAGATGAATTTAGTTCTTATGTGTTCATTAACCAATTCAATTTAAAACACTGTCTGTTTTATAAGAATTTGTAAGCTTCTTATTTGCATAAAATAGACAGACCAGTCAATCAAAATTTGCCAATAGCGTTTATTCTCGAGAGCGCTCTACTTAAAGTACCATGTACATCAGTTTATATACCACATATAACGTCATCGCGTTTTTAGATGTCCCTCCTCTTCTTCGACAAAGACAAAGCAGAATCAAAAGTCCATTCCAACCCACTAACGCACATACATTACACACTATATCTGGATTATCTCCTGAAGTCTCACCACAGTTTATTACCACTTAGCTGACAGTTCCAGTCCCCCCCAAATACGGGAAAACCTGGAGGGGCTCTCGCTGTCTTATTTTATACCCACAGAGTTATAGCTGGGTCGGTTCAGACATAGGATCCTTAACCTCTTTGTTTATGTTAGGCACACACATACATTCCTTCTTCCACAATGGTTATCATTTCCAATTAGCCCTTGTCCATGCTACATAACCTCTTTCTTATGAACTAACATTATTAACCAGATATAGTAAAACAGGGTAGAGTTGAATTAGTTATAGTTAAATGTATACATTGTTTAGTCATTATTCATAACAGTTAGCTAGCTAGGCTATGAGTTAGCTTTTACTCCCCTATCAAGCCTAGCTAGCTTTACTGATTGCTGGCCAAATTAGCTAACGTTCTTGATTCTAGTTACTAAGATAAATAAAACATCTAAAATTAGCTACTCTAACTTATTTGAAGTATTTTCTGAACAGCTTCTCACTTCTTTGTTTCTTCAGTTGTCAAGTCGACCACATACCGCTTACAAACTCATAAGTCAATAGCCGGCCATACCATGAATGATATCCGGAGGAATTTCATATTTGACAAATTATTGCTTTAAACTCAGAAATACATCAGAATTCATCTTTATTTTCAGCATATCAAGATCCGGATATGGACCTCCAAGCATGAGAAGCATATCTGGAGTCAATATACTTTGTTATCAAGGAAAGTGTTGGGAAAACACATATGCGATGCATACAGTCAGTATTTGCTAACATGAAGAGCGAAAATAGGATATCACATACATTACATGACCAAAAGCATGCTCGTCAAACATTTCAAGTAATGGGCATTAATATGGAGATGGGTCCCCCCTTTGCTGCTGGAAATACCTCCACTCTTCTGGGAAGGCTTTCCACTTGATGTTGGAAAATTGCGTCGGGGACATGCTTCCATTCAGCCACAAGGACATTAATGAGGTTGGGCACTTATGTTGGGAGATTAGGCCTGGCTTGTAATAGGCGTTCCAATTCATCCCAATGGGGTTGAGGTGAGGGCTCTGTGCAGGCCAGTCAAGTTCTTATAAACCGATCTCGATAAAACATTTCTGTATGACCTTGCTTTGTGCACGGGGGCATTGTCAAGCTGAAACAGGAAAGGGCCTTGCCCAAACTGTTGCCACAAAGTTGGAAGCACGGAATCATCTAGAATGTCATTGTATGCTGTAACGTTAGGAATTCCCTTCACTGGAACTAAGGGGCCTAGCCAAATCCATGAAAAACAATCCCAGAGCATTGTTCCAAAGTTTACAGTTAGCACTATGCATTGGGGCAGGTAGCGTTCTCCTGGCATCCGTCAAACCTAGATGTCTGTCGGACTACCAGATGGTGAAGTGTGATTCATCACTCCAGAGAACGCGTTTCCAGTGCTCCAGTGTCCAATGGCGACGAGCTTTACACCACTCCAGCCGACGCTGGGCATGGTGATCTTAGGCTTGTGTGCGGCTGCTCGGCCATGGAAACTCACTTCATGAAGCTACTGACAAACAATTATTGTGCTGACGTTGCTTCCAAAGGCCGTTTGGAACTTGGTAGTGAGTGTTCCAACCAAGGACAGATGATTTGTATGCTCTATGTGCTTCTCCACTCGCCGATCCCATTCTGTGAGGTTGTGTGGCCTAACACTTTGCGGCTGAACCGTTGATGCTCCTAGACGTTTCCAAATCACAATAACAGCACTTACAGTTGACGGGGGAAAGCTCTAGCAGGGCAGAGATTTGACGAACTGAATTGTTGGAAAGGTGGCATCCTATGACCGTGTCACGTTGAAAGTCACTGAGCTCTTCAGTGAGGCCATTCTACTGCCGATGTTTGTCTATGGAGATTGCATGTCTGTGTGCTAAATTCTATACACCTGTCAGCAACGGGTGTGGCTGAAATAGCAGAACACACCCATTTGTCAGGATATGATATAAATCCACAAAACATTAATTGGAAATGGTCTGTATTCTCTAGAATATCAAAAACATGTCATGTGAAGATATCCCCTGATATGGACCCTTTTCGCCTAGTACCTCATTGATTGAGACAGTAGTGGCAGTCAGTAGTTGTAGGAAGTATAGGGTGAACAGACGTCCCCGTTTTCCGGGGACAGTCCCCGGCTGGAGCTGTTCCTGGAAATGTCCCCGGCTTTCATTTCAGAAATCTGGTCACCTTCAGTCAGTAGTTTTGTGGTTGTGGTTAGTAGTTGTGATTCAAGTTGTGGTCCGTAGTTGTGTGGTCAGCAGTAGCCAGTAGATGTGTGGTCAATAGTTGTGTGATTGTGGTCAGTAGTAGCCAGTAGTTGTGTGGTTGGGGTGAGTTGTTGTGGTCATTAGTGGTCAGTAGTTGTGGTCCATAGTTGTGTGGTTGCAGTCAGTAGTTGTGTTTGGTAGTTGTGTGGTCGGCGTTATGCAGTGTAATGTTAGTCAAATGCAAAAGTAGGGCAGTGCTGTTTTCCTTCATTCATTTTCTACATCCTGTTTCTGCTTGTTAAGGTCCATCAAAAATTGCAGTCCGTGTTGAAATCTGTGAAAACAAATGATGGTTCTGAGAATGAGTATCCATAGCAACGGACATGAGAGCTGTTAGCTGACGTTAACTAGTTACTTTCCATCACTCAACTCCGATAAGCAGCTTTAATTTGTTATTGGTAAAAGCGCATTTTGTTCCAATTTTTTAATTTAAATAGCAGAGAAGTGGACAAAGATTTCATATACTCTATGTTTTAGTCTAACTTGTTGGGGGAGTGGTCAAACGGCAGTTGTTTCTAAGAGTTCACAGAAAATGTTATTGATGCGGTTACTAAAACAGCTGTAACTTTGATCTATAAGAGGTATTTTTGTTCAGACGACAGATTTGAATAGCAGATAAGTAGACAAATATGTCATGCCCAATAACTTGTCTAACTTGTTGGGAAAGTGGTCAAAATGTCAGCGGTTTATAAAAAAAAAGTTAGCTAAACAGCTGTATCGTTATAAGATATTTTTGTTCAGATTTGATAAACAGAGAAAGATTTCATACGCTCTAACTTTTTGTCTGTTGTTGGCAAAGTGGTCAACGTAACTGATATGTTTCAAAAGTTGTATGGTTGCCTTTACAGTAAATGGAAGTGATAATGTCACATTGGGAGATTTAGAATGTTGAAAAGTCCTATGAAAGTGAAGATGGACAAAAAGGACAAAGTTGTATACAAGCAACTCAATCCAGACCCGTAAACACAATGTAAAGTTTGAGTGGCTTTTTTGGTTTACACGGTGTAAGAGGAAGTAGGTGCTAAAGCAAAACTAGAAGAAAAATAGGAAGTAGTATGTCAAATATTTAAAGTGGGGACTTTTGCTTCGCAAGCACCATTAATAAATTGCATGAATTCCTGCACAATGCGATCAGTTAACAGTTCTAAACATGTATTTTTATTCTATGCGCTGTCCGGAGCCGCTGAGCTGGAGGAACGAGGTATTAATCATGCTGTAGGATTCATTGCAGCCAGTATGTCAAACGAACTACTAAAATGAACGAGTCACTCTGAAAAATGAATCATGACTCAAGTCAGTAAAAATAGTATTTCAAAAAGAATGAATCGTTCTCAAACTGCACATAGTGTAGTTAGACAAAGCAAGGAAAGTACATTTCTAAATGGGATGTCGTTTTTGAGTGGATTTGCTGCTGTTGGTAAGTAATGCATCTTGCTAGCTTCTAAACAACTTACTCAACCTTTAATTTCTCCTTTTACTGAACGTGCTTCTGCAGGCACTTCCACAATCTCATTAGTAATTAACACATGAGCTAATTAACACAGGTGCGTCACCATAATTAAAGGTCTATTTCTGGACAGAATTCTTGCAAATGACCTGGAAAGGCTTAATTTGTGGTAATTACATGATACATTGATTTGATTAAAGTTAGCAACACTTGGTTTACTGACCTCTTGAGAATTACATTTATCCTTTAAATGTCAAGGGCAAAAACAGAACATGATATAAAAATGCTTATTTATATTGTTTTAAATGAAATGGCATCTCAGAAAAATATGTAGTGTATATGTAGTGAGCTCATGTCAAATTAAGAATGTATTGATTGTAGGCAACCAAAGCCTATCGAAGTTCAAATAAAAAAGATTCCAAAGCATCTGTGGAAAGAATTAACAATAATTTTTGGCAGAGAAACATAATGCGCATTTCACTTTTTAAATTATAATAACTAAAAGGCATGTCTGAAACTGAAGCCATGGGCAAGATGGTTAATCAAACTATGTCATGTTTACATTTATTAGCATACCATACTTTTAATTATGTTAATTTGTTAATTAATTTATTACCCTCCCCCACGCATCACACAGCTCTAACACACAGTTTACACATGTTCAAAGACACACACTTATTTATTTACCTATGAAGTTCTTGAACAACCATGAGATCATAAATGTTTTAATAACTGTTAGTTGCATGTGTATATCAATCAATCACATTTATTTATAAAGCCCTTTTCACATCAGCAGATGTCACTAAGTGCTACACAGAAACCCAGACTAAAACCCCAAACAGCAAGCAATGCATATGTAGGAGCACGGTGGCTAGGAAAAACTCCATAGAAAGGCAGGAACCTAGGAAGAGAAGAACCAGGCTCTGATGGGTGGTCAGTCCTCTTCTGGCAGCGCAGAGTGGAGATAAGAGTACATGGCCATTTAAGGCCAGATTCTTCTTCAAGATATTCATAGATGACCAGGAGGATCACATAATAATCACAGTGGTTGTAGAAGGTGCACCAGATACCTTAGGAGTAAATGTCAGTTGCCTTTTTGTAGCCGAGCATTGAGGTCCAGAAAGCAGGTGCGGTCTAGAGAGAGTCGAAAACAGCAGGTCCGGGACAAGGTTGCACGCCCAGTGAACAGGTCAGGGTTCCCTAGCCCAGGCAGAACAGTTGAAACTGGAGCAGCAGCACGACCAGGTGGACTGGGAACAGCCAGGAGTCATCAGGCCAAGTTGTCCTGAAGCATGATTCTAGGGCTCAGGTCCTCAGGCTAATAGTAAAGGAGAAATTTTGTTTAACATCTAACCATTTTTTGTGTGTGTCTACTTCACAGATAACATCATCTAATAGACCCAAATAAAAGGTTTGCTGCATTATAAAGTCCAAACGGCATATTGTGATATTATGTGGGGAAGAAAAGATGTAAGTAGACCTGTAAGTAGACCTACAGTCGTGGCCAAAAGTTGAGAATGACAAATATTAATTTTCACAAAGTCTGCTGCCTCAGTTTGTATGATGGCAATTTGCATACAGTCCAGAATGTTATGAAGAGTGATCAGATGAATTGCAAAATCCCTCTTTGCCATGCAAATGACTGAATCCCCCAAAAACATTTCCACTGCATTTCAGCCCTGCCACAAAAGGACCAGCTGACATTGTGTCAGTGATTCTCTCGTTAACACAGGTGTGAGTGTTGACGAGGATAAGGCTGGAGATCCCTCTGTCATGCTGATTGAGTTTGAATAACTGACTGGAAGCTTCAAAAGGAGGGTGGTGCTTGGAATCATTCCTCTGTCAATCATCTTCCTCTGTCAACCATGGTTACCTGCAAGGAAACACGTGCAGTCATCATTGCTTTGCACAAAAAGGGCTTCACAGGCAAGGATATTGCAGCCCGTAAGATTGCACCTAAATCAACCATTTATCGGATCATCAAGAACTTCAAGGAGAGCGGTTCAATTGTTGTGAAGGCGGCTTCAGGGCGCCCAAGAAAGTCCAGCAAGCGCCAGGACCGTCTCCTAAAGTTGATTCAGCTGCAGGATCGTGGCACCACCAGTACAGAGCTTGCTCAGGAATGGCAGCAGGCAGGTATGAGTGCATCTGCACGCACAGTGAGGCGAAGACTTTTGGAAAGATGGCCTGGTGTCAAGAAGGGCAGCAAAGAAGCCACTTCTCTCCAGGAAAAACATCAGGGACAGACTGATATTCTGCAAAAGGTACAGGGATTAGACTGCTGAGGACTGTGGTAAAGTCATTTTCCTCTGATGAATCCCCTTTCCGATTGTTTGGGGCATCTGGAAAAAAGCTTGTCCGGGGAAGACAAGGTGAGCGCTACCATCAGTCCTGTGTCATGCCAACAGTAAAGCATCCTGAGACAATTCATGCGTTGGGTTGCTTCTCAGCCAAGGGAGTGGGCTCACTCACACTTCTGCCTAAGAATACAGCCATGAATAAAGAATGGTACCAACATATCCTCTGAAAGAAACTTCTCCCAACCATCCAGGAACAGTTTGGTGATGAACAATGCTTTTTTCAGCATGATGGAGCACCTTGCCATGAGGAAAAAGTGATAACTAAGTGGCTCAGGGAACAAAACATCAATATTTTGGGTCCATGGCCAGGAAACTCCCCAGATCTTAATCCCACTGAGAACTTGTTGTCAATCCTCAAGAGGCGGGTGGTCAATCAAAAACCCATCAATTCTGACACACTCCAAGCATTGATTATGCAAGAATGCGCTTCCATCAGTCAGGATGTGGCCCAGAAGTTAATTGATAGCATGCCAGGGCGGATTGCAGAGGTCTTGAAAAAGAAGGGTCAACACTGCAAATATTCACTCTTTGCATGAACTTCATGTAATTGTAAAAAAAAAAAAAAGAAGCCTTTGACACCTATGAAATGCTTGTAATTATACTTCAGTATCCCATAGTAACATCTGACAAATATCTAAAAGACACTGAAGCAGCAAACTTTGAAAAGTAATATTGGTGTCATTCTCAAAACTTTTGGCCACGACTGTACAGTCTTTACCCGCTGTTCCTGACAAACTATCAGCTATCAATGCTAAGCTTATCCAGTCGAACTGATCTTCAGTCACTAAATCCATTGCGATCCCAAACCTGTCAATGCAGAACACAAGTCCTCCAATTTAAAACATCTATTCTAAAGCTAAGACTACCCTCCATTACTGAAAAACATACTGACATGTTCCAAGTCAGAATCGTTTTTGTTCAGATGCCGGTCACAAAATGTTCTGTCATCATGACATGTTGGACATATTTAAAAAGCAACTGGTATCAGACAGGTTTACTTCTTTTTTTTTTCTTAAGATTAGAAATCATGTTTTACAAGTCATTTTTTGATGCAAAGTAATTTGACCTTTTCCATTACTCTTGTGCCATGCATGCACTCTTTAAAAATGTCATGCATATACTACAAGCAATATACAAAAATGCACATAAGTGCAAATGTATATTGCAAATGCATGTTGTTTCACATCTTAGATTATATGATAGACGAAAGGACAAATTTAGGCTAATAGAAAAACAATCAGATAAGTCAAATAAGAAAAAAGTGTAATGGGTATATCCATTTGAAATCTCTTTTACATATTTGCCCAATGTAGGTGCTCTGAAAGGGAATTTTTGGACCAATTTTTTTTTTTTCGTCCTCATATTCGCATATGTTGTATGTTATACCCTATTTTACATAATCTGAGGTTGTGTTGTGCTCACCATCAGTTGAGACACAACATGCTCTTGAATAGAGGGTGTGGTCAACTTTCAAATGGTAGCATAAATATGGTTGGAGGTCCACACGTCAGAGAATGGGACTGTTGTTTTAAATTATACTGTCAATCCTCCATAGAAACCTATTGAAATTGTAGAAATATCGATAATAGAATAGACACGCCCAATTAGGTTGACATCCGATGGTGGGTGGACCGGAGGCCATCTTTGTGGTAGTAATTAGAAGCTAAAATTGAAATTCAATTTACATTTCAATGGTGTACCAGCTAAATTGCAGTGGTCTGAAGGGATATGTCAATTCTAAGAATTATATTTCTATGATTGAAATAACACTCATACTGTATTCAAGAGCATGTTGTCTCAACTGATGGCAGGCACAACACAAAAACCTCAGATGTAAAGTAGGGTCTAAAATACAACATATGCAAATATTTAAAACATGAGTTTACATGTATTTAGATAATTGAAAAAAAGTCTTAATTTTTATAAAACTACATTGAACAAGAATTTAAACGCAGCATGTAATGTGTTATGTTTCATGAGCTGAAATAAGAAGCGGATTAAACAGCAGGATCCTTACATAGGTGCACCTTGTGCTGGGGACAATAGGCCACTTTAAAATGTGCAGTTTTGTCACAACACAATGCCACAGATGTCTCATGTTGAGGGAGCGCACAATTGGCATGCTGACTGCAGGAATTTCCACCTAGCGCTATTGACAGATCATTTTATGTTAATTTCTCTACCATAAACTGAGGCATTTGGTAGTGCATCCAAAAGGCCTCACAACCACAGACCACGAGGGGGGAGTGGCCTGCACCCCTGCCCAGTCATGTGAAATCCATACATTAGGGCCTAATTTATTAATTTAAATGGACTGGTTTCCTTATATGAACTGTAACTGTAAAATCTTAGAAATTGTTGCATTTCATATTTTTGTTCAGTATATATTTTTAAAGAAATTATAAAATAGTTTGAAAGCTTTTAAATAATATCAAACTCAACCGTTTATCTTTTCCAGTGATGAAGACAGATGTCTCATGGTATGGGGCATGCAAAACAGGTCAAATTTGAGCACCTTTATCTCCTGAATGTTTTGGCATTCAGGTCCAAAATAACTTTCTGACCCATTCTTCCACGAGCAAACATCTATGGAAAGGTTTGTTTAAATCAAAATGGAGGTTGTCAAAAAAATGGCTGAATTTAAATGGGTTTACCCTAATCATATATCCTGAGACAAAGAGGACCAGGTCTGATGAGGACTTTAAACACTGAGGTGAGAACAGAGGAATCAAATGCAGAGAAAGGAGGAGTATCTGCTTGCTAAAAAGAAAGTGAGTGGGTTGGTTGGCTGGCTGGCAGAAATGTTGCTCTGTAACCCTCTCCATTCCTTCAGCTACATTATGTGAATTAACTTAACAGGAGAAAACAAATCCCTGTTCTAACTACCTATACATTTCCCATAAGGAACTGGACAGGCAATGTGAAGAGGTAGGCTCATTTGCTCTTCCCTCAAATTACAATTTAAGTAAAGCATGCTGGATGCCTAATAGGGATTTAATGTAGATGAAGGCACGGAGAGGATTAAATAAAGAACTCTTAGTAAGTACCTGATACATTTTGCTATGTTAGACTGCCCCCTTCCAACCTTTTGCAAGCACAAGAGAAAATGCAGTTCTGTTCCATTGAGGAAAGCGCCCGCATCTGGCAGATGGACAGAATATAAGCCTATGCCCCACCATAAACCAAAAGAGCAACAGTGAAAATAGTAGCAAAATGTCTCAGGTGTAAAGGCCTACTGAGTGCTTTTTTTCCCTCCTGTCCGTTCCTTCATCTACATTTATGAAATGTGATATTAAATCCCTGTTAGGCATCCAGCATGCTGTACTTTTCCCATTGAAATTAAATTTCAATTCAATAATTGAAAAGTAATTCATTTTAAATTCTTGAGATTGAATTTCAATTCACTTTAATTTACCCTACATAAAAGGTATGCTGTTCATAGCCAGGCCTACCTACCTACACCTGGATAGCCTACTGACAGAATAACCTAAAATAGTCCTACCCCTTAGGCTGGCTCTTTGAATGTAGACATGTTTTATCTATGTTTCTCAGCATTTTTGTTGGAATTATGTTTTACTGTAAGAAAAAAACAACAGATAAATGCTTATCCTTTGCAATAACCCATTAAAGGACATGAACAGTCAAAATCATGCTTTTCATTAAATTGGATTATATTTGATGGAAACCAGATCAAAGAAATTCTCTGGAGATGATTTTACTGCAACACTGCATCAAAGTTGCTACATTTGCTGTCAGTCAAGGCAAGCTCATCAATTTAAACTCCCTGCCCACTGTCTGTTTTTTGTTTAGTATTTTACCCCCTTTTCCTCCCCAATTTCATGATTATGATCTTGTCTCATTGCTGCAACTCCCCAACAGGCTTGGGAGAGGCGAAAGTTGAGTCATTTGTCCTCCGAAACATGACCCATCAAACCATGCTTCTTAACACCTGCTAGCTTAACCCGGGAAGCCAACTGCACCAATGTGCTGGAGGAAACACAGTTCAACTGACAACCCAGGCAGCCTGCAGGCACCCAGCCCGCCACAAGGAGTTGCTAGAACGCGATGAGCCAAGTAAGTCCCCCGGCCAAACCCTCCCCTAACCCGGACGACACTGGACCAATTGTGCGCCGCCCTATGGAACTCCCGATCGGTAATAACACAGCCTGGGATTGACGCCACAACACTGCGATGCAGTACCTTAAACCGCTGCGCCACTCGGGAGGCCTCAGCCTGTGTTTTCAAACGTCCTGGTAGTTAGCAATGAGAGAAAAAGTACTTATCAAAATGAATGTTAAGCACCTTTAAGCCATTTGAAGCTGAAGAGTCATGTCCATTGGCCAGTCTTTTGCTTTGGGTCTGGAATTTTCCCATGCAGGATATGCCCCTCATATGTTACTTTGCATACAGACAAGAAGTGTGAATTGCCTTTTTACAATATTAAAGTGATTGTCTTCATATGGCTTACTGCGTACCTGTAGGGCAGGCTATTTACCTTGTTGATGCCTTCGTGCATACATTCAATGCGACACTCAGATACGCCAAAATTCGGTACCGCACTGTGGCTTTATTGAAAGTGGGGGCGTGGCAATTAGCAGTGGGTGTTGAATGGGACTGTGAAGTCCCCCAAAACAAAATGTTCATAATTTCAGTTTATTATGTGCTTTGTTATTTAAGTTATTTAGATAACATAAATAGCACAACTCTTATATATGCTTAATCGTGTACTAAACTGAAATATGTGTGCATCGCCATCTTTATTAAGGGACAATGTAGCCCGTGCAAGTATGATAACTTCCAACGAACTAAATTAAATATTTGATGTCCAAATGTAAATGCCCATTTCAAAGATATTACACTGAATTGTGTAGGTTGTTTTGAAGTCAAAACGCACGTTTATCTATGTCCAGTGTGCATAGCGGTTCTATACCAGTCGCCATGTTTGTTTTGGGTGACGCCAGATGCTGTTTTCCTCCCCTTTTGGTTGTCAAGAAGATGGCAGCTTCCAGGCAGGCATGAGAGGGAATACTTCTTCACAAATCGAATGAATTTGGGCTAGTGATTCATGAGTAGACACCCAAATCGTCTTATTGGAAATAGTACACCGAAAGAAGTAAGTAATATGTCTTATGGATGTCAGATTTTGTAAATATAGGTGTTTTGTTGTGGCGAACTGTACGGCCATTTTTCTTGAGGGAGCTTAAAAGTAGGCCGATATTCGAAAAGATGGCTGATTCCAGAGACGGCATGATAAATAACAACAATTTATTTGAAATGTTACATATTGAATTAAATTACACTGGCTATATAATGAATTTATATTTATCTAACTATTGTATGTAATTGGTAAAGGACGCTGTGCTAATAAGTCTGCCATGCTAACATTGTGAGTTTGCTGGCTACGATAGTCTCTTAGCCATAACTCTGTAGTGCATGCGCGGGTTTCTAATTGATGTGTTGTGAAAGTTTCAGATTTCACGTGGTATTGTGCATCTGAGAAATTATATTCGATTCCACTTGAAAGATGTATACAATTGTAATGCAAAGCAGAAGCGGCGATAGATTGAATGAATGTGACAAATATGGCGACTCCCAGAGAAGCGTGAAAATCGCAATCCACAAACGGGTCTAATTGCAAATGCTTTTCGTGTATTATTAGTGGTACACTTGATCCACATATTTAGTAATATGACTGTAGTGGGATATGGCTAGTACACCTGCTTGTTGAAGCAGTAGGTTAAAGCTTAATTTAACACACGTATGTCTTTCATTTGTCTTCTCTTCCGCCATTTTTCAGGCTGGCGGAGGTTTGTTTGGTTGTTATACAAGATGGCGGCTCCCATAGTGGCACTTTAGGGTTGCTTCAAAGCTTTAACTGCAAGATGCAAACGCATAAAACAATTCTAAGGACGCGCAATATAACTTCTATGCTTTGAGTTGTGATGTCGAATACATTTTATCTTTAGAGTGAGTAGCTATTAGGTGTATCATAATTCATTATTATAATTGCCGGCTTTTTGCGAAACGTCGGGAAAATGGCGACTTCCCTGGAGTTTACAATTACAATATTATTTTTTTCAAATGCACGCTATCAATGTATCGGGTTTGGGCCCAACATTCGATTGCACCTGCAGTTTTCACTCTGCACAATTTGTCATAGTTTTATCCTCAATTCGCAAGTATCAATAGACTTGATCAGAACTTGTCATCAATCTTGCTTTGGAGTTTTTTTGTTTAAACAACCCTTTTTTTCCCTGAAGAGGACATGACTGGTTCAGCTCTACAGCCACGATGGAAGCGGGTACTGGGATGGTCTGGCCCTGTCCCTCGGCCCAGACATGGTCACAGAGCCGTTGCTATAAAGGAATTGATGGTTGTTTTTGGAGGAGGAAATGAAGGAATTGTGGATGAGTTGCATGTCTACAACACAGGTAAGATAACTTCACCATGCAGCCGAATCTGCATATTGCCAACTCTCCATAATATAATTTATTTGATATTAGCAATTACTGTAGGAGATGCGTCATTCTACTATACTTTTTTCTTCTTCTAATCCGATGGCCCCTCTATATGTTGCATTCGCCCGCTGTTGTCAGCAGCCTGTTTTGTGTAGTGTGCTGGAGATTAGATTTAGAGAAATGTAGTCTGACATTACCTGACAAACTGTCGCCGCCTGGTGGCAAAGAACGGAAAGCGCACAAATGAAAATGGCGCGCTAAAATAAAATGGACGACAGGAGCACTGTTTTGAACACTCAATTATTGGATGCACTCAATTTCTTTTCACTTTACTGTACTGATATTGTCCCGAGTTACAAATGTATTTATTTCAACATTTTGTTCCAAAGAAATACTTATGTAGTCAACATGCACAGTTATAAGTGTTAAATTATTATTATTATATGTTACGTTTTTGAGAGCGCAATGACGTTACACAGTTGAAATTTCAGTTGATGTTTTTAAACTTTGGGTTATGCAGATAAAAGTACAATGCATAGAACATACACTTCTCATGTGAAACTTTCAAACAAGAAGATGCAGGCTACATTTGTCAGAGATGCTTGGAACATGCTCGAGTAAATATTTACTCAAAAGAGCATTTGCTTCACATCATAGGCCTACCCAGCACTTGACCACCCAACAATGTCTATCTGTCTATACACAGACTAACCTCTATTTATTTAATCTAGCAACAAACCAATGGTTTATCCCTGCGGTTCGTGGTGATATTCCCCCTGGATGTGCTGCATATGGTTTTGTTTGTGATGGCACCCGGCTTCTGGTGTTTGGTGGAATGGTGGAATATGGAAAATACAGCAATGATCTCTATGAGCTACAGGTAATGGAATGCTTACACCACATTCTTGCTATAACATTGGTAGAGCTAAAGCCAGGGGTAAATGGCTGTCTTTAAGTACTTCTAAATAGATTATGATTAATGGATTACAGCATGCTATCATCTTTTGCATATGCTTTTTTTTGTTCAGGCCAGCAGATGGGAATGGAAAAAGTTGAAAGCTAAGACTCCCAAAAATGGCCCACCTCCCTGTCCTCGACTTGGCCACAGTTTCTCGCTGGTGGGTAACAAGTGCTACTTGTTTGGAGGACTGGCTAATGACAGCGAGGACCCCAAAAACAACATCCCCAGGTACGGATGCCTTAAGAAGGAGATGTGAAATGTGACCAGTGGGGTATATGGATAAATGATGCTGTGGAATGGAAGCAAACAGAGATTTTGTAGTAAGCAATTCGAAATACTTTCTGACTGAAATCTCTATTTTGTAACTAGATACCTGAATGATCTGTACACCCTGGAGCTTCGTGCTGGCTCCAGTGTTGTGGGCTGGGATATACCAATTACTTATGGTGTTTTGCCACCTCCTCGCGAGAGCCACACTGCCGTAGTGTACACAGAAAAGGACAGCAAGAAATCTCGCCTGATCATCTATGGAGGGATGAGTGGCTGTCGTCTGGGAGATCTATGGACACTTGACATCGGTAGGCTCCTGAGTTAACAGTATTACCATATTATTGTATATAATCACTCTTTGTCTCTTATTTGCATAAATCAGTCTAGTCGGTGTATTATCTAAATTATCCTGCTCTGTCTGCAGACACCCTGACCTGGACTAAGCCATCAGTGAATGGCACAGCACCTCTGCCCAGGAGTCTTCACTCTGCCACCACCATCACAAACAAGTGAGATCTCCCTGAATACCTGTTGAAATTATACAAATTATATTATGATCATTTAGATCTCTGGAATAACAATTGGTTAAATCTCTCGGCAGTAGCCTATTTTTGATGACTGCTTGATTCTCATCTCTTTGTCTACCTCATTGTAGGATGTTTGTGTTTGGGGGGTGGGTTCCCCTGGTTATGGATGATGTGAAGGTGGCCACACATGAGAAGGAATGGAAGTGCACAAACACACTGGCCTGCCTAAATCTTGGTTCGTCTCTCCGTTTTCAGTTATTGGTGCTACTACTTGCATTAAACCTTACACACTGATTGTTTCTCTAGATTTGATTTGTGTATTATGAATTGATTGACTCCAACAAACTCAGTCTGAGTGAACATTCATTGGTAAATGGCAGTGTCACCTGGTGGTCAAGTTATATTACTGTCAAAAAAATCAAATGTAAACCTCATGTTTCTTTTTTACCCCAGACTCCATGGCCTGGGAATCAGTGGTGATGGATACTCTGGAGGACAATATCCCAAGGGCCCGGGCAGGACATTGCTCGGTGGCCATCAACTCTAGGTTGTATGTCTGGAGTGGCCGTGACGGTTACCGTAAAGCATGGAACAACCAAGTCTGCTGTAAAGACCTCTGGTACCTTGAAACAGGTGAGTCAACTCCTATTTGCTATTTTACTCTGGTAAAGCCAAGCCCACAGTATTTGCTCAACTGTGCTCTTGGTGAGGCTTTCTCTGCTTCTGTTGATTGCTTATAAGATATGGGACCATTTTATGTTTTGGTTACAGAGAGGCCACACGCTCCCTCGAGAGTGCAGCTAGTCCGTGCCAACACCAACTCCCTGGAGGTAAGCTGGGGCGCTGTGTCCACTGCAGACACCTATCTGCTGCAGCTACAAAAGTACGACATTCCTGCTGCCACTGCTGTGACCTCGCCGGCCCTCAATGCCGCCACCTCTCTGCAAGGGAACTTGCCTAAGGGCCCAGCCACAGCTGCTCCCTCTGCTCAGAACCTACCACACACAGGTATCACTATTGTGCCCCAGGCTTCTTCCCCTACAATCCTTCCCAACATTCCCAGAAGCCCGCTGGCTGCCTCCACAGCTCATGGGCCAGGTAAAACCATGGATGTCCTACTTGTTAAGTGGAGGTTGTTTGTACCATTTTATGGACTATTGTCACAGTTTTCATTGTTCATCTTTACAGCCCATTGTATTTTGATAACCGTATACCAAATGGTATGTAAAAAGCAGACCCCGAAGGCTCTATATACTGAGCAGGTTTTCTGTTTTGACAGCTATCTTGAAGGTTGCAGCGCCTCCGTCTGGCACGGGTACCTCCCTTGTCACTGTGCGACCCAACCAGGCTGGGAAATCCCCTGTCACACTTCTTCCAGGAGTTCGCATGGTTGTTCCTGCCCAGACCACCCAAGGAACAGTATGGACAATTGTGAAATGGTTTTGTTATTCAAGGATAAAAAGTTGTCTCGAGAGTAATGCCAAGAGTATTGTCTCACTCAGGACTGTTTGTTTTTCTTTTAGCCAGTCGGCAGCAGCCCTCAGATGAGTGGCATGGCAGCTTTGGCTGCAGCTGCAGCAGCCACACAGAAGATCCCACCCTCTTCAAGCACTGTACTCAACATTCCAGCAGGTGCTACCCTTGTCAAAACCATGGCTGGCTCCACCACAGTCAAAATGGCATCTCCTCTCATGGTAAGACCCTCTCATGGTAAGACTCATCAAATATCAGTCTGTAAAAAAAAAAAAAATGAAACTCAATGGCAGAATGTATGGGTTTGTCAGGTAGTCTCTGTCATGGCCCAGTTTAGAATTTACACCCTTAACACAGTTTGTATTTTCTACTTCCAGGTTAGTAACCCAGCCACTCGCATGCTGAAGACAGCTGCAGCTCAGGTGGGCACAGCGACCGTATCGTCACCCAACACGCCCAACAGACCTATCATCACTGTGCACAAGTCGGGCACGGTTACCGTAGCCCAGCAACACCAGGTGGTTACCACCATGGTGGGAGGAGTCACCAAGACCATCACCCTGGTCAAGAGCCCCCTCACAATGGGAGGCAGCGGCACTTTGGTGAGAGAACTAGACAGTCTTACAGGACACGGAGGGGAGGGAATACAGGCAGAAGGTTGTGAGAAATGTCTCTCCTTATACAAGATCTCGCTCCTTAAGAATTTGATATGCATGCTGTGAACTGAGAAATAGTTTCACACTTTGGCTAGTTTTTTGTTGTTGTCCCCCACACGTATCAGATGAATCTTATATGGCCTAGGCATGAACCCGTGAAAGAAGATGTGGCTGTGGCAACCTCCAAGATAAGGAACAGCTTGAGTTCATAGATCTGCACGACTGTCAGGGTCAGTTAGATTGGCTGTACTCACAGTTCAGCCGTACTCCGTTCAGTTGTCCACATGACACTGATCTCCTGGCGCCAAATACTGTGATGTTTTCTGGTGACTCATAAACTTGAGTCTCTCTCCTATGTCAGCAGATCTCCAACCTTGGCAAGATGATGTCTGTGGTACAAACCAATCCAGTGCAGACATCGGCTGTTACAGGCCAGGCTTCCACTAACCCTCTCACACAGCTCATACAGGTCAGCTATCTGCATGAGAGCAGGAGAAGGAGGTAGCTAAAACTCCATGGGCAGGCTCAGCCTGCTTTCAGTTGATCATGTTCATAATCCACTTTGTCTCCCGTAGACCAAGGGTTCTCTCCCTGCCGGCACCATACTGAAGCTGGTGACCTCAGCGGACGGCAAGCCCACCACCATCATCACCACATCCCAGGCGGGAGGAACCGGGAACAAACCCACCATCCTGAACATCAGCGGCATGTCACCCACCATAACCAAACAGGGTACCACCATCATCAAGACCATCCCTATGTCTGCTATTATGACCCAGCCTGGAGCCACAGGTCAGAACCCACTGGCTTCATGTTTCAGGGACAATTCAGTACAATACAAGAGGACCATATGCTGACAGTTTGTTTTGTTGCTAACAGTGACCAGCAGCACAGGGAAGACGCCCTATACCATCATCAGCACCAAGATGATGACCACTGGCACTCCAGGCAAAATCATCACTACCATGCCCAAGCTTGGCACTGCAACTGGCCAGCAAGGGCTGACACAGGTACCTCACAGAAATGATGACCCTTACAACCTCTTGTAGAATATGCATATATATGTTTATGCATAATATTTATAGGCTATGTGAAACAATTTGAGATGTTTCAGTTTTGACATTGGTGCCTTTTTTAACTTTTAAATGTCACGTGGCATTTTATATTTAGTTACATTTGATAAATATCATACGGCTAAGTACAGCAGTGTTTGGAGCAGTTGAAATGCATGCATACCTCTGGGGACTATATTTGAATCTTCTCTGATGATTAGTGCTACCAATAGCTGTATCAAATGTCTCGCCCCAGTGGAAGAGTGTAATAGTGCCCCCTAGCTTCTCAATTATATTATTTGACCTCCCCCTTGGTTTTTATAGGTGGTTTTGAAGGGAGCCCCGGGCCAACCTGGCACCATTCTGCGCACTGTACCGATGGGTGGAGTCAGACTCGTCACCCCGGTCACGATGTCTTCTGTCAAGCCCAATATAACTACACTGGTCGTCAAGGGAACAACTGGTATGGATAACATTTTCATAATTATTAACAGGTGCTGTCTGTTCAATTCATATGTATGCGGCTAAAAACAAAATCACGCATAGTTCCAGCTGTCTGCCCCTTGTTGAGTTAGTACTTTGTTCGTTCCCCTAGGTGTCACCACCCTGGGGACTGTCACAGGGACAGTCTCCTCCAGTCTGGCAGGGAGCATTGTAGCCAGTGCCAATGCCTCTCTGGCAACTCCAATCACCACCCTTGGCACCATCGCCACCCTGTCCAGCCAAGTTATCAACCCCACTGCCATCACTGTGTCAGCAGCCCAGACCAGTCTGACCACAGCTACTACCCTTTCCGCTTCCACCACGGTAAGCCGACTGTGCTATTCTTTAATACAGATATGTAGCTATAGCTCCAATTATGTTCTTGAGAATTGGGACATGCAATGCTGTACAATGTGGATAACTTTTTGATTGGGTTTTCTCCATCATAATCAATAACTGATGTGCTCTCATTGCAGTCAGCAAACCAGCCTACCCAGGTGACTCTCATCACCACCCCCAGCGGGGTTGAGGCCCAGCCAGTGCAGGACCTGCCTGTGTCCTTCCTGGCCTCCCCCACCTCTGAGCAGCCCTCTTCCACTGAGGTCGGGGATGTCCCTGGCACTGTCACCATGGTCTGCTCCAACCCCCCCTGTGAGACCCACGAAACAGGAACCACCAACACCGCAACCACAGCCTCCTCCGATATAGGTGGGGTGCAGAGGGTCTGCTCCAACCCCCCCTGTGAGACCCACGAGACGGGCACCACCAACACCACAACGACCGCCTCCACCAACATGGGCGGGGCAATGAGGGTGTGTACAAGCCCTCCATCAGAGAACCACGAGATGGGCACCACTAACACCTCAACCATCACCCACTCCATCATGGGGTCTAACCAAATGGGCACTGTCCAGAGTAGCTCATCTTCTCACCCCCCATCTCTGTCCTCTCCTCCTCAGACGACCACCTCTTCTTCCCTCGGAACAGCCACAGGCAACCAGGGACCAGAGAACCTGAGCACCGGCACCACATTCGCCCCCACCACGGCATGCTCCAACATGGGCTCAGCCCAAACCGGAACTGTGCAGAGTCCCAAGCCAGCCGTGGGCTCTACGATGTGCTTAAACCCACCCTGCGAGACACATGAAACGGGCACAACCAACACTGCCACTCAGTCCTTGTCCAGCATGGGTAATGGGCAGACTGGCACTGTACAGAGGGTGTGCTCAAACCCACCCTGCGAGACTCACGAAACTGGGACCACCAGCACCCCGTCCCAGGCCAGCTCAAACATGGCCGGGAACCAGACGGGGACGGCGCAGAGGGTGTGTTCCAACCCCCCCTGTGAAACCCACGAGACTGGCACCACCAACACGGCAACTACTGCCACAGGTATACCGTTAGAATAGATACTGTTTTTTAAAATGGTTTTATTTGAATGTTTAGGGCTATATTTAATGCCATGTGTTTCCTACAGCAGATGGAGCAGACAGTGCCACCAGCAGTACAGAGACTCCTTCCACCACTGCATCAGAAACAACCCCAGCCACCATCCAGAGCAGAGCCATCACTACTGTGACTCAGTCCACACCAGCCCCGGGGCCCTCAGTACCTGTAAAGAAACCCCTAACTGAACTAACAATGCTTTGACAGTCTATACTCTACTGATAGCATAACAATTGTGGAATTGCTAGTGTAAGAGTTTAGTTCAGAATTACTTAACTGGCATGGTTAGGCAAATTATCAGCAACTAATGCCCAAAATCAATAATATATGGAAATAATTGATTCATCTTGTCCATTTTGAGAATTTGCACTCATTAATTTCTACCCTTTTTATCTCCAGTCCATTTTGTCGATCACTGAGGATGCTGCGGGTTCCACAGAAGAGCCCATGCAGACAGACGCGGCCACGGAGGGGGGAGAGACCGCTATGGAGACTGGGCTGTCCCCAGAGCTGTCAGAGGGACAGATGGGGACAGGTCTGTCTGCAGAGGAGCTGGCTGTGACCGCAGCGGCGGAGGCAGCGGCGCAGGCTGCAGCCACAGAGGAGGCCCAGGCCCTGGCCATTCAGGCAGTCCTCCAGGCAGCACAGCAGGCAGTCATGAGTAAGTATGGCCCTCAGATTGGCAGTTTATTACCAGGCAATTGTTGGTAGATGATAAATGGATTCATGTCAAAATACTTTAAATGTGTGTGAAGACAACCGCTCCCCAACTGTAACAATCTCACAATCAAACTGCGTTCCCCTGCATGTATAGACGAGGGTAATTCTGGCTCGACCGGACAGCAGGCCATCACAATCCCCATCGTCCTGACCCAGCAGGAGTTGGCAGCCCTGGTCCAGCAGCAGCACCAGCTCCAGGAGGCTCAGGCCCAGGCCCAGGCTCTGGCCCAGCAGCAAGGAAATGCCCAGGCCCTACCCACTGAGGGCCTTGCCCCCGCAGACAGCCTCAACGACCCTGCGTCTGAGAGCAACGGACACCCCGAGATGGCTGCAGCTGTCTCCAGCGCTGTGGCATCACTGCTGCCGCGCACATCCACTGAGAGTGAGTATTTCTTTAAATTCTCTTTTAGGAGTGTAATTCTTTGTTCTTACTAATAGTTTCTCTAGGTCTTAAATTGACTTCTCCCTTTTGTCCCCTTGCAGCCCTGGCCCCCTCAAGCACATTTTCTGTTGCCAGTCCAGCCAAGCTGCAAGCTGCTGTAGCAGAGGTGGCCAATGGCATTGAGGGTGGGGTGAGTACCCATAATGTCCTGCTTGTATCCTGCCTGTGATCAGAATTTGAGAGGAATGTTGAATGGCACAACATGCTTTAACTCCCTTTTTATGTTGCGGAAATATACAGAAGCTAAACCCTCAACCAGCCCCTATCAAGACTCTTGTAAAAAAAGAGAACCAGTGGTTTGACGTTGGCATTGTCAAGGTGACAAACATGGTGGTTACGCACTTCATCCCAGAGGACGATTCTCAAGTGGAGGTAAGCCTCAAAGCTGGATTCATGCCTTTTATGGCTTTGAGAGCAGAGTTCAGTGCAGCACTAACGATGTGTGTGTTGTAGGATGACTCGGGTGCCATCCCAGACCATAACCAGATGAAGAAAATGGAGCTGCAGCCTGGCACAGCCTACAAGTTCCGTGTCGCTGGTATCAACGCTTGTGGTCGTGGTTTCTTCTCAGAGATATCTGCTTTTAAGACCTGTTTACCAGGCTTCCCTGGAGCACCTTGTGCCATCAAAATCAGCAAGGTAAAACTAGAAACGGAACAATTACTGTTTTATGTTACCCTTGACAAATAATCAGAGGTTGTAGTTTTTCTAGTCTTGATGGAATATGGATTGTTTTTCTGCTGGTCTTGCGTTAAAACAACGGTTCCATCTTTCCCTCTCAGAGCCCAGATGGTGCCCACCTCACCTGGGAGCCTCCCTCTGTGACATCAGGGAAGATAATTGAGTACTCTGTGTACCTGGCCATCCAGAGCACCCAGACAGCTGAGCCCAAAGCCTCCACCCCAGCCCAGCTGGCCTTCATGCGGGTGTACTGTGGGCCCAACCCCTCCTGCTTGGTGCAGTCCTCCAGCCTCTCCAATGCCCACATAGACTATACCACCAAGCCCGCCATCATCTTCCGCATAGCTGCGCGCAACGAGAAGGGCTACGGCCCTGCCACACAAGTCCGATGGCTGCAAGGTGGGTAAACTTTCATTTAAATTCTGCTGTTCAGCAAAATGGAGCAGCGTCTCTATAATTATGGTTGTACTTGTTTTTAAGTCTGTAAGTACGGTTTCTCTTTAATGGATTTCCCCCTTTTTAGAGTCCAGCAAAGATGGAGCCTCGGCAAAACTTGCCCCAAAAAGACCAGTTTCCTCGCCTGATGCGTAAGTACCTGGTTCCATTTAATCTAGCCTACATTCCACACCCATTATCATCACTAACTGGTTGTGGATGAATATTTTTCTCAACAATGGCAAATTATTTTCAATAAATGTTTTGCTTTCTGTCTGCCCCTGCAGTAAGGCTGCTGGTCAAAAGAAAGCAAGAACGGACCCGTGAGATTGCACAGATGACACCCCCCGCTGTCCTTTTTGACCAGGAAGACTGATCCCTCCATCCTCATCCTGACTTCACCCCATTCTCAAGTTAACCTACATCCAGCCAGCAACATAAACAAAATGGCAGCAGAAACCCTAGATGGAAGTCAATAAGAGATATGGTTCTGTAGGCAAGACCCTTTTTCTATTTGTCCCACTATTTCTAGAGCAACACATTTTTAAAAAAAGCACGTTATAGCTTTTACTTCATAACTTTTTTTTAGTTTTTTCTCTCTCTAGCTACTTTTATTATACATCTTTTTGGCTACTTTCAGTAGTTCAACAATTGTAGAGAAACATTTACAGCTTCACAAGCTGTGAGCCGGCCTGAGCTTAATGTTCTTTTTTTGGTGGGGAGGGGGTTGTAAGTGAGACTACACGAGCTTATGTACAGTTTGAGGATGTGCTGAACAAGAGGCAGTGGTGGTGTTAGTTTAGATGGGAGGAACAATCAAAATGGAGAAAACAAACAAAAGGGGTTATTTTTCCCTCAAGGAGAAATGTGCTTAATTTAAGAAACCAATCGATTCTGATATCATACTGGATTCCAGTCTCCTAGTAATCTCATCAGTGTGCTTTTCCCCTGAGATGAGAACTGAGGTCTGATGCTATATGAAGAGGACAACGAATCGAATGACGAAGGAAAACATATGTAGTGAGACCGACTTTTCTAGGACTGAAACTTGCAGCATACACACACATCTTGCAAAAATCTTCCCCAGAAATTAGCAAGCACTGATGCAGAAGATATTTGTGTAGTTTATTTTTGTATTTTTTTAAGCTTTTCATTGTCACTGCATTTTTAAAACGTCAACTCCTTTATTTTGTTGTGTGTTTACTATTGTTCGTCTCCATTGTTTTCAAGTGTTGGTGGGAAGACGGGTGGCAGTGCTGAAGTAGCCACTATATTTTTAAAATCCTGGTTCGATCAGTTGTATGTTGTATCAGAGGGTATGAAAAATAAAAGACTTTTGTATTTGTTCTGACTAGGTCCCCAGATGTAATAGGACTGAAGGGAATTTGAAACAGACCCAGGGAGAGGAGTGCTTTTTACTTTGTTTACCACATCTTTCAATGCTTGTATCACTGTGTGTATGCCAAACATGGAAAATTAATGAAGAAAAATCTGATCAGTTGTCATACTCCTTCCCCCTTCCCGCACATTTATTTTAGAACGGGTATCCTTAACTGGCGGCCCACGTTTAGCGCCCCCCCCCCCAAAAGAGTATATTTTTGTTGTTGGACATAATACTGTAAAAACATCAGGAAATCAGCTCCAAATGATTTTTAATTTAGGAAATCTGTTCCGAAGTATTTCCATGCATAATAGAGATGTGATTGTATACACATGTAGCAAGGTTTGAAATGATTGTTTTAGTCATATCTGGTTGGGCTTCTTTCGGTCAATTTGCAGTCTACACATTTTTTTGTAATTATATTCCGGCCTCGCGACCAACCACTCAAGAAAAAAATTCAGCCTGCGGCTTAATCGAGTTGGTGATCCTTGTGTTAGACAGAAAAATTATAGTGGTAGATTTTCTTTCCTTAAACTGTTAGGAACCACCAAATCCAATTTACATGTCTTTTTTAGGCTCTTATTTGAACAACTATAGAGGTGAGGTGTGCAAGTTAATTGTGAAAAGTATACCTTTAAATTGGGATGTTTTGGTGGGAAGGAAGAAGCATAGCCAGAGTTTGGACTCGCTTGTAAATTAGTTGTACCAGAGCAAGAATAAAGTAACATCTTGGCATTTTTATATAATTACCTGTACCAAAATGTTTTTACATGTTGGTCATCTCTCACTTGCCTTTTGTGTCTAGACTTGTAAAAGAAACTCCCTGATTCAATTGCTATGACTTGCATTTATTTAACAGATTTGCTTGTCTGAAACGCAGCAAGGTTCATTACCGAAACATTTGTCTTCAGGATAAATCACACAGAGTTTTATAAAGAGGGAAATCTTGGAGTGGACATGACTGTATTCAGTAGTTTGTGAAATAAAGAGTTTTCAGAATGGAAATGACCAGAGAACAAGTGAAGTCAGGGGAGAATGTGTTACCTCTTGAGATTGTAGTACTTGCATCTTGGTTTAATTTCTTCTCTGGGCATCACCTTAGTCTCCAGATTATCCTGATTTATTTCTATAATGAAACCACTGTTTCATATACATCCATGATTTTGTACGTGTCAGTGTCTGTTGAGCAAAGCTATACATGCATGCAACCAGTGTATTTTAGTAGTAAAAGCCTTGAGTTTGACCATAAGCTGAAGGATCTAAAAAAAAATGTTTTTACATTTAATGAGTTTGTTCCTTTCATGTGGTATACAAATGTGTCCTTTTCTTTCACAGTACCTTTACCGGGTCACTATTTTTGCACAGTGCCGAGGTCTTTCAGAACTTTACCTCCCGCAGTGGGGCAGGTGCTGGTCTTAGCACTGACACTTGTGAGTTTCTTCCAGCTGTTTGCAGGTTATCTGGAATTGTCCTGTATTTCCCGATGTGTGTTTTTTGTACTGTAGGGAGTAATGTATCTTTTAACATCAAAATAAACATGTTAAACATCACATTATTTCCAGTCATTGTGGGATAGTTTGATACACTAGCACTATAATGCACAGTGATTCAAAGTTGCATACATTTTTTTTATGCCATAGTTTGGATAATAAACTACTGAATAAACACCCGTCTTAGTGGTTGCAGTCTTCATCACTTTCACAACTGCAAGCCCCAAAGAGACCTAACGCTGACTCGCTCACCTGTTGTAAAGCTGTCCTGGCTGCATTTGAAAAGGGCTTTGCCACATCAATGTCCCCCTTGGCTCTTCCCTCACAGTACTGTGCACCTACAGTTGAAGTCTGAAGTTTACATACACCTTAGCCAAATACATTTAAACTCCGTTTTTTTTTTTTTTTTTTTACAATTCCTGACATTTAATCCAAGTAAAAATTCATTGTCCATTTGCGACCAAGCTTTAACTTCCTGACCGATGTCTTCAGATGGTGCTTCAATATATCCACATAATGTTCCTCCTCATGATGCCATCTATTTTGTGAAGTGCACCAGTCCCTCCTGCAGCAAAGCACTCCCACAACATGATGCTGCCACCCCTGTGCTTCACCGTTGGGATGGTATTCTTCGGCTTGCAAGCCTTCCCCTTTTTACTCCAAACATAACGATGGTCTTTATGGCTATTATGACCATTTTTGTTTCATCAGACCAGAGGACATTTCTCCAAAAAGTACGATCTTGTTCCCCATGAGCAGTTGCAAACTGTAGTCTGGCTTTTATATGGCGGTTTTGGAGCAGTGGCTTCTTCCTTGCTGAGCGGCCTTTCAGGTTATCTCGATATAGGACTTGTTTTACTGTGGATATAGATACATTTGTACCTGCTTCCTCCAGCATCTTCACAAGGTAATTTGCTGTTCTGGGATTGATTTGCACTTTTCGCACCAAACATGTTCAACTCTAGGAGAGAGAACGCGTCTCCTTCCTGAGTGGTATGACGGCTGTGTGGTCCCATGATGTTTATACTTGCGTACTATTTTTTTGTACAGATGAACGTGGTATCTTCAGGCGTTTGGAAATTTCTCCCAAGGATGAACCAGACTTGTGGAGGTCTGCAAAAAAGAATTCTGAGGTCTTGACTGATTTCTTTTGATTTTCCCATGATGTCAAGCAAAGAGACACTGAGTTTGAAGGTAGGCCTTGAAATACATGCACAGGTCCACCAATTGACTCAAATGATGTCAATTAGCCTATCAGAAGCTTCTAAAGCCATGACATTTTCTGGCATTTTCCAAGCTGTTTAAAGGCACAGTCAACTTAGTGTATGTAAACATCTGACCCACTGCAATTGTGATACAGTGAATTATAAGTGAAATAATCTGCCTGTAAACAATTGTTGGAAAAATGTATTGTGTCATGCACAAAGTAGATGTCCTAACAAAACTATTGTTTGTCTACAATAAATTTGTGGAGTGGTTGAAAAACGAGTTTTAATGACTCCAACATAAGTGTATGTAAACTTCCGACTTCAACTGTATCTCTTCACAGCACAGCTTGCTTCCGGCACATCTACAAAAAAGGAAAAGCCAATTGGCTAGCTTGTTCTGGACAGATAGCTCTTTTTAATGGTTACAGAGATCAGGCTGAGGACATTTCCACTAACGATGCAGTAGCTTCCTCTCATCTTCCTCCACCTCCACTATTGTGAAATAACTCAAGTAATATCTAGTGAAGTCAGACACGTTTCAGTGTCAACCTTCTTCAGTATGTGTGTGTATAGTGAAGGCAAATATCTGGTAGGTTAGCCTTGGGTCAGGGCCTCCGCTACTATGTTTCACCTATCTTGTGTTATCAGATCAGTGTCGACACAGGAGTGGAGAAAATGAGGAAAAAACACAGAAAATCATTAAGATGTACCCTAATGTTTAGTGACTAACATCACATTTGTTGCTCAGCTCAGTCTTGTTACGTATCACAATGAATGGAAAGTCAGTCAGGTCACTATTTTCTCCAAACCTCCAGAGCAGAGAAAGAGGTCTCTGACGTGATGTTAAACATAGTTAGGCAACAGTGAAAGCCCCTATACAGGGGCTTACCCAGAGACTGGCCGGGGCGGCAGGGTAGCCTAGTGGTTAGAGCGTTGGACTAGTAAGGTTGCAAGGTCAAATCCCCGAGCTGACAAGGTACAAATCTGTTGTTCTGCCCCTGAACAGGCAGTTAACCCACTGTTCCTAGGCCGTCATTGAAAATAAGAATTTGTTCTTAACTGACTTGCCTTGTAAAATAAAGGTAAAATTAAAATTAAAACTATCTACCGCAGCAGTGTCTCAGATCTGAATGAAGACTAATATGAGTCTTGTTATGAGCTGAGAAAAGACACTAGCAGCCACTGTCAGCAGCTGTTGAATTATTTAATGTGTTGGGACAGATTGATAGTAAGTACCACAAACAAGACTCACCTGCAGAATGACTGCACTTCCCTCTAGGCTCACTTCTTTGGTGAGAAAGTCAGTCCCAGTGGTTGCTAGGTACATGTTAGTGAAGCAATAATTTACATACTGTATCTGTTCATGAAGAAGGATTTCCCCACCCTGAGCACACACTGAGTTCCCCTTTCATCTCATTTTGGGACTGTGTCACACACAAAATTATATGACAGTTCACTTTACAGAACAGTGATACAATGATGCAATTATCATTGATGAATTACATTTGTGATATGAACGTTATTTGATACTGTGCTATCACAAACAATACCTTGTAGAATAACTATGAACTTTATAGTAATTTGACACCGTTTAAAACTTTTTTTTTTTTTTTTTTTACAGTAGCATAATTTGACCCCATGTTGCGTCTCAGAAAAAAAGGAGGGGATTCCCAAAGAGAAAGTGATCTACCCTTTCCAAGCTCCTTTCCAGAGACAAGTCGCATTAAGGGGAACATATGGCAACTATAAATAATGACAAACCTACATTGGCCAGCATTGTCTAATATTATTTTTCGGACTTATGCAGAATTGCCGAGGTTTAGGTTTGCCCAATTCCGTAATGAGTTCAGACGTGTGGTAGCCGATCTTATCTGAAAACAGACTTGTCTGCGTGCACCTTTTCCCTGTCTTAATTTACCAGCTATGTTATGTCCCATCACTTTCTGTAAACATATTCAACAATGGCAACAACTTTGGTTAAAGGACTTAATAAATCGAATATCTGAGGTAATTATAGATATATGTTATAGATTTTATCTCACGTTTGTCTTTGTTTCTTATCAGAGGGCAACACGAAGTAAAACCTATTCCTGGCAGTGCGCACAACCCCAATTCGAAACACAATTTTCCTCCTTTTTTGCCCACATTTATTCAGCTGGTTATTGACTTGAACAATTTGTACTGAAGTTTCTTTCAATGGACGTTACATTTTTGGAGATTTAAATCTTGCATTTAAATCCCATCCCAGTGCAGAAAGCTGCTAGAAAGAAGCCTGGCGCCTTGGCAAGTGCTTCAACGACGGCGCCAATTACATGAAAGTGAATGAAGCCAATTAACCATCGAGTGAAGACGACTTGAAATGAAAGACCCTCAGCCAATGAAACAGTTCCTTCACCAGAGGGTGGTCCGTCATATGATGTTATATATGGGTCGACACAAGGATTTCTGGAAGGAGTTCTATCAGCTATCACTGTTCCAAGGTGTGGTGATTGTTACCATCGTCATCATCACCAATGCCATGATTAATCAAGACGGTATATCATATCATATTATACACTCAAGATTTGATCTTACTTTGATAAATACATTCATCATGTGATATCATTATCACAATATCTGTAAAAAAAAAAAAAGGAAAAAAAAGGGGGCTATCAGAGTATCAAATAGGAAAGATCTTATCTTTTCCAATAGGAAAGATCAAATTAGACAGTAAAGTTATGTTATGGTGTTTCAAGCACTTGCAACAGTATAACACATATTTGTTGTTCTGATTTTTATATTTAGAATAATAATGACAACTTGGAGAACTACAACAACCAACAAATCAAAGATGGCAGTGAAACATTTTAATCACATATTTATGTATTTTTTTGTATTGCAATAAAATATCTTAAAAACAAAGCTCTGTGAATATGGCTGTTGCTAAGATGTGCCCTTCAGGGCCTGTGTAAGACGCATATCTTGTATTTATCAGATGAAGCGCTGACAATAGCCTTGCTTAGAGTTTTATACACACAAATATGTTGGGGTGTGTCAGGGTTTTCTGGCAGTTGGGGTGTGGTACCAGCCTATAATTTGTGATTGACCATTATTGAGTAAATATTTAATTAGTAATCATTTTAAATGATTTGTGTAATAATCCCAGTTTTTACTGTTATAACTGTATAGATGCCCTAGACAATTTTTCTCTGACAGCGCACACTTCATGTACACAGAGACACAGCATGTCTGAGAGTTAGCAAGAGAGAAGGGGGGGGTGGGGGCACAGTAGTCCCGGGTGTATACCAGTGTCTGAGAATGGCTCAGCAGCCTCTGTGTGGTAAAGATAAGACTACTGCATACAAAGAAGACTGTTTCTTGGGAATTGGAGGTTTGACCTCAATGGCCACCCGCTGTGTCCCCTGCACCCCCCATCATCATGGTATAACCAATTCTATTATGGTAAAATTGCTTAACTGTATAATATAGGTTATACTTTTTCAGTTTCAGATATATTTATGTGTGTGTGTGTGTGTGTTGTGTGTGTGTTTTACGGCGCATGCCAGTGCAAAGACAGAGATGTATATTTGTGTGTGTAAATGTTTTTTTTTATTTTTTCCCCACTCATACACATGTGTATTATGAGTGGCATGGCTTTGCAAGGTGCCTTTATTCCTCTGTGTTTACTGGGTGACAGTGTAATTCCTGGCCTCCCCCTTTCATCTTGATAACCTCTTATCAGAGACAAGCAGCTCGCTGACAGAGTGCCACCAGCCACATCCCTCGCCACCGCTCTCCACCACTCTCCTTTCCTCACACAAACCCAGCTGTACACAGTCAGGACCACCTCATCCTCTCGCTCTCATCTTCAATGTTTCTCCCTTTCGTTGAGTGAGCCATAAGGCTGAAAATGATCTCTACGACTTTGGATTTAATGCTTCATTCATCAATCAACACTATATATTTCCTCAGTATTGTTCGAATTTGAATATTGTGTATTTGAATGCTCTCTTTCACCACCATTATAGAACAGGGACTATGCAGCAGTTGTTCAGGTAAAGTCTGTTCTTCTTCAAAAAAGACAGTTACAGGCAGTGAGCTACAGTAGGACGTGTTTCTTGTGCAATTAAAAGGTTCACTTCTCTCTAACTCTCTCCTAATTTCCCTGAAAACTGTAAATGAACAAAGGAGGAGGAAAGTGGGGGATGCTTTGACTACCAAATGACTGTGACAGAGTGAGGCCTGTCTGAAGCATACCTGTGTCCAGACCATATCTCTCTCCATGATTACAGCACCTCTCCTGATTTGCATTACTGTCCTCCACTCTAAGCTGTGCTGAACCACAGAGAAATGTATTCTTTGCATTTTTCACTTGCTTTGTTTAAATGCCCGCCTCTCCTTTTTCCATGTGTGTCTGGTCTTATCTGCATTGTATGCATATCCATCAACAGACAAAAACAGTCCCCGCTGTAAGCTGGCTGCATGACTCAATAAAGATTGTAATTCTGGAGCAAATACTGAGAAGAGATTCCAAAGCGCAAAAGTCTAATGGAGGCAGTGAAATGCTGACTTGGATATCTTACTAGTCTAAGATATTGGTCGAGATATAACTGAAACAAGTCACATTAACACACACGTCATTTTAATACCCGTCAACTCCCCTTTTTTTATACAACAGTTCCTTCACATAAATCGTATACAAATCATGTTAAAAAGTTCCTGTTTACCATTCCTGTAAATAACACAGAGGTATATAATGATTATAAGGAGTTTCTGGGTATATTTACTGACAATTTGTAGTTGTGACTGACTATAGTGAGTCTACCCAAGCAGACAAATTAGATGTCTCTTGGTATAGCAGGACCAGGAGGTGTGTCTTTCAAAAGAGTTCTTCCTAACCCCTCCCATCGCTCCCTTTCTAACATTAACCTAAGTCATTTTTTCCAGGGGTACTAGACCTCAGTTATTCTTCTGGCGATTTGCCCACACAGACATAGATCCAGACACTGGAACCTCAGGGTGGTGTGTTCTCTCAATCTCTCACCTAGCTGGGTATCCTGTACTGCGGCCATCCTCAGCTCTCCTTTGACATCCACTCTTCACAAGGACCTCAGGTAGGTGCAGCGTTTCTGTCACATTACAGTGCCACTGTACACTCTTAGAAAAAAAAAAACGGTTCTAATAGGGTTCTTCGGCTGTCCCCATAGGAGGTCCCCACTTTGGGTTCTATGTAGAACCACGTGTAGGAAGGGGTTATTCAAAGGGTTCTCCTCTGGGGACAGCCGAAGAACCCTTAAAGGTTCTAGATAGCACCTTTTTTTCTAATAGTGTTCACAATATCAGCCTGAATGATAGTGGAGGATCACAAGTGTAATGGTGTCTACCTGAAACCTGTGGAAGTTAGCCTTCTGTATTACTCCAGACCATTAGTTGTTTGATTGGCTGCAACCATATGTGAGATGGTAATGGTGAGTGGCAATGACCTCTTTAGATAATTTTACATTTTGGTAACAACAACTGTAATCCTACAGTTACAGTCAATGAGTAGATGGTTGAATTATTTCTACACAGACAAGAGTATACTTATCAACATGTGTTGTGGAGAAATGGTGCATGGATGTTCATGGATGTGAATTTATCAAGCATTTTCATTTAATTCATTTACTTTTTAATTAGAAAAATGTTACGTTACAACTTTTTTGTAACGTCTAATTATTTTTGCCATAATGGCTGGTATACAAACGAGAGTAAATTCCATTGCAAAATGACAGTGAAATGTCACTATTTTCCTAACATGGTTATTAAGGAAATAGTTTTGTTGTTGTTGTTGTTGCAGTGATAGCATTGATTTATTCTGCACCGTTTGTTATTCAGAGAAGTTCCATGACAGTGGTTTTGTATGGTCTGCCGGGTGGTAGTCAGCAGTAATTGTGCGACAACACATTTCTATTAATCAGATGAGATTAGGGTTGGTGTTCCGTCGTATCACTGGTGCTGGGTATATTTAGTATGACAATAATGTGCTCTATCTGATTTTCTCAGACTCTATCAGACCCTATCAGGCTCCTCTTTCCTCTTATCACAAGTTAATAAAGATATGGGTCAACATTGTCTCTACTACTGACAACATGCACGGTGTGTTCCAGAGCAGACACTACTTCTGTTATTTCCATAGATGTATCATTTGTTTTGGTTAGAAGCACTCTCTGTTATATTATATAATCAATTAGCCACTACAGTGCATGTGATCACGATGTAGTGGTAAAAAAAAAAGAAATAGGTGGGCAAACAACTGTGATCGCCGGTCATGGGGAAAAAAGTAACGCTTCCAATACATTAAGTGTATTTTTCGGCAAAAAGTGTGGAAACTGTAGGGGGGGTAACTGTGTTTATTTGCGTTTACCCTCCACTACACACTAAACTCATTTATACTAGGCTTATGCACTTTATGTTATGCTAAATTGTCACTGAACTACATCAAATTATCTAAATGCTGAACATCTAGATTATTGTCATCTAATGAACTGTTTTCAATTTCATTATTACATTTATATTTGCTTTCCTTAGAACTGACATTCTGTTTTGACATTTAACCTTTATTTAACTAGGCAAGTCAGTTAAGAACAAATTGTTATTTACAATGACGGCCTACAACGGCCAAACCTGGACGACGCTGGGCCAATTGTGCGCCGCCCTATGGGACTCCCAGTCACGGCTGGTTGTGATACAGCCTGGATTCAAACAAGGGTGTCTGTAGTGACAACTCTAGCACAGAGATGCAGTGCCTTAGACTGCTGCCCCACTTGTGAGCCCTAAATAGGAATTCCTATAAAGGTCATTGGTTGTAAGAAAACGTTTGTTCACTGTTTGTAGTTACAGATAGGCCTATTTATTTTTAGGGTCTACTTTCAGCCACAGTCAAATGAGGATCCTTGAAAGGGAAGTTTGAAAACCTGCTGCTGTTGAGTGACCTTCATGTCTTGAAGTTACATGTGTTTCTATAAAATGGCAGCCTCACAAAAAACAGTATTTGTAAACACTTCACATCAGCCTACTGAGATGCTGGTACTGGTTGTTGCTATAGCTCCTAATCAGGTTCCAACTAGGAATAATTCGGTTTCTCCTAATCCTTTCTGTTGTTTCAGAGTTAGTGGTTATCTCTGTAAGAATGGAGGATTCCTCTGAACAGTCTCACTGGGTGTCTCCGGCTCTGCTCAGCTCTGATCCCCTGGCCAGCTTCTCCTCAGAGCCTGGCTTACTACCTCCAGGAGAGGAGGGAGAGCCCTTCTTCTCCAACCCCGAAACTGACTACACCAGCCTTCCCTCATACTTCTCCAACCCCAGCCACAGCAGGGCTCCATCAGGCTACAGACAGAGCTCAGGTCAGAAGCGAGGAACACAAGATAACTTTAAAACATTTATGGTGACCTTTCATAGAAATAATTAATATTGAATTTAAAATAATGTACAGTTTCTGTAATCAGGGACTCCCCTGACAACTGTGCCTCTCTACTGCTTCTCTCTCATACAGTTCGCCAGGTGTACTCCTCGCCCTCTCTCCTGAGCAACCTTCAATGGCTGGATGGCCCTGGCAGCCACTCTCTGAGCTCTCCATACAACCCATCATCCTCTACCTGGACCAGCAATCCTTTCACTAAGACTCCTCTGCACCCATACACCCCAACCTCCCTTTATGCCTCCAGCGCCACGTCCTCGTTCACCTCCAGAGATGGGTACTCCTCTCCAGGTAGGGATGGCAAGGAGAGTCCCAGGCTTCAGGAGGCCCTGAAGGCCGAGCGCTTGAGTCCTTTGGGTGGAAGTGGTGGAAGCAGTTTTCTGAATCTGACTTCTGCTGCTGGGAGTGTGTGCACACCATCTCCCCACTCCCATTCACACATGCTGGGCCCTTACAGCTCATACATGACCTCTCCACAGGACTACACAATGGCAGGCCTATACTCCTCCCCAGGGGCATGGATGAGCCCCTCCTCCTACTCCCCCAAACTATGTAATAAGATGAGGCTGTCTCCCCCAGGTGAGCATCATGCATCATATCCATGCTATCCCACCTAAGTAATTTTACTCTGTCCTCTGAACGTCCTGTGGGATTCCAGATAATTATTTGTGTGTCTGTGATTTGTGGCAGAGGCCAGAGAGTGTGTCAACTGTGGAGCCACTGCCACCCCTCTATGGCGTCGAGATGGAACAGGACACTACCTGTGTAACGCCTGTGGGCTTTACCATAAGATGAATGGCCAAAATCGTCCCCTGATCCGACCAAAGAAAAGACTGGTATGATATGGCATAAGGACCGGATAAGATATGATCATAATCCGTTGTAAATTCTATGGTGTTGACATGCCAATCAATTGGTCGAAAAACACAATGAATCCAAATAAACATTGGAGCTCATCTTTAATCTACAGAATTGACTTATCTTTCTCTCTTTCTGTTTCAGATTGTCAGCAAGCGGGCCGGGACTCAATGTGCCAACTGTCACACCAGCACCACCACGCTGTGGAGACGGAACGCCAGGGGTGAGCCTGTGTGCAACGCCTGTGGACTCTACTTCAAGCTGCACAACGTGAGTCAATGAACAAGATACATTGACTGTTCTCAATTAGCTAGAGAACTACTATTACCATTTGTAGCTAGCACTTCCTCAGTGATTGAAACGGCAAAACCCCACACAACCCCAAGCTACTGATTCTGAACCCAAGTCATTGAACATAAATTCGAACTTCAACCCTAAATTTGAACCTCAATAGAGTTTTTTTTGGATCTATCCCCTGTAGTATAGTAGTATCAGGTTAATAAGAAATAGAATGTACTAATTTATGTATGTGAAATTAAGGTACACTTCTCTTTTGACAGGTCAACAGACCCCTTACTATGAAGAAAGATGGTATCCAAACACGAAACCGTAAAGCGTCCAACAAGAACAAGAAGGGCAAGAAGAGTGCCATGTTGGAGCAGTACCCTGACCTTTCACAGGGTCCCCCCCTCGATGACCACGGAGGCCCCTACTCGCTGGGTCCAGGGTCACAGCTCTCCTACAGCCACACCCCTCACTTCCTCTCCCCACCCTCCGGCCTGCACCCGTCTGTCAGCCTGTCTTACACCCATCACCCAAACACTGGCATGGTGCCCACACTGGTGTGAAACAGACCTAGAAACATTCAGACCCATAAAGGCAACATACAGCACATACAGTACAGACACAAACTCGCCTACTGAGGAATAGCTTCTTTGTAGCAATGGATGCCTTGTACATAAATGCATTTATACTTTTTTCCTTCCTATTTTATGTGTGAAGTTGATCTTGTCTTAACACTGGACATAATACTGCACATTTTTACAAGATCAAAAAATTAAAACTTTTATGGAAGGATTTGATTGTATTTTGTTAAAGGCATATTCTATTTTTATGAAAACTAAAACTTTAAAAGTTAAGTTTAAACTTCCCACTGTAATCATTGATACGGGTAACACTGGTATGAACTTGTAGCTATCTGTATTTCGTAAATACGTACCGAATTGTGTGGACTAAAGTTGCCATATCCCTTTTCAAATGTTTATGATTTTAGTTGAAGGTGAAAGGGCATTCAAATGTGAATTGTTTTGTATTTGCTACATTTCTATATTTGTAATTTCTTACAAGCTCCTCATAAACAATAAAACATGAATGGTAAAATTAAGAAAACTGTTTCTGACTATTTACTATACAAATTCCTGGGGTTGAGGCACACGTTTATCGTTTTCAACGTGTAAATGGTATTTAAATTTTCTGCACTCTTTCAGGTGCTGTGGTGAGTCACTATAGTGGCATTGTACCTTCACTCACTGAGATATAATGGTGTCTTTGTCCAGGCTCTGTTGGGGGTAAGGACTGACAGTGGAATTGTATTGGGAGCACCGGACATGCAAATCCTCAGTTTTCCATTAAGCAGCGGTAAAGTGACAAAACATTCAGCTCAAGTGAGAAAGGTGTGCCAGGTTCTACATTTAGATTGATGTGGCATTACCTACCGTTAGGTCAACAAAAATCAACACACAAGCTGGTACACACACACTCAACTAAAAATAACTATATGAAGAAGTGTAATATTCTATATTTCATGGAGTCGTGGCTGAACAAGGACATGGATAATATACATATCGCTGACTTTTCTATGCATCGTCAAGACTGGTCGGCAGCCTCGGGAAAGATGAGGGAGAGGGGTGTTTCTCTTTGTTAAGAAAAGCTGGTGCGTAATCTCTAATGCTAAGGAAGTCTCGAGTGGATGCTAAGCTACTAAAAGACTGTTTTGCTAGCACAGACTGGAATATGTACCGGGATTCATCCGATAATATTGAGGAGTTTACCACATCAGTTACCGGCTTCATTAATAAGCGCATCGACAACATCGTACGTACATATCCCACCCAGAAGCCATTACAGGCAACATCCGCACTGAGCTAACAGCTAGAGCTGCCGCTTTCATGCGATACACTAATTCAGAAGCTTATAAGAAATCCTGCAACGACCTCCGACGAGCCATCAAACAGGCAAAGCATAAATACAGGACTAAGATCAAATCCTACTATGCCGGCTCTGATGCTCGTGGATGTGGCAGGGTTTGCAAACTATCTCGGATTACAAAGGGAAACTCAGCCGCGAACTGCCCACTGACGAGCTTAATGCCTTCTATGCTCGCTCTGAGGCAAGCAACACTGAACCATGCATGAGAAAGCACCAGCTGTTCCAGACGACTTTGTGATCTTGCTCTCCGTTGCCGATGTGAGTAAGACCTTAAACAGGTTAACATTCACAAATCCGCAGGGAGAGATTACCAGGACGTGTACTCAGAACATGCGCTGGTCTGCTTGAAACCTACATGTTTCAAGCAGACCACCATAGTTCCTGTGCCCCAGAACGCCAAGCTAACCTGTCTAAATGACTATCGCCCCGTAGCACTCACATCTGTTGCCATGAAATGCTTTGAAAGGCTGATCATGGCTCACATCAACACCATCATCCCAGGCACCCTGGACCCACCCCAGAATTTAGGGAGAGGGGATGTGTGGAGTGCAATCTTTATTGCACTCCACACTGCCCTCTCCCACGTAGACAAGAGGAACACATCTGTGAGAATGCTGTTCATCGACTACAGCTTAGCATTCAACACTAAAGTGCCCTCAAAGATCATCACTAATCTCAGGACCCTGGGACTGAACACCTCCCTTTGTAAATCGATACCGGACCCCCTCACAGGCCACCTCTAGGTTATGAGAGTAGGCAACAACACATCTGCCATACTGACCCTCAACATGGGGGCCCCTCAGGGGTATATGCTTAGTCCCCTACTGTTCTCCATCTTCAACACCATCATTAAGTTTTCTGACGACTTGACGGTGGTAGGCCTGATCATCGATGACGAAGAGACAGCTTATAGGGAGGTCAGTAACCTGACAATGTGGTACCAGGGGCTGTAGTGGAGCAGGTTGAGAGCTTCAAGTTCCTCAGTGTCCACATCACTAAGGAATTAACATGGTCCACAAACACCAACACAGTCGTGAATTAGGCATACCAACGCCTCTTCCCCCAAAGGAGTCTGGAAAGATTTGCCATGGGTCCTCAGATCCTCAAAAAGTTATACAGCTGCACCACTGAGAGCACCTTGACTGGCTGCATCACCGCTTGATATGGCAACTGCTTGGCATTTGACTGCAAGACGCTACAGAGGGTAGTGCATAAGGCCAAGTACATCACTGGGGCCGAGCTCCCTGCCATCCAGGACATCTATACCAGGTGGTGTCATAGGAAGGCCTTAAAAATCGTTAACCACTCCAGCCACCCAAGTCATAAACTATTCTCTCTGCTACCGCACGGCAAGCCGTACCGATGCACCAACAGCACCCTGAACAGCTTCTACCCCCATGCCATGAGACTGCTAAATAGGTAACCAAATAGCTACCCGGACTATCTGCATGCTTTTCCCCTCCTCAATCTACACACAACACCCCATAATGACAAAGCACAAACAGGTTTTAAGAAATGTTTGTTTATATATTTTTATGATATTTCAGTTACATAACCCTTTACTCAGTACTTTGTTGAAGCACCTTTGGCAGCGAATATACAGCCTTGAGTCTTCCTGGGTATGAAGCTACAAGCTTGGTACACCTGTATTTGGGGAGTTTCTCCCATTCTTCTCTGCAGATCCTCTCAAGCTCTGTCAGGTTGGATGGGGAGCGCCGCTGCACAGCTATTTTCAGGTCTCTCCAGAGATGTTCGATCGGGTTCAAGTCCAGGCTCTGGCTGGGCCACTCAAAGACATTCAGAGACTTGTCCCGATCCACTCCTGTGTTGTCTTGGCTGTGTGCTTAGGGTCGTTGTCCTGTTGGAAGGTGAACCTTCGCCCCAGCCTGAGGTGAACATTTCACCCCAATCTGGAGTATGTTTTCATCAAGGATATCTCTGTACATTGCTCCCATCATCTTTCCCTAGATCCTGATTAGTCTCCCAGACCCTGATGCTGAAAAACATCCCAAAACATGATGCTGCCACCACCATGCTTCACCGTAGGGATGATGCCAGGTTTCCTCCAGACGTAACGCTAGGGCATTCAGGCCAAACACTTCAAACTTGGTTTCATCAGACCAGAGAATCTTGTTTCTCATGGTCCTTTAGGTGCCTTTTGGCAAACTCCAAGTAGGCTGTCGTGCCTTTTACTGCGGAGTGTCTTCCGCCTGGCCGATTGGTGGAGTGCTGCAGAGATGGTTCTCCTTCTTGAAGGTTCGCCCATCTCCACAGAGGAATTCTGGAGCTCTGTCAAAGTGATCATCGGGTTCTTGGTCACCTCCCCGACCAAGGCCATTCTCCCCCGATTGCTCAGTTTGGCTTGATTGGTGGAGTGCTGACCGGATGGTCAGCTCTAGGAAGAGTCTTGGTGATTACAAAGTTCTTCCATTTAAGAATGATGTACACTTCCTCAGATCTGTGCCTCGACACAATCCTGTCTCGGAGATCTTACGGAAAATTCCTTTGACCTCATGGCTTGGTTTTTGCTCTGATATGCACTGTCAACTGTGGGACCTTAAATAGACAGGTGTGTGTCTTTCCAAATCATGTCCAATCAATTGAAGTTACCACAAGGGGACTCCAATCAAGTTGTAGAAACATCTCAAGGATGATCAATGGAAACAGGATGCACCTGAGCTCAATTTTGAGTCTCATAGAAAAGGGTCTGAATACTTGTGAAAATAAAGTATTTCTGTTTTTTATTTTTAATACATTTTCAAAAAATTGAATGCAAAAAGGTAATGTATAAACAACAATCATAATGTGCTTTGTAATGAATCAGAGACAAATATGATATCAAAGTTGTATATACTGATTCAAATTTGCTTACAGATATAGCCAAAGGCAAAATCAATATCATGTGCTAATATCTAACTGTAAGTCGCACTGGACCTTTTTTTTGTAACATAGCTGAACTAGACTAAATTATACATATAGGTATGGACAAGTATAACCCAATATAATATAGAAGTTGTGACCTCGAAAGTGTATTTTTCAGTCTGCGGTGGGGAGTAGGGTTGGGGTTGTTCAGTACAGTGGCTGTCTGACTACTGATAACTTATCACTGAAGCCACACACTGTAAACCACCCACCTGCTGCCAAAAGCCAGTCATACACACTCCCCCCGCAGTTACTCACTCAGAGGCTCCGCAGAGCACACAGGTACTGAGCAATGCATGAATGAATAGGCCTGATCTAACAATAAACAGACTAATCAATCTAAAGAGACCAATCAATTGAACAATAATGATTACTACAGTAATAGTGATCCAATGATAATATAAAGCTAATAAATGGTAGTATGATAACAGTCACTTTAAATCAAAAACTAAATCAAGCTATTCATGAGGCATGACCATAAAGAAGGCTGCAGTTGTGAGCACTTCTCTGCATAGACATTTTCTTACTTCGGTATTACTGTATATTTCTTGCACTTCACACTGCGTCATGCTTTCAACCTACACAAGCTGTGGACACAAATCCACACAAATAGATTCAATGGACCAGATCTAGATGTAAACATTCATTTGCATAGTTGTGTCTTTATTCATGCAACATTCTGTTTCAGCCTTGTCAGCACACCACCCTGTTGCAAGAAGAACCAGTGAACATCTGGACATGCCACCTAGGCTCAAGCTTACATCCACTTTCATTATGAGAAGGGGTCATAATCATCTTTAGCCTGCTTTTACATGTCCAAAAAATAAACTTCATACAGTATGACTTCCAGGACTCTCTTATGTCCAGGGCTGTCTGACCATAGTGTCAAGATCATGTATAGCAGCTTTGGGCTCAATTCAGAATTGAATTGAGAATGCCTCATAAATTCTAATTAAATGATTGAATTTGAATTGAAGTAGTCAACAGGATACAGAATTGCAATTTCAATTTGAATTAAAGGAAATATAATTGAATTCAGTGAAATTAAATTCAAATGCCTCTTCTAGGTGTAGTCTATACAAAAATGCATATTGTACATAAAACATCAAGCATGTCGTTATATACAGCACCAGTCAAAAGTTTGGACACACCTACACATTCAAGGGTTTTTCTTAAATCTCACTATTTTCTAGAAGAATGTAGAATAATACTGAAGACATCAAAACTATTAAAAAACATATATGGAATCATGTAGTAAGCAAAATTGTTAAACAAATCAACATATCATTTATATTTGAGATTCTTCAAAGTAGCCACCCTCTGCTTCCAACTCACACTCTCAAGATCCCCTGAACGCAGGTCACTTTCCAGCTCACACTCTCAAACACATAGATCCCCTAAACGCAGCTCACTCTCCAGAACCCAATCACCTGAATTCTGATCACCTGTTCACACACATGTATGTCATTATTAAATACTATTTAGTTCAGTTTTTTGCACCCCATCATTGTGAGGTATTGTTTGTTTTGTGACGCCCCTCTATTTGGAGCATTGGGTTTCCTGTAAGTTATCCTCCCGTGTATGATAGTTTTTGCGTGCCTCACTAACGATGCATATTCCCTGCCTGTACCTTAGCCTATCGGATTTCCTGTTATCAACCTATTGTCTGATCTCCCGGATGACATTACCTGCCTTTACTGTTGCCTTGTTGGACCCCTTGTGTATGACCTTCTGCATGCCCTTGGACCCAGCTACCTGCCTCCTCCAGTGGTCCTTTACAACAAACACCTGCTGCGCCCTGCGCTTGAAAACAGCTTTCTGTCTCCCATCGTGTTCATTACATTGCCTTGATGACAGCTTTGCACACTCTTGGCATTCTCTCAACCAGCTTCATAAAGTAGTCACCTGGAATGCGTTTCAATTAACAGGTGTGCCTTGAATTTCTTTCCTTCTTAATGTGTTTGAACCAATAAGCTGTGTTGTGACAAAAGATAGCCCTATTAGGTAAAATACCAAGTCCATATTATGGCAAGAACAGCTACTTTGAAGAATCTCAAATATAAAATATATTTTAATTTAACACTTTTTTTGGTTACTGATTCCATGTTATTTCATAGTTTTGATGTTTTCACTATTATTCCACAATGTAGAAAATAGTAAAAATAAAGAAAAACCCTTGATGAATAGGCGTGTCCAAACTTTTGACTGGTACTGTATATGCATATAAAATTTTGTTGAAACAATTGATTTTCAGGACAAACTCTTAATGAATGATCAAGGAAATAAAAACCTGTATGTGACTATTCTTAGTTATATTTCATTATTCACATTTTGTTCAATATGGGGAAATACATTTCCCAGAATGCATTAGTTTCACTCTCAGGTTGACCCCGAGGACTTAAACAATAAGCCAAACAAATTAAAGGGTTGGTGGAAATATAATGGTCCATTCTAAGCAACAAGGTTAAAAGAGTATATCAACATTGTTTCCAGAGAAAAGTGATATATTCTTTGGTGTATGGAAGTGTGACCTGTCAGATTCAATGAAACTCTCATGTGCTATGACTGAATTTCTTTGAACTTCACTGAATTAAATTATTCTTCCTGTTACTAAAACTCAAATTGTACATCCTGTGGGGTGTGACTAACTAAATTCAAATTTCAACTCATGAGTTGAATGAGAGTCCATTCCAAATTTCTGAATTGAGGCCAAGCCTGATGTATAGAGAATAGGCCTTTATTTCCCATAAATATCACTCATATTATATACTGTATATTCCCTACACATATTCTCTATAATAATATAGTTTTGAAGACAAAACTCTGCTTCGGGCTAATTCCGCTCACAGTTTTGTGAGGTTTCAAAAGGAAGCCAGATGCAGAGGTAGGGAATATGACATGAGAATATGACGAATAAGAGTTAGATTCTCTGAGAAGCTGGTGAGTTTCCATAATTTATTTCCTTAACTGGCTTTATCCGCTGGTGTGGCTAGCTATAGTTTGCGGAAAAGGCAACAAATGACAGGGAGAGATTAGCAACCACAGGCTGGGTCCAGCCTGCTCGATATAGTCCTTCCAGATCTGTCATGTCTATTCCATTCAGACTTTCAGCCTTCTTCTTTGAGAAGTCATCTCTTTGTGTGTTTTTAATATCGTAGGCACCAAAGAATAGATCCAGTAGTATGTTATTATCTGGAAATACCTACAAGTTTATCAAAATATGTATGTGCTCTTGAAGTCAACTAAAGTCAACTACATTGTGTAGGATGAGAACAGGAAATATACATAATTTACAACTACATACTATAGATTCAAGTATGAAATTCAAAGGGATTACAATGGCTTCTTTTAATTGTGCAAGGGTAGCAGGACTAGGATTCCAAGCCAAGTTGGATGTTTCACTGCCATCAGTGTTGTAAGCCATTTCCAAACTCTACTAGCAAAGAGCTTCGAGAGACAATGTGACATTAGCAGTATTTTTAGAGATACACTCTTCAGATCAACACTCTCTGGGAAACAGGACAAGGTATTCCTGATATGTTGCACAGAGTTGAGGCTGAAAAATAGTCACTCCAGAAACTGTATTTGTTGAGCACATGCACCCCCTAATGGCATATGAGAATACAGCGTGGCCAATCTGAATGTATCACTTACTCTGTGTTCTCACTCTCTGTGTTGTACTATTGTCAGTGAATCACATAAAACAAAAACACTTAAAACATGAATATGTTTTATTATTTAGTGCATGCCTGAAACTTCAGCACAGCAAGGAAGGAACGGAACACTTAAAGAAAATGTCAAATGAAAACAGGTTTGGTTTAACTTCTTGGAGCACACTAAATAAAAACAATATTTTAGAATCTTCAATGTTATGTCAAGTGTCCATTTGGAAAGAATGTATGTAGTTGGTCCTAGGGTATACAGGGTAACACACAAACCTAAAAACACAAAAACAATCTATCACACAAGCTGTATTTTTCCCATTCACTCTTAGCTTATCAGGTCCATTTAAAGCATCTCTAGTCTTGAACGCAACACCCTTTACCAACGTAAAGAAAAAAAAAGAAAACCAACAATATGAAAAATATCATAAAATGTTATTATATGTATCACTATTCAAATTTAAAAAGAAGGGCGCAGGACAGGAGACGTGAGTAGTAAAACAGCTCACCAAGCTACATATTGATTGCCCAAAAACAGCAATATCCAGGGCTACTAATCAGGTTTCTGTCAGTGCACAAGCAGACTGGGCTTATGTAAACAAACTATTCAGTTCTATTTTCATTGATTTTGCGTTTATATGTGCTGGGGGTAAAGTAGATGTCGCTCCTATTCCACCACTCACTGGCATTTCTTCATGATGAGAGTGCCGACCAGTACTCCTGAAAGCAGCATCACCCCAACTAGCAGCCATTTTTTTAAGCTCTCCTGGGACCGTCGGACGTCTGCAGCTGCATCTCTGCCGAAGATCTCCGCAAAACGGTCCTTTCAGGGAACAGAGAGAGGAAGATAAATCATCAGTGTATCCCAATACCCCTCTGTAGCTTCTCCTTTTATGGTAGTCGATCATGGTATCCTCAATTTCACAGAGAGTGGGTGCAGCAAACGAGGCGCACACACACACCATAGTGTTGACAATGAGAATGTATTACAAAATTCCATAACAAGGATATAGAATGTGTGAATGTATAATATCAGCTCTAACCTACCCATCCTCCTTGGCTCTGGATCCAGGGCTGGATATGGTTGTCCAGGTAGGTGGCCATCCAGTCTGCAATGCGCGTCACCAGGTGGCTCATATCCTTCTCAACACACTCAACGCACAGGGCCCCGCCAAAAGCAAATAGGCCCACCACGCGACCCCAGTTGACCCCGTCCCTGAACACTTCGTCCATCACGCTCTCAAAGCTGTGGTAGGCTGTGGCAGGGGTGATGTGGAGCTGGGAGCAGAGGTCACTGAAGGCGCGGGTGTAACGCAGCTCAAACTCATCCACTGAGTCCCGTAGTGCTGCTTTCACCGCCTCAATTCCCCCTTGTGCAGAGGAAGGCATACCCAAATTGCTTCTGCCGTTCCTGTTATTCCCCAAAGACCCATTTGCAATGGCTTCATCCCCCTCAGTCCGTCCACTTGCACCCTCCAGCACCAACTGACAACATGGATAATTTCTCTGGGACAGTTTATAGCTTATAAAAAACACCACCAGTTCCCTGTTACTGTAAGACATATTTTCCTCCTTCTATGCACCCTCTTTATCCATTGACTCTACACTATTTGGAATCGCAGGGCTCTCCTGCCATACCTAACACTGTAACTGGGATGTCTGGAATGAAGGCTTGCCCTCTGGCAGTTTCCTCTGGGCTGCAACAAGTAATCACACCCTGAAAAAAAAAAAAAACACACACAAATTCTCAGATGCAGAACACATGAAAACACTGTGGATTCTATTGGTCATTGTCATTAAGAATGAAACTCTCTGCCCCAGCAGCATCACAATCACCTAGAAATAATGTAAATCAATGTTATGATCTACTAGTCCTTACATAAACCAATATAGAAAGTCTTGCTAAATCCAGGTCTGTTGGGTAAGGTAGAAAAAACAACATGCATCTCCAAATAAGCCGCTGACACATGTATGAAACTAATTACGCAATTAATATCATTGATGTCAGGTAGCAAGCTAGCTGTTTTTGTTAACTAAATGAGGTGGAGGCTCCTTAGAGGAAGAAGGGGAGGACCAGCCTGTGTTTAAAAAAAAATCTAAATCTACATGTTTTGATAGAACTATACTAAATATATTTACATGTCACCAAATAATTGAATAAAACACTGTTTTGCAATGAAGGACTACAGTAGCCTCAAAAGCATTCTGTAGGGTAGCACCACAATGTACACAGAGGGCAGCTAGTTTCCATCATCCTCTGGCTACACTGACTTCAATACAAACCCCAGGAGGCTCATGGTTCTCACCCCCTTCCATAGACGTAAACAGTAATTATGAGACCTTCCGGAGGATGTCCTCCAACCTATCAGAGCTCTTGCAGCATGACCTGACATGTTGTCCAACCAATCAAAGAATAAGATAATTAATCTAATACTGAAAGCATAAGCTACAGCTAGCTAGCATTGCAGTGCATGAAATGTGGTGAGAAAAACAACTCAGAAAAACAATAGCTTAAAAGTGAACTAATTAATTTATTCCCAACTGAATGAGAAGCGAGAGAGAGGGAGCTATACATTTTGTTGTATTTTTTTCACTTTCACTTACTTAGCTAGCAAATGCAGCTAGTAAGCATCCCTCTGTTTGGGTAGGCTAAACTATGTTAGCTAGCTGTGTCTATCCAACACTGGAACTCTTCTAAGTCAAGGTAAACGTTTGGTTTTGTTTATTTATTGCTACCGGGGCCCACTGGTGTAACTGCTAGCTAAACTGCCTCCTGACTGTACACTCACTGTACTGCATGATTGTAGCGGGTTTAGTAACAAGTTAGTTCCATTAGCTATGTTGACTAGGACATTGGCTAATATGGTGACAACAATGTAGGCTGTGTGTAGCGGTTAGCAGTTATGATATGAAGGTTTGGCTTGGAAAAGTCTTTTCACCTGGTCACAGGCAGCTGATTGTGCACTGAAGTCCACACATGAAGAGAAAATGTGAGAGGAGGATGTGGCTGCTATTAAAGTGAACTGTGTTTGATCAGAGGTGTATTAATTTAGCCGATTCTGTTGAAAAACGTTTCTTAAACGGAACAAAACGGGAATAAACATCACTGCATTTGTCAAATATAAACTCTCGATTGCAACTGGACTAATGATTACACCTTAGATCAGCTTGATGCAGGCACGTGTGCAAGACCGTATTGAACGTGTCACTGTCACCTTGATTACTCACATTTTTCTCTCAACCTACGTTGTAAACTTTCATTCATAGGCTAGGTTGTAGCAACCTCATGATGGGTATATGGAAAATTCGAGTATCATGTAGTAGCCGGAACCTATCGATGTTACATTGAGCTGGGTGAATGGAATACGAATGGCAGTCGTCCAATATGCTGTAATAGTAATAAGGCCATACTCATTTTAAAACGGCACCGACCGCAACAGATCTAAAGCGTTTAATTTTCACCAAACAATGCGCTTTCTTCGCTAGATAAAATGAAACGGCTAATGTAACTATTGTTTACATTATGGCACGTTTGACAAGTTGCATAACCTAGCTACTAGTAACAAATGGTCAAAATGTGTTTGCTTTCCTGCTGCGCAATAGCCATATAAATGGATTTCACAGCTCAAAAACAAACGTATTGAGATCAAGTTAATATCACCTGGAGTAAAAGTGCCAACCAAGCAATAATTTCTCAATACGGTATGCATAAAATAAGTGAATATATGTAGCTAAGTTATACGTATAAATTAGCATCGTTGCTAGCAAGCTAGAAATGACAGCTTCATATATTGCTTAGCTACACACTGTACAAGCTTCCGATCTCCATAGTAATATTTTATAACCCAATCATTAAAAATACCATGGTCTGTCATACTTACAATTGCAACTAAGACTGAAGCACCTTTCAAGGGAGAGGTATCGATTTTTTCAAAGGTGGATTCGTTTTTGTGCATAAAGGCATACAGAATATCGACATATTTGCAGCAGCGAAAAGGCCATTAATGCACGTTGGCCATTGGCCAGTTCTCTCAAGTAGATCGGATGTTCCGCCTTTTCACAAAATTAACAACCAATCAGACTAGGCACAGCGGAAGTTGAGACCTGTGTTCAAAATGTCACAGGGCAGATATGATGTGTTCTGATATTTATATCAATGTAAAATATATATATATATTTATATCAATGTATTCCCTCAGATTTTGTACAAATATTTCTCTTTATAAATCATTTACTTACCCTTTCATTGAGGGTATATTACTCCGAGTTGACCTTTTAAATTTTTCCAAACATTTAATGAAAATGTAACAAACATTTTTACTTTAATAAATGAATTGTGCAATGGAATATATTTGCATAACAGAAGGGCACAATGACATGATACTAGTGTTGGTCAAATGAGAAGGTTAATTGCAAACAGCTTTATTAAACAAAAGTGAACATAGGCATACATATTACCCTGCTATCTCTAAAATGTAAATGACAATAATACATCATATGGGTGGACAACCCATATGCCTATATGAAGAGTGAATGTTTTTTTTATTACACTTAAAACTGTGACATTAGTCTGAATGTATGCATAATCTAACGTAGGCCTACTAAATATGTACAATGTTACAGCCAAAATTAGTTACAGATGCCATACATTTTATTTTGCACCATTGTTTAGCTCACTTCAGCAAACGTTTATCTGGAGCCAGAAGTTAAGTTTGTTTCTATACTTGTGTAGTTCCTAATTCAAAGTCATTGTTCTTTACTTAAACTGCGCATCCCACTGACTTTATGAAGTCTTCCATTTGTCCCGTCAGTCTCTCATACTTTCCTATAACCGAATAATTGTAGTGTGCAATGATTACCTGCACCAAACCCCTGTTATACTTTGTGTACCGCAGGTCTTTTAGACATCTCATTTTGATGTCTCATGTTATCAAACCAAGGCACCTTCTCTCTTGAAGGCCCATCAATGCTTGGAGTTCTCTCTTCTGGCAGGTTTGATTTCTCTTAAGATGTGACATCCACAGATTTGTGTGTGTCAACTTCCCCATTCTTAACAGAACAGTCCTCTTGTTCTGACTCACTATCAGACGAGTCAATTGATATGGGTTCTGTCACTTCTGTGTAAGTACTTAGCTTGAGGGTACAGTTAATTGTCTCGCATCGTTTGCTTTGGTCTGTGTTAAGTGTCGGCCTAGACTTAAAGGCTTTCTCCACTGAGGTGACAGGGAGCTTGGTTTTCTCCTCAAAATCCATGTCATGTTTCAGTCCCTTGAGTGCCTGCATGTCAAAGCCAAGTAGCACTTTCAATTTCCTGGTCTCACAGTCCCTCTCACATGACCTCCTTCGGTGAGCGAAGTGACTGGCAATGTCAGACTTCCAGAGCCACAGGCTTGCAGACAGCTTCTCTTCTTCCTGTGAGGTTAGATAGGGACGACGATTGAAATAGGCTGAGAGGAAGGCTTTTCGTGCCTCATAGGTCTTGTGCTCATAGCTTCTGGGGTCCAACACTAGATCCACAGCCTCCCCTGGCTTGTCCATGGGGTAATATCCAACATCATTGTTAATCTTCATCCTCTTGGAGTCAGACATGGTTTGGGTGGGTAGCTGACGCTTTAAGAACCCTGCACCAGAAGAGTTGAGTGTTAAGGCAGACTTTGGTCCCGGACCCTTCTGGGCCCTGCCCACAGCTCGGCACTGCACAAGATGCAGAGTGATCGTGGAGGCCACCATGTTGCTGGTGTAGACACCCAAACAGTGGATGCACTTGTACGTCAACTTCTTCTCCACAGGGTGCATCGTCTGAAGCACCTGGTGTCGTTCCCTCAGATGCTGTGCCAATGCATCAGAGATGGGACCCTTGAGGATGGTGAAACACAGTGGGCATAGGGTCTTGCCAACCTCATTGCTGCCAGATACAGTGGCTTGACTTCTGGCAAGCATGTCATTCTTTCTTTCTGGCATCTTTGAAGGCAGACTCTTCACTGGAGCAAGGAAGCTGTTCTGAGCATGGGAAGCCATAGACTGCTCCTGGGCAGCTACAGGTTCCTTCATGTTATAGGTTATAACAATAAGCTGTATGATCTTGTTCTTAGCCTGCCCAATTGTGAGGTCAAAGGTTAGCGGGGAGGCAGCTGGAGGACCAACAAAGTCATCTGGGTGAGCCTGACCCACATGATCCAGCATTTTCTCCACATTATTGAAGCTGGCATGACACTGTGGGCAGGTGAGCCCATGGATCAGCATGTGGTTAAGCAACGTGTCACTTGGCAGATAACGGTTGCAAAGCAAACACTTACTGGTGAAGTTGTGGATCTTCATGATGAACTTTGCAATTGCCCATACCTTCTTAGCCTTGTGTGCCTTCTCAAAATGAGCACTGTACAGGTTTTCAGGGAAGAGCTCATTGCAGACCGTGCATATCTTCCACTTCTGTGTTTGGGATGTAAGACTAGCGTTAGCACCAGAAACCTGCTTTCCTGAGGGTGACGTTAAGTTATTGGATAAGGAGGCTCTGCCTTCTCCCAACCCACTATGGCCAGGAATGGTCAAACGCTGGCCAGCAATAGAGGACTGACTGGTCATATTCTTCAGTCCAGAAGGCCCCTGCTTTTGATGGGCCCCCACCATATGGCTAACCTGTTCAGACGTCAGAGTACGACCCCCAGTCACCACAGAACCCTTCTGGGTCATACCATAGCTTTGGGGTCTAGACACCACAACATTAGCATGTCCAATCATAGTTGTCACCTGAGAGCCAATGCGCTCATGATATTCAATGACATGCTGCACGAACGCCTCATAGCTACGGGTGGAGAACTGACAGCGCTTACAGAGGATGTTGTTACCATTGACAGCATTGGCTCCATTTTTGACTGATGTTTCTGAGACCATGGCAACATAGGGTGAGACCACATGCTGGAAGTGCTCCCTGTAGATGTGCCTTCGCACAACATTGTACAGAGGGTCCCGGTAGGTACACTTCTTGCAATAGTACATTGCCCTCTCCACCTTGTTATTTGCGCCCATAGCAGCCCCCTGGTAGGCACCCAGACCCTGACGCACCGCACTGGATATGTGGAAGACCTTGACATGAGTTTCCATAGTCTTCTTGCTCGCAGTGAAAGTGCAGTAAGGGCAGTTCAGCAGGATGCGGCTCTCAAAGTTGTTCCTGTGGACATTTCGAAAGTGGTTCTTGTAGCCTGAGTAGTACTTGGAAGAGAAATGGCATTCTGTGCAGCAGAAAGGCTTTGACCGGTACTCCTGTAAGACACAAATACCCAGGAGAGTTTAAGAATTGGACACTGCACCAAAAAATTGTAAATTGTTTTGTTAATGATTGCTCCTTCATCAAAAACTAGTTTGATTTATGATTGTGACAAACAAAGAAGCACTATAATCATTACAAGGCCCAAAATAAGTGGTAATTGAATAACCAATCTTTTAAATTGACTAGTGCGAGTGATTTACCTGTGTTTTGGAGAATGACGGATCCCATGAACAAAGTTCCAGGCAGACAGTATTCTTCACATAATTCTCATCTGGGCAAAATTCTTTGAGGTCCTATGTGAGAGGGAAGAGCAATTTGATCAGAAATCACAAAACTGTATGCTGGATCATGTCAAATTGGAATACATGCCTATTCATTTCTACCACCACAATGGTTGAGAGCACAAGTGACTACAAAATTATAAATGAAACACACAGAAGTCACAGACACACTTCAACCAAAACCTTAGTGATAGGTAAAAGCTATGAAAAATAAACATTTAAGCTCACCTCCGCTTGCTCCTTGCAGTACTCCAGTCCAATGTCACTAAGTGCCTTCTTCACCTGTTTCCTTGCTCTTCGTATGCTAGTGAGGTTGTTCACAGGGAGTTGATACATCTTTCCAGTCTGCAAGAAGAATAAATCAGGGAGAATTCTATTAGTACTCATGTCAAACCCATATATGGCCTACATCGTTACAGTTGATGGTTAGCTAGCTAGTGAATTTGAGCTAAATTCGCATAGACATGACATCAGTCAAAACAAGACATGGTATCAAGAATAAGATAAAAATAGCTGAAATGAGCTACCTAAGATTCCCTGCATGGCAGCTTCTTGTCATTGTTGCTAGCAATCTGGCCACCCAGAATCACAACACACAGACTTTTGCCACATTGAATAGCGCGCATCGTTTGTGACGTTGTCAGCTAACCAATCTATAACAATTTTCTTACATTCATTTATGAATATGATTTTGTTGTTGATTCGGCACATTTTTCTATAAATTGTTGAACATAATAGACTCCAGTCTACAGGCATATCAAAGTTGCAGAGTGGGATCTCAGCTAGTTAAAAATTATAACATGGCACACATAGTAGGCAATGCAAGCTTTAGATTGGTTAGTCTAGCGAGTTATCTATACTTGTAGTAATAATGGGCAAACCAACCAGGCCCTTACAGCACAGCACGTGCCCATGGGCTCTGACCTCCAGGGGGAACCCATTGATATTGATAGTCACTCTCAGATATCATTAACATAGCACAAGTCATGGCAAAATGTGAAGTCCCGTAACATTTGACGGGGGGGGGGGGGGTCGTAGAGCAAAAAAGAACACTATTGTGATTGTCAGAGTCTCTCCTTTCCATAGAGTGGTCAAAGAATGTATAGGCCAAACCGTTCGGACGCTACAGACATTTTTGTGAGAAGAAGCTTGGCCACCTTCGACCGCAGATGTGGAAAACAGACATAGGCGGACGCGGCGGACTGAGACACCGGGCACTCAAAAAACTGCTCTCTCTAGCTTAAACTGACTGATTTTGATGGGGATTTTTAATTATTTACTTAAACTAGCACGGAACCCAAACAGGTTGTGCGCGTGCGCCATCATGCATAAATGTATTTTGTCCACCCACACCAAACGCGATCACAACACGCAGGTTCAAATATTTAAAAAACTCTGAATCAATTACATTAATTTGGGGACAGGTCGAAAAGCATTAAACATTTATGGCAATTTAGCTAGCTAGCACTTGTTAGCTAATTTGTCCTATTTAGCTAGCTTTCTGTGGCTAGCTAATTTGTCCTGGGATATAAACATTGAGTTGTTATTTTACCTGAAATGCACAAGGTCCTCTACTCCGACAATTAATCCACACCCAAAACGGTCAACCGGATGAAATAATTGAATAATATAGATTTCTAAATGTATTTTGCAACGCTCGCGGTGTAGCCAGCTTGATAAGGATTAAAACTGAAGAAAGGTCTCTCCGCCCCATGACAAAATTAGTAGAATTGCTTGAAATGTGTTATAAAAATGTAAAAATTATCCACCCCATGGAAAAATGTGTGATATTGCAGGAAATTAACGTTAAAATGTAAATTTCTGTCTACACTGTCAAGAGGGGGGCCACTTTTTATTTATTTAAAGGACCCACGTAGGGCACCCAAAAAGCTAGAGCCGGCCCTGCTTACAGATTAAACATTATGGAGTTTTTAATGCCTCTTTGATGTAAGGTCCCCTTTTCAGCCTGTGAAATCTGAAACCACTTGAAGCTGGGGTGTCCCTCCTAACATTTCATTTTCTTTTCAACTCCTGGCTGAATCCTACATCACCAACAAAGCATATGCCTGCAATCCTTACATCGTAGCGCAGCAAGAGAGTGTGGTTTCATCACGGTAGCACATTCAGAAATCAAATTATAGCCATTACTCTAAAATAATTCATACACGTTAAACAAAAAAACACTGTCATAGACAGAAAAGATTAATATGAGATGAAAGTCGAGTTCCTAACGAGTTCAGGAAGACAAGCTAAAGCTCTTTGAATCGTTCACAGCTATCGGGGGGAATACATTTTGATTAAGAGACATTTATAAAATATGCACATTTTGTTTAACACTAAACATACAAATATGCATTTTACAGTTATATAGAAGGTGAAATCTTGTTAGTTGTTTTAGAAATAGAATATGCATTATTTAGAAAGTATACAAGTCATTTCAAGCCGTATTCATACAGTTTTGTTGAATAGGAATAAAATATCATATTTTCATCATATTTGTACTGGGTACTTGAGCTTCTGTCCTCAAAGGTGACTACACCTCAGCAATGTATAACTATTTTTTATCAGAAAGGTGAGATTTTAACCTTTGAGTATGCTGCATTACTAGTTATTGTTTATGGCCCTCTCATGATAAATAATTATTTTTAAGGATATTGTAGAGGACATTTCGATTACATTTAGTTACCTTTAACTGGTTTAAAGGAGCCCTGGGTAAGGCCAAAATGCAATAAACATACCAACTAATTATCTCGCAATTAAGCTTTTAGATTCAATGTCAAATATGTCAACAATCGTTCCTCCAAAAAGGACCATTCTATGGATAACATTTCGTGAAAATCCTCCCCAAAAAATGTTATGCCCATGTTTCGTATAAAATCACTCTGATGCCTTAGCTATGAAGTTAGTTATGATTATTTGCAGTTGAAAATCATAGCTAAATCACAAGAAAGCCGCATGGATGGCACAGAAGTGATGTGACTTCAGTTCTGGCACAACATTATTTATTTTCAACATATATTTTGGCCTAGCTAGCTAGGTTGTGATGTCGTGACTTACAGCAAGCTAAACGTGGTAATAATGGTAGCGTTCAGTCAAAGATTTTGAGACGATTATCTAGCTAACTTGGCTTAGTTGTGCCTGCAAGTTAGGCTTTTGAACTTATGGTACTTAAACTAGCTATATTGTTAACAGTAAAGCTAGCGACTATTTCCAAATGTCAGTGCACTGAAAAGCCAGGGTAGTATATAGCTAACGTTAGCTATTGTTACCGTGAAAGGGCATCATTTTTAGCAAGCATAGAAGCCAGCTAACGTTAGATCTCTGGTGTTGGTAAGCTTGCTAACCACGATGGTTATTTAGAAAACGTTGTTAAACACAATGCATGACTGTAAACTGAAGTAGAAAATACACATCATGGATGCTAGTTACTATTTAACTTACTTTCTAGCTGACGTCTGGGGTTAAGCTTAGTAGAAAGCGAGCTGGCTAGCATGCAGTAGTTAGCCAACGTCCAGCCGATCAGTTAGCTAGCGTAGCCATGCATGTTTGTCAGCTAGTTAACGACAGTTGCCTCACATAACGTAGCTAGCGAATGTTAGCTAGCTAATTATAAATCACATTTTGGGTCTTTCCTCCAACCAATCTTACCTGGTATGTCTCCGAACCCGACCACAAAACAACTGGGAGTCCAAATGCTAGTTTACAAGTAACGTTAGCTCGCTAGCTGGCCAACGATTGAATCCAACTCAATGATGCAGTTGTTGTTCGTCCTCGCCAAGCCGGTGTTGCTGCTTAGCTAGCTAGCCGAATCTCTGTGCCATCTGCAATATGTTAGATTACTTTCTAACAGGCAAAATATTTGTGATACATGCTAGTGCATATTAGATAAAATACATTGGACTGTTACAATAGACTCTGATAATCATCTATAAATCCTTCCCTCCTGAATGTTCCCAACTAACCCCAACCAAATCAACAATACAATCCAAAATGGCGAGGAGAAAAAGACGGAAGTGAGTGTTTGGGGATGAGAAGTTTTTCATTTACGATTTTTTTTTCTGACATACTTGCTTTCTTTAGCACTGAGTATGTAATTGTTTCAAAGGTCACAACAATGATCCTTACGTGTATAATTAAGGAAAGTTTCATTAGAAGTATGTTTTACTTGAACTGGACCCACCCACATAATCCAGGATATGTGGGCCCATGGAATACTACTGCCTTTTTGATATATACTGAACAAAAATATAAACTCAACATGCAACAATTTCAAAGATTTTACAGAGTTACAGTTCATATAAGGAAAACAGTCAATTGAAATAAATCCATTAGGCTCCAATCTAAGGATTTCACATGACTGGGAATACAGATATGCATCTGTTGGTCACAGATGTATATAAAAAAAAAGTAGGGGCGACACGTGGATCAGAAAACCAGTCAGTATCTGGTGTGACCACCATGCAGAGCGACACATCTCCTCTGAGTTGATCAGGCTCTTGATTGTGACCTGTGGAATGTTGTCCCACTCCTCGTCAATGGCTGTGCGAAGTTGCTGGATATTGTTGTGAACTGGAACACACTGTCATACACGTTGATTCAGAGCATCCACATCAAATCAAAATCTACTGGTCACATACACATGGTTAGCAGATGTTAATGCGAGTGTAGAGCAATGCTTGTGCTTCTAGTTCCGACAGTGCAGTAATATCTAACAAGTAATCTTACAATTTCCCAACAACTACCTAATACACACAAATCTAAAGAGTTGAATGAGAATATAAATATAAATATATGGATGAGCGATGGCCAAGCTGTCCTTGATTATCTTTTTGGCCTTCCTGTGACATCTGGTGTTGTAGGTGTCATGGAGGGCAGGTAGTTTGCCACCGGTGATGTGTTGTGCAGACCGCACCACCCTCTGGAGAGCCTTGCGGTTGAGGGCGGTGCAGTTGCCGTACCAGGCGGTGATACAGCCCGACAGGATGCTCTCGATTGTGCATCTGTAAAAGTTTGTCAGGGTTTTGGGTGACAAGCCAAATTTCTTCAGCCTCCTGAGGGTAAAGAGGCGGTGTTGCGCCTTCTTCACCACACTGTCTGGGTGGGTGGACCATTTCAGTTTGTCCGTGATATGTACGCCGAAGAACTTAAAACTTTGCACCTTCTCCACTGCTGTCCCTTCGATGTAAATAGGGGGGTGCTCCTTCTGCTGTTTCCTTTGTTTTGTTGACGTTAATTGAGAGGTTGTTTTCCTGACACCACACTCCGAGTGCCCTCACCTCCTCCCTGTAGGCTGTCTTGTCATTGTTAGTAATCAAGCCCACTACTGTTGTGTCATCTGCAAACTTGATAATTGAGTTGGAGGCGTGCATGGCCACGCAGTCGTGGGTGAACAGGGACTACATTAGGGGGATGATCACACACCCTTGTGGGGTCATAGTGTTGAGGTCATCAAAGTGGAGATGTTGTTTCCTACCTTCACCACCTGGGGTCGGCCCGTCAGAAACTACAGGACCCAATTGCACAGGGCGGGGTCGAGACCCAGGACCAGCCTGATGATGAGCTTGGAGGGTACTATGGTGTTGAATGCTGAGCTGTAGTCAATGAACAGCATTCTTACATAGGTATTCCTCTTGTCCAAATGGGATAGGGCAGTGTGCAGTTTGATGGCGATTGTATCATCTATTGACCTGTTGGGGGCGGTATGCAAACTGAAGTGGGTCTAGGGTGACCGGTAAGGTGAAGGTGATATGATCCTAGACTTGTCTCTCAAAGCACTTCATGATGACAGAAGTGAGGGCTACGGGGCGGTAGTCATTTAGTTCTGTTATCTTTGCCTTCTTGGGTACAGGAACAATGGTGGCCATCTTGAAGCATGTGGGGACAGCAGACTGGGATAGGGATTGGTTGAATATGTCCGTAAATACACCTACCAGCTAACATCCCAAACAGGTCTGGCCATGGAAGAACTGGGACATTGTCAGCTTCCAGGAATTGTGTACAGATCCTTGCGACATGGTGCCGTGCATTATCATGCTGAGACAGCCTATAGGGATGAGATCAGAGACCTGTCAGTGTGGTGCCAGGACAACAACCTCTCCCTCAATGTGAGCAAGACAAAGGAGCTGATCATGGACTACAGGAAAAGGCTGGCCAAACAGGCCCCCGTTAACATTGACGGGGCTGTAGTGGAGCGGGTCGAGAGCTTCAAGTTCCTTGGTGTCCACATCACCAACAAACTATCATGGTCCAAACACACAAAGACAGTTGTGAAGAGGGCACAACAACACCTTTCCCCCTCAAGAGACTGAAAAGATTTGGCATGTGTCCCCTGATCCTCAAAATGTTCTACAGCTGCACCACCGAGAGAATCCTGACCAGTCGCATCACCGCTTAGTATGGCAACTGCTCGGCATTTGACCGTAAGGCGCTACAGAGGGTAGTGTGTACGGCCCAGTACATCACTGGGGCCAAGCTTCCTGCCATCCAGGACCTATATACTAGGCGGTGTCAGAGGAAAGCCCAAAAAATTGTCAGAGACTCCAGTCACCCAAGTCATAGACTGTTTTAAGAATATGGCCAAAAGGCTCCTTAACAGCTTCTACCCCCAAGCCATAACACTGCTGAACAATTAATCAAATGGCCATGGACTATTTACACCCCCCCCCCTCCATTTGTTTTGTACACTGGTGCTACTTGCTGTTTATTATCTATGCATTGTCACTTCACCCCTACCTCCATGTACAAATTACCTCGACTAACCTCTACCCCTGCACATTGACTCAGTACCGGTACCCCCTGTATATAGCCTCTTATTTTATTGCGTTACTTTTTATATATTTTTTTACTTTAGTTTATTTGCTAAATATTTTCTTAACTCTTTTTTGAACTGCACTGTTGGTTAAGGGCTTGTAAGTATTTCACGGTAAGGTCTACACTTGTTGTATTCAGCACTTGTGATAAATAAAGTTTGATTTGAAACATGAGGTGATGGCGGTGGATGAATGGCACGACAATGGGCATCAGGATCTTGTCACGATTCTCTGTGCATTCAAATTGCCATCGATAAAATGCAATTGTATGTGTTGTCCGTAGCATATGCCTGCCCATACCATAACCCCACCGCACCATGGGGCACTCTGTTTCCAACATTGACATAAGCAAACGGCTCACCCACAAGACGCCATACACGTGGTCTGTGGATGTAAGACCGGTTGGACGCCCAGCCAAATTCTCTAAAACAATGTTGTTGGAGGCTTATGGTAGAGAAATTAACGTTCAATTGCACATTTTAGTGTGGCCTTTTATTGTCCCCAGCACAAGGTGCACCTGTGTAATGATCATGCTGTTGAATCAGTTTCTTGATATGCCACACCTGTCAGGTGGATGAATTATATTGGCAAAGGAGAAATGTCACTAACAGGGATGTAAAAAAAAAAGAGAGAAATAAGCTCTTTGTGCATATGGAACATTTCTGTGATCTTTTTTTTCCAGCTCATATAGCCTTGTTTATATTTTTCTTCAGTATAGTTTTGGCAGGCACTGCCAATTTCTCTCTAGGCTAGCTACTGAAGCTAAATCATGAATAGACGTAATAATATTTAACAGGCTGAATCTACAACTCAGCTATCCAGAGCTCAACAACAAAGCCATGCACTGGGATAATTTTTATTTCAAGACTCCTAAGAAATTGGAAGTAGTTTACAGATCTTTTTGTAGGCTACAAGGGTTGGGTTTAGACAGGCATCCTAATTCTAATCTTTTTAAGTAATTGATCATTTGACGAATCAGATCTGCGCTGGAAAAACTCTGATGTGAAAAGATCTGATTTTACTGGTCAAAAGACCAATTAGTGGATAAGATCATCCTTGGGCTGCCTGTCTAAATGCAGCCAAAGATACCACAACTTTCCCATTTGGCACACAGCACACAATAGTGGAGTTAGTTTAGGAGATTTTGGAGGCTGATTTTGGAAGATTTTGAAGGGACTCCAAGTCACCCCAGTGGTTCCATGACCTCCAACACAACAGTGTGAGGTCCGGTCATCACCAACCTGGTGACCTGGCGGTAATCCAGGTGAAGAACGCTCCGCCCATTCACCTGGCACACAAACTGACGCACCTAGGCATTAGAAGTAGAAGTACAGGAGAATGTCATGATAAACACATATTCATATATTACTGTGTGTGTAACTATTTTTGTATGTGTTTGTGTTACCTTAACCCCTGCAGCAGCAGCAGGGCTTCCAGGATCGACTGCCTGCACGTAAACTGGAGCCACACCTCTGATCACAAAGCCCCAGCCCACTGCATCTCCCATCACCTGAGATGCAAAACACTGGTATGAGGGGGCTAAAACATATTTACTTCCCCAATAGAGACAAGACTAGAAAGAGGAAGGACATACAGTATATTGGCCTTATAGCTCACCGTCAACACTCTCTTGATGAAGGGTGCACCAGGGGACAGTAGCTCCTCACATGTTACATTCCTCTTAAGCACTGTCAAAACCAATGTAGAGTTTTCTTTTCGGTGTTTAAATACATGATTTTATCAATATCATTGCTAAACCATGTTGACCTCTGGGAGACTTGGCAGGTCAGAAAAAGTAGGCGCTCTTGCTCAATATTAACAATTTTTAAATGTTGTTATACTTTTCGGTTAAAACATTATGTTTTGCCCTTAATGGCCTTCATCAGAGACTAACTGCTTGTAAGCCTGAACAGAACTAATTATGTCAAAAAAGAACAGAGGGACGATCTGACCTGATTTTGGATTGCATCTCACCACTGGGGCAGAGGAGAGTGTGGCAGGGGGTAAATATCCACTAGCATGTAGCTGCAGAGAGTTCAAATTGGCCTGATGCACATTGGGTATCATCTTCAATGGTTTATTGGGCTGCACTGCTATGAGAGGTCAGACATAAATGCATGCATGTATGCATAAACAGCTCATCCACTGTGTCACAACAGTATAGGCAACCTTGGAAGAAATGTGCATATGAAGTATTTTAGAGCTCTTGCTTTGTTTTTATGTTTGCATTTACCAGATTGAAAACCACTGCTTTCCTCTTGTGGGGGGATCTTGGGCAGGACAAAGGGGCTGTCGGCATGGTTGTCCTCCAGTGCATGCACTGATGCACCTTCCTTTTTGTCTCGATCAGTTTCATTCAAGAGCTCAGACAGGTGGCGCCGGCGGCGAAAATTGATGCAGAACTGATACAGTAATCTACTGTCAAAGAAGTCGTACTTCTTTGACACTAATGGGAATTGGGAAGAGGAGAGAGGAAAAGCATCGTACTAATTTTCTGATAGAAGTAATTTGAGTAGGCGATCAACTGCGAGAGGCTATGGAAACAGTATTACCTCCAATGTTATCAGCCAAAGGTTAAAAGGTAACATAACTCACCATGCTGAATGATGCCATGCTCTAGCAAAGCACGGCAGAACTCCAAACCCTGGCGCCTACTCTCCGTCTCTCCATTCTGTAACAACCAGTCCATCAACTGGCAGCCAGGGATGGAGCGCTGGTATGCAACACCCTGCTCCTCCCTTAGTTGCAGAATGGAGTCTCTGCCTGTTATTAGACTGCAAAAAACAGACACACAAATCAGGTCACATCCATTTTGCACTCCAGAGACAGAATGAATGGAACAATTACACACAAACTTGTGTATACAGTTGGTAAAGTTTCAAGTTTCAGTCCGTAATCACCATAACTAGCACATACTGAGAACATAATACAGATGATGTGGTTACCCTAAGATGGGTTTGACCTCAGCAAGGGCACTTGTTCCTAACAGATAGAGACCCCCAGGGTGAACGAAGTAGTTCTTACTGCTCATACAATCGTTGTCCTCGGATGAAGACCTTCACCTCGGTGTTAAATGGAAATGTGCCATCATCCTTACGGAAACGGTACAGCAATTTTGCATCCTTGAATATAGGGTGCTTGTCACAAACTAAAGAGATCAGAGTGGAAGAGAGACAAAGGAAACGTCCTGAGAGTGTCTTCATATTGCCCTACTTTATGGTTCAGCATTTTGGATCTCCCATATCAATTATCATTGTTAGTATCTTGGCAAAGCTCTTATGCTCTTGTGAGAAACTGCATTATAGGAGTTGGATATGCACTTTGTCATGTGACAGGGCTATAAGCTCTTGGAAAAGCTACTATGCATTTTATATCCCCCGAGGAATGTTATTGTGGTGCCCTACCATGGTGCACAATGTCATGGTCCATCAGGTGTTGCATGAGGCAGACCGCTGTGACCTGATCGGGAGCTTCCTTGTTGCTGATTAACCAGTCTGTAAGCTCTTTGGCTACAAAGCAGTTGGGGTAAGTGCGCAGATGGTACCGTCGATCCTTGATCAGTTTGCCATCATGCAGCCTCAACCTTGCAGTGAGGTAAAATGTTGAATAAAGCAGCTATAACTACTAGACAAGGGCACATTAAGAAATATATTCAAACATGAATTGAATCAGTTTCAGTTGACATCTCTACATGATATATTGTATCCCTTATAATTAAATGTTTACATTAAATTGGAAGGTCAGCTGAAGGAAATATGCAAACTACTATATCTGGAAGGAGCTTGTCGGATTTAGACACAGTACGTTTCAACAGGTAGCATAACCATAAAGAAAGCCAATCTCTCTCTCTCTCTCACACTTTCTCTCTCATACCTCAGTTGTTCTCCAGCAATCATAACTTTAGCCTTGTGCAGTCTGGCCATTGATTTTCTGTTTATGCTGCTTCCCATTTTCTCCATGTTCCTTTAATGTCACTGGTCTGAAAAAAACTACTCATTTCATTAGAAGCCTGTATGTTTACCAAATAACCAGTGCCCAGCAGCACCCTCTGACCATGTTGGATAGATGTTATGTATAAACACACACATACACAAACCGAGGGAGAGAAGGCTACAAGAAAGTACAATATGTGATGTGCTGAGAAAATCACAAGCCACCATTATCATACTTACTTGGTATAGGCTACTGTGCATGCTCTTTACATTCTTTTGGCAAGGTCACTATAAAAAAGCCAACATTCACATTTTGTTTCAATTTCAAAAGAGCGGGGTAGCTATCAGACAACTAGTTTTCATTCACAGTTCAGTACACACTGAGGGGCAAGAATGAAGTTTTACCTCATATCACCTCAAGGGGTCAGCATAGATCCATGAATAGAACATTTGGTTGCCCATTCTCAGGAGAAACCCCATAGAAATACAGTTATTTAGAATGAACCTATAGCTCTATGATCAAGCCTTTGTGCTTTTCATATAATGTAAGGAGAAATCATAACACATGCAAGTGGAATATAAACACTTATTTTCAATGGGCTACTCATGGATTAGAGATAGGATGGGCTATTTGTTTATTATGGGTGGTGGTGCATTATTCAAAAAGCACAACAGCTCTATTAGAATTCTTAATTGTCTTTTTGCAGAATGAACTTCCCCTTAAATATAAGCACCGTTGTCCAAATATAACCGTGACGCTTTTATGTTATTCATATGGAAAGTCATATGGTAATTTAGGGCGAAAAAAAGGTTTATTTACTAGCCCTATTGACTACAATATATATATATATATGGACATATAGCCTACAGAATTAACATAGGCTATTTAATCCTCAGATGCTTTGCATTCCAGCATCAGTTCCTAAATGGTCTTTCAAAATGGTCTTTCAAAATAAACACTTTTAATACATCAATTGGCGAGGGAAAGTGTGAAGGAAAGAGAAACGTATGCACAAATTAAATAAAGAAGTAGGCCACAGTAGCCTAGAAAACGTGTACAATATGTCTGCAGGTCTATGTAAAAAAAAAAATGTGGGCTACATTCTACATTCAACCTCTGCTGGATTGTCAAAACACATACATCAGCTATTATGCAAATTGCCCTTCTCGCCGTCTTTTTATTGGAGAGGAGCATGGAGGTGTAGTCTATATCGTGTGACATCATGCAACGGTTCTTTATGAAGAAAGTGCGCTCGCAAGCATAAACCAGTAGCGCTACACACATGCAGAGAGCTCTTGGCCCCGCCGTGGACTCTGAGCACTTTTCTTCTGTCCGATTAATAGTATGTGTTTCTAAACTTTTGAGTGAAGAGGACGGGTTTCTTTCCATTTTTGCGCACGCGTATTTTCACTGTAGATTTCATTTGACGGACTTACTGATTGTATAAAACGTCGTACCAATAGTGCAATTGTTGCAAAAGACTGCATGAGAGAATTGAGTTTTGTGACCCTTGGATGTGGCCAAGATAAATAGATCCAGAAAAGAATGACCGCCGAATCGCATACAAACCTGGGTCTGCCGAAAACCCCTTTGGGTTATGTCAGTGCGTTCGACTTGATGAAGTTCGATGTGAAGAAGGAGACAATGCAGGGGATCGACCGCTCATTCTTTGGGCCGTGCAGCGAGCTCCAGAGACCGGACTCAGTCTCCTCCACCCCGGTCAGCACCCCTTGCAGTTCGGTGCCCTCATCACCGAGTTATAATCCGGGTGAGCAGAGGAACCCTGATGATGATCTTTACTGGACGCCCAGCAGTGGAGGTTATTCTCAGCAAATGTATCCCAACACTTTTGGCCTGACACCTGAGGACGCAGTGGAGGCCCTCATCGGTACCACAGTCCACGGGCACCAACCCTCTCCACACGATCACCAACAGGCTCTCCAATCGGATTTCGAAGGGTACGGGGCGGCACATAACCTCAACGGTCATGCCCAGCAGTACCCTGGACTTAACCGTCAACCCGACGCCCTCTCGGGTCCCCCTGATATGCAAGATATGCACTGCCAAAATCAATATAACCACAACAAGCACGACCTCGACTACTCGGCTCAGCACTCACCCGACTCGCAGCTAAGTGCGCACCACCTCCATCAGCAGAATCGCCACGACAGACGACTCAACGCGGAGAGCGGCTTCTCCGACGACCAGCTGGTGTCTATGTCAGTGAGGGAGCTCAATCGGCACTTGAGGGGTCTGACCAAGGACGACGTGATGCGTCTGAAGCAGAAGCGCCGAACCCTGAAAAACCGCGGTTATGCACAATCCTGCCGCTACAAACGTGTTCAGCTGAAGCACGTTCTGGAGCATGAGAAGACCAGCCTCGTCACACAGGTGGAGCAGTTAAAGAACGAGCTCAACCGGCTGGCACGCGAGAGGGACGCATATAAACTCAAATGCGAGAAATTGACTGGTTCTAACGGTTACCATGAAACTGGGTCTACCAGTGACAATCCTTCCTCGCCCGAGTATTTTATGTGAGTTTATTCTTTGTAACAGCCACACAATCTATTTTACTGATTTTTTTTATTGATATGCTTGTTTGTTTTAACAATATTAATGATTTAATACTAGTTCTTGATGCAAACCTATCATCTAATTCAGCTTTTAAAGTTATTACGATAATAAGTCAGATTTGTAATATTAATCTATAATCAATCATGCATGCTGGACATGTATGGAACTGTCTATTTAGTAGGCCTAAACTTGGCTGTTGTAGGCTACTTTGCCACACACACATCTTCATGAACATACTTGAAATAGTTCCTCTTACTTTTGTTAAATTGAATAACCAGTCTGATTTATGAAATTACGTTACATACGAGAATTAGAATATTAATTTTGTCTTCATGTAGGCTACTAGGCCGACTCTCAATCTTGTCTTACATTGATTCATCCACCGAAACACTTGGAAATAGTTTTACTTATTTGTGTTCAGATCTTCACTCAAGTGCTTTTCTGTGATAATTCTATTCTAATAAATATAATGCATACATGGTTGATGATGATGTATCTATCTCCTTGTGCTGGGCATCCTTTTACTCTCATTGCATTTTGAGGACCTGGTTCTGCTGGCCAGATGTGGCTTAAAATTGTGTTGTTTTTCTTTTACAGACATTTTTGTTAATTGTTCAAGAAAAAGAACTAGATTTTTTAAAAATATTATTGATTTATTATTGCCTGCAAATGACCATCATTTTTTTGTTACCTATCCAGCCATGTTGAAATCATTTGTCATCTGCTTTAGATCAATAAAGCCATTAATACTTCTTTGTGTTAGTCTGTTGAGTAATTGTTGGATCCACTTATAAACATTTTTCTGGCTCATTTATGTATCCTTTCATTGATTACATGACTAGATCATGGAAGCCAATGGCTTTAGATTTCGTAAAATGTTCTTTCTCCAGAATATATATTTTTTAGAGACAAAGGTTTGCTTTATGTGGCCATATTGTTTTAACACTTAGCAGTGCGATTATTATTTTACTCATGTCTGTATAAAGGAGAAGTGTAGTGCGACAGGCAGACAAAATGTAAAGGAACCAAGTCATCTAGCTTACTTTTAATTAGGCTTATTGATGTGGAAAGAATGACAGTCATTACAACAAGAAGGAGCTCCATAAAACACCAAATTCAAAGCTGTGACAAATGTGTTTTATAAAAAAGGTTATTGAGTGATTGATTAAAACAAATGTCTCTCCATTTACACTCCTTTCACCATACCATAACGTCTAGGATTCATTCCGTCTGAGAAAACAAGTGTGAACTTTGCACTTGGAGCATACGCATTGTATATCAGGCTCCAAGAAAGCTGTGGAAGCATGGCTATATAGTGAACATATAAAATTGTATTTGTTTCACATACAATCAACTGACTTGATATTTTTTTTAAATTATACAAAACTTAGGCCTAATAATAAACACTTTTGCATACAAATGCACTAATTTGGCTTGTGACAAATGAAAGTGGAGTGTCATTTTTTTCTGTATGCTGACCTTTGACCTTCATTGATGGTTGCTTCCTGAGGGACCACTGGATGTGAAGACTCTGAAGACTCACTGGCTGGGGCTGTGTGGTGGAGATAATGCCCATTTCAGACAGAATATGTGGTATATTACCTGTAACGTGTATATGACTCACCTTCAAACAGCGTCTTATTTACCACTTTCTTGCAGGTATACATACCCCTTTTATACATATCAGTGGGTAACTGGCAAAATGGGAGGGGTGGGGGGAGTTGTTAAACCATGGTGGCTGTTTGCAGTTCAAATTTGGGAGGTGTTAAACAATGGAAGTGTTAATGAATTTACAGTGGTTTCGGAAAGTATTCAGACCCCTTGACTTTTCCACAATTTTTTACATTACAGCCTTATTCTAAAATATATTTATTTTTTAAATGATCAGCAACCTACACATAATACCCCATAATGACAAAGCAAAAACAGGTTTTTAGAATTTTTTGCAAATGTATAAAATATTAAAAACAGAAAAAATATTCACAAATTTTCAGACCATTTGCTAGGAGACTGGAAATTGAGCTCAGGTGCATCCTGTTTGCATTGATCATCCTTGATATGTTTCTACAACTTGATTGGAGTCCACTTGTGGTAAATTCAATTGATTGGACATGATTTGGAAAGGCACAGACCTGTCTATATAAGGTCCCACAATTGACAGTTCATGTTAGAGCAAAAACCAAACCATGAGGTCAAAATAATTGTCCGTAGAGCGTTGAGACTGGATTGTGTCGAAGCACAGATCAGGGGAAGGGTACCAAAAGAATTCTGCAGCATTTAAAAATATATATTTTATTTATTTCACCTTTATTTAACCAGATAGGCCAGTTCAGAACAAATTCTAATTTACAACGGCGTTCTGGCCAAGAGAAAGCAAAGCAGTGCGACAAAAGACAACACAGAGTTAACACATAGGATAAACAAAAGTACACTCAATAATACAATAGAAAAATCTATATATAGTGTGTGCAAATGAAGTAAGAAGGTAAGGCAATAAATAGGCCATAGTATCGAAGTAATTACAATTTAGCAAATTAACACTGAAGTGATAGATGTGCAGATGATGAAGTGCAAGTAGAAATATTGGTGTGCAAAAGAGCAAAAAAGTAAATAAAAACAAGGTAGGTAGTTGGGTGGGTTATTTACAGATGGGCTATGTACAGCTGCTCAGATAGCTGATGCATAAAGTTAGTGAGGGAGATATGTCTCCAACTTCAGTGATTTTTGCAATTTGTTCCAGTCATTGGCAGCAGAGAACTGGAAGGAAAGGCGGCCAAAGTGGGTGTTGGCTTTGGGGATGACCAGTGAGATCTACCTGCTGGACCATGTGCTACGGATGGGTGTTGTTATGGTGACCAATGAGCTGAGATAAGGCGGAGCTCTAACTAGCAAAGACTTATAGATGACCTGGAGCCAGTGGGTCTGGCGAGGAATATGTAGCGAGGGCCAGACAACGAGAGCATACAGGTCGCAGTGGTGGGTGGGTGGTATATGGGGAATTGGTGACAAAATGGATGGCACTGTGATAGACTGCATCCAGTTTGCTGAGTAGAGTGTTGGAGGCTATTTTGTAAATGACATCGCCGAAGTCGAGGATCGGTAGGATAGTCAGTTTTACGAGGATATGTTTGGCAGCGTGAGTGAAGGAGGCTTTGTTGCGAAATAGGAAGTCGATTCTAGATTTAATTTTGGATTGGAGATGTTTAATATGAGTCTGGAAGGAGAGTTGACAGTCTAGCCAGACACCTACAGTACTGTGAAAAAGTATTTGCCCTCTTCCTGATTTCTTATTTTTTTGTATTTTTGTCACACTTAAATGTTTCAGATCATCAAGCAAATTTTAATATTACACAAAGATAACCCAAGTAAACATAAAATGCAGTTTTTAAGTGATCATTTTATTTATTAAGGGAAAAAAGATATCCAAACCTTCATGGTCCTATGTGACAAAATAATTGCCCCCCCCCCCCTTGTTAAATCATGAATATACTATGGTTAATCACATTTTTTGGAAAGCTGAGTTCAATTTCACTAGCCACACCCAGGCCTGATTACTGCCAGACCTGCTGAATCAAGAAATCACTTAAATAGAACCTGTCTGACAAAATGAAGTAGGCCAAAAGATCTCAGAAAGCAAGACATCATGCCGCGATCCAAAGAGTGGCCGGCCTACCAAAATTACCCCAAGAGCGCAGCGACGACTCATCCAATAGGTCACAAAAAACCCCACAACAACATCTAAAGAACTGCAGGCCTCACTTGCCTCAGTTAAGGTCAGTGTTCATGACTCAACCATAAGAAAGAGACTGGGAAAAAATGGCATCCATGGCAGAGTTCCAAGGCGAAAACCACTGCTGACCAAAAAGAACATACAGGCTCGTCTCACTTTTGGCAATAAACATCTTGATGATCCCCAAGACTTTTGGGAAAATATTCTGTGGATTGACGAGACAAAGGTTGAACTTTTTGGAAGGTGTACGTCACGTTACATCTGGCATAAAAGTAACACAGCATTTCAGAAAAAGAACATCTTACCAACTGTCAAATATGATGGTGGTAGTGTGATGGTCTGGGGCTGCTTTGCTGCTTCAGGTCCTGGACGACTTGCTGTTATTGATGGAACCATGAATTCTGCTTTCTACCAAAAAATCCTGAAGGAGAATGTCCGGCCATCAGTTCGTGACCTCAAGCTGAAGCGCACTTGGGTTCTGCATCAGGACAATGATCCAAAACACACCAGCAAGTCCACCTCTGCGTGGCTTAAAAAAAACAAAATGAAGGTTTTGGAGTGGCCCAGTCAAAGTCCGGACTTGAATCCGATTGAGATGCTGTGGCGTGACCTTAAAAAGGCGGTTCATGCTCGAAAACCCTCCAATGTGGCTGAATTAAAACAATTCTGCAAAGAAGAGTGGGCCAAAATTCCTCCACAGTGATGTGAAAGACTCATTGCCAGTTATCGCAAATGCTTGATGGCAGTTGTTGCTGCTGAGGGTGGCACAACCAGTTATTAGGTTTAGGGCGCAATTACTTTTTCACATAGGGCCATGAAGGGTCGGATAGCTTTTTTCCCTTAATAAATAAAATCTTCACTTAAAAACTGCATTTTGTATTTACTTGGGTTTTCTTTGTGTAATATTTAAATTTGTTTGATGATCTGAAACATTTAAGTGTGACAAATGTGCAACAAAAATAAGAAATCAGGAAGGGGGCAAATACTTTTTCACAGCACTGTAGGTATTTGTAGTTGTCCACATATTCTAAGTCAGAACCGTCCAGAGTAGTGATGCTAGTTGGGCGGGCGGGTGCGGGCAGCGATCGGTTGAAGAGCATGCAATTAGTTTTACTAGCGTTTAAGAGCAGTTGGAGGCCACGGAAGGAGTGTTGTATGGCATTGAAGCTCGTTTGGAGGTTTGTTAACACAGTGTCCAAAGAATGGTGTCGTCTGCGTAGAGGTGGATCAAGGAAACACCCACAGCATGAGCGACATCCTTTATATTAGCAAAGAAAAGAGTCGGCCCGAGAATTGAACCCTGTGGTACCCGTATAGAGACTGCCAGAGGTCCAGACAACAGGCCCTCCGATTTGACACACTGAACTCTATCTGAGAATTAGTTGGTAAACCAGGCGAGGCAGTCATTTGAGAAACCAAGGCTGTTGAGTCTGCCGATAAGAATATGGTGATTGACAGAGTCGAAAGCCTTGACCAGGTCAATGAAGACGGCTGCACAATACAGTCTTTTATCGATGGCGGTTATGATATCGTTTAGTACCTTGAGTGTGGCTGAGGTGCACCCGTGATCAGCTCGGAAACCAGATTGCACAGCGGAGAAGGTATGGTGGGATTCGAAATGGTCAGTGATCTGTTTGTTAACTTGGCTTTCGAAGACTTTAGAAAGGCAGGGCAGGATGGATGTAGGTCTGTAACAGTTTGGTTCTAGAGTGTCTCCCCCTTTGAAGAGGGGGATGACCGCGGCAGCTTTACAGTCTTTGGGAATCTTGGACGATGCGAAAGAGAGGTTGAACAGACTAGTTATAGGAGTTGCAACAATGGCGGTGTATAATTTTAGAAAGAGAGGGTCCAGATTGTCTAGCCCAGCTGATTTGTACAGGTCACGGTTTTGCAGCTCTTTCAGAACATCTGCTATCTGGATTTGGGTGAAGGAGAAGCTGGGGATGCTTAGGCAAGCAGCTGTGGGGGGTGCGGAGCTGTTGGCCAGGGTTGGGGTAGCCAGGAGGAAAGCATGGCCAGCTGTAGAGAAATGCTTATTGAAATTCTCGATTATCATGGATTTATCGGTGGTGACAGTGTTTCCTAGCCTCAGTGCAGTGGGCAGCTGGGAGGAGGTGCTCTTATTCTCCATGGACTTTACAGTGTCCCAGAACTTTTTGGAGTTAGAGCTACAGGATGCAAATGTCTGTTTGAAAAAGCTAGCCTTTGCGTTCCTAACTGATTGTGTATATTGATTCCTGACTTCCCTGAAAAGGTGCATATCGCGGGGACTATTTGATGCTATTGCAGTACGCCACAGAATGTTTTTGTGCTGGTCGTGGGTAGTCAGGTCTGGAGTGAAGCAAGGGCTATATCTGTTCTTAGTTCTACATTTTTTGAAAGGGGCATGCTTATTTAAGACAGTAAGGAAATTACTTTTAAAGACCAACCAGGCATCCTCAACTGACTGGATGAGGTCAATATCCTTCCAGGCCTTAGAAAGGCCTGCTCGCAGAAGAGTTTTTGGGAGCGTTTTTGACAGTATTGAGGGGTGGTCGTTTGAAGGTCCCCAAGAACACAGTGGCCTCCATCATTCTTAAATGGAAGAAGTTTGAAACCACCAAGACTCTTCCTAAGCTGGCCACCCGGCCAAACTGAGAAATCGGGGGAGAAGGGCCTTGGTCAGGGAGGTGACCAAGAACCCGATTGTCACTCTGACAGAGCTCTAGAGTTCCTCTGTGGAGATAGGAGAACCTTCCAGAAGGACAACCATCTCTGCAGCACTCCACCAATCAGGCCTTTATGGTAGAGTGTTCAGACGGAAGCCACTCCTCAGTAAAAGGCACATGAAGCCCGCTTGGAGTTTGCCAAAAGACACCTAAAGACTCTCAGACCATGAGAAAAAGATTGAACTCTTTGGCCTGAATGCCAAGCGTCACGTCTGGAGGAAACCTGACACCATCCCTACGGTGAAGCATGGTTGTGGCAGAATCACGCTGTGGGGATGTTTTTCAGCGGCAGGGACTCTGAGACTAGTCTGAAACAAGGCAAAGATGAATGGCAGAGAGATACTTGATGAAAACCTGCTCCAGACCTCTCAGGACCTCAGACTGGGCGTTCTTTGTCACCTCTCTGACCAAGGCCATTTTCCCCCTGATTGCTCAGTTAAGAATGACGGAGGCCACTTTTTTCTTGGGGACCTTCAATGCTGCAGAAATGCTTTGGTATCCTTCCCCTGATCTGTGCCTCGAGACAATCCTGTCTCGGAGCTCTACAGACAATTCTTTCGACCTCATGGCTTGTTTTTTGCTCTGACATGCGCTGTCAACTGTGGGACCTTATATAGATCGCTGTGTGCCTTTCCAAATCATGTCCAATCAATTGAATTTACAGCAGGTGTGCTCCAATCAAGTTGTATAAACTTCTCAAGGATGATCAATGGAAACCGGATGTACCTGAGCTTAATTTCGAGTCTCAAAGGGATTGAATACTTAAGTAAATAAGTAGTAAAAAATTCAAACATTTCTAAAAACCTGTTTTCGCTTTGTCATTATGGGCTATTGTGTATAGATTGATGAGGGGAAAATATTATTTCCTCAATTTTAGAATAAGACTGTAACGTAACAAAATGTGGAAAATGTCAAGGGGTCTGAATACTTTATGTATGTTAATGGATTTACATTTAATTTAAATTGTGGACTATCGTCCTACTTTATATCAAGTGTTGTTAAAACATGTATTTATATTGTGGTTACAAACTGTAAGCAAGTGTACTGTTATATGACTGCTTAATTACACAATATAAACACGTTTGTACAACATGGTTGGTGTGACTGCACATTGATTATAATGTTTTTTATATATATTTTTTTACATCCATTACAATTGCAAACCAACTTAAATTGATTGTATTAAACTTTCCCTCAATGTTGATCACACTAGTTTTATTGTAAATCTCTGAAATTGGGCAAGTTGCAAAGATATTTAACATTTGTAAGTACTACGTAACAATGTGTACCCATACTGTACCAGCCAAAGTATTTAACATTTATCCTAAATAGGCTTGTATAATTTTTGCTAAACTTTGTGCAGTTGTTTTTGGTAAGATATTTAAATTTACTCACTGAGAGCTGTTTAGTAAACACAATAAAACAGCATCCATGAGAGATTTTCAATAGATTGAATGTTGAATAAAAGTGTTGTGTTCTTTTTTCCTTTAACTTTTTTTTTCATGATTTCCGAAGAGCAGGTGTTATACGAATGGCTTTAACCTTTAACCTGGCTGACTGTTTCTCCTCCACTCATACAGTATATGACCTCAGAGTGTTGACCTTACCCTCTGTGCAGTGTGTGAACTGCCTCAGAAACAGAGCACAGGTGCAAAAGCACTTTCCCACTGAAAACAGTAGGCAGATTCCCGGAAGGTCATTCCACTGCCCAGGGTGAGGATCAAGTGGTCTGTTTGTAGTGTCTTCTGCTTGTCGTCACCAATGTGATACACAGGAGCAGAAAGATGTGAATCAGGCATGGACCCACTCCCAAGATCTGAATATGTAACAGTCCTTTGATTTCCATCTATTTACTGTAATAACCAGTGCAATTACAGTGGATTTGTGTGTGTATGCATGTGCGCTTATATATCTGCCTGCATGTGACAGTCACTGTGTTTAGTATGAAGTAGATTGTTGAAAGAGAGGAGACAGCGGTTTGCGCTCCTGTAACACAGCTTGCAGGACACCATTCTAAAAGCCATTAGCCAGCTCTTTTTCATTGCATGTGATAGGCTAGTGTGCCTGATGTGGAAGCCAAGCACTTCCCCCTCCTCGCTCGGTCGCTGCCACCAACACCCCCACCCCACACCCACCGCCTCAGGCTGATTACTGAGTCAGCAGGATGAAAGGTGTCTGCTTCTCTGTGGCGTCAGCGAGAGAGAGTTGAAGAGAGACGGAGAGAATGGTGGAGAGAGAAAATAGACTAGAGATGGAGAGAAGGAGATAAATGGTTTACAAACACAACATATGGATGGAAAGAACTAGAGAAACAGATGTATTGAGAGAACGAGTGGTTGAGGGAGGAAAATATAAAGAGAGGAGGGCAAGCATCATCAGCCACCTTTACTCCTTTCAAATTCACAAACAGTTGACCTTCAGTTGACCTACCAGCAGGTCATCACAGTAGAGTAGACCATTTTAAAGTGTTATCATCAGTTATTACTGCTGGTTTAGTTATAGTTGTAATGTAATACATCGAAAGGGACTGATTCACTTTAAATTCTATTGCTCAATAAAAATGTATAAACACAGGTGACAACATGATTTTAGGGTACTGTTCTTGTTTGTAGTGAAGGTAATTGTGTGATGGGGGATGGGGCAGGCAAATGGAGTCCTGCTCTTGGAGCTTTGTGCTGATTTGCCGAGGCCTGGCTGCTCCACAGACAGCGGGCACAGACATAGGAATGTTAGGGATGTGCGCCATTGTGTGGGGAGAGGCAGTGTCACCAATGAACACAGCCAGGGCGTCAGTAAGGGAGGGGTGCGGGGCAAACGGGGCCTTTTCTACTCAAACCTCAAGCCAATCCACCGTCCTCACAGTCATACCCATCCTTAACAGAAGTAGGATCTTAATTTGTAGTGTATTTGGGTTTTAAAAAGGCTTCTGAAGTTTGTAATGTCTATGTTGAAATTTCAGACTTGATTTCCCCTTACAAGAAAATGTATTAACCCCTACAAAAATGTCCATGAAATATAATCCACATAAAATAATTCACATTTCCTGATGCTGCAGGATTATTTTCCTGCTGTAGCAAATGGATCAAATTAAGATCATACATCAGTAGCTAACCCCATACAACAGCAAGGCCAGGGGTATAATATTTGTCACAGCAAATGCCTCTCCTGCCAACAGTTACAGTAAAAGTATGATTTTTCATAATTCACCTGCTTGCTGAGGAAATTTCCATGATAATACCATCCACTGACCAGACATTTGACATCTACAGCAGCAGGACATTACCAGTCAGAGCCAGTTATTTCCAACTTAACTATTGTTATTGTGCAATGGATGACCTGTCTATCTGTGGCTTCACGTGAACAGCACAGCAAAGAGTGGAATAGAGGATGGGATGGGGGGGGGGGCTTCCTCTTTCACTTCCTATATGAGGGTCCAGTCAAGTGACTCTTTGAGAGAGTGGGTTGTGTGGTGCAGGAAAATGCAGCTCGGGCAGCGGTGGTTTCCGCTCAGGATGTCCAGTCCTATCTGTGCAGAGTTGTGCCAATCTGAATCATGCACAGATTACACATGCACACGCACAAACATGTTCACAAACATGCACATTAGGATCATTATTGAAAGTACTGTATGAATCCTAAATGTATTAGTCAAGTCTCTCAAGTCATAAGTGACACTGTTTTGTCTTGTGTTTTTATCTAATCCCTTGGGTCTACAATAAAATGCATATCTTGAAGGGTTGTATTGTAATTATGATGGCACTACCGTAAATGACCCAGTTTATCACATGACAGCTTCAGCAGAGGAGACTCGTGATCCAGATTAATGTGTAGCTCCAGTGCTATAATAAAGGTGGCAAGCTATCTCGTTTGATGTAATAGAGCACCAGGAGACAGTCCTGTCTTCTGCGTGTTTACAGGCGTGAGTCACTGAGGATCTGATAAGGATCCCCCCTGATAAAGCAGCAATCACGTTTCTCTGAGTACTTCTGAGAGGGATGAGACAATTACTGACCCTGGACTTTGGAGACAGAGCAAATGTAACGCTCTGCATATAGTAATTCACAGTTTAAAGGCCCTCAACTGTAACAAGAATTCAATGGAGTTTATGTATATTGTTTGAATATTAGCTCAAAATCTAGATATGAGCACAATGTAACGGTTAAATACATTGTACAATTCAGAGACCTAAAATAACCTAGTGTCCAATTCCCACCCTTGTTCTTCTGAAGCTCCTGACAGTTCTTACAGTAAACAGTTATTTCTCTTTTTTTTCTCTTTCTTTTCATAATGGTGACATAGCAGTTTATTGGCCGAGAGGGGAACATGGAAGTTAATTCATGTAGTGCTTAATAAACAGAGAGCAGCAGCAGTAAGCTGGAGGTCAAAGATTGAAGCTGGTCATGTGAGAGAGACAACAGGGAAAAGAGAGAGAGAGTAGAGTTGAAGGAGAGAAGAGAAACGAGCAGGAGTTCCTCTCTCCTTCACTCTCATTTCCCTGCTAGGATTTCCTGCTCTGTTTTATGGGGGTCACGCAGCTGGCAGGCGCCCTCCTGTTTCAGTCCGTAACGATGACAGTCGTCCATTAGTGCCCCGTAGAAACATGAGCCACGGAGGTTAACTCAGGCTCTTCCCCCCTGACTGCCTCTTCCCTTTTCACAGCCTCTGGCCCTTGGCACTGGTTCAGTATCTGGATGGCAAGGGCAGAGTTGGAGCTCTCAGTAATGTTAGCAAAGCAGTGACGATTAAGGGTCATTCCCCATTCAGACGCCAGTCTGCACCCTGTTGAGTTCAACACAAACTTCAAAGCTAGTCTCAAACTGTGTGGCTGTATGCACTGCTGTTTAGTATTTGAAGTAATGAGACTTGCATCCTGAAGTCACTGAGGAGTTTGTTTATTGGTAAATAGGATGTTGTTGTAAAGTTAAAGAGCTGTTTCCTCAAGGTTCAATAATAAAGTAGGACTCTGATTAAGATTAGGATGATGTGAGAATGAATAAGAAGGTAGAGTGTCACAACAAATGTTAGTATGTGTGACCGCCTGGCATATGTATGTGTGTGCATGCTCTCGCCGGTGCATGTCTGTTAGTGTGTTTGGAACAGGGATACATCCTTCTCTGCTGCTGGGGTTGGCTATCCTGGACGCTGGGTTACATTTCTTGTGTGTGAGTTGTTTATCCTAAATGTTACATTCACATATACGGTACATGAACACTAAGAAGCCTAGTCACAGGCGTCATTTGATTTGTATGACAAACCCCAGATTTAGGGAGGACTTCCTTTCAAGAGAAGATTGTGCAATTTACTTGATCACCATCTGCTATTCCCTGGAAGAAACAAAGGTGATATATATTTACTGTAAAATTACTCCTCTTATGATAAAGAGTGAATAAGAGTGAAAATAGAAGACAGTTAGCCATTCTGAAAACACAATTAGCCCCCTGCCCCATAAGGTCATTTAGTGAGTTACTATGCGTATCATTAACATGAGTATGGTCTAGCTAGATAAAGATATTTTGGCAGTCGGGTTCTAAGATATACTAACTGGGAGTCGGGTGTGTCCTTCCAAGACATATGTGTCATACATCTCCCTCCATTGTTTTAATCAGAAGTTTGTGTTTCTCAGAAAAGCTAAAAAGACCTCAAGGCCACTCCTCCCTATGGTTTCTTCTCAACATCTTTCTGCTTCCTCTTTCTCTTCTTCCTACAGTCATAACAGTTGAAAGGGTTGCTTTTCCCTTCACACACCCATTCTTTGATTCCAGACCCAGTTTTCTCACCATTGTTAAAGCCTGGTTAAAACAACTAAAGCAACCAAAGACACAAACCAACTCTGTGCTGTAGTCTAGCTGCATGGAGAAGGGCTTTCATTGACACAGCATAGAGCCTATGAGAGTTCTACTTAACTAAGCCATCCTTTATACAGTACACTCATGTACAGTGCATTTGGAGCATTTGGAGTATTCAGACCCTTTTGACTTTTTCCACATTTTGGTACGTTACAGCCTTGTCCACCCTCCCGCCTCTCATTCATTGACACACAATACCCCATAATGACAAAGCAAAAACAGATTGAGAATTTTTTGCAAATTCATTAAAAATTAAAAACTGAAATATTGCATTTACACAAGTATTCAGACCCTTTACTCAGTACTTTGTAGAAACACCTTTGGCAGAGATTACAGCCTCGAGTCTTCTTGGGTATGAGGCTACAAGCTTGGCGCATCTGTATTTAGGGAGTTTCCAAATTCTTCTCTGCAGATCCTCTCAAGCTCTGTCAGGCTGGATGTGGAGCGTCGCTGCACAGCATCTCTACAGAGATGTTCGATCGGGATCATGTCCAGGCTCTGGCTGGGCCACTCAAGGACATTCAGAGACTAGTCCCGAAGCCACTCCTGGGTTGTCTTGGTTGTGTGCTTAGGGTCATTGTCCTGTTGGAAGGTCAACCTTTGACTCAGTCTGAGGTCCTGAGCGTTCTGCTGCAGGTTTTCATCAAGGATCTCTCTGTACTTTGCTCTGTTCATCTTTCCCTCGATCCTGACTAGTCTCCCAGACCTTACCATTGAGAAACATCCCCACAGCATGATGCTGCCACCACCATGCTTCACCATAGGAATGGTATTGGCCAGGTGATGAGCAGTGCCTGGTATCCATCAAATCAAAGTTTATTTGTCACGTGCAGAAAAAAAGGTATTGCAATGGGTAGGTAAAGAAATAAAACAACAGTAAAAAGACAGGCTATATACAGTAGCAAGGCTATAAAAGTAGCGAGGCAACATACAGACACCGGTTAGTCAGGCTGATTGAGGTAGTATGTACATGTAGATATGGTTAAAGTGACTATGCATATATGATGAACAGAGAGTAGCAGTAGCGTAAAAAAGGGGGTCGGCAGGTGGTGGGACACAATGCAGATAGCCCGGTTAGCCAATGTGCGGGGGCACTGGTTGGCCCAATTGAGGTAGTATGTACATGATAGTATAGTTAAAGTGACTATGCATACATGATAACCAGAGAGTAGCAGCAGCGTACAAAAGAGGGGTTGGGGGGGCACACAATGCAAATAGTCCGGGTAGCCATTTGATTACCTGTTCAGGAGTCTTATGGCTTGGGGGTAAAAACTGTTGAGAAGCCATTTTGTCCTAGACTTGGCACTCCGGTACCGCTTGCAATGCGGTAATAGAGAGAACAGTTTATGAATGGGTCTTTGACATTTTTTTGAGCCTTCCTCTGACACCGCCTGGTGTAGAGGTCCTGGATGGCCGGCAGCTTAGCCTCAGTGATGTACTGGGCCGTACGCACTACCCTCTGTAGTGCCTTGCGGTCAGAGGCCGAGTATTTGCCGTAACAGGCAGTGATGCAACCAGTCAGGTTGCTCTCGATGTTGCAGCTGTAGAACCTTTTGAGGATCTCAGGACCCATGCCAAATCTTTTTAGTTTCTTGAGGGGAATAGGCTTTGTAGTGCCCTCTTCACGACTGTCTTGGCGTATTTGGACCATTCTAGTTTGTTGTTGATGTGGACACCAAGGAACTTGAAGTTCTCAGCCTGCTCCACTACAGCCCCGTCGATGAGAATGGGGTGTGCTCGGTCCTCCTTTTCCTGTAGTCTACAATAATCTCCTTAGTCTTGGTTACGTTGAGGGATATGTTGTTATTCTGGCACCACCCAGCCAGGTCTCTGACCTCCTTCCTATAGGCCTGCCTCTTGTCGTTGTCAGTGATCAGGCCTACCGCTGTTGTGTCGTCTGCAAACTTAATGATGGTGTTGGAGTCGTGCCTGACCATGCAGTCGTGGGTAAACAGGGAGTACATGAGGACACTGAGCACGCACCCCTGGGGAGCTCCAGTGTTGAGGATCAGCGTCGCAGATGTGATGCTACCTACCCTCACCACCTGGGGGCGGCCCGTCAGGAAGTCCAGGATCCAGTTGAGGAGGGAGGTGTTTAGTCCCAGGATCCTTAGCTTAGTGATGAGCTTTGAGGGTACTATGTTGTGGAACGCTGAGCTGTAGTCAATGAATAGCATTCTCACATAAGTGTTTCTTTTGTCCAAGTGGGAAAGGGTAGTGTGGAGTGCAATAGAGATTGCATCATCTGTGGATCTGTTTGGGCGGTATGCAAATTGGAGTGGGTCTAGGGTTTCTGGGATAATCGTGTTTATGTGAGCCATTACCAACCTTTCAAAGCACTTCATGGCTACGGACGTGAGTGCTACGGGTCTGTAGTCATTTAGGCAGGTTGCCTTTGTGTTTTTGGGCACAGGGACTATGGTGGTCTGCTTGAAACCTGTTGGTATTACAGACTCAATGAGGGACATGTTGAAAATGTCAGTGAAGACACCTGCCAGTTGGTCAGCACATGCCCGGAGCACACATCCTGGTAATCCATCTGGCCCCGCAGCCTTGTGTATGTTGACCTGTTTAAAGGTCTTACTCACGTCGGCTACAGAGAGAGTGTTCACACAGTCGTCCGGAACAGCTGATGCTCTCATGCATGCCTCAGTGTTGCTTGCCTCGAAGCGAGCATAGAAGTGATTTAGCTCGTCTGGTAGGCTTGTGTCACTGGGCAGCTTGTGGCTATGCTTTCCTTTGTAGTCTGTAATAGTTTGCAAGCCCTGCCACATAAGACGAGCATCGGAGCGTCGGAGCCGGTGAATCCCAGATTCAATCTTAGCCCTGTATTGATGCTTTGCCTGTTTGATGGTTTGTCGCAGGGCATAGCAGGATTTCTTGTAAGCTTCCAGATTAGAGTCCCGCACCTTGAAAGCGGCAGCTCTACCCTTTAGCTCAGTGCGAATGTTGCCTGTAATCCATGGCTTCTGGTTGGGGTATGTACGTACAGTCACTGTGGGGACGACGTCCTCGATGCACTTATTGATAAAGCCGGTGACTGATGTGGTGTACTCCTCAATGCCATCGGAAGAATCCCGGAACATGTTCCAGTCTGTGATAGCAAAACAGTCCTGTAGTTTAGCATCTGCTTCATCTGACCACTTTTTTATAGACCGAGTCACTGGTGCTTCCTGCTTTAATTTTTGCTTGTAAGCAGGAATCAGAAGGATAGAGTTGTGGTCGGATTTACCAAATGTAGGGTGAGAGAGAGTTTTGTACCCGTCTCTTGTGGTGTGGAGTCCAGGTGATCTAGAATGTTTTTCCCTCTGGTTGCACATTTAACATGTTGATGTAAATTTGGTAGAACTGATTTAAGTTTCCCTGCATTAAATTATCCGGCCACTAGGAGTGCCGCCTCTGGGTGAGTGGTTTCCTGTTTGCTTATTTCCTTACACAGCTGACTGAGTGCAGTCTTACTGCCAGCATCTGTCTGTGGTGGTAAATAAACAGCCACAAAAAGTATAGCTGAAAGCTCTCTAGGCAAGTAGTGTGGCCTGCAATTTATCACAATATACTTCCGGCGAGCAAAATCTAGAGACTTCCTTAGATTTCGTGCACCAGCTGTTGTTTACAAATATGCACAGACCGCCGCCACTGGGATTCTCTACCTCTAACCCTATTACAGGGGCTGAGTCACTAGCTTACTGGTGCTCTTTCATGCCGTCCCTAGGAGGGGTGCGTCACTTGAGAGGGTTGAGTCACTGACGTGATCTTCCTGTCTGGGTTGGCGCCCCCCTTGGGTTGTGCCGTGGCGGAGATCTTTGTGGGCTATACTCGGCCTTGTCTCAGGATGGTAAGTTGGTGGTTGAAGATATCCTTCTAGTGGTGTGGGGGCTGTGCTTTGGCAAAGTGGGTGGGGTTATATCCTTCCTGTTTGGCCCTGTCCGGGGGTATCATCGGATGGGGCCACAGTGTCTCCTGACCCCTCCTGTCTCAGCCTCCAGTATTTATGCTGCAGTAGTTTATGTGTCGGGGGGCTAGGGTCAGATTGTTATATCTGGAGTACTTCTCCTGTCTTATCCGGTGTCCTGTGTGAATTTAAGTATGCTCTCTCTAATTCTCTTTCTCTCTTTCTTTCTCTCTCTCGGAGGACCTGAGCCCTAGGACCATGCCTCAGGACTACCTAGCATGATGACTCCTTGCTGTCCCCAGTCCACCTGGCCGTGCTGCTGCTCGAGTTTCAACTGTTCTGCCTGCGGCTATGGAACCCTGACCTGTTCACCGGACGTGCTACCTGTCCCAGACCTGCTGTTTTCAACTCTCTAGAGACAGCAGGAGCGGTAGAGATACTCTTAATGATCGGCTATGAAAAGCCAACTGACATTTACTCCTGAGGTGCTGACTTGCTGCACCCTTCGACAACTACTGTGATTATTATTATTTGACCATGCTGGTCATTTATGAACATTTGAACATCTTGGCCATGTTCTGTTATAATCTCCACACGGCTCAGCCAGAAGAGGACTTGCCACCCCTCATAGCCTGGTTCCTCTCTAGGTTTCTTCCTAGGTTTTGGCCTTTCTAGGGAGTTTTTCCTAGCCACCGTGCTTCTACACCTGCATTGCTTGCTGTTTGGGGTTTTAGGCTGGGTTTCAGTACAGCACTTTGAGATATCAGCTGATGTAAGAAGGGTTATATAAATAAATTTGATTTGATTTGGTTGAGATACAGGAAGTACTTTGTTCTGGGATTTTAAAAACAGAACGAAAAAACCCAAGCAGTATTTTCCCATAGTGAGAACATTAAAGGTTGAATGACCACGTTCTTTCTAAGTGGTAAAGAGATGTCTGCAGTGTCTAACCTGAACATACAGAAGGGAAACATGATATCATTAAACACTATGCATCCTCTATCGTCTGTCATTCCTTTTTTTTTTTCGATCTCCACTGTCCACTTTTCTTTTCGTATGCTATCTTACTTAATAGCATGCACATACACAAGACACACAGTCTCATACGTGTTAATATGAATCTGTTGACATGGCAAAGGACATGCTAGAAGAGAGAAGGGAGTGTGAGGTCTGTCTAAGTGGATACAATGCCCACATGTGGCTGAGCAGTGAGCCTACATCCCTAACAGACAACATGTTGTGTAACTGTGTATCAGGGGTTTACAGACCCCTGACATGTGACCCCACACCCTTTGACCTTAACCTATCCCTGTCAGGTGTTCCGGAACGCTCAAGAGGGCTCCATTGTTGTGGGAATTTCCCAACCGTCTGTCTCCCATATACTCACTTAACCTCACACTCGCAAATGATGTCCAAGAATTCAGCTACAGAGAGATATAGTACTATTACCAAATCAGCACGCGAAAGGATGTTTCAAAGAATGAACAAAAGGCTTCATCAAGAAATTGCTTTATCAAAGAAATGTAATGTTTGTCTCCCTAACTTAATTAGGAATGTCACATTTCTGTTGAGAGTTCCCAGCTAGCACATAACGTTCTGAGAACCATATCTTTCCAGCGGTGTGTATTCATGCATGCCAAGGGAATCCAGGCTTCCCTAAAATACAAAATACAAAAACATACAAAATATTTATATTTTGACTCTGGGTTTCATAAATGTCCTTCAATATGCAACAGGCTAAATGTATCTCACCGGAGAAATCATGCAAACAAATGAAACCGTGCCCCTCTGTCTCAGTATGTGTAGCCTGTCTATCTGATTCTATCTGGTCAAAAATAGTATGACAATGTTGTCTCCCGTAGGACATTGAATGCAAGTGAAGCCAGCGAACATTTGGCCTCTCTTGATAAAAAAATAAAATAATAATAGCCAATCAGCATTGAGCTGAACTGATTGAGCTCAGCTGTGAATGGTCCTAGCTCATCAAAAAAAAGTGTCAAGGGAAGCCAGTTATGATTTGGCTTCACACCAATAACATTACATCAGAAGCCAAACGTCATTGACAGCAAAAAGTGTGAGTTGTTGCATCTTGTGGTGTCGTTGTCATCCGGTGGCTAGCTAAAATTGTCCATTTCAAAATTAGCTATGGATGGAGATAGGGATTTGGACATGTGGTTACTTAATTATCTCTACTGTATAATCTTACATTCACACATTGTACCCATGGCCTGAGAGGATGGAAGTTTAACATGTAGATATGTGTAGTACGCTAATGTTAACCAGTTGACCTGGCGCATTGTTGCCCACAAAAGCAAGCAAGCATTTTAGCCAGGTAGCCTAGGCCAACAAAAACTAAAAGCGTGTACTATATGACAGAGTCGTAGGCCGTTTAGGCAATATAAAAGGAGGATGGCAATAGCATTTCTCTACAAGTAGGGTGAGTCAACATGTTCTTTCTACTTGCACAAACGCACACACACAGAAATCAGTAGGCTACCAGTTCTTCTGTGGGTACAGCACTGTGCAAAGGTTTTAGGCAGGTGTGAAAAAATGCTTTCAAAAATAGACATGTTAATAGATTATATTTATCAATTGACTAAATGCAAAGTGAGTGAACAGAAGAAAAATCTATATCAAATCCATATTTGGTGTGACCATCCTTTGCCGTCAAAACAACATCAATTCTTGTAGGTACACTTGCACAAAGTCAGGGATTTTGTAGGCATATAGTCAGGTGTCTGATTAAACAATTATACCAAACAGGTGCTAATGATCATCAATTCAATATGTAGTTTGAAACACAATCATTAACTGAAACAGAAACAGCTGTGTAGGAGGAATAAACTGGGTGAGGAACAGCCAAACTCAGCTAACAAGGTGAGGTTGCTGAAGACAGTAAACTGTCAAAAGTCATACACCATGGCAAGACTGAGCATAGCAACAAGACACAAGGTAGTTATACTGCATTAGCAGCAAGGTCTCTCCCAGGCAGAAATGTCAAGGCAGACAGGTTTCCAGATGTGCAGTCCAAGCTCTTTTGAAGAAGTACAAAGAAACGGGAAACGTTGAGGACCGTAGACACAGTGGTTGGCCAAGGAAATTTGCTGCAGCAGATTAAAGACACATGCTTACTTCCCTTTGCAATCAGAAGATGTCCAGCAATGCCATCAGCTAAGAATTGTCAGAAAACAGTGGGTTCTGGTACACCCATCTACTGTCCGGAGAAGTCTGGTCAGAAGTGGCCTTCATGGAAGACTTGCGGCCAAAAAGCCATACCTCTGACGTGGGAACAAGGCCAAGTGACTCAACTATGCACGAAAACACAGGAACTGGGGTACAGAAAAATGGCAGCAGTTGCTCTGGACTGATGAGTCAAAATTTGAAATATTTAGCTGTAGCAGAAGGCAGTTTGTTCGCCGAAGGACTGGAGAGCAGTACACAAATGAGTGTCTACAGGCAACAGTGAAGCATGCTGGAGGTTCCTTGCAAGTTTAGGGCTGCATTTCTGCAACTGGAGTTGGGGATTTGGTCAGAATTAATGGTCTCCTCCATGCTGAGAAGTACAGGCAGATAATTATCCTACATGCAATACTGTCAGGGAGGCATCTGATTGGCCCCAAATTTATTCTGCAGCATGACAACAACCCAAACATACAGCGAAAGTCATTAAGAACTATCTTCAGGGTAAAAAAGAACAAGGAGTCCTGGAAGTGATGGTATGGCCCCCACAGAGCCCTGATCATCGAGTCTGTCTGGGATTACATGAAGAGAGAGAAGCACCCAAGGCTTCCTAATCCACAGAAGAACTGTGGTTAGTTCTCCAAGATGTTTGGGCCAACCTACCTGCCAAGTTCCTTCAAAAACTGTGTGCAAGTGTACCTTGAAGAAACAATGCTGTTTTGAAGGCAAAGGATGGTCACACCAAATATGGATTTGATGTAGATTTATCTTCTGTTCACTCACGTTGCATTTTTGTTAATTGATAAATATAAACTATTAACATTTCTATTTTTGAAAACATTCTTACTTTACAGCATTTTTTCACACCTGCCTAAAACGTTTGCACAGTACTGTATTTCAGTACAGCATAACATTTTCTTATGGTTGTATTTATAGTCATGTTCTCAAATTGCTCTAAGAACCTAAAGAAACAATGTTCTTCTGTGGGAAATTCAGTACTTCAGCATAATGTTTTCTACAGGTTTCTTCATGGTTCTATTTCAAGTCATGTTCTCAGAACATTCAGAGAATGTTCAGAAACAATGTTCTTTTGTGGCAATTTCAGTACATCAATGTTTTATGCAGGTTTAAGAAAAGTTTCCATGAAAACCACAAGAAAACAGTAACGTTCAAAGAATGTTCTAAGAAAGTTATTTAAAATCATACAAACTCTCTCTATATTCTATTTTGTTAAGTGTGTTGGCGACGCCCACTACTTGGCTATACCTGATTTTAATGAGTGATTTTTTCCTTTGAAATGGTGTCTGTTTGAATAGACTAAAATTAACAGCTTAGTATGAGTTGAAGTGGTGCAGTGGACTAATTCCATGGATAGAGTACGGAAGATAATAGGTTCGAATCTCACTGATGCCGTGCCACAACAAAAACTAAATGTGCTTGCATGATTGCTTAAGCAAATTAATGTGTCCTATATGTTCTCAGAACATTAATTAAATATCCCAAGAAAACTTTTAGGGAACCATAATAAAATGTTCTCAGAACTGCCCTGCAACCTAAAAATGTATGTTCCCAAAACAGGCAACATTTTCACTTCCGTTCTTAGAACGTTTCAAAAACATTCATTTTTTTCCGGTCAGGAAATGTATGGCTTCTTCCTCAGAACCAATTGGCAATGAAAGAAATACGTTCCCATAACTTCCAAGAAACCAAATGCGCTTGCTGTGTTGTACCATGTTGGTGAAAACATCCTGGGTAGTTATCTGTTCAAAGTCTCCATTGTGCAGTTGCGTAAAGGTCAAAAAGTCATGATAACACTCTCTGACAAGGGACGTGGTGGTGAGGGCTATATACACACAAAAGCATGTGGACGCCCCTTCATATTAGTGGATTCAGCTTTTTAAGCCACACCCATTGCTGACAGGTGTATAAAATCGAGAACACAGCCATGCAATCCCCATAGACAAACATTGGCAGTTGAATGGCCTTACGGAAGGGCTTAGTAGCATCGTCCTAGGATGCCACCTTTCAAACAAGTCAGTTAATCAACATTCTGCCCTACTAGAGCTGCCCCTGTCAACTGTAAGTGTTTTTATTGTGAAGTGTAAACGTCTGGGAGCAACAAAGGCTCAGCCGTGAAGTGGTAGGCCACTCAAGCTCACAGAACAGGACCGCTGAGTGCTGAAGTGCGTAGCGCTTAAAAATCATCTGTCCTCGGTTGCAACACTCACTACTGAGTTCAAATCTGCCTCTGTAAGCAACGTCAGCACAATACAGTTGAAGTCGGAAGTTTACATACACTTAGGTTGGAGTCATTAAAAGTCGTTTTTGAACCACTATACAAATTTCTTGTTAACAAACTATAGTTTTGGCAAGTTGGTTAGGACATCTACTTTGTGCATGACACAAGTAATCTTTACAACAATTGTTAACATACAGATTATTTCACTTATAATTCACTGCATCACAATTGCAGTGGGTCAGATGTTTACATACACTAAGTTGACTGTGCCTTTAAACAACTCAGAAAATTCCAGAACATGATGGCATGGCTTTAGAAGCTTCTGATAGGCTAATTGACATCATTTGAGTCAATTGGAGGTGTACCTGTGGATGTATTTCAAGGCCTACCTTCAAACTCAGTGCCTCTCTGCCTCTCACATCATGGGAAAATCAAAAGAAATCAGCCAGTCTGGTTCATCCTTAGGAGCAATTTCCAAACACATGAAGATACCACGTTCATCTGTACAAACAATAGTACGCAAGTATAAACACCATGGGACCATACAGCCGTCATACCGCTCAGGAAGGAGACGCATTCTGTCTCCTAGAGATGAACGTTCTTTGGTGCAAAAAGGGCAAATCAATCCCAGAACAACAGAAAATAACCTTGTGAAGATGCCGGAGGAAACACATACAAAGATATCTATAATCCACAGTGAAACGAGTCCTATATCGACATAACTTGAAAAGCCGCTCAACAAGGAAGAAGCCACTGCTCCAAAATAGCCATAAAGACCATCGTTATGTTTGGAGGAAAAAGGGCTTGCAAGCCGAAGAACACAATCCCAACCGTGAAGCACGGGGGTGGCAGCATCATGTTGTAGGGGTGCTTTGCTGCAGGAGGGAATGGTGCACTTCACAAAATAGATGACATCATGAGGTAGGAAAATTATGTGGATATATTGAAGCAACATCTGAAGACTTCAGTCAGGAAGTTAAAGCTTGGTCGCAAATGGGTCTTCCAAATGGACAATGACCCAAAGCATACTTCCAAAGTTATGGCAAAATGGCTTAAGGACAACAAAGTCAAAGTATTGGAGTGGCCATCACAAAGCCCTGACCTCAAACCTATAGAAAATGTGTGGGCAGAACTGAAAAAGCATGTGTGAGCAAAGAGGTCTACAAACCTGACTCAGTTACACCAGCTCTGTCAGGAGGAATGGGCCAAAACTCAACCAACTTTTGGGAAGCTTGTGGAAGGCTACCTGAAACGTTTGACCCAAGTTAAACAATTTAAAGGCAATGCTACCAAATACTAATTGAGTGTATGTAAACTTCTGACCCACTGGGAATGTGATGAAATAAATAAAAGCTGAAATCATTCTCTCTGCTATTATTCTGACATGTCACATTCTTAAAATAAAGTGGTGATCCTAACTGACCTAAGACAGGGCATTTTTACTAGGATTAAATGTCAGGAATTGTGAAAAACTGAGTTTAAATGTATTTGGCTAAGGTTTATGTAAACTTCCGACTTCAACTGCAACTGTTCGTTGGGAGTATAATGGGTTTCCATGGCCGAGCAGCCGCACACAAGCCTAAGATCACCATGCGCAATGCCAAGCATCAGCTGCAGTGGTGTAACGCTCGCCACCATTGGACTCTGGAGCACTGGAAACACATTCTCTGGAGTGATGAATCACGCTTCACCATCTGGCAGTCTGACGTATGAATCTGGGTTTGGCGGATGTCAGGAGATCGCTATCTGCCCAAATGCATAGTGCCAACTGTAAAGTTTGGTGGAGGAGGAATAATGGTTTGGGCTAGGCCCCTTAGTTTCAGTGAAGGGAAATCTTAATGCTACAGCATACAATTACATTCTAGACGATTATGTGCTTCCAACTTTGTGGCAACAGTTTGGGGGAAGGCCCTTTCCTGTTTCAGCATGACAATGCTCCCGTGCACAAAGCGAGGTCCATACAGAAATGGTTTGTTGAGATCGGTGTGGAAGAAATTGACTGGCCTGCACAGAGCCTTGACCACAACCCCATCTAACATCTTTGGGATGAATTGGAATGCCAACTGCGAGGCAGGCCTAACATTGGTGCCCGAACCTCACTAATGCTCTTGTGGCTGAATGGAAGCAAGTCCCCCTAGCAATGTTTCAACATCTAGTGGAAAGCCTTGACAGAAGAGTAGAGGCTGTTATAGCAGCAAAGGGGGGACCAACTCCATATTAATGCTCATGATTTTGGAATGAGAAGTTTGACGAGCAGGTGTCCACAGAGAAAGAAATGGCTCTAACTTACATGTGTACAGCATCCCCTTTCCAGTCACAATAACGCAACATCTCTGCTGACTGAGATGCTTGATATAAACCTCACCAACCCACACAAAGTTAAACGATGTTAGTGTTATTTGCATGTGTGACAAAGATCATGAATGGCTCAATTTGTTTGGTGTCAGCCTCTAAACAAAAAGTGTGCTACTTTTACTTAACACAACATGTAGTGTGAAAATCATTTGCAATGGAACATAACATTTAAGCTATGGAAAGTTCCGTCTTTGTTTACAGTCCATACTTGAGACTCCTTTAGCTACTTTATATGTTTACGACATGAAGATAAAAAAATGCATATAGGGCGGCATTTAGAGCGTTGGGCCAGTTACCGAAAGGTCATTTGTTTCGAATACCCAAGTGGACAAGGTGAAAAATCTGTCCATGTGTCCTTGAGTAAGGCGCTTAACTCTAATTTGCTTCACGGGTGCTGTACGGCAATGGCTGACTCTGTAAAAAACAAAAAATATGATGACTGGATCTGTGAGTTGTGGTTTCTTGTGGAAAGCAGGGACATTGGGCTTTCCCACAGGATCAGGGGAGATACTTTGAAGTAGGAGCAGCCGCTGAACTTTTATCTGGCACTGATCAGTTGATAAACCTGTCAAAATCAACCCAGAGACTCCCCCCACAAGTAGTTGTGACGCCTGAGAAACATTGGAGCACTCAGTCCTCAGTCTCACAGATAGGGGCTGTCAACTCAGCTGCCACCCTTGGCTGTGTTATTAACACTGTGTGTGTGTGTGTTTGTTTGTTTGTTTTTGTCATTGGAAAGGTGGCAGGAGGAGCCTTCCCACAGGAGTGGAGAGAGAGCTACAGTCCCACACCTTCCTCTCCTCACTCCCCAGTCTGACAGGTGACTTATCACTACCTCGATCTACAGAGCAGATCTTGGTCTCTCCACAGAGGCGTTTGGGGATTAAAGAGCAGAAACTGCACCCTTGTGGTGTTTATAACAGTTAAAGGGCCTGTTAGGGCTTTCTGCTTGTGACCCAAGACAGTCAGTTGTCTCCTAAATGCTGGTATCACTGCTAAAACCTCATGCTCAAGTATGTACACACAGTACAGCCACTGAAATTGTGCAGCCTCAAAAGTAATACATTATTCAGTGCAACAACAAAACTGATATTTGGGATATTAGCCTACTGTGTGCATGTGACAATACGTTACAGGGAGCTGTGACAGACAAAGACAGAAAGCAGACACTTAGCATCAGATCATACCAGCGGCTATAATGAACTAGGTTTGATTTACAAATGGATGCAAATTATTATTTTGTTTTTACTGGCACTGCATTACATCACCATTCTCCTTGGCCTTGGCTTGAGTTGTGGGGAAAAGCTGTTTGTTTATAACTCAAGCAACTACAGACATTACACACAAACACGCTCACAGTCTCTAATATTTGATTCCAGCTAAATGCATCATTGCATTCCAACAAGAGGAAAATAATGGATAAGAGAAAGGAGAAGAGTAACATTTAACTCTGTTTTGCACTAAGTTCAGAACATTCCAATAGAGAAAGCAGCAGCATCATCAAAGCAGTAATTCCAACTTTCCTAGTCACCTGCCATTATAAAGAAGAGTTGACCTTGCCTTTGGCCTCTTGGCTGCCTGACAAAGCATTCCACCATGCTCTAGTGCAGTGTAGTTGAAAGGGGAAGGGCAGCAAGGCCTTAGGAATATCAATATGTGATGCTCTCAATTAAGATTAAAGCGTCCAATAGAAGCCTATGGAGATGGTTGATATTGCACCCTTGCTGACTCTGTATAAAATCAGAGTCAGGCACTACGACTACTCCTATTGCCTGTCCCTCCTCTGCTACCTCTCTATTTTGCTGGATTCCTGGAATTAATATTGACTCATAGTCACACTTATTAGATAGACGTAAAATTGATAATTTTACTGCTGGTGGATGATAAGAATATTGAAATACGAGAAATGTTTGGATCAGCAAGACGACAAACTGCAAGGAAAATACGAGGCAATCAGAATAAACCTTCAGGCGTAAACAAACATCCCTGCAGGTAGATGGAGGCTGGGGGTGGGGGCTTGTTGGGAAAGGTTTTCATAAAAAGTCAATCTGGTCTCATATTCTGTACGTAAATCTGAGACACACCTTTTAGCATGATATGTTACAGTTCGTATATTTAGTATTATTTTGTGGTTGCCCATCACCCATTTCGTATGATATGTTATGAACTACAATTTCTATTATATGTTACGAATTCGCAAAACGTACAATATGTTGCACATTTTTGTAACATACAATATGTTACGAATTTTCAAAACGTATGATTTGTTACAAATTCTAGGTAGGTGGCTAATGTTAGCTAGCTAGCTAACGTTAGCTAGGCTAGGGGTTAGGGTTAAGTTTAGGAGTTAGGTTAAAGGGTTAAGGCTAGGGTTATGGGAAGGGTTAGCTAACATGCTAAGTAGTTGCAAACTAGCAAAAAAGTAGTAAGTAATTTAAAAGTTGCTAACTAGCTAAAATTGTCCGTGGTGAGATTCAAACTCGCAACCTTTTGGTTACTAGACATTCTCATTAAGCCTACCCATCCACCCCGAACAGCCCCCCTACTTTCGTTTTTGCATTAAGTAACCATCTGTCTTTTGTAACCATTCCAAACGTATCAATTTGAGTGTCCCGGATTTATGTTTACTATGTTAAGTGTAGTCTATGAGACCAGGCTGAAAATGTCTCTGTCTCCTTTAGACAAACTGAAATAGAATACTAGTATCAGACCTTCCACCATATTTTTTTAAAATTTTATTTCACCTTTATTTAACCAGGTAGGCTAGTTGAGAACAGGTTCTCATTTGCAACTGCGACCTGGCCAAGATAAAGCATAGCAGTGTGAACAGACAACACAGAGTTACACATGGAGTAAACAATTAACAAGTCAAAACACAGTAGAGAAAAAAGGGGAGTCTATATACAATGTGTGCAAAAGGCATGAGGTAGGCGAATAATTACAATATTGCAGATTAACACATAAAGGATAGCCCACAGTCTTTATGCTAAATATTGTTGACCGAGAGGCACATTTGCAGTAGATTAAGGCCTTTAACCAATCAATGTATTAATTATGTGCTTGCTAGGAAATAAAGACCCTGGGAAAATGCATTACATGCCAAAAACATTTAATCAACATCATCCACACATCATTGTATTACGCTAATCCTGTCAATCACGTATGCAGCTACACCACACTGTATAACACTACTGCTTACCGTAATAGAGGATAAGATGATTATGGCTATATTGTAAGAAATGAGAACAAAATGGAGACCAGCGTGTAAACCTCACTCCAATAAACAGAATTCCACATCAAGCTCCAACTCTGCAGTTGACTGAATCAATGCAATTCCAGTTGTGCTGATCTTGCAGTCTGTGCCCCTTCCCCCATCCCTGCACCCCCCTCTCCCTGCGCAGGTCTACCCATCCTAACACATTAGCAGCAGCAGCCATCACACAATCAAGACAAGCTACTGTATGAGATGTCAGCCCAATTTGTTTTCCTTTTTCCAGCAACGTCACATTAGCTGGGTGGATATACCCTTGAGCTAAATCCAAGTTCACACACAGAGGCAGTGAGCTGTTGGGCAGAAACGGGCTCCATTGTCAGAATTATTGAGACAGCTGCAGACATGTAACCAGCAGAACATGATTAATGGTTAGAAATGGTTGTTTCATTGTTGTTTTTGGAACTCCTTCAACATAATAAAATGTGGGGATGTAGCAGTATATACAGTTAAAGTTGGACGTTTACATACACCTTTGCCAAATACATTTAAACTCAGTTTTTCACAATTCCTGACATTTAAAAATTCCCTGTCTTAGGTCAGTTTGGATCACCACTTTATTTTGAGTAGAGAGAATTATTTATTTCAGCTTTTATTTATTTCATCACATTCCCAGTGGGTCAGAAGTTTTAGCTACTCAATTAGTATTTGGTAGCATTGCCTTGCAATTGTTTAACTTGGGTCAAATGTTTCGGGTATCCTTCCACAAGCTTCCCATAAATTGGTTGAGTTTTGGCCCATTCCTCCTGACAGAGCTGGTGTAACTGAGTCAGGTTTGTAGGCGATCCTAGCTCGTACATTCCTTGCCTCCTGCAGCAAAGCAACCCCACAACATGATGCTGCCACCCCCATGATTCACGGTTGGGATGGTGTTCTTCAGCATGCAAGCCTCCCCCTTTTCCCTCCAAACATAACGATGGTCATTATGGCCAAACAGTTCTATTTTTGTTTCATCAGACCAGAGGACATTTCTCCAAAAAGTACAATCTTATTCCCCCATGTGCAGTTGCAAACCGTAATCTGGCTTTTTTATGACGGTTTTGGAGCAGTGGCTTCTTCCTTGCTGAGCGGCCTTTCAGGTTATGTCGATATAGGACTCGTTTTACTGTGGATATTGATACATTTATACCGGTTTCCTCCAGCATCTTCACAAGGTTATTTTCTGTTGTTCTGGGAATGTTTTGCACTTTTCACACCAAAGTACGTTCATCTCTAGGAGACAGAATGTGTCTCCTTCCTGAGAGGTATGACGGCTGCGTGGTCCCATGGTGTTTATACTTGAGTACTAATGTTTGTACAGATGAACGTGGTACCTTCAGGCGTTTGGAAATTGCTCCCAAGGATGAACCAAACTTGTGGAGGTCTACAATTTTTTTCTGAGGTCTTGGCTGATTTCTTTTGATTTTCCAATGATGTCAAGCAAAGAGGCACTGAGTTTGAAGGTAGGCCTTAAAATACATCCACAGGTACACCTCCAATTGACTCATATGATGTCAATTAGTCTATCAGAAGCTTCTAAAGCTATGAATCATTTTCTGGAATTTTCCAAGCTGTTTCAAGGCACAGTCAACTTAGTGTTTGTAAACTCCTGACCCACTGGAATTGTGGGTCAGTGAATTGTAAGTGAAATAATCTGTCAATAAACAATTGTTGGAAAAATTACTTGTGTCATGCACAAAGTAGATGTCCTAACCGACTTGCCAAAACTATAGTTTGTTTTACAAGACATTTGTGGAGTGGTTGAAAAATGAGTTTTAATGACTCCAACCTAAGTGTATGTGAACTTCTGACTTCAACTGTACAAGGAAAATAAAACCACTGAAAAATTGGGTCCTGATTCAATTATGAGTGCACCAGATCATTCAAAAGAATCACATTTCAGTATTATCTCACGCTTCTCTAACAACCCCATACTGTTCTGAACCACACATATATGACCCCATAATATGTAGCTTTATCGGCACCTACTCGTTATTATAAAACACAAATGTTATTAAAAGCCTGTCAATAGTTCAATTATCCAAGGTCCATCAGTTAATTAAACATATAATCGACCATCTAAGGAGTAATGATAGCAATCCCATTACCCATGAATCCATCCGACGGGGCACATCCACCATTTGACCCCCCCGTGGATGGACTGGCCTCAGTAACAGGGTCAGAGTTTATCCTCTGGACTCTCTATTATTGGCAAAAGATCTGATCTGATTGGTCAACAGACCAATTAGTTGCAAAATATCAGATTTGCGCTGCCTGTGCAAACACAGCCCAAGAAAACTAGACAACATAAAAGCAATTATTGCGTACCTCTGAATTTGTTATTTCACATTACTGGTGACAACATATCACACACCTTATTTGAAATCCCCACTTTTCTCATTGAAAATTTAATCCACTCTCTTCTCAATCCCTTTATCCCTGCACTATCCACCATGCCTCTGTATACATATAAAGGCTATCACTAACCTTTGGACTTACCTTAATAGCTGATCATTTAAAAGCCTGCTGAAACAAACAGACGGGCTATGGATTGCAAGGCAAATCAATGCCTGGATCAATGGAAGACAGATCGATACATGGATAGAGCTGTTGAAATAGACACCAGAGGAGGTGTCACACAGAACACACACAGAATACGCTGTCTAGTTGCTTTGGCTGAAACGATGGCTGGATTTCCTGCACTTTGAGTCATTACAAAATGAAAGTACATGCATGTACTGTATTGTGTGTGTGTGTGTGTGTGTGATAGTAACTGAATGATCTAGTGTTTCTTGCCAACCAATGTGATCCAAGTATCCTGGTCTCACTGAGCGAAGGAGCCCACTGGGCACAGACGTCAGTTCAAAGTCTAGTTTGGAATTTACATTAGGTTGACTTGTCAACTAACGTGAATTCAACATGAAATCAATCAGAAATTACCCCCAGTCATTGGATTTAGGTTAAAAGTTGGATGAAATACAATATTCCCTTACATTGATGAATTTTTGCAGGTCCAAAAATAGTTGATTCAACAACATCATAATACATTTATGGGTTTAAATGATGTGTAAACAACATTGATTCAGCTAGTTTTGCCCAGTGTGGAGGTTGACACAAACAGATGGCATGTTTAAATATTGTTCTAGTTCATCTTTGTTACAATAAAACGTGCTGTCCTAGTGAGTGTTACTAACTAACTGACTCATGTCTCTTTGTGCAAGGCCTTGTCTGTGGGATTCCATGGAATGACCAGAAGTGTGTGACTCGGGTTGGGTCAAGGTACTGTTGGCCAGGTTGACTCACCATTACTCTGACTGTGTGACATCCTATGCCAGGTTTTAGAGGTCTCAAACATGGTTGTTCACTGTCAGCAAGTGTGTATCTGCAGAACCAGAGCCAGCACTTCCACGACAGCAAGGACAACAGAAACATTACAACCGTTGCCACTTTAGCGGGCATTCTCCTGGTGCTTACTGTACCTAATTACAAATAAAAATGTAGTAACTTCAAAATATGTAAAATATAAGCCTACGTATGGTTTTCCCAACACTACAGCTGTTTCACATAGGCTCTTACTATAAATCATTGGTGAATAGCTGATTAAAGGGTGCTGCAGAGGAGCAGCTGGTCTAAAAATAGCAGTCATGCTGTTGTTGGACAGTCTGTAAATGCAGAGCATGCAGTTAGCACAGAGAGTCTATCAACAATACCATCCGCCTGCGTTACTATAGTGTGTCATCAGCATTTGAGACCAGGAAGTGACAACATTTCATGCATCTGAACCACAATACATGCCACTCTATCTTACTCACCCATCGCAAACAACCATAGAACGACAACATTAAACCTGACTACATGCTTTAGGCTCGCTTCATTTTCCAATGACTTGAACATTTATTATCTATGTTTTGGAGCCCAAGGCAGAACACTCCCAATCCAGGGCAATGACTCGCCCTTGCACTCCCTCATGGAAAACAAAGCAGAGATGGCATTACAAACAGGATTAATCGTGACAGGGGACAGTCAAACAAAGCAGGATTCAGCCAACTGAGCAGGTTTTTATCAGTGTTTATATGTCAGGGTGTTTTAACAGTTAGTAGCCTTCTGAAATGAAATGCTTAGACCAAGTTATTCAGGCTGATACCAGATAAGAAAGAAAGAGAGAGAAAGAGAGAGAGAAAGAGAGAGAAAGTGTGTGTGTGTGTGTGTGTGTAGAGAGAGAGGGAGGGATAATTGGTTAAACATGCAGTAAAAATACAGATGAAATTTAGTGGCAATTGCAAAATACAGAGTGATGCCTGTGGGAATGTCCATACTGTAGCTCACAGTCTGGCCAACTAGAGGTCAAGCAATCAACAGCTAATCTCATCAAAAGTGTTCAGGGTAATTGAGAGGTTTACTTTGGCCATCAGGAGAGCCATTTTATGTCTGTCAAATTAAATAAACATTACACAAGCAGGGTAAACCAGATAGTTGTGGCGACCAGAAACGGCCTTAATTTAGGTTTACAGTATAAACCCCAAATTTGAAATGGGTATTAAAACAGTTTGAGTAAAATTGCACAGAGGATGAGTGTACATACCTTGCTGTGCTCTCTTCAAATCCCCCTCTAATGAATGTCATTGCAAATGTGTGACTTAGACGACAGAGAGAAGAGCAGCTAATACCTCAGCACCCAGGCACCAAGGGAGCGTATATACATCTACAGGGAGATGGAAACCAATCCAATAATCAATGGGGATGGCTGTTACTGTCTGTCTCACCCCCATCATTGCTGTTCAATAAGAGATCAGTGGGGGGTGGACAGGGTGGGGTTGGTACTGAGATACTTGACAAAGTAAAAGACAAGGGAACTTCTCTTATTCCTAAAGATTCCTGCAAAAGAGTGTGTGAACTTACACTGTTGATGTTATGAGTGAGAGGAATTCCCTAGCACACACGCGCAAACACTGTGCACCTTATCTGACCAATGAAACCAGAAATGAAGAATTGTGACCTATCGGACACAAAAAGGTTCATTCACAAAGCATTAGTATGCCTGGCATGCATGCATCATGTCTGCCTCAGTTATAGATTGAAAACAGTGATTATACAGGAGATTGAGATGTTGCTTTAAAAAAAAAAAAACGAGCACAATGTTAATTCTCATTTACATAATTGTGATTCAAGGTAATAGACAATGGTATACTCTTAGTTACAAATCGGATTATATTTTAATTCAATTTGTGTCGGGACACAACGTTACACCTCCTGTCAGACACTATGACAGCCAAAATGACATTACCCAGCATGCACCAGGAAAGATTCTGCCCTCCTGGGATTAGAGAAATGACCTAAAGAGGACATGTAAAAGGACTCTAATTGTCATTTACCTGAGATTTAAAAAATCTGTCAATTTAGAAAGAAGTTAAGATCCAATGATTGTGTACAAATTGCAGTGTTTTTCTCCATCGGAATAAATTACTACAGTAGCTGGTCATTCTGAAAATGCATGTATCAATGGACTGTTGTGGTAACCAGACAAAAGAAACGGTCCTCGAGTTTTTAGACAAATTGGAGACAGACACAATAGACCACAACATACAGTATGTAATGTTGATATAAACAAGGATAGAGCTCTCTCTGGTGGCAGAGACACGGTACTGTTGATGAAATGAGCCATTAGGAAGATCCCTTTAACCCCACACGATACCTGTTTCAGACAGCACTCACTCTTGGTTTTAGTCATTAGTAACTTAGAAATGATAGATCATTATAGTAGTTCATAATGAATGCTTTGATTGAACATGGTCAAACTTTGAGAGTCACAACTTCTACCCCCAAGCCATAAGACTGCAAAATATTAATTCGACTGCGAAATAGTCTGGGTAACCATTTCATGAACTATCTGCACTAACTCTATCTTGCACTGACTTTATGCACACTCACAAGACTATACACAGTGTGTACAAAACATTACAAACACCTTCCTAATATTGAGTTGCACCCCCTTTTGCCCTCAGAACAGCCTCAATTCGTCAGGGCATGGACTCTACTAGGTGTCAAAGGCGTTCCACAGGAATGCTTCCTGCAGTTGTGTCAAGTTGGCTGGATGTCCTTTGGGTGGCGGACCATTCTTGATACGCACAGGAAACTGTGGAGCATGAAAAACCCAGCAGCGTTGCAGTTCTTGACACAAACCAGTGCATCTGGCACCTACCTCGTTCAAAGTAACTTAAATATTTTGTCTTGCCCATTCACCTTCTGAATGGCACATACAGCACACTATATATACACACAGACACTGCACACACACACCGACAACACAAATACACATACACACTTTTACACTCATCAATCATATGCTGCTGCTACTCTGTTCTCTATTTTACTTTTATTATTATCTATCCTGATGCCTAGTCACTTTTCCCTGCCTTCATGGACATACTGCATGTCCCTCAAACACCTTGTACCCCTGCACATTGATCTGCGACTGGAATTCTCTGTATATAGCTCAATTTTTTTCCTCGTGTTACTATTTTTATTATTATTCTATTTTAGAACTGCATTGTTGGGAAGGGCTCGTAAGCTAGCATTCCACGGTAAAGTCTACCTGTTGTATTCAGTACATGTGACAAATCAATTTTTGATTTGAACTGTGAAGAGACTGGCTTTCACTACCTGAATTGCTTATCAAGAGCCAGTTCACAGCCTACTGTTAATTTCAATCTTTGAATGCCTGTCTTTCCTGTCAAAGTACTAAAACAAACAAATTATTATAATAGCAGCCTATCAGTCTTTGAAAATAGGATATACTTGCAATTGAAAAGTAATTCAATTATAGACTAAATGATATACATTTCATTCATACTGTCACTGTGTAGCAGGATATGCAAATCAAATCAAATGTTATTGGTACCATATACATATTTAGCAGATGTTATTGCGGGTGTAGAGAAATGTTTCTTAAAATGTTATTTCCGGCTGTATGTATTAATGGAAAAGACTTATGAGCTAATAATGTGAGAAATAACACACACACACACGCTAAAACAAATACTGCAAAGTTGCTTAGGAGCCATGAACAGGGCGACCATGTCTATCGACGCCATCTTGCCATGAAGATGCTATTTACAAATGAGTAAAAACCTAAAAGGCAACGAGCACTACGCTATGGAGCCCCTGCCACTTTTTTCATTACAAACACATTGGTTGTCTTACAGCACCCAATTAGAATCTCATGTATTTCTCTCACAATACATCCAGTGCATTTACTCACAGATCAAATCCCTTAGGTTGGGACCATTTGCATAAATTAATAGAGTGGGTTCTGATATGCTGCCCTGTGGGGGATGAATATACAAGCCTGAAAGTGAGTTGGTAAAATGGCTGCCTTATTTTGGGAAAGTAAATTGAGCCTGCTGGCTTCTAAATAAACAAAATACAAACTGATTTTTTGCTGTTAATGTCTTTTTCATTGTTATTACCACAATAATACAGTCATATTTTATGGAGATTCTAGTTATGAGGCAATAGGCCTACAGTGATAATGTTCGCCACAGTTCGCAAAATAATGAAGGGGTGTTATCATACTTGTAGGCAACTCTACGCCATCCAATGTATTCCTTTTGTAAAATTGCCTAAACTATATCCAAAGTATCTACAAATAAATGGGAAATCCCAAACAATAAACTGGTTTATAACTTCAGACTTCAATCTTGGGACACAGTTTAACCCATAGTGCCCGTCACGGTGTCCATCCTGAATGTGGCTAAATATTACTCACACAAAAACTCTGAGTAACACATTTGAGGGCGGCATTTTCTTAAAGGAGCCAAGATCTTGGCTCGATCATCTCAGGACCTTTGTGCTCAGATGAGAAAAAAAACAACATGTTCCTGCCAAACCCAAATGGCACTCTGAACTATGGCAGTATAGTACAAGGCCTTATACATATGATGTAATATTGGACATACATTAGTGTAATATTTGTATTGTTATTGTGTCATTACTTCATTTGTGCTGTTGCTTAGCTTCCTTTGACATATACTCGGAAAATATTTGCTGGATGAATGTCTACCACATGCAAAGTGGCCCACACCACACCCAGCTGTTAAATTGAGACCAGTGGCAGAGGGTGCCAATACACCCAACCACCACACAATGGCTAATAGATATTGTATAGCAATCAATCAATAAGATAACTACATAAACACAATATTCTGATGAACGAGACTTAAAGTGCTTTTGCCCTCAACATGATTATTCATAAAAATGTAAGTGATTCCACTGTCACTTGTTGGTTCATTTCCATAGTGATCACGTCGCATAATATAACGATCAGCAATTTCATGAAAAGCAGCATTAAGAAATGGTCACTGGTTTGAAGTACTCATTATGGGGATGGGACAGTGTAAAAGTATTAAGAAAAGTGATGACTGAAAACAGATAATATAAATCAAGTACTCCTTTATTTCCATGTGTCAGCAATGAAGTACATCAATCGATATCATAAAACCTATACTTTCTCAGTACTCAGGTTAAGTTAGACTGCATGTTAGAATCCAGCATAATTAAGTTTAGTTACAGCAGACAAAATGGCTCACTTAAAATTGCCATAAAATATCAATTTATGAAATTGTACTTAGTGTTTCTCAAATGAATCATTGGACAATCATGGTTCAATAAAATATTTTCATAAAAACTATACAGATTGTGTCTTATTGCACAATGTCCGTGCTTAAAAACGTACCATTTCGTGGCAAAAATGGTCAAGGCAAATGACAGTCTATCTGTGGCCGATCTCTTGCCATTTCATGTCAATTTCTAGTAGTCATGTTCAAACAGGGTTGAAAGAAAGGGGACAGGTTGACAATAACAAGAGGAAGGCTGCATCACAATAACACATACTCTACATAGCCAAAAGTATGTGGACACGTGCTCGTAGACTCTCTCATTCCAAAATCATGGGCTTCAATATGGTGTTGGTCCCCCTTTACTGCTATAACAGCCTCCACTCTTCTGGGAAGGCTTTTCATTAGATGTTGGAACATTACTGCGGGGACTTGCTTCCATCCAGCCACAAGAGCATTAGTGAGGTCAGGCACTGACGTTGGGCAGCTGGGCCTGGCTCGCAGTCGGCATTCCAATTCATCACAAAGGTGTTCAATGGGGTTGAGGTCAGGACTCTGTGCAGGCCAGTCAAGTTCGTCCACACGGATATTATCAAACCATTTCTGTATGGACCACCCCTTGTGCATGGGAGCATTGTCATGCTGAAACAGGAAAGGGCCTTCCCCAAACTGTAGCCACAAAGTTGGAAGCACAGAATCATCTAGAATGTCATTGTATGCTGTAGCGTAAGATTTCCCTTCACTTGAACTAAGGGGCCTAGCCCGGACCATGAAAAACAGCCCCAGACCATTATTCCTCATCCACCAAACTTTACAGTTGGCACTATGCACTCATGCAGGTAGTGTACTCCAAACCCAGATTTGTGAGCTTTACACCACTCCAGACGATGCTTGGAATTGTGCATGGTGATCTTGTGTGTGACTGCTCGGCCATGGAAACCCATTTCATGAAGCTCCCAATGAACAGTTCTTGTGCTGGTGTTGCTTCCAGAGGCAGTTTGGAACTCGGTAGTGAGTGTTGCAACAGATTTTGACATGCTACGTGCTTCAGCACTCTACGGTCCCGTTCTGTGAGCGTGTGTGGCCAACCACTTTTACGGCTGAGCCGTTGTGGAAACGTCTAGAAACAACTTCACAATAACAGCACTTACAGTTTTTACTGGAGCAGCTATAGCAGGGCAGAAATGTAATGAAATTACTTGTTGGAAAGGTGGCGAAAGTCACTGATCTCTTGAGGATGGGCCATTCTACTGCCAATGTTTGTCTATGGAGGTTGCTTGGCTGTGTGCTAGATTTCATTAACCTGTCAGCAACGGGTGTGGCTGAAATAGCCGAATCCACCAATTTGAAGGGGTGTCCACATCCTTCTGGCCATGTAGTGTACTTTCTAAATCTTAAGACTAAGGAAGAATAAGCCTCAGATATTTCATATGGCCCTTTAAACCCATTTGTTTCAGGCAGTGTATACCTACGAAACACAGAACCCTTTCCACAACACCCATCATCTCCAAGGCCCTGCAGCTCAATAAGTTATTTTATTGTAAACATCTGGCCCTTGGCCAAGGGTCCATGCCCACACTGTCCATCAGCAGGCCAGGGTTATGCCCCTGCCTCTGTTCCCACTCTTTCTGGGACTTGCATGCTCTATGCAGCCCGGGCCCCAGGGCCATGTTGGTGAGGTCTACTAGCTCACGGCGGTGGGACAGCATGGTCCCCATGTGCTCCAGCTTGGAGCGGATGTTGGAGTAGTGATACTGACGCTCTTTGGTCAGCTTGTGGAAGCACTCCCTCAGGTTCCCATCGGGGGGCGAGGTACAGTGACGGATTGCAGGGCGACGGTCCACCCCATGGGGGGCGAGGTGCTGCCTGGGGGAGGTAGAGATGGAATCTGAGGAGGCAGCTTCATTCTGGATGTTGTCGGTCTGGTTATTGGTGGTGGCAAAGTGGGTAACTGTAGCCTTGTTGGGGGAGAGAAGGTTAGTGTACCGAGTCAGATCTGTCTGCACTCCACTGTCCACCGTGGTGAAGCTGGTCTGGGTGGAGACATGACAAGGAGTGACGAGGGGTGTGACCAGCACATCCACTGCTGCTGTAACAGTGGCAGGGTCACCTGTAGGCAGGCACTGGGCAGCACTTCCAGACAGGATCTCCTGCATGTGCTGCTGCTCCATCCAGTCTTCCCCTATGGTGGAGGAGTCTGAGACCGGGCTGCTCTTATGGCCCCTCGCCCCAGTGTCCTCTCTGGGGGGCAGCACTGCCACAGCCTGGGCCCGGCTGGGTGTGCTGGTCAGACAGACAATTTTGTCCAATACTTCCAGACAGACAGACTCGACTGGGGGCCTTTCTCTGGCCGGCTGAGGGGATGACGTGACGGGGAGTTTGATGAGCAGGTGGTCGTAGATGCGACTGATTCGGGCACTGGCTGGGCCCCTGGTAATAACAGGCATGGACTGAGCATACAGGATGCGGAACTCCTCATCAAAGTTCTCAGTGATCTGGCCAGACAACTCAATCAGGTTGCTGCTGTTTAGTTTACCATCAGTCCAATTGAACCTAAGAATTAACCAAAATGCTTTACTGTTGTATACCCCATTTCAGTCAAATAAGGATGGCTACATCACTTACAGTAGCTTGATTCATACAAGGGGAAAGTATTTAGTAATGTTTTATTGCTTGGGACGTTTTTCAATGCTATACTGTATAATGCCTTGTTAGTAAAGCAGGAAGTCTTTACCTGTAGGAGCCTGTAGCCACTCGGTTCCCATCAATCAACATGAACCGTTCATGTACCTTTCCAGTAATCTTGGCCCCTGATCTCATGAAGTACGTACCACCAGTTATGGTCCTCACTCGCATTTGCTTTAATGAGGAATGAAACAAAAACAGAATGAAATACAAGCCAGTCACTGGTCACTTATAAAACATGCAGACAGCATGATCATGCTACTAAGTAAGTCATAAACAAGCCATGTTTCCATTGATCATGAAAACAATGCATTATATGACCATCAGTTTCATTTTATTGAACCTTTACTTAACTAGGTATGCATTGAAACTGTAATCATGGCTTATCGGAGATACGACACAAAGGTGGAGTCATCACACCCACATACCAGAAGCTCGTCCAGGCGCACATTGATGTTGTTGCACATTTTGAGGAATGCGGGAACACAGGAGTGTTCCAGCAGGATGTAGACTGGAACTCTGTGCTGCGTGCACGCCTCTTGAAGATCCTTGAATATGTCCAGGTCTGTCAGAGTCTGTCACTATGGCAATCACCTGTAATGGTACATCAATCATTGGTTAGTCAAAGCACCATTCAGGTCCGGTTTACAATTTTAAAGAGGCTGCTCTTCTGACTTACTATTTGTGAGGCAGGGTCACTCTGAATGGGCTCTTATACCTGCTGGTGCCCAAAAACCAGGTCTTAATCAAACATTAAGGAAAAAAAACACTGAGCCAACTCCTTTATTGGCCACACTTTCTCTGTCATGTGTACTTAAATGATCCTCGCTTGCAGTCAACTGTGGTCTGTTGCCATTGCAATCATATGTAAATGCTTGGTCAGCAAACAAATGAGTGTCTCTGACAGGGACAATCAGGCTCATTGTGAGGTGCTTTTAGAACTCCTGCTGAGTTCATGTTCTCCAGAAGCAGGTTAGAAAATTGTTGCAACGATGTTAGCATTTCTTGATAAAATTGTATTTTCTAGTGCCCTCTCAGGGATAATAACTCAATAGCGTACAGATCAAGGGCCCTTTGGGGCATTTTCTAAATTGTTATTCTCAAACTGATGCTGCGCAACTATAAGGCCTGAAGCAGAGAGAAATTCAATTTACTGCAACTCAAACCTGATTTCTCCACTTTAGCTGTAAACATACCTACAGCGCACCTGCACGCATAGGCAGATCAACACCCAAGGCTAAGCACGAAAAAAAGAGCACACAAACATTGTGAAAAGCATGTTCAGACACATTCATTGATGTACTATTACTGTAGGTGCTCCTCTGAACCACAGACTTGGTAGTTTGGAGCCTTTTCTTCATTCTCTTTTCTGGAACGTCGACTCATCGGGATGGTAAGGAAACTGCATCAAACTGACAGTTCCAACATGTCCAGAAATGTATTGAGGTTGAACATGTGACTAACATTAATGGGGTTCTTTCTTTTGTCTGACCTTTATGAGCAAGTATCTACTGCTCTTCAAAATGGGTAATATCGTTTTCTATAAGCATCTGTGAATTATAAAGGAGGGGGAAAAACTATGCTTTTGAGAAGCTGAACATCAAACCGTATAAAGGTTCATCCAGACCTCACAAATATTTATATACGAGACCTTGTCAATCACCCAGGGAGCACCGTCCGACTCCAACCTCCAGGGATGTTGAAAAGACATACAAATTTGGTCCGTCCATTCTGGCCTTGATTTCAATGACCACAGATGTTTTTTTGGACCGGACTCGATTTAGCCCAAACCAAACATAGGCGTCAGCTAACAATTTTTAGATTGGTAAATTAGTCTAGCCTACGATCTAACCTTGTAGTAAACATGGCCGAATACCACCGGTTACGTGCCAAGGTGACCTCTGACCTCCAGGGTGCATGGCATTGATTTTGTTAGTCACTCTTACTAAGATATCATTAACATGGCATAAGTCAATGCAAAATGTGCAGAATTGCCAACAGCTTTAAAACATAAATAAATGTTTCTCCACCCCAAAATGAGTAGAATATTTAAAAATGTTCTCTCCGCCCCATTGTAAAATGTGTAGAACTGCAAAAAACTTGCTTTAAAAACGGAGAAATCAAGTCAGGGTCTCAACTTACTGTTGTGAGTCATAATAGTTGAACACACAATGTGAAAGTTTGAAATTTGATTGTTTCTCAGCAATTTCTCGATTGTTATGTCAGTCACTCAATTAGCCATGTCAGCTAACAATGTTTAGATTGGTAAATAAGACTAGCCAGCTATCTAAACCAAATCTCGCTTAAGAGGGCCCATAAAAGGCTAGAGCCGGCCCTGCATGGCTGGTTTGAATTTTACATTGGAGGTGTGCCAAATTCAGGCAAATACAAAATGGGTCCTTCCATACATGCCTATAACATTAATATGTATCACTAAACAACACACATAAAACTCAACACGTGGTATGCCTATTGGTGACCATTTTAATATTCTGTTCATTTATTACCTCCTTGGCACTTTTGATCATTCTTCTCGCAGCTTCCTTACAACTATAGATGCATTCCCCATAGCTGGGTTGGAAGTGTGCGACAGCGCGAGTGACTCCTCGGTAAGAGCCCGATGTAAAGGCGGGCCAGCCGATTTCCAACAGCGGTGGCTCCACGTCTGAGACCTCTGGGAAGTAAGTCACCGAGGAGCAGTCCATGGAGCTACTTACCGACTGCTCAATGATCACGTCTTCACCCTGAAGGGACACACAGCGTGGGACCGCCGCAACACGGCCAATCTGTTTGATCTCGTCATCTGAGAGAAAGTTCGGAATTTGTTCTTTTTTTAGAAAATCCAGAAAGGAATCAACTCCACCTGAAATAAGCTCCTCTAACGCTAATCGGTGCTTTTCGTTGTACAACTCCTGTACATTCAAATAATTTCCCTGTCTTGTTGACGGCCACCTTTCAGGTGAATCGTCCAAACATTGCGATTGAGCCATAATGTTACTATTTAGAATATGCAGTAACCATTCAATTAAGGGATCCTCCTATACGTGTGGAACAATGTAGCTAGAAAAAGCACATTTGTATTTTGCGTTGAACTCAGTTCCGGCCCATCCGTAGTAGGCATTGGTTACTCGAAAGTTGTGCAACCAGACTTGTGTACACAGGCCTGCGCTTTAGAGCGCTCTGCTAAACGCGCTCGCTCATTGGCCAGCAGTTTGAATTTGAAGCCAAACAAACCCCAGTATCCAGTATCCACTTTCAAATCACGACCCCAAATTCCCGGACTACCGTAGTATATGGCAGGCTATATTTTGACACGACGGCCTATAGGTAGGCCTGCCCTAAAGTACTGTATATCATATGGTGATAAAAAAATAAGCAAAAGCCTATTTGCCTGAACTTACCATGACATTGACGTTTTCAGTTTTTAAAATTAAACCAGGTAATCATTACCGCAGTTAACCATGTGTGCTATCAAGTTAAGTTAGTTGTGTTATCAAGTAACTGATCATGTCTAGGGAGACCACATTTAAAATACCCAAATGCGGGACAACAGGGCGATTTAGGCGGGATATTCATATAGTCTACATGAATAATGTTTTAGGATGCATTATTTTTTATTTATTTTATTTCACCTTTATTTAACCAGGTAGGCCCAGTTGAGAACAAGTTCTCATTTACAACTTTGACCTGGCCAAGATAAAGCAAAGCAGTGCGACAAAAACAACAACAGAGTTACACATGGGATAAACAAACATACAGTCAATAACAAAATACAAAAAATCTATGTACAGTGTGTGCAAATGTAGTAAGATTAGGGAGGTAAGGCAGTAAATAGGCCATAGAGGCGAAATAATTACAATTTAGTGTTAACACTGGAGTGATAGATGTGCAAGTAGAGATACTGGGGTGCAAATGAGCAACAACAAAAAAAGAACAATATGGGGATGTTGGGTGTGCTATTTAAAGATGGGCTGTGTACAGGGACAGCTCTGACAGCTGATGCTTAAAGTTAGAGAGGGAGATATAAGTCTCCAGCTTCAGTGACTATTGCAATCCGTTCCAGTCATTGGCAGCAGAGAACTGGAAGAAAAGGCGGCCAAAGCAGGTTTTGGCTTTGGGATGACCAGTGAAATATACCTGCTGGAGCGTGTGCTACAGGTGGGTGTTGCTATGGTGAACAGTGAGCTGAGATAAGGCAGGGCTTTTCCTAGCAAAGACTTATAGATGACCTGGAGCCAGTGGGTTTGGCAACAGATATGAAGCGAGGGCCAGTCAACAAGAGCATACAGGTCGCAGTGGTGGGTAGTATATGGGGCTTTGGTGACAAAACAGATGGCACTGTTATACACTACATCCAATTTGCTGAGTAGAGTGTTGGAGGCTATTTTGTAAATGACATTGCCGAAGTCAATGATCGGTAGGATAGTCAGTTTTACGAGGGTATGTTTGGCAGCATGAGTGAAGGAGGCATTGTTGCGAAATAGGAAGCCAATTTTAGATTTAATTTTGGATTGGAGATGCTTAAAGTGAGTTTACAGTTTAACCAGACACCTAGGTATTTGTAGTTGTTCACATATTCTAAGTCAGAACTGTCCAGAGTAGTGATGCTAGTCGGGTGGGCGGGTGCGGGCAGCAATCGGTTTAAGAGCATGCATTTAGTTTTACTAGCATTTAAAAGCAGTTGTAGGCCACAGAAGGAGTGTTGTATGGCATTGAAGCTTGTTTGGAGGTTTGTTAACACAGTGTCCAAAGAAGGGCCAGATGTATACAGAATGTTGTTAGGTGTGTGAATTGGACCAATTTACTGTCCTGCCTGACCATTTTGGAGTAAAATGTAAATATTCGCTTTAGGAATGTAGTGGAGTTATAGTATAGTCAAAAATATAAGTAGTAAAGTAAAGCACAGATACCCCCCAAAACAAATTAAATATACTGAACAAAAATGTAAACTTTAAAATGTCAAAGATTTGACTGAGTTACAGTTCATATAAGGAAGTCAGCCAATTGAAATGAATTTATTAGGTCCTAATCTACAGATTTCACATGACTGGACAGGGATGCATCCATGGGTGGGCTGGGAGGGCATAGGCACACCCATTTGGCAGCCAGGCCCAACCAATCAGAATTGTTTTTTCCCCATAAAAGTGTTTGTTTTTTTACAGACAGAAATACTCCTCAGCACCACCCATACTCCTCTCAGAGGATCCCACAGGTAAAAAAGAGCCAGATGTGGAGGTCCAGTGCTGGCGTGTTAACACGTTGTCTGCGGTTGTGATGCCGGTTGGACGTACTGCCAAATTTTCTAAAATGACATTGGTAGCTTATGGTAGAGAAATTAACATTCAATTCCCTGGCAACAGCTCTGGTGGGCATTCCTGCAGTCATTATGCCAATTGCACACTCCCTAAAAACTGTGGCATTGTGTTGTGTGACAAAACTACACATTTTAAAGTGGCCTTTTATTGTCCCCAGCATAAGGTGCATGTTTACATGTTACGTTTATATTTTTGTTCAGTGTAGCAGGTTACTTTAACATATTTTTTTACTCACGTAGCCTACTTTATAACACCACTGCTAGGAAGGGAGACTTAAAATGGAATTGAGCGAAGTAGCAGAAAACATGTTGAATAAGCAAGTAATGAGCATGGAGAGCCTCACTCACTATTTACTTTCTTTTGTAGCTCTCAGAAGCATGCATTTTGTTAGTGGGGCTTAGCTGGAATTTAGCCCAAAAGGATTTCAGAAATATGATTGGTTGATGATAGGCCTATGACATTGGCCTACATCTTGTCTTGCATTGCACAGAATATCAGATCTCCACAATGATTGGAGAAGTGTTTATCACCAGTCAATTTAGGCTACCACATCCTTATAATTTCTTTCCATAAGCGCAACGAGACAGGTTGGAATGTCTGACTGAAATACAGCGCAAATCAACCATTAAAAAAAATATATGTTGATAAAATCTGGGACATGTGGTCACCCTGATCATGACTGTGTAGCCTTAATCTCTTGTGGACAGACTATACGTAAAGCATCTGACAAATTAGGCCAACGTGTGATTTGAGATTTGGGTTTACCCATTTAATCCCATCGGTCACAATAGTGAAATATTTTTGTTGTACTTTACAGGCTCTAGAGAAGTTAAGTTGTACTTATAAGTAATTTATTATGCATTATTAAGGTATCTAGTATGTTTCAAAGGAGTTGCATATGATTTCTCAAAATGGTCACAAGGCCACAAGCATATCCTCCAAGGTGTACTTTTACAGACGAATTTGGCACCAGAGGTCTATATTGAACAGATTAAAAAACGTAATACATTGTTGAAATGTTAAAATATTTTCTTTGTAAATATAATGTTTAAAGGATCTAGTTAACATACAGTACCAGTCAAAAGTTTGGACACATCTACTCATTCAATGGTTTTTCTTTATTTTTACAATTTTCTACATTGTAGAATAATAGTGAAGACATCAAAACTATGAAATAACACATATGGAATCATGTAATAACCCAAAAAGTTTTAAACAAATCCAAATATATTTTATATTTGACATTCTTCAAATTAGCCACCCTTTGCCTTGATGACAGTTTTGCACAGTCTTGAAATTCTCTCAACCAGCTTCATGAGGAATTATTTTCCAATAGTCTTGGCTGCTTTTCCTTCACTCCAATTCATCCCCAACCATCTCAAATGGGTTGAGGTTGGGGGATTGTGGGGGCCAGGTCATCTAATGCAGCACTCCATCACTCTCCTTGGTCATATAGCCCTTACACAGCCCGGAGGTGTGTTTAGGGTCAAAGTCCTATTGAAAACAAATTATAGTTCCACTAAGCGCAAACCACATGGAATGGCATATCGCAAAATGCTGTGGTAGCTATGCTGGTTAAGTGTGCCTTGAATTCTAAATAAATCACAGACAGTGTCACCAGCAAAGGACCCCCACACCATCACACCTCCTTCTTCATGATTCACGGTGGGAACCACACATGCGGAGATCATCCGTTCACCTACTCTGCGTCTCACAAAGACACGGCGGTTAGAACCAAACATTTCAAATTTGGACTCATCAGACCAAAGGACAGATTTCCACCGGTCTAATGTCCATTACTCGTGTTTCTTGGCCCAAGCAAGTCTCTTCTTCTTATTGGTGTCCTTTAGTAGTGGTTTCTTTGCAGCAATTTGACCATGAAGGCCTGATTCACGCAGTCTCTGAACAGTTGATGTTGAGATGTGTCTGTTACTTTAACTCTCTGAAGCATTTCTTTGGGCTGCAATTTCTGAGGCTGGGTCTTCCTGTCCTGTGGCGGTCCACATGAGAGCCAGTTTCATCATAGCGCGTGATGGTTTTTGCTACTGCACTTGAAGAAACTTTTACGGATTGACTAACCTTCATGTCTTAAAGTAATGATGCACTTTCGTTTCTCTTTATTTATCTGTTCTTGCCATAATATGGTCTTGGTATTTTACCAAATAGGGATATCTTCTGTATACCACTCCTACCTTGTCACAACACAACTGATTGGTTCAAATGCATTAAGGAAAGAAATTCCACAAAATAACTTTTAACAAGGCACACCTGTTAATTGAAATGCATTCAAATCAAATGTATTTATATAACTCTTCGTACATCAGCTGATATCTCAAAGTGCTCTCCAGAAACCCAGCCTAAAACCCCAAACAGCAAGCAATGCAGGTGTAGAAGCACGGTGGCTAGGAAAAACTCCCTAGAAAGGCCAAAACCTAGGAAGAAACCTAGAGAGGAACCAGGCTACCAGGCATTCTAGGTGACTACCTCATGAAGCTGGTTGAGAGAATGCCAAGAGTGTGAAAATCTGTCATCAAGGCAAAGGGTGGCTATTTTGAAGAATCTCAAATATAAAATACATTGGGGCAAAAAAGTATTTAGTCAGCCACCAATTGTGCAAGTTCTCCCCCTTAAAAACATGAGAGCCTGTAATTTTCATCATAGGTACACTTTAACTATGACAGACAAAATGAAACAAAAAATCCTGAAAATCACATTGTAGGATTTTTTATAAATGTATTTGCAAATTATGTTGGAAAATAAGTATTTTGTATATATATGGTTACTACATGATTCCATATGCGTTATTTCATAGTTTTGATGTCTTTATAATTATTCTACAATGTAGAAAATAGTACACATAAAGAAAGTAGGTGTGTCCAAACATTTGACTGGTACTGTCTGTGCCTTTAATTTCCAATACATTGAATCCATGATGCTTGTGGTAGGACTATATCCTAGAGGTCACATTTTTGACCAATGGGAAAATGCATTGGCTCTAACTTATTATATATATTTCATCAGCAGATGATTTCTTTTTTCAGTAGATTGAAGTTGAGTTGGGTTATGAATATACTTGATCAATATCATATAGTCATAGTCTTATCATAGTCTTTACATATGTTTAAATCAGTGATTTTGACTGTTAAACGTCATATTTGGTTATTTCAGTGGGAATCGGCCATGTATAGACCCATACACTGAGTTAGTGTAATAACTTAACAAACATTTTATGTCAATAGGTTTGTTTGTTGCACAATGATAGACCCGGTTTAAGTGAGTTTTGCAGAATAGTCACAAGAGTAGACCTGGTTTGTATGAATGTTGAGACTTGGACACTGGGGCAGACCTGTTTAATGTGAGTATGCCCATGGATTTACCTGGTTTATATGAGTAATGGGGTGTGGGGATACACAAGGCTCATACGGGTAATGGGTCTGGATGAACCTCTATTGCCCATTCAAATCTCTGGTACTAAAAGATTGAATGGGGCAGGGGCACATGTGTTATAGCACTGTACTATGAGTTTATCTATGAAAGTATTACTGTATACAAGTCAGAGGTTGCAAGACTAAGATATGTAAATAACATGGTTGGGGTGTGCAGTGTATAGCTGGATATAGGCTACTGTTGGTGACTTGGGGAATACAGCCATAAGGAAAGTGGGTAACATGGATGAGATAGGCAAGTAACAGGGATGAGGTATATTGGCAAAGGAACTGGAGTCTATGAGTAACAAATAGGGCATTTGGTAGGTTATCCAATAAAAAAAAGCATATTTTGACCAATGGGTATAATCTCAGGTCTCTCTCATAATACATTTCAAATTTATTGGAATTGTTACCCGTGTAGCATATTCAAAATCAGGGTGACTAAATCAATGGAGGCCAGAGGAAAAAATGTGGCCATAAATCAGGAAAATAGCATCGTGTCAGCTAGGCTGGATGCTGAGCGAGAATTAAGGCTTCCTGACAGACTTACTATTGAACTTGTAATTTTTCTTCTCAAATCCAGAGGACATAAAACAATATAGAGATAAGATAGATATTGATTTAGAGACATGACTTGTAGTATTTTCATATTTTAGTATACGTTGTTCATATTAATGCTAAGTTCCTGTTCTTTTTCGAAGACTTCTCACCAAAACAAGTGTACTCAGTGAAATGTCAACGGAGCACTGAGCTTACCTCAAGCTTTTCATTTTCAAAGCATTTGACATTTAATTCAGCTCGTGCCATGCTAATTTTGCTATTTGCGACCCCCTGACACAACGTGGAAGGCGACAACCACAAAATGTAAAATCCTCAAAAGTTTCTATGATAAAGCTGCTAAGCCCTGTCAACAAAGTTTGGTGCTTTGGCTATTATCAGATGTATTAGGTTACGAAATCTGACTTTTGGATATAATGTTAATGATATGTCAGAGAAAGACCCCACTGAACGATTCAGAACATGAATAATCATATTTGTCTTGGTAAAATGTATTTTATAACATATGGAAATGTCATCACTAAAGTTTTCACCGGGTGGACACGCTACATTTAGGGCTAGGCGATGGGTGTATCGGTAGGCTACTTGATTATATCAATATTAGGGTATTGGAATGTGGGTGTTAGGGCATGGGGGTAACAGGGCTGGGGTGTGTTGGTAATTATTTGGGTTTAGGTGTGTGGAAAAGTGGGCTGAGGTATATAGATATTGGGGCTGAGGAATAGGAAAACAAGTCTGTAAATGGTATTATAAGCAGAGCACTTAATTTTACCTTTATTTAACTAGGAAAGTCAGTTAAGAAGAAATTCTTATTTTCAACGACAGCATAGGAACAGTGGGTTAACTGGTCTAGGAACAGTGGGTTAACTGGTCTAGGAACAGTGGGTTAACTGGTCTAGGAACAGTGGGTTAGCTGCCTTGTTCAGGGGCAGAACGGCAGATTTTTACCTTGTCAGCTCGGGGATTCGATCTAGCAACCTTTTGGTTACTAGTCCAACGCTCTAATCACTAGGCTACCTGCCTTCTTTTTTTATGTTCCCATCAATAATAAAACATATATTTTTTAAACATACTTTTTAATATATATATGTATATATATAAGAAAATACATGTTAAGGTTACTAATGGTATACGATTTGCAGTGGCATGTCTGGGAAAAACGTGGGAACAAATGGGTTAACTGAGATTAGTATAGGTTATGCCTGAAAATTCAAAAGATGAAACTCTAGTGTTGTTGACAGTGAAAATAATAATTAACCTCGAAATTCAAATGATGAACGCAATGTGCCTCATATGCCTCTCAATACCACATACTGGATGGAGCCTTCTTTTTTTACACACACAAGTGGCCTATGAGTGACACTAGGCCAGGCTACGCTATATGATGATAAAACTACAAGAACAAGTCTAATTGGCTTACTTATCATGACATTGATTCTTAATATTTAAAATAACACCCAGCATTTATGTTTTAAAGTGATTGACAAGGTCTATGTATTCCTGAATTGAAATCAAAATGTGAAACAGTGGTTTTGGCAATCACCTCGAAATGCAAATGATGGACGCAATGTCCCCATATTGCCACATAATGTGCTTTCTTTTTTACGCACTAGTATAACCAAAGACTATAAGAGCCTGGTCCTTGTTATATAGGTACCTTATTTAACGGACTGGTAAAGTTCGTTTATTGTCGCTCTGTGAACCTATAGTCGGTATAACTGGAAAATGCAAATAGAAATAGGATATGGCGCATCTTCGCGACACATTTGTGAAATGAGCTGTTTACCCCTTTACGCGCGCTTTTCATTAGGCTGAATTGGCCTTGTTGATATTCAGGCCTAATGTCTCATTCATTGAAGTATAATAATTATTCAATACTTTCCCCTTGTATGAACCACTCTCCAAAATACCTATATGGTTAGACAGACACCTTAACACGGGTTACATTGGCAAAACGGTGTGACCTAATTCTTATGTATATTCATTAGGCTATGACTGTTGTTATTAGGCTTACGTGGCAGGTAAGACATTTTCTGATTGGAAATTATGTCAAAATTATTAAGCTACACATTTGGCAAATGCTCAAATACACTCTTACATTTTCAGTAGGCTACTGTTCAAAACTGACCGATCGTTGTTCGTTTCCAATACTTTTGCTTTGTTCAGAGCGCATCTCTCGCGTATACATTCACCGTCCGACCCCCGCCCCTCTCCAACATTTAGATGAAAGGGTTTAGGATTTTGGGTGACGCTTTGAATCACGTGTTCATAGGAAATAGGCTACACTACGTATAATTTTTGTCTGCGTCGTCCAGCCGCCGACCATAGTTGTTTTCTGTCCATACAGTGTGCGAGGAGAGGTAATGTAGCCTACCTTGCTGTGTTCACAGACTGACGGGTTCACGCCAGTTCACCGGGTTCATCTGAGGCGAGGACCCACCCCCTCCTCTCAAAGCGCAACGAACGGAGCTAATCTAATATAATTCATTTCTATATTAATGTCGGATTCCATTTTACTCCGGACCAACTATCAAGGTAATGGCACTTTCCCTTGTACAATAGAATAACTCGTATTATTAGAGTTATAATTCCAGATTGTTTACTCCAATTTTGGCTATAGAATTTTATCTGGCGCTGTAGTCTAGTCTAGGCAGTTTATATGAAGTCGCAAATATATAAAATGGCGACAGTAGGTGGGGGGTGTCGAGTTAGGATTTTGGGGAATATGTTTAATTCTACAGAATGAGCTGAAGATTGTCGCAAGTAAAGAAGAGAGCCAATGTTTCCCAACAGGCTACTGGAGTGAACGAGTTAACTTGCCAGTTTGTTAGTTTCAAGAATGTAGCCTACAACGTTTACTTGCCCTCTCTCGCACGTTACAATGTGACGTTTCTGATGAATTTATTGCACAACGCTGAATAGTTCCCTCTTCTTTTTTGAGTGAGTCAGTGTTGACTATTCCCGCATTTAAGTTTTAAGGACTTTTTATGTGACGAATACATAATCTTATTGGATTTGATGACTGGTAGCATAACTTGGACAACCCAGACGTCCAGCTGGATCTTCTGCAAAAATATGTATTCCTTTTTAATCTATGAATTTTATGGCGACATTAATCGTTCCTTTCAACTCTTAAGTAATGTTTCAATGTTTCATTGAACACATTATTGGTTTTATGTATTGCACAATTGTTTTAATTTCATTTCCCTCAGTCCTCGATACTGTTTTGCTGATAGCTCAGCAATCAACTGCATTTTGGGAGCTGTCATCTTTTGATCTGCCTTTCTTCATGTGTGTCAAACTGTCAGAATATTGCAAGCTGTAAAGTCTTCCTCATGACTCCCATCTCTAAAACAGACAGGACACCCACATTTCTTTAGGTGTCTAGCCAATGAGGTGACCCTGTATAATCAATGCGTTTTCTGTTAGCTGTCCAACATGCCTGTGACACAGCAGGCATTCAGCATGGATCCCAGTGCTGACTAATATTACCTTATCCACTGCTCTGTGTGTTTCTGATGTTCATACACATTATATAGGACAATACGATGGTATCCTACCTCTTGAATGAGCAGCAGAAAATATTCATCCGGTAACTGTCGGTTAAATATTCAACCCTGTAATCAGGGAAATGTGTGAGTGATTCATGCACATGCAATGAGTCAGAGGCATCATACCAATTGGAACGGAAGAAGCATGTCATGCTACCAAGGTATATCAAATATAATGTAAGGTTATTCAATTAGAATAAATATGCAGACACCTAATTTTACCATTAGCGCCCCCTCAAAATTCATAGATGCATGACATATGTTAAATAGGATTATTCCCTTGCTCCAATGCTTGGCAGACGTCTCTCATTACTGACTAATACAAAGCTAGACACGCTAGCTCCCACAGCCTGGCTAGATTCAGCCTGGTCCAGTGAGTGTGTATGTGTAGAGGGTTGCACTCTTCTAGGAGGTTACACTGGGGGAATGTCAATTCCCATTGTGGATCCCTGGGAACGTTCTTCCATCGCTCCTTCTCGGAACTGTTCTAATGAGGCCAGGCATATTGCCTTTTATCCTTATTCCCTGCAATTAGGGATGGCTCACAGTTTTGGCTATGGCCATAACAGAGAGTGTTTGTATACACAGACACAGCGTAATGGACCGAGAGTGCCCACCCCACTCTAAAAAAGAAACGTCCTCGGATGACACTCCTTAGTTACTGTACAAATATACCGCTTTGCGGATTATATGTTCTGATGTCTATCGACACCAGTCAAACAATATTTTCATTTCTGTGCCCTAGGTTTCACTGTGCTGTGTAGCCATTGCCAGAGCACACTCAAGCAGGTCATATGGTCATGATTTGCAGTTTTAGCTGACATCGAGTGTATAACATTCCTCAAGTTCAGAGAGGAAAATCAGCTATCTAATGCCAACCAGATCTATTTCCCAGCAGTTCTGTACAAACAACCATATTCATGATAACAGCATACTTCCCCCTCCTCACAAAAACAGTCCCATAAGCATACTACTTAGAGAGCTTTGTTTTGTTAGTCTGAAAGTCTACACCACTCTGTATGGGTTCACTCTTATTCTCTCCTTTTCATCGTATGGTATCGCTTTTTTCTTAGGAGTATCGAGGTACAATGCGATCGAAAGCCTCCTTGAGACAGCATGTTTGCTCTGTTCCAACCAAAATAAACTTATCTGCACAAAAACTAGGGGCTAGAGAGGAGAGAGCCCCTGCCACTTTCTCTGTCTCGTGCAAGAAAGGTTTGGTCAGCAGGAGCTGGCATTTGCCAAACTCTGGCAGTTACAAGAGGCTGTGATGTCAGCCATTTTAGGTTGGACAGTACAATGCGCAATACGCCGCCATTTTTCTTCCTTTTTCTTTTTAAGTTGCCAAATCAATGGCCTGGAGTCCCAGATACAGAACTGAAGGAGTTATTCATCAAAAACGCAGAAATAGGCTCCCGTGACTCAGGATTTCTTCACACAAATTTAGTCCGTCATTCACCCAGGCCGTTGAGGAAGGCTCTGGTGAAAAATATAAGATTGCGATGGAGGACATGGAAATCTATTTGAACAGAACAAGAGATGCTTTGGCATTAGACCTAATGTATGTAGACCTCATTTGTTTTTTATTAGATGGTGCCACAAACACTTAATCAGTAGGGTGGACTGTGTAGTTGAGCAGGTATTGTCATGTGGGAAGGTGTCTTTACAACTGACCCCACCCCAATAGTCCGGAACAGCTAAGCCAAGGCTGGCATTTTCAGAGATGGCACTGCAGGAGGATTAACATTGTCCTTTTCCTCCCATATAAGGTTATTTTGTGTGTGTGTGTGTGTGCACACGTCTGTCTGGTTGCGTGGTGGGTGTAGACGATTGACACCTCTGTGTGGGGTGTGGTGGGCAAGGAGAAGAGAGGGGTTGCCATGACAATGTTAACACATGAGTGGCATCGCGGACTGGTCTCTCAGCGGACCGGCTGCAGTCACGGATGTGGGGGGGGGGTTGACGTCTGACAACACCTGCGTCTCAGCAGGCATTCATACGTTCACACACACACATATACTGGTACACGTAGAAATACATAACACACACACACACACACACCCCTGAAGACACACTCCGATACGGAATTTACGGGCATACAATTGGGAACATACTGAAGACAAATCCCACTATATTAACACTAGGTTAACCACTCACATCCTTGGCTACAGGTGTGTTTTTCATGACAGTAAATGTGGATTTTATGAATGCAATCACTAATCCATTACATAGCTATACACTTAAATTATTATGTGCCCACTAAATTCCAGCCATTCAGTCAATAACAGACACAGAAAGCATGATAGACACAGGAGACATCCAGACATGCAGGAAATGGAACAATGACAAGCCGACGGTCAGTCTTCTGAATAAGGCTCCCAGCGCTGGATCACGTTTCTCTTATAAATGAGGCGGCATTGTTCTCAACGTCTTCCCTGTTCAGGGCAGTAATTGCTATCCGTCTCTGACTTATATTTGGGTTTCCAGCTAACCCACTCACATGACTTGAATCTATTTAATGGACATTTGGCGGAAGACGTACTCATAAACATATTTTTCCTGTCGTTTAGATGTGTCTGTCAGGAGTTGTTCTGTCTGTCCCACACCCACTTATGCCAGGAGCTGTTTCTGTTGATCTTCAACTCAATACCAGCTAAGCAGGCATTCAAGACGGCTGTGGATCACTGACACGCTAATATATGGAAAAACAAATGTTGTCATAAAACAGCCAAGATCTCCTCAGCCCTTGTGTGACTGCAGCATCACCAACTGTTTACTGGCAGTTGAGTTAAAAGATAAATATTTCTGAAAGCTTTGGTGTAAAACGATGTGGATGTGTACTTCATTGCTTTCTCTGTCATCTTCACCCATGTCCTCCTCTTACTCCAGCTGTCTGTCTGGGTCTGCTCTCCCTATGTCATTCCTTTTTCTCTGTCATCTTCACCCATGTCCTCCTCTTACTCCAGCTGTCTGTCTGGGTCTGCTCTCCCTATGTCATTCCTTTTTCTCTGTCATCTTCACCCATGTCCTCCTCTTACTCCAGCTGTCTGTCTGGGTCTGCTCTCCCTATGTCATTCCTTTTTCTCTGTCATCTTCACCCATGTCCTCCTCTTACTCCAGCTGTCTGTCTGGGTCTGCTCTCCCTATGTCATTCCTTTTTCTCTGTCATCTTCACCCATGTCCTCCTCTTACTCCAGCTGTCTGTCTGGGTCTGCTCTCCCTATGTCATTCCTTTTTCCAGTCATCTTCACCCATGTCCTCCTCTTACTCCAGCTGTCTGTCTGGGTCTGCTCTCCCTATGTCATTCCTTTTTCTCTGTCATCTTCACCCATGTCCTCCTCTTACTCCAGCTGTCTGTCTGGGTCTGCTCTCCCTATGTCATTCCTTTTTCTCTGTCCTCTTTACTCCTCAGTCATGTGACTGTTTGCAAATATCAACTGTTGGTGACCCTACAATTTACGTGTGCCTGTGGGCTATTTTATTGCAGATGTACCACTTCATACCCCTTCAGCTATGAAACCACCTTTTTTTTTAAATAAGTGTTTTATTCTTATAAACCAAATATTAAATAGTTACTTGAAATGAAATAATTTCGACTGAGTTGAGCACACAAGGTAACATGAGGACTTTGCTTATGAAGAGTGAGCGGGGGTGTTCTGAGAGCTTGTCTGAAAGCTCTGTTACTTTGCCTCAGTTCAGATCAGTACTCTCCAGGTCTATGGAGATTAAACTCTTTTCATCTCAGCCATAGAGCCAGTGCCAGTATCGGGACATACGACACACCGGGAGACAGTTCCCGTCTGAGTCGTCTACTTTAGCGATGAAACACGAGGCCCCTCTTTTCAGAGTGCACCATTCAATGGCTCCCTGTCTGAGAAGCCCTAGTCTTGTCTGATCGCACATCTCGCTCGTGAGATAATGCACCCCATTCTTTTGAATGGTGACCTGGTTCTTCATGTACCCTTGCTCAACTTTGTGCCTGTCTTGGGTTTGTCATGCATGGAATTGGATGTTTTAGGGGGAGAGGTACCAGGGCTACGACACTGTGCTATATCTCAGCGCAGTACGCGGGACACAAATAACTTCAACCTATTAGTGCTCAGATGACATTTTCCATCACATGGTATTTTTTAAATGGCATGGCCTTTGTATCATTGTGATGAAGACCGATTTTTTAATTTTTTTACATGCACATCTCCTTGATGCATTAGTATTTCAACATGTGATTGGGGAGCTCTGAGACCAGGAAACACAATTTGAGCCACATTTGTGAAAAACTATCAGTTAGGATGAGGCAGTAATGATTATAGTTATACATTACAATTAACTGCATCACCTCCTGGTGCCTTCGGAAAGTATTCAGACCTCTTGACTTTTTCCGCATTTTGTTACGTTACAGCCTTATTCTAAAACGGATTAAATAAAACATCTTATCATTAATCTACACACAGTAACCCATAATGACAAAGCAAAAACAGGTTTAGACATTTTTGCAAATAAAATAAAATGTAATATAACATTTACATAAGTATTTAGACCCTTTACTCAGTACTTTGTTGAAGCACCGTTGACAGAGATTACAGCCTTGATTCTTCTTGGGTATGACGCTACAAGCTTGACACACCTGTATTTTGGGAGTTTTTCCCCATTCTTCTCTGCAGATCCTCTCAAGCGCTGTCAGGTTGGATGCAGAGCGCCGCTGCACAGCTACTTTCAGGTCTCCCCAGAGATGTTCAATCGGGCTCTGGCTGGGCCACTCAAAGACTTGTCCCGAAGCCACTCCTGCATTGTCTTTGCTGTGTGCTTAGGGTCGTTGTCCTGCTGGAAGCTGGACCTTCGCCCCAGTCTGAGGTCCTGAGCAGGTTTTCATCAAGGGTCTCTCTGTACTTTGCACCGTTCATCTTTCCTTCACTCCTGACTAGTCTCCCAGTCCCTGTCGCTGAAAAACATCCCCACGGCATGATGCTGCCACCACCATGCTTCACCGTAGGGATAGTGCCAGATTTCCTCCAGACGTGACGCTTGGCATTCAGACCAAAGAGTTGAATCTTGTTTCTCATGGTCTGAGAGTCCTTTAGGTGCCTTTTGGCAAACTCCAAGCGGGCTGTCATGTGCCTTTTACTGCTTTGACTCAACTTGTTCTTGGGGACCTTCAATGCTGAAGAAATGTTTTGGTACCCTTCCCCAAATCTGTGCTTCGACACAATCCTGTCTCAGAGCTCTACAGACAATTTCTTTGACCTCATGGCTTGGATTCTGCTCTGACATGCACTGTCAACTGTGGGACCTCAAGTCCTATCAATTGAATTTACCACAGGTGGACTCAAATCAAGTTGTAGAAACATCACAAGGATGATCAATGAGAACAGGATGAACCTGAGCTCAATTTTGAGGTATAAGGTATTTCTGTTTTTAATAAATGTGCAAAAAAAAAATCTAAAAACCTGTTTTCACTTTGTCATTATGTGGTATTGTGTGTAGATTGATGAGGGAAAACATTTAATTGAATCCATTTTTTAAAATAAGACCAAGGTAACAAAATGTGGTAAAAGTCAAGTGGTTTGAATACCTTCCGAATGTACTGTAACTGGGAACTAACTAGTAAGTCCACTGCCTTTCCCCTGTCCACACAGTACTAAAACCATACCTTCACATGTTATTCGTTGAGCATGAGAAGATCAGACTCGCTGGCATGAGAGCTGTAGCCAACGTCTCAATGGAATGCACTCGCTAAACCCCACTGTCCTCATCAGGGGTTAACTGTGTGCCGTCAGAAAGTATCATGACCTCCCCGCCAGCTAAACATACAGCAAATGCCCACGTCTGGATGCAGCGAACCGGGATTAATACATAAGATGCTGGTGACCTAGTTTTTTTTTTTTTTTTTGTCGGAAGGGAGCCGTCATTAGAAATAAAAGAGGCAGTTACAAAAAGGACATCGCGGCCCTTCCGGGATCAGCATGTACTGTGGGTAGTCATTTGGGATTTTAAATTCCGGAACAGGTTCATCTTTTATTTATCAACCAGCAGGCCATGGTGAATGCATACACATAACTTCACTCAGTCTGACTGGCTGAAGACGTACAGGGTTTTCAGGAGTATGTCCACGTTCAAGAGAATAATGACCTGACTCTTAAGAATTTGGCTATAGATATTTCAAGAATGTAATAGTGTGCTCATTCGGCGTGCTATATTGACACACCTTGTAATAAATAGTTTTAAGTACTGAGGTAGACACTGAGATGTGGACTGATGATGAAGATGATGAACATCTGCCAAAGAGAGACAAATCTCAGCTATCTGCCGAAGCATCATGACATCTCTGTGAGAACTATATAAGATCAAGAGCAGTTTTTCAATTCACAGCAAGAGAGGCGGAGGGAGAGAGAGAATATGAGGGTTGTATTTAATGAGAGGGCAGTGTGGAATTGAAGCAGATTGTGTCCTCGCTTCATATTCTACGTTGTTGTACTAAGAATGTTGTTATCTATATATTTAGCTACATAACTGTAAAAACAGAATACGCAGAAAACACTGACCTGAGTTGACCTTTGTCCTGAAAAGGCTTCAAACTGAGTTAAGGATTATTTTCAGCATCGGCGTCAAAGTTAGCGTTGGGGGGAGTGGGCGTGGCTAATGGTGCAGTCTTAAACCGTCCTCTTGGCCGCAGAGTCATCATTTTGCTGTCCTAAAGCTAATTTTCTTCAACCCTACACATTTTGCCTTAGTGTCATGCAAATCTACACATTTTGTCATGAGGTTGAGAGAAAAAAAAATCTGTTTTAAAGCTAGTGTCCTGCAATTGTCATGGCTAATGGCTAATGCCGTGTTCTTATGCTATCTGAGTGACTCAAACATAACAGTTTTAGATTCTCTGTCTAGTTTTTATTTTGATGATTGTTGGTTCTCAAAGATGATCTTGTTTAAAAATATATAGTTCCACTATCTTTTCTACATGCTTTATATCTGGTTTACACTGAAAACATTTTTACCATCCCGGAAATTATTTTCCAAATTATATATATATATTTTTGTATCATATATTTTGGAGTGATGGCAACGATTTAGCAGCTAAATGAATATAAGGGAAACGCTGGTGTGTCCGAGTGTGTGCGTGCATGCATATGTGAAATTTGAAGCAATTGTGAGGAACCTCCATGTGTGAGTGTGTTAGAGTACGAAGGGGGTATATTTACAGAGAGTGGATGTGTGTGTGTGTGTGTGTGTATTCATGGATGTGCGTGTTTACCAAAACGAATAGCGTACGTCATCCTAAATAAAGGGTGACAAATAGTTGGAGGCCCTTTGATGCAATCTGTCAATTTGATTGCTCAACATAATGTAACGTTGCATGTGTCATTAAAATCATTGTTGAGAGCACATCGGGGAGCACTGATGTCACCAGATGGCTCCCAAAAGTTGTGTACACCCCAATGTAAAGGGTTGGAACATTATTGCCTGTATAATGTAGACTGGCTCTTATCCAAGGTTGGCAGAAGAGTGAGGCACATGACAATGTAAAAATGACTGGGAGTTTCCCTGATTGTGTGTGGATGCATTCTTATTAGGAATGATTTAACTTATCGCATCTTTTTCTGTTTTCTCTCCCATAGGTTTCCAGTGAGCTGCCAAAACAGCCTGTTGTCATGTGAGAGGAGTCCCAGAAGCTGAGGACAAACATGAAGCAACACTGTAATGTCATCGCGGCTGGTCCATGACATTTAAACCCCATCAGTCCTCTCCACATACCACTCGCCCTCCGTTACCATACAGGACAATCAGTCAGTCACCCATCATCTACACACCACTACAATACAATGGCCAGCAAGAGGAAGTCAACAGTGCCATGCATGATCCCATCCAAAAACAAACACATGCGTGAGGAGATCATACTTGGCTGCCTCCCTGAGCTCCTACCCACAATCCCAGAGGACAGTATCCTCAGCATATCTGGAAAAGACGGACGCCATTTCTTCCAGGATTCCTTTAGACCTGAAGGGGGTGACAGATGGCAGAAAGGGGGCACATACAGCTGCCCACCTTGCCACTTTGAGTCCAGAGATCTGAACTACTTTTTGGACCACCTGCACAGCTGCCACGTAGACTTCAGGGCCCAGCCCAGTTTCTACTGCCTGATCTGTGGTGTGTCAGTGGTCAGGTTTGAGGCCCTAGCCCTGCACAACTCTAAAGCCCACCCTGGGGTGTCGGGGGGCTCTGTCACCGTGTCCCTGCATGTCAGGAAGAGCGATGGGGCGACTATCGTGGAGCAGAGCCTGTTCACAACAAATGGGGTGGACTCTAACGATCCTGCAATCTCCTTCACTAAAACTCCTATAGTGAGAATGATGAAGGCCAAGGGACAGCACAAGAAGATTGTAGTCTCCCACACAGTAGAGGTGCAGAGGATAGACACTGGGAAGGAGATGAAGCAGACAGACCCCACTATGTTGACGAATGTGCCTAAACTACAGAATGGGTCTCTCAGTGGGACCAGTGGCCCTGCTATGTTGAGGAAACCTCACACTCATGTGATAACGACAACGGTGCCCAATCAAGCCTATCACCAGCACAGCCCTCCCACTTTCTCATTCTCCTCCTCATCCTCCAATTCCATCAAAAACCTCCCAAAGGTGATGATTCCCCTGAGCAGCATCCCCACCTATGATGCTGCCATGGACACCAGCAGTTTTCTCAAGACTTCCTTTGGAAAGTTCCCCTACCCGACCAAAGCTGAGCTTTGCTACCTGACCGTGGTCTCTGATTGGCCAGAGGAGCTGATCAAACTCTGGTTTACCGCCCATAGACTCAAACAGGGCATCAGCTGGTCCCCCGAGGAGATAGAGGAGGCCAGGAGAAAGATGTTCAGCACTGTCTTTCAAGGAACAGCACCCCCAAAACAGCCCCCTAAGCAACGGCACAACAATCATGTTGTAAACCAACACACTGTCCATGCCCAGCCTGCTCCAGTGGGCCCCAGCCACCAGGCTGCCAGGGTGTCCCATGGTAGTGTAGTGAGCAGGCATGCTGGAGTCATAGCCACTTCGGCTAGCATTTCAGCCTCTGGTCACCCGGTCACCACTAGGGTCTCTTATGTCGCCCCAACCATGATCCCCCCGAAATATCAGACAGTGGTCAGCGGAACAACGCAGGTAGTAGCCAGGAACACTATCCCCACTACTGTGCCCAGCCTGGAGTCTGACAAGAGTGTTGCGCAAAGGTTGGGATTGGCGGGAAACAATGGTTGTGTCATTAGCACCATCAGCAGAAGCAGCAGTAGCAGTAGTAGTTGCAGTAGCAGCAGCAGCATCAGTAGTTACTCCTCCATTAGTACTGACGCCGGGGACCATGGCACTAGGAAACCAATCAGCATCATCAGTTGCACCTCCAACATTAGCAATAATGATGACTGTCTCACTGACAGCCCTGACAAACCAAACAATCAAAGCAGCAGACATTATAGCATACCATCCGTCCTGGAAGGCTTTAGCAGCAGCAACAAAAGTAAAGTGGTCATGAGTAATACCGGCAAATCTAACGTTATCGCCTATAACATCCATAGCAACGGCAACACAGCTAATCAGGATCATTACCCATCAACAATGGGTGATGATGACCGTAACGACAACAATATCCACAAGTCCAACAACGGCAGTATGAGTAGTGGCTACTCCAGCACTAGCAATAATGATAATGTCAACAACCTGAACCATGCCAGCAAAGCCCAAAACGAAAACACCAGCACCAGTGTCATTGCCAAAAGCAGCGGCAGCGGCATATCTATTGTAGAGGATGGAAAATGCACGAAGGAGGTTCCTATGAAAGCTATGTCAGTCCTGCGGCAGCTTATCAAGGAGGAAGACTATTTTGGGGATGACAGGACCTGCCCTGAACTAAAAGTTGACCCCATAAAGATCAACCTGCAGAGGTCCATGGTGAGCGATCCAGCTTCAAAACCTGGTTCAGAGGCCTTCCCTCCAGAGCTCAAGTCTGAGACGCACATCTCAGACCTGTCACAACCGTCCTTCTCTGCCCCCTGGGGCAAGAAAACACCCAGGCAGGTGCACCTTCTGAGACAGGCATTCACCAGCACACGCTGGCCCAGCAGCCAGCAGTCTGAGGAGCTGAGTATCATGACGGGTCTGCCCAAGCCAGAGGTGGTCCGCTGGTTCAGTGACAGCCGCTATATTCACAAGAACAGCCAGCTGAAATGGCTGGAGGGCTACCAGTGCCTACCAGCAGAGGGGGAGGAAGGAAAAGGCCCCAGAGACTACAACGCAGGGGCACTGATCAACCCTCAGGAGGTTCATAGGAAACTGGTGGAGCAGGAGGTGAACAAGCAGCTTGATGGAGGACCTGAGGGGCTGAGCTCAGGGCAGCGGGGATTCTGGTGGGGTGCAGACACACAGAGGCCGCTGTTGAGTCCAGCAGGGCCAGAGGAGACTGGGGAGAGAGAAAGAGCTGTGGATACAGGGAATGCCGAAGGACTACATGGTCACTGGGCAGAGAGGGAGGATGACCACCAGCAGCCAGTTACCAGCCAGGCCTTTGGTGAGCAGCAGACAGAGCCCAGGTGAGTTCTATCAGTTACCGTTGTCTAATGAAAAGTACTGAATCTGTGATCACCTCATATACTCAAGGCCGGACCGCTCATTGGGCAGGATTAGGCCGCCGCCTATTGAGGCAGATTGAAGAGGGCGGCATTTGAGCTAAACTGGTCAAGTCGCACCTCCAACAACACATAAAACCTCACATAATTATTTTGATGTTTAAAAAAATAGAAATAAAAAAAAACACGTACCCCTTCGTCATGATATCCAATTCGTAGCTACAGTCTTGTCCCATCTCTGCAACTCCCCTACGGACTCGTGCGAGGCGAAGGTTCGAGAGCAATGCGTCCTCTGAAACACGACCCTGCCAAGCCACACTGCTTCTTGACACAATGCTCACTTAACCCAGAAGCCAGCCGCACCAATGTGTCGGAGGAAACACTGTACAACTGGCGACCAAAGTCAGTGTGCACTGCACCCGGCCCGCCACAAGGACTCGCTAGAGTGCAATGGGACAAGGATATCCTGGGCTGGCCAAATCCTCCCCAAACCCAGACGGCCAATGTCTGACGGCCTCATGGGTCTCTCGGTCGCGGCCGGCTGTGACACACCGTGGGATTGAACCGGGGTCTGTAGTGACGCCTCTAGCACTGCAATGCAGTGCCTTGGACCACTGGGAGGCCAAACCTCGTATATTTCTGCCCAAAAACAATAACTATTTCTCTCAACCAGTGGCATATGGGCTTTTTAGGTGAGCGCTGATGCCACCCTGTGATAATAGCCTAATCTAAATGGCACCCAATCAAATACAAAATGTGCTGATATGTTAAGAAACAATATACAGTTGAAGTCTGAAGTTTACATACACTTATGTTGGAGTCATTAAAACTCGTTTTTCAACCACTCCACAAATTTCTTGTTAACATACTATAGTTTTGCCAAGTCTGTTCGGATATCTACTTTGTGCATGACACAAGTAATTTTTCCAACAATAGTTGACAGACAGATTATTTCACTTATAATTCACTGTATCACAATTCCAGTGGGTCAGAAGTTTAGATACACTAAGTTGACTGTGCCTTTAAACAGCTTGGAAAATTCCAGAAAATTATATCATGGCTTTAGAAGCATCTGATAGGCTAATTGACATAATTTGAATGAATTGGAGGTGTACATGTGGATGTATTTCAAGGCCTACCTTCAAACTCAGTGTCTCTTTGCTTGACATCATTGGAAAATCAAAATAAATCAGCCAAGACTTCAGAAAAAAAAGTGTGGACCTCCACAAGTCTGGTTCATCCTTGGGAGAAATTTCCAAATGCCTGAAGGTACCACATGGATCTGTATAAACAATAGTACGCAAGTACAAACACCATGGAACCACGCAGCCGTCTTACCGCTCAGGAAGGAGACGCGTTCTGTCTCCTAGAGATGAAAGTACTTTGGTGTGAAAAGTGCAAATCAATCCCATAAATACAGCAAAGGTTTTTGTGAAGATGCTGGAGGAAACCGGTACAAAAGTATCTATATCCACAGTAAAACGAGTCCTATATCGACATAATCTGAAAGGCCACTCAGCAAGGAAGAAGTCACTGCTCCAAAACCACCATAAGAAAGCCAGACTACGGTTTGCAACTGCACATGGGGACAAAGATCGTACTTTTTGGAGAAATGTCCTCTGGTCTGATGAAACAAAAACAGAACTGTTTGGCCATAATGACCATAGTTATGTTTGGAGGGGAAAAAAGGGAGGCTTGCAAGCCGAAGAACACCATCCCAACTGTGAAGCACGGAGGTGGCAGCATCATGTTGTGGGGGTGCTTTGTTGTAGGAGGGACTGGCACACTTCACAAAATAAATCGATGGCTACATGAGGAAGGAAAATTATGTGGACATGTTGAAGCAACATCTGAAGACATCAGTCAGGAAGTTAAAGCTTGGTCGCAAATGGGTCTTCCAAATGAACAATGATCCCAAGCATATTTCCAAAGTTGTGGCAAAATGGTTTAAGGACAACAAAGTCTAGGTATTGGAGTGGCCATCACAAAGCCCTGACCTCAATCCTATAGAAAATGTGTGGGCAGAACTGAAAAAGCGTGTGCGAGCAAGGAGGCCTACAAACCTGAGTCAGTTACACCAGCTCTGTCAGGAGGAATGGGCCAAAACTCAACCAACTTATGGGAAGCTTGTGGAAGGCTACCCGAAACGTTTGACCCAAGTTAAACAATTTAAAGGCAATGCTACCAAATACTAATTGAGTGTATGTAAACTTCTGACCCACTGGGAATGTGATGAAAGAAATAAAAGCTGAAGTAAATCATTCTCTCTACTATTATTTTGACATTTCACATTCTTAAAATAAAGTGGTGATCCTAACTGACCTAAAACAGGGACTTTTTACTAGGATTAAATGTTAGGAATTGTGAAAACTGAGAGTTTAAATGTATTTGGCTAAGGTGTATGTAATCTTCCGACTTCAACTGTATCCTAACACAGGACAGGTCAAAGTCAAATGGACAATATGGAATGGATAATCTGGCTACTCACAGCTGCTGTCCAGGAGTTTCACCACGTGTCATGATCAGTGGTTTCAAGTCTGTATCCGTAAATTTGACTAGCTGATCATAGCGAAAAATAAAATACTTCTGCATTTCCCGCTGTGTAAACACATTGCAAATATGCTCAGGATAACTCCTCCTGATGAAGTTGGGTATACAGACTGCATCACATTCAGCTGTAATTGGGAGTCCCATAGGGCGGCGCACAATTGGCCCAGCGTCGTCCAGGTTTGGCCAGGGTAGGCCGCCATTGTAAATAAGAATTTGTTCTTTCCTAGTTAAATAAAAATAATTCAGAGCTTAAATAGCCAAAATGATTAGTCAATGGAATCAGGACTAATAATGCCAATGCAACAGCCTGTTTTACATCTTTAAAAAAAAATGTATATTTTCACCTTTCATTCAGAACCTAAATTGAACCTAACTTCACTGTCTTGGACATACGTATTTTTGACATCTTTTCAACGTCATTTTGCTTACAGGGACAATTCTAGTTTTGCCGGTGGCATTATTGTTGTCTCTGCCCTGCATATGCATACCTTCATGGAATTTCTATGTGTTAAGTCAGTTGTTTACCTACCAGCCTCGATGAGGAAGATAATTGCTCCTTCGTCATCACAGAATGTCAAAAACTATACTGTTGATATTTACAGTAGCTATATATTGCTCTGATATTGGATATTATTTATTTATGGCTTTGTAAACTGTAAAATTGAAGTTGAAGAAAAAAATGTCAGTTATGTGTTTGTAGTTGTTACTGTGTGAAGAATAAAGACATGAACCGGGGGAGAGAGTGTGGGTATTCATACAGAGTGGCTTGTTCAGACAATCAAAGGTCTGTTTTAAGAAGCTATTTTTAGAAGAGTTGGAGTCTGGGCCATTGAATTATAGATTAAGAGAGCGTGCTAATATATGTGAATAAATCATGTCTATTGTCTTTTGTGAGTTGGCTGTTACGAGGAAATCAGAGACTAACTTCTATATCTTTTAACAGTGCTTATTCAAAAAATACATATATAACATGTATTCATGGAAAATGTATTTTCATCAGAACAGTATTGTACTAATGTGAGTCCTGTGTGTGTTTTCAGGGACCGTCTGATAATAGAGCTGCTTGAAGTGTGACGGAGTGGCCCAAACCTACCGGGGGTAAAGGATGGGTTGGCTGGCTGGCTGGCTTTACAGATGGCCATGGTCTGGTGTGTTCATTATGACAGCAGATGTGATTGTAGCTGGACCGTTGGACTGTAACTGTGAATACCCCCATCACTTCCTGCCATCCTCTAAAGAAAGAACTTCTCACCTTTTGTGTCCTGTGATGTTCAAGCCTTTCTTCATTCTTCTTTGTGGTCGTGTGGGGAATGGGATGGTGCGCATAGAGGGTGGTAAGCCGGATGAGACAGAGAGAAGACTAACACTGACTGGACAACTGACTTGAATGAGGGAAGATGGGAGCGGGATAAAGAGATACTGTTTAGGGAAAGGGATATGTATATGATTGAAACTGCACTAAAGAGGGGTTTTGTTGACTGGACAAAATGAGCAGTGTCTATGAGATGTTATTGTTGGCTTTGATATTTGTAACTTTTTTTTTAGCAACCAGTACTTCAGCACTGCCTTGAATTTTACTTTCCTCCGTTAATTGGTTTTTCAATTTTACTTACTCTTCTTCTATAGTCACTGTAAGTCCAGAAATAATTGAGCCTCTAGTTTTATTTATCTCTGTATAAATGTTGGTGATCACTCAACAGTTCAGCTACAGCAGCGTTTCCCAAACTTGGTCCTCGGGAGCACATTTAGTTTTTTGCCCAAACACTACACAGCTGATTCAAATGATCTAAGCTTGATGATTAGTTGATTATTTGAATCAGCTGTGTAGTGTTTGGGCAAAAAAAACTAAACGTGCACCCCTTGGGGTCCTGAGGACTGCGTTTGAGAAACCCTGAGCTACACGCAAGAGACAATACAATGCACTAGCAGACAGCAATGCTAAAAATCACACTGCCCCAGAATAAAGATATTGACAGAGCTCTGTCAAAATCAATACTGCCCTGGCTGAATCTACAAACCCAATCATAAGAGAAGCCTGTCACGCGAACGTTGCCTTACTAAGTCTGTCCCAATGCATTGATATGACCGGTCCGCCCATCACCTATAGCTTTCCAGCTACTGTGATGTTGAGATCAAAAAAAGGTGCCAGTGCATTAAAGTTACTGCTGTGCTGGTTTATATCTGTCAATCAATTTTTTAAAAAGATGCTGCTTCTGTATTCTTGTAAAAGCTTAACATTCAGCTGTAATATGAAATATACTGGCAAATGCTATAAAATAAATGTCAATTTGATCAAATGCCTTGGAGGACACAGAGGTAGATCTTGTGCTAGCTAGAGAGCCAAATGAGGAGATCTTTTCATTCTTCTGAATTTTTCATATTAACAAACATGGTCACTACATGCGTCTGATAAGCTGCTAAATAGCTAAGAACGGTGCTATACCATCCAAAGTGAAATTGGAGGTGATCTCCTACCAGCAGTGTATGCACTTGTGTTGAATGTTACCAATTTGTTTTGGTTTGAAAAATAAAGATGAAAAGAAATCTGGACTTACGGTGTTATGATCACTTTAACTTTTATGAAATAGTTTGATCATAAAGCACTGTTGTATCATCCTTTCTACACTTTCCAGAATAAATTCTCACTGAGGAAGACTGCTTACTTGTTTTTACTGCCACATGAAAAGCTGTCACACCTGTAGATTGATTATAGAACATACATGACATGTTTGTAGCGACCCCGTGTTTATGAGCGCGGATATCGACTCTGCCACTCGAGCATGCTCTTGTGGCACAGTCCATGGCGTGCTGGGCTACGGGCCGGGTTCGGGGTTCGAGATGAGCTCCTTGCCGGTTTCATTACACTGGTGTCAGAAGTGGGATTGAATTAAAGAGTTAATTCGATATTTGTAGGGGCGTATTAATCTAGATCAAGTAAGAAGGGGCAAGTTTTCCTTTTAAACAGTGTCATCTACTGGTAGAGGACAGTTGATACACTTTCTCAAAGTTAAAGACACCAACACCTTTACAAGAAAAATCAATTGGTGTCAGAAACTGAGCTCTTGCTTCGATGGCAGATTAAAAAATAAAAATTTCCAGTGTACTGTATTGGCAAGTTGTGATCAGAGCCATTATGTACAAAAATGCTTGTGTATGCCTATGTCAATATGAACAGCTTGATCTAATGATAATCACTAGCTTACTCTCAATATGGCATTTCACCTTTGAATAATTTTCCATACTCAAGGCTAGGGACATTTAGATACCTTTGTTGCGATTAATAACACAATCCTAATATCTGCAGAGGTTTGCCTCACTGATTTGACATTTATTGAATAATGCAAAGAACAGCATGCGTCAGAATGGCTACAAAGGATTTCCAAGTTCGTCAGTCCAGTCAGCCAGTTACTGCTCATGTTGAATGGATCCCAGCTGGGAAGCACTCTATTGGAAATGGACCATCTTAGACACCTGCACTCATGTTATGCTATACTAAAACTTTCACACGGCACTTGTACGGTGCTTGACATCTGCACTTAACTGGTCTCGCAATTTAGCCATGGTCACTGCACAGTCAGTCAGAGGCTCAATTTGCAAACTAAATCTATTCATTACAAATTAAAGATGTCAAGAATTGATAGATTCATGGCGTTAAATCCAAACATGAGAACCAGGCTTGTGCCAAACCCTGCCTGATCCCTCCTATAGCAACTTGTCCAAAATCAACAGGCAGTGGGGATGCTTCCTGGGGCCTCCTGTTCTCAGGGTAGACAGAGCTTGTTATTACACTGGGTTCTGGGAACACAGGAAGCCTCTTGAAACATTACCACAGTACACCTAAATGAGAAATGTATGTTGAAAAGTGACTGTCAGCAGGGTGAACATAGTGACGGATACAATTTAAGTCAAGGACGTTTGAGACAAAAAACAAACAAAAGCCCTTTGGTGCAAAGCCACAATAATAACAAGTGTCACAATAACACAAAATAGACCCAGTGTGTAGAGTTGGAGTTTTATTTTCAATATACAATGAGCATAAAACATGATTGGAGGCTGACAGAGAAGGAAGTTACCTGCTACAAACACCAACTTTCCTCTGAGACATGAGTGGAATAAAATGAATAGATAATTCACATTGAAACTCCTGTTAACTTTCTTTATTCTCAGTCTTTAAACAAAAATGACTGCCTAAAATTGTAACATTTTTGGCAAAGTTGATATCCCTCACACCCTTTAACAAAATAAAAAACATTTTCCATTAACTTAAAATACATTAAAATATTATTTTTTTCAAGTAACAGATAAGGGAGTTTTGTTCCCCCTCTCGGAAACAATCAGAAATGATTAAATTAAAACCAGAGCGAGACAGGGCTATGCAGAAAGATTCAGAGAATGCTGGCAACAACAAGGGGAGAAAAATACAAATCGGTTCACATTGAAAATAAGTCCCTGATAGATACTGTAAAACAAATGATTCACATTCAGCCTGCTTAGGTAAATATTGACATGGGTTTAGCATTTCCCCCTTGCTTGTCAAAGCATTCTCATTCATGGTACACAATCGGCATAGTCCAGTTTAAAACATCACACTCACCCAAACACTTTCCTGGTCCGTCCCCCCCCCCACAACTCTCATACCTAGAGCTCACATTTCATTTTCTCAAAAGGCGCATGGGTGTACATAAGGAATTCATTTCCTCTTCTATTAAAATATAGAATCCATTAATATGGGAGGGCTAAAAATACAGACCAAATGGAAAAAAACAATGGAATACACGAAGCAGTCGTTTTTGTTGTTGAATACAGTAGATATAGGACCCCAGAGTTCAAAGTTCAGACATCTTCAGGTCGTGCATGTGGCAGAAGACGAAGAGAACCAAAAAGGCAAAAAAGCTCATCTACTGGTTCTCATCCAATCATTGGGATTACCGTTTCACCTTTGGGTGTGGGTATAGTTCAGCCATCGACTCGGACCTTCAAAGACAATCCCACCTCGTCCTCCCATCTGTAATGGCCTATACATCCTGACCCCTGCTCAGTCCTTCCTCACCATGCTTGTTGAGTGCACACCTTTTCCCTTGTCAGGCTGGCCATCGGGTGTAATCAGTTAAGATAGAAACAAGTATCCAATAAAATAAAATACAAATCGCATAATTAAAACCGCAAACAGGATTTAAAATTCATAGTCATCCTCCGCCATGTCGATAGCCCAGGCAAACTTCTCACGCTGTGTTTTGTTGTAGATCTTCTCGATAGGGATACCCCACTTCTTACACCTAGGAAGATGGCAGAAGGATATTAGAGCGATCAACACTGCAGGAGTTCACTCCCTCAACACCAAACCCCTCAACTCACTACTTTTAACTAATCTAAGACACAGCCACATGAGTCAACATTTACTCGCAGAACAGTGGGTGCAGATCAAGGGGCAAGCAACGGCGGGTGTAAGACGTTGTGCATGTTTGTCAACAAGTTTGCGGCCGTGTCTCACCAGGCCACAGAGATGCGCGGGTCCAAGTAGTTGAGTTTGGAGGTGCCTAGAGCGATCTGCTTGTTCTCCTCGCGGTCCGTCGCCTGCACCTCTAGCTTCATCAGCTGCTCCTCTAGCCTCTCCACAGCCTTCTTCTTGGTCTCCACGGCTCTGGGGGAGCAAAGGAGGGAACCGGCTACATCTCCATTCCAGCACAAAAGTACCCGTGGATGCCTGAGGCCAATCATATCTTCATACTTACTTTTTGAACTTCTCTTCTCGCCGTACTTTGAGGTCAGCCTTGGCGCTCTTCACGTCCCTCTTTGCGTCCGAGAGCTGGTCCTTCTTTGCATCAATCTGATAGAATTATTATCAACGTTAACAATCTTGAAGTAAACGCCATGTACAACTGGATTATTATTATGTGCCTATAAAAGACTGATATTCCAGAGACAAGTACTCCCAAAATAACCGAGGGCAGAGTATGCATCCAGCTGACAAACACTTAAAAACAAATCAAACATCCTAAACAAAAGTCAGTCTTTGGCAAAGCACCATTAGAATAGCCGTGTCCCCCCCCCCCCCCCCCCCCCCCCAGTGCCTCACTTTAGTCTGGAGGTTCTGCATAGACTTCTCAAAGGTCTTGGGTTGGGCCCTCTGATGGTTACACAGAATGGCCACAGCTCTGTTGGCCCGGTTGTACGATAGGATCTTGGCTGGAAGGTTCTCATCAGCTACAAGTAGAGGAGAAAATTGACATTGTTACAACAGTTGCTATAAACTTTACACCGTATTACAAGTGACCAGCTGCACACATATCTACAACATTCCGGAGCTCTCATGTCTTCCATGAAGCTCACAGGTCCCACCTCGGGTCATACCAATTCAAAAAAGTGTGTTTTGGGCAGGTTGTGCATTCTCAGACCCTCTGCCACGGGTATGCTCACGGCCTTGATGACTTACGGCTGGTGAGCTCCTTCAGCTGCTGCTGAAGGGTGATGGAGGCGTTGTAGGTACGGAACACTTTAGCCGTCAGGCCATCCATCAGCTCCTGGAGGTGCTTGTTCAGAATGGAGGTCTGGAGAGATGGAGAGAACACCATGAGAAAATATGACAGATTACAAGAGGGGCAGAATTACGAGACAACATCCAATTCCCACACGCGTCTTAGTGCATTCACACTCCAGCGACGTCAAATAAATACACTGCCATTCACAAATGTGTATCAAAAGTCCTTCCTCACGAAATTCTTGATTCGTTCTTACATTGAGCCGGTCAAAGAGGTCGTCCTCTGGCTGCTTGTTCTCCATGAACAGCTGCAGGTTCTTGAAAACCTAATAAAAAAAAAAGGACAGAATATTTACAACTCGTAACAATAACAGGGAGCAAGCATTCTCTGGACAGGAATCTGGAAACCATTGTAGTTCAACTACAGGGAAAAAAGACAGAAAATGTTCTGAACTAAAAGCAAATTCTTGAAGTCCTTACCCGCTTCTCCACTGGGACTTTGTTGTAGTAGCGGATGGAGTCTTTACCCAGAAAGTCAAACTCTACCACAAAATCCTGGCCATCCTTCTCGGGATACAGGTTGATGTGTTCCACCCTGAGGGAGCAGCAGCCCACTGTGTCCGCCGACTCCCCTTCCTCCTTCTCGTTACCTGCTCTCAGAGCCAACTGGGGCACAGCACCACAGGGAACAGGTTACAACCAAACTTGGAACTCTGTGAGTGAGTGAGAAGAGCAGCAGTCTAACCTTGTCGATGAAGTAGAGTGCCACGGCTCTCTGTCGGATTCTCATCTCCTTGGACTTCCAGTCCTCACGGTACTGGTTCCTCAGCCGTTCCACACACTTCTTCAGATTTCGGGCCGTCTCATACTTCTGCCAGTCCTTTTCTCCCTGCGAACCAACAAACCACCATGAATTGTTGCTAGATTGATTAATCAAATTGGCCTACATGGCCATCAGTAAATGCAATGTCCTACACAAAAAACAAAAACACATTCCAGCGCTAGGCCTATACAGGCTACTTGTTGTAGATCTATTCACCGCAAATGGCACACTCCGCTCGCGCACCAGAACTATATACTAAACTCAGCAAAAAAATTAACGTCCTCACTGTCAACTGAGTTTATTTTCAGCAAATGTGTAAATATTTGTATGAACATAAGATTCAACAACTAAGACAAACTGAACAAGTTCCACAGACATGTATGTGACTAACAGAAATGGATGAATGTGTCCCTAAAACAAGCAAAAAAAAAAGGGGGGGGGTGTCAAAATCCAAAGTCAGTCAGTATCTGGTGTGGCCACCAGCTGCATTAAGTACCGCAGTGCATCTCCTCATTGACTGCACCAGATTTTCCAGTTCTTGCTGTGAGATGTTACCCCACTCTTCCACAAAGGCACCTGTAAGTTCCCGGACATTTCTTGGGGAGGCTAGCCATCACCCACAGATCCAACAGGTCCCAGACGTGCTCAATGGGATTGAGATCTGGGCTCGTCGCTGGCCATGGCAGAACACTGACATTTCAGTCTTGCAGGAAATAAGCCATACTGCTCGTTCTGTGTGTGGTGGCATTGTCATGCTGGAGGGTCATGTCAAGATGAGCCTGCAGGAAGGGTACCACATGAGGGAGGAGGATGTCTTCCCTGTAACGCACAGCGTTGAGATGGACTGAGCTTGATGTCATTGCAGGCAGATGATGCGAAACAATACCCCAGACCATGACGGACCCTCAACCTCGATCCCGCTCCAAAGTACAGGCCTCGGTGTAACGCTCACTCCTTCGACAATAAACACGAATCCGACCTTCACCCCTGGTGAGACAAAACCGCGACTCGTCAGTGAAGAGCACTTTTTGCCAGTCCTGTCTGGTCCAGCAATGGTGGGTGTGTGCCGGTGATGTCTGGTGAGGACCTTACAACAGGCCTACAAGCCCCCAGTGCAGCCTCTCTCAGCCTATTGGGGACATTCTGAACACTGATTGAGGGATTGTGCATTCCTGGTGTAACTCGGGCAATTGTTGCCATCCCGTACCTGTCCCGCAGGTGTGACCTTCGGATGTACCGATCCTGTGCGGGTATTACACGTGGTCTGCCACCGAGGATGATCAGCTATCTGTCCGGTCCCCCTGTAGCGCTGGCTTAGGCGTTTCACAGTACGGACATTGCAATTTATTTCCCTGGCCACATCTGCAGTCCTCATGCCTCCTTGCAGCATTCCTAAGGCACATTCACGCAGATGAGCAGGGACCCTGGGCATCTTTCTTTTGGTGTTTCAGAGTCAGTAGAATGGCCTCTTTAGTGTCCTAAGTTTTCATAACTGACCTTAATTGCCTACTGTCTGTAAGCTGTTAGTGTCTTAATGAACATGCACCTGTGGAAAGGTTGTTATGGTTCATTGAACAAGCATGGGAAACAGTGTCTAAACCCTTTACAATGAAGATCTGGGAAGTTATTTGGATTTTTACAAATGATCTTTGAAAGAAGGGGTCCTGAAAAATGGGCGTTTCTTTTTTAGCTGAGTTTACAAGCACAGACTCTTGACACTCAGGAAAGGGAGTCGACTTGCAAGGAGCCGAGGAATCAATTATTTTGGAGTAGACCAATTACGTCATCGTCTTTAACTTCGGAAAAGTGGCAGAGAAAGGTAAGCGATAGCAGTAAAGTCCTGTATGGCAATACTTGTAGAAAGTTAAGGAAATTAAAACTTTGGAATTGAGGTACAGTAATGGTGGTAGAGATGATGCTTAACCATCTGGTTAGGAACACACCGTGAAACCCAAAACCATGGAATTGTTTTAAAGTCATAACAAGGACAATTTGGCTATTTGATTTGGAATTAAGGCACCTAGAAGTATAAAACAATATATAAAAACATGATTTGATGAAAATGTGTTTGGCCTTAAAACTTAGTCCATAAACGCATTGAATAACATTCACTACATGGAACAGATCCACCCCAACATTTTTTGGGAAGTTCTCTTAAGTGTATCCTATCAGAGATAAACAATAAGCATTTGTAAAAAAAAAAATAGAAATAATTTAACCCCTTATTTTTGGCACTAAGCAGTGTTCATATATACTTCCATAAAATGTTTCAACAGGTACCTTCAGACAAGTCTGTGGGAGTTAATGGCAAGAGCACATCAGCACATCAGCCCTTGAGCTCGAATGATTGCGCTCAGTCTCGTGGAAATAGCTGACTATATACACAGCTAAACACTGCAACTAGTTGGTTGTTTAACTAGCTAATCTGTCAGGCAAGAAATTGAGCAGCAGTAAATAGGACTGCACTCAAAGCATCAACCTCAGCTGTCACTTTCGAGCTGGCCATACAGACAACCAGCTAACTAGCCACCGAAATGAAGGCTAGAGTCAGTTATCAGTTGGGTTTAGGTTATGATTTGTCATGTTTGCTTGGTGCAGATATTCATAGGCTGTACTTTGCCTTGTTTTCCTATTATTTGACAGTTTAGCGGTCATGTTAGGGTAGTAGATGTCAGCAGTGGAGCTCATGAGTTGGTTATTTGTTTACATTAGCCAGCTAACAAGTTGCTTGTTTGGTCTCTTTTTTATCTAGGCAAGTCAGTTAAGAACAAATACTTATTTACAATGATGGCCTACCAAAAGACATCCTGCGGGGACGGGGCTGGGATTAAAAATAAAATATAGGACACATGACAACACTACATAGAGACTTAAGACAACCTAGCAAGGCAGCAACACAACATGGTAGCAGCCCAAAACATGGTACAAACATTGGGCAAAGACAACAGCACAAAGGGCAAGAAGGTAGAGACAATCACGCAAAAGCAGCCACAACTGTGTACATGATTGGGTCTTTGAAGAGATTGAGAATTGTCCAGTTTGAGTGTGTTGTTTCTACTGATGCAAGTCATTAGGAAACGGTCCCAGTTTCATAACTAATCAGCTACAATTGGTCAACTCTGTAGTTAGTCTGTCAAGGAAGAGTTGATGTGTGCGAGAGAGGAGAATGGGAGGAGTGTCACTATCACAATTTATTATGGAAACCTCTTATTAGGAAGGACAGTATGGTTGAGAAAAAGGAAGGAAGAAAGAGCGAGTGTGACAAGAGATTACCTTCCTGACCACAATTGTATCCTATTTGTTGCTCCTCTCCCTCTGTTCCTCAAGTTAAGTGAGGGAAGTGATGTGGAGAGTCAGGGCTCAACAGCAAAAGGCAGGGAGGAAGAGATAGAGATGTGGCTCAAGGAGGGAGAAGTGAAGCAAGGAAGAGGGAGTGAGGAACAAGAGGATGAAGCAGAGGGACTGCACACACGTGCGCCTGCCCTAAGTCTCCCCATTCACCCAGCATGGACCTAAAGTGACAGTGGCTTTGGAGTTTTAAAAAAAGTGGTAAGAACCTGTTCGAGCTTGTAATGATTACAACAAGAAATGGTTGACCATATTTTACCCCCTTTTTCGTAGGGGTAGTTAACATCTTGTCTCATCGCTACAACTCCCGTTCGGGCTCGGGAGAGACGAAGGTCGAAAGTCACGCGTCCTCCGAAACACAACCACACTGCTTCTTAACACAGTGGGCCTCCAACCCAGAAGCACCAATGTGTAGGAGGAAACACCGTGCACCTGGCGACCTTGGCTAGCACGCACTGCGCCCGGCTCGCCACAGGAGTCGCTGGTGCGCGATGAGACTAGTATATCCCTACCGGCCAAACCCTCCCTAACCTGGACGACGCTAGGCCAATTGTGCGTCGTCCCCACAGACCTCCCAGTCACGGCCGGGTGCGAACTCAAGAGTCTCTGGTGGCACAGCTAGCGCTGCGATGCAGTGCCCTAGACCACTCTGCCACCTGGGAGGCTCCAGGTTGACCAAACAATGTTTGAAGCACAGGCAGAAATTGGAATTATGCGTTTTTGGGGATGCTCAACAATGCATACATTGTGGGGGACCCTGAAAAGACCCCTTACCAGAAACCGCAGGTGCTGGTCCCTGAAGGCCTTCAAAATGCAGCTTGTGCATTCAGTTTGATATGGCTACAGTGGCAGGAAAAGGAGAGCCACGACTGGCACCAGGGTGTGTACCGAGTTGTAACTCAATTTGAAAGCAGGTGAAGTTTGAAGGGCGCAAGAAAGGGTGTGTATCCAGAGTAGAGGTTGAGCGATTAATTAGGGCCGATTTCAAGTTTTCATAACAATCGAAAATCGGTATTTTTGGACACCAATTATTATTTTATTTGTTCAATCTTTATTTATTTAACTAGGCAAGTCAGTTAAGAACACATTCTTATTTTCAATGACGGCCTAGGAACGGTGGGTTAACTGCCTCGTTCAGGGGCAGAACAACAGATTTTCACCTTGTCAGCTCAGGGATCCAATCTTGCAACCTTACAGTTAACTAGTCCAACGCAATAACGACCTGCCTCTCTTTGCACTCCACAAGGAGACTGTGGTATAGAGGGAAATAGTCCTATAATAACTACAACCTAAAACTTCTTACCTGGGAATATTAAAGACTCATGTTAAAAGGAACCACCAGCTTTCATATGTTCTGAGTAAGGAACTAAAATGTTAGCTTTCTTACATAGCACATACTGCACTTTTACTTTCAACACTTTGTTTTTGCATTATTTAAACCAAATTGAACATGTTTCATTATTTATGAGGCTAAATTGATTTTATTGATGTATTATATTAAGTTAAAATAAGTGTTAATTCAGTAGTTGTAATTGTCATTATTACAAATAAATTAAATGTTGTCCAATTAATCGGTATCGGCTTTTTGGGTCCTCCAATAACCGGTGTCGTTGAAAAATCACTCTGTCGACCTCTAATCCAGAGGGAACACAGGGCAAAGAGAGATGTGTAGAAACCTCCTTTGGGTGCTCTAGGTGTTCTGTGCCACGTTGTAGGATGGGGGCGTGCTTCCAGAAGTTCCATGACATGTAGGCTAAATGCAAACACTAAAAGTGACTGAAATATGAAATTGGGACTACATTTACATTTAAGTCATTTAGCACTACAAAATCTTGTGTCTCTGAAGAGTTGTTTTGTATCGTCATCTGCCTCCATCTAATACATTTCACTGAATTGTGAAGTAGGCCACTATTTCAACATAGTCAGGCCTGGTCTGTACTAAATCTGGAAAAGGTTACCTACATTGAAGTAGTTGTTTGCATTGTTACAGAAGTAAGAATCGTTGTCAATCAGCCTACTTTGAGTGGGTTTTGAAATACTTTCTGAATATTGTTCTTTGGCCACATTGGATAATTGTATTATGTAAATAATATTTAAGTATAATATTATACTTGGTACATTGAGTGAGTCATTTAGTCAAATGTACAATTTAAATACTCAGTGGTTTTGTGAGTGTCTAGACAATGGAAGACAGTGTTATTCGTATTGACATGTGGCGTCATTAAAGATGTACTCTCTAAAAGTTAGCTAAAAAAACATGACTTTACAATAGGTCGACCGATTATCATTTTAACACCGATAGGAGGACCAAAGAAAGCCCATACCAATGAATTGGCCGATTTATATATTTGTAATAATGACCAAACGTTTATTCTTTCAGTGAAATACGGAACCGTTACGCATTTTATTGAATGGGTGGCAACCAAGTCTAAATATTACTGTTACATTGCACAACCTCCAATGTCATAATTATGTAAAATTCTGGCAAATTAATTACAGTCTTTGTTAGGAAGAAATGGTCGTCACAGTTCAGGCTGGCTGGCCAACTGCTGTATATACCCTGACTCGGCTTACACTGAACGCAAGAGAAGTGACACAATTTCCCTAGTTAATATTGCCCGCTAACATGAATTTCTTTGAACTAAATATGCAGGTTAATATATACTTGTGTATTGATTTTAAGAAAAGCATTGATGTTTATGGTTAGGTACATTGGTGCTACGATTGCGCTTTTGTTAAATCGTCACCCGTTTGGCAAAGTAGGTGTCACGTCTAATCAAGGTGGGTGGAATCAGGCGCAGAGAGCAGATAGCGAATATGAAGTTTTAATCTCCGGTGAACAAAACAAACACGGTCAACCCAAACACACACAGGGTGAAATTATCCAACACAGGATAAACAACCAACCGGAGAACAAGAAAACCAAAAACACCGCTAGACGAAAATGAATGACAACATAAACAATCCCGCACAAAACAAGGGTGGGACAACCTACATTATATACAGACACTAATAAACTAAACACACAGGTGCAACCAATCAGACAAAACCAACAGATACACGAAAAGGGATCGGTAGTGGCTAGTAGGACGGTGACGACGACCGCCGAGCACCACCCGAACGGGCAGGAGAGCCAACCTCTGAGGAAGTCGTGACAGTAGGCTGTGATTCGATGATAAATTAACAGGCACCACATTGATTATATGCAACGCAGGACAAGCTAGATAACTACACATGGTCGATATTACTAGTGACTATGTTAAGATTGTTTTTTAAATAAATTTAATGCTAGCTAGCAACCTACTTTGGCTCCTTGCTGCACTCACGTAACAGGTGGTCAAGCCTGTTAGTCTAATCAGCCATGCAGATTAACCGGTCGACCTCTAGTTTACAAGTTATGCCTGTTTGAAATGTGAGAAAATGAGTTCTTAAATTCTCAGTAATCTACAGCAGCATTCTAGAATTATTTGGTCTAAAGGGTTAAACGTTAAAATGTTTCCATTTGTCACATCCCTAGTGTTTTGGTTGCAGGCAAGCCCTGGCCATTGGCATCTCAAGTGAGAGTATATTAAACGACTAAAGTACCCCGATATCTCTGCATCCACTATGAGCCAGAATGAAGATGCCACTACTAGTCAACCTACCTTGATTCTGGAGCTGGGGTTCAGCATGATGTACTTGATAGCGCCTTGGATGTTCTCGGTCCACGACACCAGCCAGGTCACCTTGTTGTCATGACGCACCTCCTTCCATTTGGTGCCAGGGGGAGGCTTGGGGTGCTTGGAGCCCCTGTGGAAGAGACAGACAAAGTGGGTGAGTGAGAGCAAGTCTTCAGATGCACAAATCAGGTCCAAACAAGCAGTCCATGTGTCAAAGTAATCCAGAAAATGCTTGTAGAAAACAAAGCCTTTTCTATCAATATGTTCATATTGCCACCTGCAACCAGGACCCTCTCACTCACTTGCTGCAGTTGATGATGATGTCCTCAGGGCGGATGCGGCGCTTCAGCATGCCCATCTTGGGGTGGTCTCCTCGGCCACGGAATAGACCCGGGGGCTCAATGCGAAAGTTAGCGATGCGCTCCTTGTGGTTATCCATGATGCAGAAGCCATACTCCTGGAGGAGGCGCTCGTTCTCCACTTTGATTTTCTACAATAAGCAGAGAACCAGAGTCAAACCAGTTAGATCTGGTACAGTCAGTAGCACCCAGGACCAAGCCTGAAGATACTATGTATTACCATTCTCTGCCGCCTCAGGTTGAACTATTAGACAGTCGTGTTTAAAAAATAAAGTATTGTTCTAGCTCACCAGTTTATCATCTTTAGTCATGGCCTTTCTGGCCTCAGACTGAGCCTTGAAGTATTCCCCCATCTCATTGAAGTTACACTTCTTCAGGTCTGTAATTTTAGACTTCTCCTCAGAGGCCATTTCCTGTAGGAGAGGGGACGACGTTAGACAAGTCATGAATTACTATACAATTAAAACCAATGAGATTTTTAATACGCAGGTAATTTGCAAACCCAAAGTATACAGCCTTGAACATCCCCTACCTTTCTCCAATCTTTGAAGAAGTTTTTCCGGAAGGCGTCCTTGGTAGTGTACTCATGGTCCAGCATTTTGGCAAAGAAGGTGGCTACCTCCTCAGCTTCGGGGCTGAGCTTTATCTGCTTCCCTATATAGATTTCAACGGACTTGTTAAATCAGCCAATCCCACGATTTCCACTGAGCAACTTAACCACATAGATAGACCAAGTGTCATAAAATTAGCAGCACTTGAGTATTAATCTTACCATCATAGAAAAATCTGACATTGCTGGGAAGAGGTTCATAAGGTGCTGCCATGACTGGGCCTTTATGTTCCAGAAAACTCCATTTGGAACCATCTGTTGCCCTCTCCTCTTCCCACCTGTCGTCCAACCAGGTACAATATAGATTGGTGAGAAGGAAATGATTGATGCACAAATTACTTTGTCCAACAAAGATAAACAGAACATCCATATTTGAGCATTCCATAACAAAGCATCACTCAGTCAGTGTGCCTTCACAACAAGTCTGTAGCAACACAGCTGGCGGGCAACTATGAAACTCACCACTTCCACTTCTCCTCAGGCTCCTTCTTTGCTTTCTTTTTCCCATCAGCAACTTCCCCTTTCTTGTTTTTTTGGGTCTTTTTGGTCTTTATGTCCTTTACAATAAACAGAAGAAACACTTGAGTCTTTCTCTCAAGGGATCATTGAAATAGAGCCAATATTAATCTGAACATTTCCCATACCTCATCTTGTTTCCTCTTCTTTGCCTTCTTGTCCACTTTGTCATTTTCAAGTTTAATTTTTTTGGGTTTGAATTCAGTTCTGGGGAAAAAACACACACAAAAAAAAAAAAACACCTTATGATGAGGCCGGAATGCATTGGTAGATTCAACAACGATATTGGTCTTCTCTACACCAAAAGGAAGCTGGGGAGTTCTTGCAAAGCCAACAATGACCAAACATTAGATTTCCCAACATAATTAGGACAAACCAGATGTGGTTGGTCAAAACATGGCAACTAAAAATCTTCATTGTACAAATACAACAGGGCCAAAGGAATAAAATGGGCCAGCTGACAGAAGTCAGTCCAGATCTACTTACTCATCATGGTCACGCTCTCTCTTCAGGGACTTGGGAGAGTGGTAGACGTCATCATTGTTCGGCTCAGACTTAATGCGAGGAGGGCTGGTGATAGAAATCAAACATTTAGTTTCATTGTGCATTTTGAAGTCAGATATGTAACCAGCAATTGTATACAGCAGAAATGTACAATACAAACTAAAAACTTACCTGGAAAAGCCATTCTCTTTTTCCTTCTTCGGCTTGATCTGCAAGATGACAACGAAGAATTAAAACATGCATATTGTTAATCACTATAAATTACGGTTTGCACTGAAGGTGAGACTGGACCCAAAAAAATTGACATACTGATTGGCACATCCAAACCAAAATGGTAGCAATGCAGCCATCTCTATGGGACAATTAGCACCCTCACCTCCTTCCTCTTGTCTTTTTCCCTATGCCGGTCTGTGCTGCCATCTTTGTGCTTAATTCTCTCCTTTTCCTTTTCTCCGTGCTTCTTTTCAGAGAATTCCTTATGGTCACTGGAATTTGACAGATTATAAAAACATTCCACCAAGATCAGTTACTAGACCTAAATACCAATAGGGAAATCGACTAACTAGAGAATGTTTAGGATTTACTAGACTAGAGCAACAAAAAGTGACTCTTGCCCTATGCTCATTCATGCACAACCTGCTTAGACACATGACCATACAAACACCAACGTTAAAGAGCTCGTCAAAGCAAATGTTTGGGTGTCAAATTACTGCCCCAGCGCACTAGATTTCCCCCTCCATTACTAGACACTCATTTACCTATGCAACCCTGCTTAAGAGTGGTGACCCATACCTGTTTCCATATTTTGAATTATCACGCTCCTTATGGTCCTTGTGTTTGTGTTCTTTATCCTTGTACTTATCTTTATGCTTGTGAGAATCTGCAAAATATAAAATAAAGAGAAAAATAGCTAAATAATGATGACCATAGAGAGCAATAGCAATGGTGTCTTTTTGTAGGCACCAACTCCACTATGGTTCATTACATAGAGCATATGGGGAAATAAATGGAGTTTTGGGATAAAAGCCGCACAGGCTTAGGAGACCTTAGTTTTGTTTTAATGAGAATCCCTAAATGTCACTGAATTTTGAAGCATTTGTATAATTAAAAAACAAAGGCTTCACAATTCATAAAAGGTCTTTGACTAAGGTCTCTCTAGCCCATGTTAAACCCTGAAATAAGATCAGAGGTTATCCCAAACCATATCCTTCCCCCATTAATTTCCCCCAAAGGAATGGCTGAATAAACCAGAGGTAACACATTTTCGGGTTTTAGGACTACGAGCTGGTGATCTCTATTGCCAAAGGAAAAGTACCCACCTTCTCCAACCCATCTCTAAACCCGGCAGGCCAAAACTAAAGAACAAAAGACATCTACCGCACCAGGAACAACGGGTAAACGATACCACTCCAAACAAGTTCAGACAAGATTTCCATGGTGAAAACTAAACAAAATAAAGTCCCCAACAGGCAGAGTGAGAAAATAAATACACAAGTGCATAAAAAGACATGGGAAGATACTAGTGTTGTAATGTCTGAATGCATGACTAGATAGAGCGGGATCGTGCTCTAAGCTCAGAGCCCTCATCCACCACCCAGGTGGGAATCTGAATACTGCCTGTCAGATTGTGTGGGCATGTGTCAACCGGAATAAAATGACTGGTTGGTACTGGTAGCATTTGGATTAGGGCCATCTTATCCCGTTAACTTGAGGTACATTTGCATTTTGGGGCCCTTGTTTATGACAGACCAAACACTATCAATAGAACACCCTTCACAAATTCAGGTCAGACTGAGGATTGGGAGTACTGTGGCCAGATGAAGTTATGAATTTGTGCTGTGGGAGAGGATATGCCTTACATGGTAAGACAGCTCCTCCTAGTGCACAGTGACAGCTAAGGTACATTTTTACTGGGACACAGTATGAACATGGAAGAAAAAGGGGAGCAAGACAAGTTAACAGGCCTCATCTAGCTTCAATACTCATCTCATATGTATATACTTCATTCTATACTCTTCTACTGTATCTTAGTCTATGCCGCTCTGATATTGCTTGTCCATATTTTATTATCCTTAATTCCAATCTTCTCTAGTTGACAGACAGACACGGGCACTTGAGTCAAACGAGCTGACAGCCAAAGAAACTTAATACATTAAATTACTTTCATGTATTGCCATCAAGACATGTTTTGAAAAGGTGAGGCTTAAAAATAAGTGACTCAGTAACAAGGTTCTATACCCTACAGCAAGCTCCTGGTTCAGACACCAATAAACTAAACATCTCTGATCGTCAGATCATGAGAACAATATTGTATTTACAACCAAATAGGATACAAAGTTACCCTAGAGGCAAAAATAGTTAGGGATTGCAGAATGAATGTAGGCTATAGTTCTTACAAGCTATAAAATGATCAAATTCTATCACAGTATTGGGGCAAGCACTTGCAGTGGCTTGCACAGTTTACAAATACCTAGTAATAGGATGAGGGTACATTACAGCTTTTCATGTAGATCTTAAATGCAATACATCAGTGCAAATCAAGGAATGAATCTACATTTGGAAAGTATTTAGACCTGGACTTCCTCCACATTTGTATTCAAAAATATCACATTTACGTAAGTAGTCGGACGTTTTACCCAGTACTTTGTTGAGGCAGCTCTGGCAGCGATTATAGCCTTGAGTCTTGCTGGGTATAATGTCATAAAGTGTTGCACACCTGTATTTGGAAAGTTTCTCCCATTCTCTCAAGCTGGCACGTTGCTGCACAGCTCATTTTAGGGCTCTCCAGAGATATTTGAGCGGGTTCAAGTCCGGGCTCTGGCTGGGCCACCTGAGGACATTCAGAGACTTGTCCCGAAGCCACTCCTGTGTGGGCTTGGCTGTGTTCTTAGGGTGGTTGTCCTGTTGGAAGGTGAACCTTTGCCCAAGTCTGAGGTCTTGAGGAGCTCTGTACTTTGCTCTGTTCGTCTTTGCCACGATCCTGACTAGTCTCCTAGTCCCTGCCACTAAAAATAATAATAATACTCCCACGGCATGATGCTGCCACCACCATGCTACACCGTAGGGATGGTGCCAGAGAATCTTGTCTCATGGTCTGTCTTTAGGTGCCTTTTGGCAAACTCAAAGCAGGCTGTCATGTGCCTTTTACTGAGGAGTGGCTTCCATTTGGCCACAAAGGCCATAAAAGGCCTGATGGGGGGGGGGTACTGCAAAGATGGGAGAACCTTCCAGAGTGACCATCAGATTCTTGGTCACCTCCCTGACCAAGGCCTTTCTCCCCGATTGCTAAGTTTGGCCAGGTGGCAAGCTCTAGGAAGAGTCTTGGTGGTTCCAAATTCCTTCCATTTAAGAATGGAGGCCATTGTGTTATTGGGGACTTCAATACTGCCTACATGTTTTGGTAGCCTTTTCGAGATCTGTGACTCGACCTAATCCTGTCTCGGAGCTCTACATACAATTCCTTCGACCTCATGGCATGGTTTTTTGCTCTGACATGCACTGTCAACTCTGGGACCTTATCTAGACAGGCGTGCCTTTCCAAATCATGTCTAATTTTTTTAATTTCTCACCCCTAAAATTTCTAAAAAGCTGTTTTCATTTTGTCATTATTGGGTAGTGTATAGATAGAAACATTCATTTTTTTTTCACAATCAAAAAAAGGCTGTAATGTAACAGGAAAGGCTGTTGTGAGACATGCCACATTAGAAAATGGGGTCAATGCACTGTTCTAACAAGTTTACATCCGAATTGAGAGCGATGGCTTCTTTGCATGTCAAAACCCACCCTCTATCTGGACATAGAAGCTGACACGTAAGACTCCTTGGGAAAGATTATTGGTCGGTCAAAAGCTGTAGGATGTTGTGGCAGCCAACCATGATGTCCCAAGGCCTAGTAGTGGAACCCCTGTTCATAGGAAATACATTATCCTATATTGACATGACTTGTTTGACATTGTTCAGGTAGAGGACCTTTCAGAAAAGCAATTTTTACTTAGTGGCAAGGGGAAGCATGTAGCTTGTGAAACCCCCGAAAGGTCATTCATACTTGTTAAATACCACTGCTGGGTTTTTACTTGTTTTAGGTAGATCTCAGTAGCCATGTGGGTCAGGCCATGGCAACAAAGCTATCAATGAATTCAGTCCTAAAAAATATATATAACAGACATATGGTAGTAACATATGTACTGCTATAATATGTTGTACAATAAGTCTGGAAAGAGTGTTACTTAAATACTTCATAGGTTTACAACTAGCTAAAGTAAATGTGCCTTTTTATGAAGAAACAGTAGCTATCCATAATAAATTCAGGTAAGACTGTACCAGAATGCTGTTTAAGGTTAATTGGGCTATCAGATGATTGTACTACTTTCAGCACTGAATCATGTCTGATCCAAACGCTCCTGCGTGTTTCGCCTCCATATCACCGCCATCTGCACTTCAGCTATGTTTTCTACAGTCAGAAAAAAGAAAATGGCGCAGAGACTAAGTCCTCAACCCCCAAACACTTACTTTCAGACCCGGAATGTGGCATTTTACGAAGGCCAACAACAAAATCTAATTTGACATACCAATAAAACACATCCAGGTCTTTATGAATCTATGTTCAGATCGAGATTATAAAATGTCTAAAAACTATTAAAGAGCCACCCATTTGAACAATAGGCGCTTGTGAGTGAGGCAGAGGACTTAGTCTCTGGACGCCATTTCTGTCCTTTGCTAAACTATCTGTCTGGCTAGCGAACTAGCACATGCTAGCTAGCTAGTAAATAGATTCAGACAACTTTAAAATGTCCTCAAGATGCCATTCATTTAGCAATAGTCAAAGTACATACAGGCAAGATCACATATTAAAATGCTAAATGGATCGCTAGCTAACTGTGCGGAGTCTGCGGACAGGTCAGAATTCGAAGGAGAAAAATCATTGTGACATTTTAGGTTGACACATCACACTTACCATTGACCCGAGAGCCGGAGTCGATCTGCAAATTTTAAAACAAAGATTTATTAGGTATCTTAGTTGATGGCTTTCTAGCTAGATATTTAACTTTGAACTTTGTCTAACAGCTAGCTAGCCTAACGTCAGCTATCTAGCAACCCTGATGTGATGGCTGGCCAGTGACTGGTCTTATATGGCTTTCAACAGCAATTAGCTGCCTTAGCTTAGTTAGCTAAAGTTAGTTTACAATTGTGCGGACATAACGTTAACGACATTGTGAAAATCACATAACAGGATTAAAAAGTACGACAACACGTAAATATTACTGTCACGTTTGTAGCAACCAATTATATACAGTTCACAGCGATTAGCTAGCCAAGTTATCTAGCTAGGTCACTTGCTAACGTTAGCTAGCTAAGTTAGTGTAGCTGAGGCAAATAAAACAGCAAGCGGTTTTAATATCCTACACAACTGACACTGCAAAATATTCCAAATGTTACCTGGCTATCGTTGTGAGAATGATCTCCACTCATTTTCAATTCTTGATCTGTTAAAAACAATGTGTGAAACCTACAGTAAGAAAACGCCGGCGAATTGACACGGACAGTATGAAGAAAGGAACAGTTGTGCAAAAGATTTAAGTCCGAGTTCTATGAAAGTGCGCATGCTCATGTCTTTTAAATGGGCGGGGAAACGCGTTGGCCAATTGTAGCCCCTCCCTCTAACAGTGTTCTTCGGTCCATGTCGTTTCCTCTGGTTTCCACAGAACATGCATACTACTGTAAACCAGCTAGAAGTAAGGTGCCACACAGCGCACACCCACCCAGTGGCGAGCCGTCATTCCAGGATGGAGTTTTGAACCTCACATTTTTAGGTAAATTTAAAAAGTAATAATTATATTTTTGGGGGGCTTGCCTGTTTTGCTTGTTATTTTGGCATTAATACGTGTCACATATCAGTTTGCAAACAATATAACAAGAAAAAATGGATTGAGTTAATAAAACATGGTCTCTGTTTTGCTTTCTTGAGTAAAGCAGCTCTAAAATGCAGGTGTTTCAGCCTAGCTCAGTGCTTTCTGTGGTGGTGGGGCAAGCCAGCAGAAAATACAGAGCGCTGCACATGATTGGCTCAGTTTTGTGTCATGATTGGCTCAGTTTTCTGTCATTCATGGGACAGTATGTCACCCCCAAGTCTAAGGTTAGAGCTCGAAAATTTTAGCCCCTTGTTTTCTGCCATAGAGTTATATTAGAAGTGCCCATCCAAGAAGGCTCAATGTCATTGGCCACAGATAGAATGACATCAAATCATGTTATATCTACAGTAGCTTTGATTGGACTGATCATGTCAACATCTTACTTTCAAAGTCTTAGCTAGCAGTCATCATCATAAATCAAGTTGACAATCTACTGTCAAATCCTTTTTAATCCTTGTCATTTGAAGAGAAATAATGAAGAAAATTTATAGATGAAATGTATCGGTGCTCATCGGCCATTGGACATAAAGATTACACAACAAATTGGAAATGGCAAATTCAACAATGAGTCGTTTGGAAGGAATCAGTGGCTAACTGCAAGCAGTGCAAAGCAATCAGTATCAGTAGACTGCTATTCAATGGAGTGGCTGTGTGTTTCTTTTCCGAGTTCCCACCATAAATCCATAGAATGCCAGACTTCGATGACAAATCGCCACGCCACCTTCATGTTTAAGTGAGCACATTACAATGTTGGCTTACCCCGGCCAAACTCTAACCCAGATTATGCTGGGCCAATTGTGCACCGCCCTATGGGACTCCCAATCAGAGCCAGTTGTGATACAGCCTGGAATTGAACCAGGGTCTGTAATCATGCCCCTAGCACTGAGATGCAGTGCCTTAGAGAGCTGCGCCACTCAGGAGCCCATTCTTTAATGGAATGCATCTACATTTTTGTTGTTGTTGAGTTTGCCTCACCAAGATTTACATGCTAAAATTGCCACTGCACACACCAAAGGGCCATGTTAACAGATACAGGTTCCTTTGTGCATTAAAACAGAATATCCAGTGGTGTAAACTACTAAAGTCATTTTTGGGGGTATCCCGGAGTCACCTCTTCACTGTTGATGTTGAGACTGGTGTTTTGCGGGTACTATTTATTGAAGCTGCCAGTTGAGGACTTGTGAGGCGTCTGTTTCTCAAACTAGACACTCTAATGTACTTGTCCTCTTGCTCACTTGTGCACCGGGGCCTCCCACTCCTCTTTCTATTCTGGTTAGAGACAGTTTGCGCTGTTCTGTGAAGGGAGAAGTACACAGTGTTGTACGAGATCTTCAGTTTCTTGGCAATTTCTCGCATGGAATAGCCTTCATTTCTCTGAACAATAATAGACTGACAAGTTTCAGAAGAAAGTTATTTGTTTCTGGCCATTTTGAGCCTGTAATCTAACCCACAAATGCTGACGCTCCAGATACTCAACTGGTTTCAAGAAGGCCAGTTTTATTGCTTCTTTAATAAGGACAACAGGTTTTTTTAATCTTTGCTAACATAATTGCAGCTATAATAGTAATTTACAATATTAACAATGTCTACAATGTATTTCTGATCAATTTTATGTTATTTTAACGGACAAAAAATGTGCTTTTCGTTCAAAAACAATGACATTTCGTGGTGACCCCAAACTTTTGAACGGTATTGTATGTAAAATAGCTGTTACATATTTTTCTTTAGGATTGCCAATTTGAGATGCAAGAGCAACTGTGTGAAGCTCATATGAGCGTCATTGAGGCTCCATTTTAAAGTAGTCAATTTTCTTCTTCCTGATTAGCTGATCCCTCCTGATGACCCGGTGGAACATGAATCCAACCGGGTCATCAGGAGGGATCAGCCAATGAAGTTGGATGTCCCACCCAGTTGACTGTATTAAAATGGTGGAAGCCCTCAAACAGCCTTTTAGCCGGTAGAGGCCTCTATCATTCTCTATGTTCTGGCCCCAGTGGAAATACTGCAGTCAACCTCTATCTGAGAAAATGTCCATAGGATATAACTGTCATAACAGCGTGCACTAAACCTGAGCATGCAGTTATCAGGAGCAATCAAATAGTATTTAACTGGTAGGTCTGCTGGAAACTGTAGTACATCTAAAACACATATCCGAAGTGCACAACTGAGTGTTTGTCAATAATATAAGCCTATTTTTATATTGAATATTTCATAGTGTGTTGATATACTACACTCTATTGTCCATCAGGAATATTGCAGTAGGCCCAACTCCCTGCTTACATCCCACTTAGTCCTCTCCCATGGCTCGTAGATTTGGCTTGCAAAGTTGTGGATGTCTTGTAAGATAAGGCCAAATGAATGTGGGACATCGGAGTGTATTACTGTATTTGCACTTTGGTCGAGGCAATACTGCACTGGAGCACATTGTGAAAAGAGGCATTTTAGTGGTGCATATGCATTTAATATGGATCATACACACTTTTGTGGAGACCAGTCGTCAGCGGCTCATTCACACTTGGGTGAAACATAGGTGTTTCTGCTATATTTCCCCTCAGTTCTCAGAGTGACCAGTAGAGCATTCTGCTCTGTGTGTGGATCATTTTACACTCAGTTCAGTGTGGCTACATGTCATTAAGAGGATTATCAAGGTTGATAATAATAATAATTATGAGGTGGGGGCTTATGTTGGTTGATGGAGGAACATGAGGTACTAGCAACTCTTCCTCTCATTAGAGAGGACATTCTTGTTCAAATCTTCAGACATGCTGTACCAAAGTGAAAATTAAAATGCTGAATGTCTTACTCTCATGTTTTAATTCATTCAGTTTCAGTGGTATGTAATTATTTAAAAAGTAACACACACACAAACATTAAGATCAAGATTGGAAGTTACCTGTCCATAGGTCATTGTACATTTGAAAGAACAATCACTTCCATACATAACTACTTTTTTTACTGTGTGAGAAGTTGAATTCTCTTGATATACATTTTCTCCACAAGAGGGCCTCAGCCCTTTCAACTTCCCTGGCCTCATCACTAGCTATGCACATGCCAGAATTCAAGCATAACCAAGGAGCTGAGTACAGGCACTTCACAAAGAATGTCACTTTCAAAATTACAATTATTCATAGATAAACACATTTCAATGCCTAAATCACAGCAGAATACTTTTTTTTAGGGCAAAAAAACTAAATACATTTATGAGTGTAATACCCCTTTAATAGAGCATTTTGCGAGAGAGGAATGTGATGGTCTGGTAATGTTTTGGCAGCTGCATATATCATGACAGAGTTTGCAAAACAAAAGCCCACCTGATTGATAGAAATGAACAGTGGTGGAAAAAGTACTCAATTGTCATACTTGAGTAAAAGTAACGATACCTTAATAGAAAATGACCAGTTAAAGTCGCAGTAAAACACTACTTGATTAAAAGTATCTGGTTTTAAATGTACTTAGCTTTTACTCAAGTTTGACAATTGAGTATGTTTTCCACCACTGTAATTAAAAGTTAACACCTTCACTGTTGGAGCTCACATATTTAAATGTACACTGCAACTACACCTGCACCTGTGCATGTGACTAAATACAAATCTAAAATGCTATACATCAAATTCCTTATATTAAGCAAACCAGACTGCACGATTTCCTTTTATTTTTATGGACAGATAGGGGCACACTCCAACACTCGGACATCATTTACAAACACAGTATTTGTGTTTAGTGAGTCCGCCAGATCAGAAGCAGTAGGGATGGCAACGCATTTGTGACGTATATGCAGGGAGTCAGGAAGCAGGTGAGTTTAATAATAGGAAGATAAACAAAACAGGAGTAGCGTACTGAGCGTAAATTAAACCAATACTGCCTGAAGACTGAGGCTACCGAAGGCTAAATTAAGAGGAGGTAATCAAGGAAATTATGTGAAGTCCAGGTGTGCATAATGATGGGGAGCAAGTGTGCGTAATGATTGTTGCCAGCTGTGCATAATGTGGGTTGCCAGGACTGGTGGTTAGTAGACCGGTGGTTAGTAGACCAGCGAAGTCCAGCGCTGGAGAGAGGGAACTGGAGTAGGCGTGACACTACCCCACCACGATGCGGGGCTCCAGCCGCAGGATGACACCGGCCAGGAGGATGGCGTCGAGGGCGAGGAGCGGGCCGGTCTGGACGGCGGAGAAATCCCGGGCCAATGTTGGGGTCCAGGATGTCGGCCGCTGGAACCCAACAGCACTCCTCCACTCCTGATGGCATCAGCAGGGGACCCATCAATGTCCAGGGGAGGTGGAGGGGTGTCGTGAGGGAAGGCATCAGCAAGGGCACCAGGAACCACCGGCCTGAGGAGGGAAACATAAAAATAGGGTGAGAACCGGTAGTTGGTGGGGAGTTGACACACAGCTGTACACACAGATGACACACAGCTGTACATTTCAATGAAACATGGTGAAGCCCCAAAATTGCCCTCGTTAGAAGCATGTGTTTCAGACATAAGGAAGTGGATGGCTGCAAACTTTCTACTTTTAAACTCGGACAAAACAGAGATGCTTGTTCTAGGTCCCAAGAAACAAAGAGATCTTCTGTTGAATCTGACAATTAATCTTAATGGTTTTACAGTCGTGTCAAATAAAACTGTGAAGGACCTCTCTTTTGAAGAACATATCAAGACTGTTTCAAGGACAGCTTTTCTCCATCTACGTAACATTGCAAAAATCAGAAACTTTCTGTCCAAAAATTATGCAGAAAAATGAATCCATGCTTTTGTCACTTCTAGGTTAGACTACTGCAATGCTCTACTTTCCGGCTACCCGGATAAAGCACTAAATAAACTTCAGTTAGTGCTAAATACGGCTGCTAGAATCCTGACTAGAACCAAAAAAATGGATCCTATTACTCCAGTGCTAGCCTTCCTACACTGGCTTCCTGTCAAGGCAAGGGCTGATTTCAAGGTTTTACTGCTAACCTAAAAAGCATTACATTGGCTTGCTCCTACCTATCTCTCTGATTTGGTCCTGCCGTACATACCTACACGTACGCTACGGTCACAAGACGCAGGCCTCCTAATTGTCCACTAGAATTCCTAAGCAAACAGCTGGAGGCAGGGCTTTCTCCTATAGAGCTCCATTTTTATGGAATGGTCTGCCTACCCATGTGAGAGACGCAGACTCGGTCTCAACCTTTAAGTCTTTACTGAAGACTCATCTCTTCAGTGGGTCATATGATTGAGTGTAGTCTGGCCCAGGAGTGTGAAGGTGAACGGAAAGGCTCTGGAGCAACTAACCGCCCTTGCTGTCTCTGCCTGGCTGGTTCCCCTCTTTCCACTGGGATTCTCTGCCTCTAACCCTATTACAGGGGCTGAGTCACTGGCTTATTAGGGCTCTTTCATACCGTCCCTAGGAGGGGTGCGTCACTTGAGTGGGTTGAGTCCCTGATGTGATCTTCCTGTCTGGGTTGGCGCCCCCCTTGGGTTGTGCCTTGGCGGAGATCTTTGTGGGCTATACTCGGCCTTGTCTCAGGATGGTAAGTTGGTGATTGAAGATATCCCTCTAGTGGTGTGGGGGCTGTGCTTTTGCAAAGTGGGTGGGGTTATATCCTTCCTGCTTGGCCCTGTCCGGGGGTGTCATCAGATGGGGCCACAGTGTCTCCTGACCCCTCCTGTCTCAGCCTCCAGTATTTATGCTGCAGTAGTTTATGTGTCGGGGGGCTAGGGTCAGTTTGTTATATCTGGAGTACTTCTCCTGTCCTATCCGGTGTCCTGTGTGAATTTAAGTATGCTCTCTCTAATTCTCTTTCTCTCTTTCTTTCTCTCTCTCGGAGGACCTGAGCCCTAGGACCATGCCTCAGGACTACCTGTCACGACTTCTGCCGAAGTCGTTGCCCCTCCTTGTTCGGGCGGTGCTCAGCGTTCGACGTCACCGGTCTTCTAGCCATCATTTATCCATTTTTCATTTTCCATTGGTTTTCCATTGGTTTGGACATGATTTGTAAAGGCACACACCTGTCTATATAAGGTCCCACAGTTGACAGTGTATCTCAGAGAAAAAAACAATCCATGAGGTCGAAGGAAATGTCCGTAGAGCTCCGAGACAGGATTGTGCGGAGGCACAGATCTGAGGAAGGGTACCAAAAAATTTCTGCAGCATTGAAGGTCCACAAGAACACAATGGTCTCCATCATTCTTAAATGGAAGATGTTTGGAACCACCAATACTCTTCCTAGAGCTGGCCGCCTGGCCAAACTGAGCAATAGGGGGAGAAGGGCATTGGGTCAGGGAGGTGACCAAGAACTTGATGGTCACTCTGACAGCACTCCACCAATCAGGCCTTTATGGTAGAGTTGCCAGACGGAAGCCACTCCTCATTAAAAGGCACATGACAGCCTGCTGGATTTTGCCAAAAGGCACCTAAAGGACTCTCAGACGAGATGAGAAACAAGATTCTCTGGTCCGATGAAACCAAGATTGAACTGTTTGGCCTGAATGCCAAGCGTCACGTCTGGAGGAAACCTGGCACCATCCATACGGTAAAGCATGATGGTGGCAGAATCATGCTGTGGGGATGTTTTTCAGCATCAGGGACTGGGAGACCTGTCAGGTTTGAGGGAAAGATGAATGGAGCAAAGTACAGAGACATCCTTGATGACTACCTGCCCCAGAGTGCTCAGGACCTCAGACTGAGGTGAAGGTTCACCTTCCAATAGGACGACGACACTAAGCACATAGCCAAGACAACAAAGGAGTTGAGTGCCTCAGCCATAGCCCGGACATGAACCGATCGAACATCTCTGGAGAGACCTGATAATAGCTGTGCAGCGACGCTCCTCATCCAACCTGACATGGCTTGAGAGGATCTGTAGAGAAGAATGGGAAAAACTCCCCAAATACAGGTGTGTCAAGCTTCTAGCATCATATCCAAGAAGACTTGAGTCTTTAATCGCTGCCAATTTCAAGAAATGTTCCATTTCTTCCACACTTGGGAAAAAGACATTTAAGGTACACTTGGATATGACGGTGTAAATCGTCAGTCCAGGAATGAGAGTTTAGAGCTGAGGGATGTCTACTTTGAATTTGGACTGCAGCCATAATCGCTAACTGGCTACACAAAGTGAATGAATGATAGACAAACGTGCTCACCACACAGACATACAGGGGCAATATTGCTGCAAATGAGTTTTTGAGCCAATTGCGGATAACTAGGGGTGGGATAATGTCAATGTGGATTTGATTGGATTAGTAGCCTTGCCTGAACGCAGTGTGCAACATCCAAATACGAAAATGGGGGTTGACAATGGTGTTTCATGAATAAAGTACACATATATTTTCTACGCCTTCTCGCCATTAAAGCGGACACTTCATAATACCCATAAAACCTAGCGGTCAAGCACAAATGGTTCCAATCGTCTTTCCACTATTCATTTTTCACATAGTGAATTTTATAAACCAAGGCTTCCCTTGGCATGACGTTTTGATAACTGTGTAATTCTCTCCCAGACAAGGTGAGTTTTATCAATATATTCACTTCCATTTACTTTTATTTTGTTATTGCTAATTAGCAACAGAGAAGACCTCAGCAAGACTACAAATTCCTGCAGGAAGCTCTCGTATATCATCTCTAGCCGACACTGTCAGCTGCCATTCACCAGTGCGATCAAAGACATGTGCCCAATCCATGATGAATCCATGTGCTGTTTTGAAATGAATTGAATAGTGTTGAACTTCTTCCATCCTCTTTCTCTGTCTTAGCGAGCTAGTTAGCAGCTAGTTAGCAGAGCAATAGATCAGATACCCCAGATACCAGATTTAGATGTGTGATAACTCAGTTCTACAATGTTGTCATTGATGAGAATTAATCTAAAAATCTATTGAAATTCAGAATTGACTTTGTTTAGACATTCAGCCAGTATTGTAGATGCATAACCAGTGACAAATCTTAAAAGGCACAGCATTTCTTTATTCAGAGTGGTACATGCATTCACACAGTCTTAATTTATAGGATCCTTCCCACTATATGACTGTTATGTCAAGTGATAAAATCCCAAGATATCAATTAAAAGTTTATGGGAAAAACTGCACTTGTCCTCCTGAAAATTACAGTTCATTAAATATTCTACAACTGTCATCAAAGTTTATTTGTCACGTGCGCTGAATACAACAGGTGTAGATAGACCTTACAGTGAAATGCTTACTTACAGGCTCATACATCAGTGCAATTTATTAAAATAGAAAATAAAAGGTACCAATAGGTAAGTAGAGAAATTAAAACAACAGTGAAAAATAACAGTAACGAGGCTATAACAGTAGCGAGGCTATATACAGGCACCGGTTTGTCGGGCTGATTGAGGTAGTATGTACATGTAGATATGGTTAAAGTGACTATGCATACATGATAAACAGAGAGTAGCAGTAGCGTAAAAGAGGGGGTGACGGGACACAATGCAAATAGCCCGGTTAGCCAATGTGCGGTGGCACTGGTTGGTCGGGTAATTCAGGTAGTATGTACATGAATGTATAGTTAAAGTGACTATGCATATATGATAAACAGAGAGTAGCAGCAGCATAAAAGAGGGGTTGGAGGGGGGGGCACACAATGCAAATAGTCCGGGTAGCCATTTGATTACCTGTTTAGAAGTCTTATGGCTTGGGGGTAAAAACTGTGGAGAAGCCATTTTGTCCTAGACTTGGCACTCCGGTACCGCTTGCCATACGGTAGTAGAGAGAACAGTCTCACTGGGGTGGCTGGGGTCTTTGACAATTTTTAGGGCCTTCCTCTGTAGAGGTCCTGGATAGCAGGCAGCTTAGCATCAGTGATGTACTGGGCCGTACGCACTACCCTCTGTAGTGCCTTGCGGTCAGAGGCTGAGCAGTTGCCGTACCAGGCGGTGATGCAACCAGTCAAGATGCTCTCGATGTTGCAGCTGCAGAACCTTTTGAAGATCTGAGGACCCATGCCAAATCCTTTCAGGGGGAATAGGCTTTGTCATGCCCTCTTCACAACTGTCTTGGTGTGTTTGGACCATGATAGTTTGTTGGTGATGTGGACACCAAGGAACTTGAAGCTCTCAACCTGTTCCACTACAGCCCTGTCGATGAGAATGGGGGCGTGCTTGGTCCTCCTTTTCCTGTAGTCCACAATCATCTCCTTAGTCTTAGTTACATTGAGGGATAGGTTGTTATTCTGGCACCACCCGGCCAAGTCTCTGACCTCCTCCCTATAGGCTGTCTTGTAATTGTCGGTGATCAGGCCTACCACTGTTGTGTTGTCTGCAAACTTAATGATGGTGTTGGAGTCGTGCCTGGCCATGCAGTCGTGGGTGAACAGGGAGTACAGGAGGGGACTGAGCACGCACCCCTGAGGGGCTCCAGTGTTGAGAATCAGCGTGGCAGATGTGTTGCTACCTACCCTCACCACCTTTGAGCGACCCATCAGGAAGTCCAAGATCCAATTGCAGAGGGAGGTGTTTAGTCCCAGGATCCTTAGCGATGAGCTTTGAGGGTACTATGGTGATGAACGCTGACCTGTAGTCAATGAATAGCATTCTCACTTAGGTGTTCCTTTTGTCCAGGTGGGAAAGTGCAGTGTGGAGTGCAATAGAGATTGCATCATCTGTGGATCTGTTTGGGCGGTATGCAAATTGGAGTGGGTCTAGGGTTTCTGAGATAATGGTGTTGATGTGAACTATTACCAGCCTTTCAAAGCACTTCATGGCTACGGGCGTGAGTGCTACGGGTCTGTAGTCATTTGGGCAGATGGCCTTTGTGTTCTTGGGCACAGGGTGGTCTGCTTGAAACATGTTGGTATTACAGACTCAATCAGGGCCATGTTGAAAATGTCAGTGAAGACACCTACCAATTGGTCAGCACATGCCCAGAGCACACGTCCTGGTAATCCGTCTGGCCCCGCAGCCTTGTGAATGTTGACCTGTTTAAAGGTCTTACTCACGTCGGCTACAGAGAGAGTGTTCACACAGTCGTCCGGAACAGCTGATGCTCTCATGCATGCCTCAGTGTTGCTTGCCTCGAATCGAGCATTGAAGTGATTAGCTTGTCTGGTAACCTCGTGTCACTGGGCAGCTCTCGGCTGTGCTTCGCTTTGTAGTCTGTAATAGTTTGCAAGCCCTGCCACATAAGACGAGCGTCAGTGCCGGTGTAGTACGATTCAATCTTAGCCCTGTATTGACGCTTTGCCTGTTTGATGGTTCATCGGAGGGCATAGCAGGATTTCTTATAAGCTTCTGGGTTAGAGTCCCGCACCTTGAAAGTGGCAGCTCTACCCTTTAGCTCAGTGCGAATGTTGCATGTAATCCATGGCTTCTGGTTGGGGAATGTACGTACAGTCACTGTGAGGACGACGTCTTCGATGCACTTATTGATAAAGCCAGTGACTGATGTGGTGGATTCCTCAATGCCATCGGCAGAATCCAGGAACATGTTCCAGCCTGTGATAGCAAAACAGTCCTGTAGTTTAGCATCTGCTTCATCTGACTACTTTTTTATAGACCGAGTCACTGCTGCTTCCGGCTTTCATTTTTCTTATCAGGAGGATAGAATTGTGGTCGGATTTACCAAATGGAGGGCGAGGAAGAGCTTTGTACGCATCTCTGTTTGTGGAGTACAGGTGATCTAGAATGTTTCTCCCTCTGGTTGCACATTTAACATGTTGATAGAAATGAAGTAGAACTGATTTTAAGTTTCCCTGCATTAAAGTCTCTGGCCACTAGGAGCGCCGCCTCTGGGTGAGAGGTTTCCTGTTTGCTTATTTCCTTATACAGCTGACTGTAGCAGGGAGTGGGGTCTTAGTGCCAGCATCCGTCTGTGGTGGTAAATAAACAGCCACGAAAAGTACAGCTGAGAAGGAAAATAGTGTGGTCTGCAATTTATCACAAGATACTCTACTTCAGGTGAGCAAAATCTAGAGACTTCCTTAGATTTCGTGCACCAGCTGTTGTTTACAAATATGCACAGACCGCCCCCCCTGCTGTTCTATCTTGCCGGTGCAGCATATATCCCGCTAGCTGAATCTCCCGCAAGCTGAATCTCCCGCAAGCTGAATCTCCATGTCATCATTCAGCCACGATTCCGTGAAACATAAGATATTACAGTTTTTAATGTCCCGTTGGTAGGATATTCGTGATCGTACCTCGTCTAATTTATTGTCCAATGATTGCACGTTGGCGAGTAATATTGACGGTAAAATAAATAACGCAGAAAAAACACGTAATAGCACAATTGGTTTGGCGCCCGTAAAACTGTTGTCATTTATTCCTGCGCCATTTTAAGTAAGTCATAAATCAAATCAAACATTATTTATATAGCATAATTATTACAACAAATGCATTTCAAGGTGTTAAAAGTCATGCGTCGGAAGACATTTGGCATGTAACATTCTTCCTCTTGGCAGGTCTCTATAGGTGACCAGGGGATTCTCTCTACCGCATGGGAATGCCTCTGTGGAGCTCATACGTGTAGCCATGCAGCCTATTTTGACGGTTCACAATATTGGCCGTATGGATGTAGAATGTGAGTTGAGGAAGCCAGCCATGCCCAATCTGGTGCAATCAGTGGAGGACCTGTCCCCGGCTGAAGACTACAACCTTCTGTCCCGGGAGCCCACAGAGGAGGATCTATAGTGGCTAAGGAACCGTCTCTGGGCAGGTTCAGTGGAATGACATGTCTCCTTGAACCTGAGCCAGAACAAACGCTACCCTCCTTGTCATCCCTATCTGTACCAGACATTGTTAAAAAACACGGGCAGCTAGGGCATGCAAGCATCCTGGCTGGAATGGCAGTGTCTGTGGAGAAAGAAAGCTAAGGTAACTGAGCTAAACGACTACCGCCCCGTAGCACTCACTTCCGTCATTATGAAGTGCTTTGAGAGACTAGTCAAGGACCATATCACCTCCACCCTACCTGACACCCTAGACCCACTCCAATTTGCTTACCGCCCAAATAGGTCCACAGACGATGCAATCTCAACCACACTGCACACTGCCCTAACCCATCTGGACAAGAGGAATACCTATGTGAGAATGCTGTTCATCGACTACAGCTCGGCATTCAACACCATAGTACCCTCCAAGCTCGTCATCAAGCTCGAGACCCTGGGTCTCGACCCCGCCCTGTGCAACTGGGTACTGGACTTCCTGACGGGCCACCCCAGGTGGTGAGGGTAGGCAACAACATCTCCTCCCCGCTGATCCTCAACACTGGGGCCCCACAAGGGTGCGTTCTGAGCCCTCTCCCGTACTCCCTGTTCACCCACGACTGCGTGGCCACGCACGCCTCCAACTCAATCATCAAGTTTGCGGACGACACAACAGTGGTAGGCTTGATTACCAACAACGACGAGACGGCCTACAGGGAGGAGGTGGGGGCCCTCGGAGTGTGGTGTCAGGAAAATAACCTCACACTCAATGTCAACAAAACTAAGGAGATGATTGTGGACTTCAGGAAACAGCAGAGGGAACACCCCCCTATATCCACATCGATGGAACAGTAGTGGAGAGGGTAGCAAGTTTTAAGTTCCTCGGCATACACATCACAGACAAACTGAATTGGTCCACTCACACAGACAGCATCGTGAACATCAACTCCAGCCACTTTAATAATGGGAATTGATAGGAAATGATGTAAATATATCACTAGCCACTTTAAACAATGCTACCTTATATAATGTTACTTACCCTACATTATTCATCTCATATGCATACGTATATACTGTACTCTATATCATCGACTGCATCCTTATGTAATACATGTATCACTAGCCACTTTAACTATGCCACTTTGTTTACATACTCATCTCATATGTATATACTGTACTCGATACCATCTACTGTATCTTGCCTATGCTGCCCTGTACCATCACTCATTCATATATCCTTATGTACATATTCTTCATCCCCTTACACTGTGTATAAGACAGTAGTTTTGGAATTGTTAGTTAGATTACTTGTTGGTTATTACTGCATTGTCGGAACTAGAAGCACAAGCATTTCGCTACACTCGCATTAACATCTGCTAACCATGTGTATGTGACAAATACAATTTGGATTTGATTTGATTTGATAAACGGCAGGCAACAGTTGGACAATGCACCAACCCCAAATGGCACACCATGAGGAGAGGGAGGTTGACGGCAGGCAATTATGGAGCAGTAGTTAGGGCCAAGCACGTTACTCCGTGGTGCTGCTAAAAAGGGTCCCCAGATCACAGTCGTTGGATGTAAAGTGGGGCACAGATAACGAAGAGGAGGACATCAAAATAGCTACAGGGATGGATGTGCAAGAGTCAGGGCTTTGGGTCACGGTGTCTGGGATCCTGGGATCCTGGGTGCCTCACCAGATGTTCTGGTGGGAACCACAGCAATGGGGGAGGTCAAGTGTCCCTACGGTGCAAGGGACTTTACCATTGAAGAGGCATTGAAGATGAAGGATATCTATATCAAGGAGGGATGGTCTTACCGCCTCTGTGAAGACCATCCTTACTGGCACCAGGTCCAAGGCCAACTTCACATCACTGGAATGGACACCTGCTTCTTCATTGTGTGGACCACAAAAGCCTCCATCACCATCCCCAACCAGCGTGACGACCTCTGACAGACCCATATTGCTCCTCCTGCCAGTACCTGTTTTCAGGGAAGCCAATGGTCCAAAATATATAGTTCATACACACACTAGGCTCCCAGAATATGTTATATTACATACAGTACCAGTCTAAAGTTTGGACGCATCTACTCATTCGAGGGTTGTTCATTATTTTTACTATTTTCTACATTGTAGAATAATAGTGAAGACATCAAAACTATGAAATAACACATATGGGAATCATGTAGTCATCAAACAAGTGTTAAACAAATCCAAATATATTTTATATCTGAGATTCTTCAAAGTAGCCACCCTTTGCCAAGAGTGTGCAAAGCTGTCATCAAGGCATTCTCAAAACAAGCTTCATGAGGTAGTTACCTGGAAAGTGTTTCAATAAACAGGTGTGCCTTGTTAAAAGTTAATTTGAGGAATTTATTTCCTTCTTAATGCATTTGAGCCAATCAGTTGTGTTGTGACATGGTAGGGGTAGTATGCAGAAGACAGCCCTATTTGGTAACAGACCAAGTCCATATTATGGGTCAATCAATCTGTAAAATTTCAAGAACTTTGAAAGTTTCTTCAAGTGCAGTCACAAAAACCATCAAGCGCTATGATGAAACTGGCTCTCATGTGGACCACCACAAGAAAGGAAGACCCAGAGTTACCTCTTCTGCAGAGGATAAGTTCATTAGAATCACCAGCCTCAGAAATTGCAGCCCAAATAAATGCTTCATAGAGTTCAAAGAACAGACACATCTCAACATCAACTGTTCAGAGGATAATGCATGAATCAGGCCTTCTTGGTCGAATTGCTGCAAAGAAACCACTACTAAAGGACACCAATAAGAAGAAGAGACTTGCCTGGGCCAAGAAACACGAGCAATGGATATTAGACTGGGGGAAATCTGTCCAAATGTGAGATTATTGGTTCCAACTGCCGTGTCTTTGTGAGACGCAGAGTAGTTGAACGGATGATATCCACATCTGTGGATCCCACCGTGAAGCATGGAGGAGAAGGTGTGATGTTGCTTTGCTGGTGACACTGTCAGTGATTCAAGGCACACTTAACCAGCATGGCTACCACAGCATTCTGCAGTGATACACCATCCCATCTGGTTTGCGCTTAGTGGGACTATCATTTGTTTTTCAACAGGGCAATGACCCAACACACCTCAGGCAGTGTAAGGGCTATTTTACCAAGGAGAGTGATGGAGTACTGCATCAGATGACCTGGCCTCCACAATCACCCAATCTCAACCAAATTGAGATGGTTTAGGATGAGTTGGACTGCAGAGTGAAGGAAAAGTAGCCAACAAGTGCTCAGCATACGTGGGAACTCCTTCAAGACTGTTAGAAATGCATTCCAGGTGAAGCTGGTTGAGAGAATGTCAAGGGTGTGCAAAGCTGTACTGAAGGCAATCAAAACTTTACTTTGGAAAATCTCAAATATATTTTGATTTGTTTAACACTTTTTAGGTTCCTACATGATTCCATATGTGTTATTTCATAGGTGTGATGTCTTCTCTATTATTCTACAATGTAGAAAATAGTACAAATAAATGAAAACCCTTGAATGAGTTTTGACTGGTACTGTACATGTTTTGCTCAAAGCAGCCATGAGCTATACAACTGTACATCTGATTCTAATTCTAAAGAGGAAAGTTAAAATCATTAGCTGTGGGATCACTGAGGAGGACCAACATTGATAGGGGGATTGTCTGAAAGGCACTGACATGAAGGGATGGAACATCAGGATTTTGGGCAATGGCCAGCATACCACGATTTCAACTAGCCCAGGTAACATTCATGTCCTAACAGTGGCGTGTATTCATGGATGCCAAGGGAAGCCAGGCTTCCTCAAAAACTTTACCTAGAAAAAAATAAAACAACAGACAAAATAATGTCTTTTGTTTCTCTGTGTTTCATAAATTTACTTCAATTCAGAAGAGCCTGAATGTATCTCACCGGAGAAAGCATAGAGCGAGCGAAACAGCCCCCCTCTTTCTCTGTAGGTGTAGCCCATCTATCTGATGCTGTCTGGTCAAAAAGAGCATGGTATTGTTACCGCTCATAGCAGACATTCTTACTAATCTGCTAGAGAACCCGTTCGGATTTAAGAATAACTTTTGTATAACTAAAGCCTTTAGTGAGAGGTCTAATACTTTAATATTTAGTCATTTCTGCACTCCGAATTCATATTCATTATATAGATTGGCCCGTTTAATTTTCTGGCTTGCCATTCCAAATAAAATATTGTATTATTTTTTGCTTATATAATTTAAAAAATAAGTCGCTACATCTAGGCTAGGCCATAAGCAAAGGTAAACTGGGATATGACTAAAGAGTTAATCAGGGTGATTTTTTCCCACAAATAGACAGGTATTTTCCTTTCCACGGTAGCAAGATCTTGTCTATTTTTGCCAACTTTCTATTAAAATGTATTGTAGTGAGATGATTTCTTTCTTTCGGGATATGAATACTGAGTATGTCCACTTCACCATCAGACCAGTTTATTGGTAAACTACACGGTAATGTAAAAATATTTTTTTGTGAGCCAATGCATAATATAGTTCACTTATAATTTGGTTGAAGTCCAGAGAGGTTAGAAAAAGTATCTAGATCACCTGAGGCTGTGGAGGGAACCAAGTTGTGGATTAATAAAAGAAAACATGAATCATCAGTGTACGAAGACGTTTGTTTTTAAGCCCTGGTTTTCTAGGCCCTTGATATTATTGTTGGATCTGATTTTAATAGGTAACATTTCGATGGCCATAATAAATAGATATGCCGATAGTGGACTACCTTGTTTTACTCCTCTTGACAGTGTAATACTTTCTGAGAAGTAGCCATTATTTACTATTTTAAAAGTAGCCATTATTTACTTTGAAAGGCTGGTCATCTCTCACATCAATACCATTATCCTAGAAACCCTAGATCCACTCCAATTTGCATACCGCCCCAACAAATCCACAGATGATGCAATCTCTATTGCACTCCACACTACCCTTTTCCACCTGGACAAAAGGAACACCTACGTGAGAATGCTATTAACTGACTACAGCTCAGCGTTCATGACCATCGTGCCTTCAAAGCGCTTAACTAAGCTAAGGACCCTGGGACTAAACACCTCCCTCTGCAATTGGATCCTGGACTTTCTGATGGGCCATCCGCTTGTGGTAAGGGTAGGCAACAACACATCTGCCTCGCTGATCCTCAACACATGGGCCCCTCCGGGGTGCGTGCTCAGTCCCCTCCTGTACTCCCTGTTCACCCATGACTGCATGGCCAAGCATGACTCCAACACCATCATTAAGTTTGCCGACGACACGACAGTGGTAGGCCTGATCACCAACTACGATGAGACAGCCTATAGGGAGGAGGTCAGAGACCTGGCAGTGTGGTACCAGGATTAAAACCTCTCCCTCAACGTAACCAAGACAAAGGAGATGATTGTGAACAACAGGAAAAGGAGGACCGAGCACGCCCCCATTGTCATCGACAGGGCTGTAGTGGAACAGGTTGAGAGCTTCAAGTTCCTTGGTGTCCATATCACCAACAAACTATCATGGTCCAAACACATCAAGACAGTCGTGAAGAGGGCACGATAACACCTAATCCCCCTCAGGAGACTGAATAGATTTGGCATGGGTCCTCACATCCTCAAAGTTCTACAGCTACACCATCGAGAGCATCCTGACTGGTTGCATCACCACCTGGTATGGCAACTGCTCAGCCTCCAACCGCAAGGCACTACAGAGGGTAATGCGTATGGCCCAGTACATCACTGGGGCCAAGCTTCCTGCCATCCAGGACCTCTATACCAGGCGGTGTCAGAGGATGGTCCAAAACATTTCTAAAGACTCCAGCCACCCTAGTCATAGACTGTTCTCTCTGCTACCGCAAGGGAAGTGGTACTGCAGCGCCAAGTCTAACAGATTCTACCCCAGATTTTTCAAAGTGTTCTATTGTTTCCAGTACTTGTCTTATATTAACTATATGATATTATCTTCAATGTTTTGTCCATATAAAAAACCTGTCTGAATAGGATGAATAATATCCGACAATCCCTTTTAAATTCTATATGCTATGCACATTGATTTCAATTTTTCATCACAACACTGAAGTGTAAGGGGCCTCCAATTTTTTCATTGGACTGGATCTTTATATTTACCACTTGGGTCCTGTTTCAGTAATAATGAAATCAGACCTTCTTGTTGAGTATCTACCATTTTTATAGAAATGATTCAAACATGCTAATAACGGTCCTCTTGAGTACATTAAAAAAGGTTTGATACCCCTAAACTGGTATGCCATCAAGCCCTAGAGTTATCCCAGACTTAAAGGCTTTAATTGGATCAAGAAGTTCCTCCTCTGTAATTTGGCCTTCACATAAGTCTTTATGTACATTTATTCATTTTACATTATTAATAGGGGGTAAAATCCTTACAATTATCTTCGGTTAGTGGAGATGGAGGAGACTGAAACGAAAACATATGCTTAAAGTACTTTGCTTCCTCTTTCAAAATATTGTTTGGTGAATAATGGTTCACCTCATCTACAACAAGTTTCAGTAAATTATTTTTGGTAGCATTTCTATTTATTGATAAAAAAAAAAAAACTTTTTCTCCTCAATGTTACAGTCTTGTCTCATCGCTGCAACTCCTGTACGGACTCGGAAGAGGCAAAGGTCGAGAGCCGTGCGTCCTCCGAAACACAACCCAACCAAGCCGCACTGCTTGTTGACACAATGCCCACTTAACCCGGAAGCCACCAGCACCAATGTTTCGGAGGAAACACCGTACACCTGCCAATCGTGTCAGCGTGCACTGCGCCCGGTCTGCCACAGGAGTCACTAGTGCGCGCAGACACCCCTCCGGCCAAACCCTCCCCTAAACCGGACGATGCTGGGTCAATTGTGCGAGTCTCCAGTTCGCAGCCCGCTGCCACAGAGCTTTGACTCAAACTCAGAATCTTTAGTGGCACAGCTAGCACTGCGATGCAGTACTTTAGACCACTGCGCCACTCGGGAGGCCCCTTTTGGTAGCATTTCTATGTTGAAGATTTTTAAAAATTTGTTAGTAACAGTAGGCTAATGTTACCAAACTGGCTAATTGTTGCCCATGAAAGGAAGTTTGGCTAGCGAGCAAGCATTTTAGCTAGGTAGTATAGGACAACAACAACTAAAAGCGTGTGCTGTATGATAGTCATAGACCATTTTGGCAACAGGAAATATTGGAGGTTGACATTGGCGTTTCTCTACAATTAGGGTGAGTCAACATGCTTTTTCTACTAACACACACACAGAGACACACACATACACACATAGAGACGGACAGAGAAATCAGTAGCATGGACAGCCAAATTATATTTAGCTTACATTGATTGGACTAAATTGTTTTTGGAATCTATGTCACTGTCTTAGACTAAGAATAGGTGATTTGATGAAGTTGAAATTGTTCTGGAATAGTGGAGGCAGCTCCTGTTTTCTTTTTGATTTGCAGTAACTCTCCGGTGTTCTAAATCAATAGTTGTTTAGTAGTTCAAAAATGTTGGAAACATTAACTTGATTGACCATGCTGTAGGTAACTGTTTGTTACATGCAATGTGCTTAGTGGACTCCACCAGACAGAGGTTGCTCTCCTGTTTTGTGATGAAACAAAGGTGTGGTTGAATATATTCTGCCACTGTGTCTTCTTATTGTCTTGGCCTTAAGCCTATATATGACATACAGGTTATAGAGCAAACAACACAATTATCACAACACACAAGTTGCAATATGGCTTTTTTTCCCTGGCTTGGCTTCCCCAGTGATTTTACCCACACACGGATACTGCTCATAGGTGGGCTGCAAGCTCACAATCGACCTCTCCATCTCATTTCCATACCCAAAACACATTTATCATCAGTTATTTAAGAACTGGGGTGTGTATATAAAGCACAATTGGAGGAAATCAGAAAACACAGATAATTCATTATCCCATAATTGTTTTAATAGTTTAAATGCAAATTCTGATCATGTCGAGCACTGTTTCAATCAAGTTTAACTAGGCATGGATAACTCAACATTGTCATTTCAACAGCATGTTCAGTGAATACAACATATAAAGGTACCAGAGTATATAATTAATTATTGAATTCCACAAGTCCTAATCATGGATCCAATTCCATAAATCTAGAGCAGGTATTCCCTAACTGGGAATGCCATCCGGGGTACGCCAAATAAAAATGTGATTAACTAATTTTTTTAATAATAAAAATGTATTTTCTTCACATTTTCAAACAGTCCATTTATATTTTCCAACGGGGCTATACATTTGGGTGAGTTTTTTTCCCTCGCCTGAGTAGCCACGTTTCACTGCCAAAAATAAAACTAAACCATCTCGTGTTCAGCGAAATAACAACACAATGTCAAATACAAGTAGCCTAGTCAAATAATTAACATCCAATCACATTCACCGTTACTCTCTCACAGGAATTCCACTAACGGTCCGTATGCAGCCAAATGTAGCTGCTGCTCATTCCGTTTGCTCGAAAATGGACAAATGGTTCAAAAAGTAAGGCTCGCGTCCATAGACACATACCAGCTCTACTTGTAGTAATACTACTACCAGCAGTACTACACCTGCAGCTGTCGACGACACAAGTTGTTCTGCTTCCACGAGCACAACATTGATTTGGGGTTCACGTATATTGGGAGTAGTGCTTTTCCTCAGCCACAGTGTGTTATATGTGCAAAAGTTATATCTCACAACTCGATGAAACCTTCACTCTTGTGCAGACAATTAGAAACAAAACATGCCAATTTAAAAAATAAGCCACGGGAGTTTTTTGAACGAGAATTAAGCTGACTTTTGAGTAGTAAGACATGTATAACAGCAACAGATACCATTAACCTCTCTAGGGTAGGGGACAGCATTTGGAATTTTGGATGAAAAGCATGCCCAAATTAAACTGCCTTATACTCAGGCCCAGAAGATAGGATATGCATATAATTGTTAGATTTGAATAGAAAACACTCTAAAGATTCCAAAACTGTTACAATAGTGTCTGTGAGTATAACAGAACTGATTTGGCAGGCGAAAACCTAAGAAAAATCCATTCAGGAAGTAGGATTTCCCCCCCTTTTTCTATTCAATGCCATTACAGTATCCATTGACTTAGGACTCAAATTGCAGTTCCTATGCCTTCCACTAGATGTCAGCAGTCTTTAGAAATGGTTTCAGGCTTGTATCCTGAAAAATGAGGGAGTAAGAGCAGTCTGAATGAGTTTACTCTGCCGTGTCACAGAGCTTTTTCAAGTGCACAACCGAGAGAGTGCCTTTCTTGTTTGCCTTCTATATTGACAACTTTATTGTCTGGTTGAAATATTAACGATTATTTAGGCTAAAAACAACCTGAGGATTGAATATAAACGTTTTTATGAACTTTACGGATACAATTTGGATTTTTCGTCTGCCTGTTGTGACTGCATTTGAGCCTGTGGATTACTGAAGAAAATACGCGAACAAAACAGAGGTTTTTGGATATAAAGAGAGACTTTATCGAACAAAAGGAACATTCACTGAATAAATGAATGTCTTCTGAGTGCAACCATATGAAGATCATCAAAGGTAAGTGATTCATTTTATCTCTATTTCTGACTTGTGTAACTCTTCTACTTGGCTGGTTACTGTTTGTAATGATTTGTCTGCTGGGCGATGTTCTCAAATAATCGTACGGTATGCTTTTGCCTTAAAGCATTTTAAAAATCTGACACCGTGGTTGGATTCACAAGAAGTTCATCTTTAAACCTATGTAAAATAGTTGTATCTTTTCTGAATTTTTATAATGAGTATTTCTGTATTTGAATTTGGCGCTCTGCAATCTCACTGGATGTTGGCCAGGTGGGAAGCATACCCTAGAGAGGTTAAGAAGAAGGCGCTAGAAGCGTCTTATATGGTGAGCTACCGAGTGGCTAGGACAGCTGCCGCAGATATGGCTGGGACAATGCTGGGGGAAAAGGCCAAAAAAGCTATACAGACAATTACTTCATCAATCAACATTGTTTCACGACACATGGACATGGCAGGAGATGTTTTCAAACAATTACTACTTCACATACAAGCCAGTGAATTCTATGCATTACATCTGAATGAGTCAACAGACATGGCGGGCCTGGCCCAGCTCCTGGTATTTGTCCGTTACATTTATGGGGGGTCAATTACAGAAGACATCCTCTTCTGCAAACCACTGGAAACCAGGACAACAGGAGATTATATTTGTAAAGTACTGGACAGCTTTGTGACATCAAATGAACTTTGGTGGTCAAGATGTGTTGGTATTTGTACTGATGGCGCAAAAGCCATGACAGGGAGACATAGTGGAGTGATAACGCGCATGCAAGCAGTTGCTCCCGACGCCACTTGGGTATACTGCAGCAATCACCGAGCCAAAGGAATGCCTGGCAGCTTGAAAGACGTTTTGGACACTACAGTGAAAATGGTTAACTTTGTTAAAGCAAGGCCCCTGAACTCTCGTGTATTTTCTGCACTATGCAATGATATGGACAGCGACCATGTAACGCTTTTAAAACATACAGAAATGCTGTGGTTATCAAGGGGCAAAGTATTAACACGTTTCTTGGAATTGAGAGATGAGCTTAATGTTTTCTTTACTGACCATAATTCTCACTTGTCTGACCGCAACTATATTCAATTTGCGGGACAAAATTGAGGCTATGATTAAGAAGTTGGAGCTCTTCTCTGACTGCATTAACAAGGACAACACCCAGGTCTTTCCATCATTGTATGATTTGTTTTGTGTGGAAATGAACTCAAGCTTACGGACAAAGTAAAATGTGATATAGCAAAGCACCGGAGTTGGGTGCGCAATTATGCAGGTACTTTCCCAAAACGGATGACACAAGCAACTGGATTCGTTATCCCTTTCATGCCTCCAGTCCACTTACCAATATCTGAACAAGAGGGTCTCATCGAAATTGCAACAAGCGGTTATGTGAAAATGTAATTTAATCAGAAGCCACTGCCAGATTTCTGGATTGGGCTGCGCTCAGTATCCTGCCTTAGCAAATCGCACTGTTAAGACACTGATGCTCTTTGCAACCACGTACCTATGTGAGAGTGGATTCTCGGCCCTCACTAGCATGAAAAATAAATAGACACAGACTGTGTGTAGACAGTTATTTAAGACTTGAGACTCTCTCCAATACAATCCACCATTGCATTGTTATGTGCATCCTTTCAAGCACACCCTTCTCATTAACCTGTGGTAAGTTATTCACAATTTTCGATGAACAAATCAAGTTTTATATGTAAGATGGATAAATAAAGTGCAAAATGATTTATTATTATTTGTGCCCTGGTCCTATAAGAGCTCTTTGTCACTTCCCACAAGCCGGGTTGTGACACAAACTCACACTCATTCTTATGTTTAAATAATGTATTGTATAGTGTGTGTGGCAGGCTTACAATGATGGCAACAAAAAAAAACATTTGAGAGTGTGCTGACCCTGGTGCTAGAGGGGTTACGCAGCTAGAGGTTGAATGTTTGAAGGGGTACGGAATATAAAACGTTTGGGAACCACTGATTTAGAGTATACAATACTGTATGTTTACATAACATTAGCAGCAATAAAACATTGCCAAAATACAAGCAGTGAGTGGGAAATGGTTGGTGTAGGCAATGAGGGGGGGAAAAAATAATATAGTTCACTTGCCCTTCCTAACCCCAACCTCATCAATCAATCTTTATTGAAACAAAGGTGAAGTACCTCTACATTGACAAAGAAAAAGATTTGAGAAGACCTTGGTGAATATTTCTGTTCTCATAAAAGCCTATAAAGTTCAAGGTCTTCAGCTAATCATCAGTTTTATTTCTGTGAAAATGAATTGACGCCATGGCGACTCTGAAACCAGGGTTATTGTAGCATTGTTGTGAGAATGCTGTGTTCTCCCCAGTACACCTCAGCCTTGTGCTGACTTTATCTGTAGAGTGCCATTGAGGCACTCTGATACAAACACATGTAGGAGTCACTCAGCAGCCTGCGGACAGGCTCTCTAGCCTGGGAGGGGTCAGCCCGCGCTAGCTCCTCCTCTGACTGAGACAGGAAGTCACCCACCTCAGGACAAGCCCTGATCTCTGGAATGTTGTAGCCACTCTGGTCATCACCTGAGGGGACTGAAGATTAGGGATCTGACAAGTGAAAGACAGATAAGACTAGACATTTACGTCAGGTTGCAGTGTTCTCTACATCAGGTTCAAAGACAAAGTAAGTCACTGGGTATCTAGTGACAAGTAAGACAAATAAATAACTTTACAAGGCAAGGAACAGTCTGCAATTGAACGGAACTATTATTTGTTCCGCACCTCAGAGGAAATGGATTTAGCGGTCTGTTCTTCCTTTTAGAATAATGTTGTACCAACCCGACATCCACTCAGTAGGTTTTGAAATAAACTTTTGATGGCAACAGACAAGATTCTTAGACAAAGATACAAAAGTATGTGGACACCCCTTCAAATGAGTGGATTCGATTATTTCAGCTACACCCGTTGTTGACAGGTGTATAAAATCGAGCACACAGCCATGCAATCTCCATAGACAAATATTTTCAGTAGAATGGCTGTACTGAAGAGCTAAGGGACTTTCAGCGTGGGACCGTCATAGGATGCCACCTTTCCAACAAGTCAGTTCTTCTAACACCCCCCCCCCCCCCCCCCCCCCCCGTCAACTGTTAAGTGCTGGAAGCAACAATGGCTCAGCTGCGAAAGTGGTAGGCCACACAAGCGCACAGAACGGGACCGCAGAGTGCTGAAGCACGTAGCTCGCAAAAATCATCTGTCCTCTGTTGGAACACTCACTACCGAGTTTCAAACTGCCTCTGGAAGCAACGTCAGCACAATAACTGCTCGTCGGGTGCTTCATGAAATGGATTTCCATGGCCGAGCAGCCGCACACAAGCCTAACATCCCCACGCTTGATGCCAAGCATCGGCTGGAGTGGTGTAAAACTCTCTGCCATTGGACTCTGGAGCAGTGGAAATGCGTTCTCTGAATTGATGAATCACGCTTCGCCATCTGGCAGTCCGACAGACAAATATGTATTTGGCAGATGCCAGGAGAACGCTACCTGCCCAAATGCATAGTGCCAACTGTAAAGTTTGGTGGAGGGGGAATAATGGTCTGGGGCTGTTTTTCATGGTTCGGGCTGGCCCCCTTAGTTACTGTGAAGGGAAATCTTAACGCTACAGCATTTAATGACATTCTAGACGATTCTGTTCTTCCAACTTTGTGGCAGCAGTTTTCCTGTTTCAGCATGACAATCCCCCCATGCAGACAGCGAGGTCCATACATAACTTATTTGTTGAGATCGGTGTGGAAGAACTTGACTGGCCTGCAGAGCCCTGACCTCAACTCCATCGAACACCTTTGTGATGAATTGGAACGTTGACTGTGAGCCAGGCCTAATCGCCCTCCTGTGGCTGAATGGAAGCAAGTCCCCGCAGCAATGTTCCAACATCTAGTGGAAAGCCTTCTCAGAGGAGTGGAGGCTGTTATACCAGCAAAGGGGGGACCAACTCCATATTGATGCCCATGATTTTGGAATGAGATGTTCGAAGAGCAGGTGTCCACATACTTTTGGTAATACATTGTAACTGTGTTCTTTGAGGTTAATCTCACCACATCTGTCTGCCATGCTGTCGAAGAAGAGCCAGGAGCGAGGGCCAGGGCCATACTTTACAAAGGACACATAGTGGCTGGTGTGGATACAGAGCACAGCGAACAACTGCATTTTGTGCCTGGGTACAGGGGCATCTGCTGGCACCTCCGCTGGCACTGCCAGGGCTTTAGGGCAGTGGCTCTGCCGAGAGGGATGAATGTGCACCTGTCACAAAGGGAGAAGTGGAGATGGAGGATTGGGAAGAGGGAAAGTAGAAAGGGAGATTCAGTTAGATAAACGAGACTAAATCAATATACTTGCAGGTAGAAAAGCTGTAGCTCAGTCATGCTGCTTAACTGTGTAGAGTGGGATCTGAAATGATTGACACCCTTGATAAAGATGAGCAAAAATGACGGCATTAAATAAATATTTCAAATACTGAGTTATATTGTATGCTAAAAAAAGCCAAATAGCCCCATAATGTCAAATATCCACCACCGTATTTTACAGTAGGTATGGGGTTATTTTCTTCTTATGCATTCTCATTTCGATGCTGAACCCACCACTGGTGTACGTGGCCAAAGAGCTCTAATTTCATGTCATCTGACCATAGCACCGGTTCCAATCCAAGTGCCAATGCCGTTTAGCAAACTCCTGGAGTTTACATTTGTTGGATGACATGAAAGTAAAGCTCTTTGGCCACACACACCAGTGGTGGGTTCAGCATCGAAATGAGAATGCATGAGCAGAAAAGAACTGCATACCTACTGTAAAATATGGTGGTGGATCTTTGATGTTATGGGGCTATTTTGCTTCCACTGGTCCTGGGGCCCTTGTTTAGGGCAGTCAGTAAGCGCAGATTAAGGATATCAAGGATCTGTAAAGATTTTGTATGGAGGAAGGGTCTAAGATCCCTCCCAATGTGTTCTCCAACTCATAAAACATTCTAGAAAAAGGCTCAATGCTGTTATCCTCGCAAGGTATGGAAAACAGGGATGTCAATCATTTTGACCCCTACATTTTTTGAGAGAAAAAAGTATTACTTGTTAAGCAACATTTCTCTGAGCAATTGTATCTGTGTAAAATAATATAATTTCATTTCTTTTCTCCATACAATATAGCTCAGTATTTATTTACATTATACAGTCATTTTTGCTCATCTTTATCAAGGGGTTGGCAGTACTTTCTGACCCTACTGTATACCTGTGTCTTGCAGGTAGTGCAATACTGTTTGATTCTTCCTGGCTGGAGCTTGCGGTCTTGTAGGCACTGGGGGCACTCGTACTCTGCCAAACGCCCACAGAGGAAGCATTCTCGGGGGGCTGATGGGAGAAGAAGGTGGAAAGGTGTCACTCAACCTGAAGACAGTTTAGCGAGTTACTGCATGGCCTTACTTTTATTCATAGGTATCAGTGGCAGATGTGCGATTATGCGATTGTGCTGAAACTCACAGTTGTATAGAAGATCTGTGATGTCAAATTCTGTTGAGGGGATAATGTAGGGGAACATCTTGTACTTCTTCCCAAACCTTGGCATGTGGACCATGAGGCAGGATGGGATCTGAGGGACATATTAGAGACATTAACGGTCCAATGGAGCCTTTTTGATCTGAATATCAAATCATTTCCGGGTAACAAATAAGTACTCTGCCTTACTGTGGTTGTTTTCAATTAAAATTGTTAATAATTTTGCTAGGACTATCTGGGGGTGGATTGAGTGGGGAGGGGGAAACAGAAAACGAGTTGTTATTGGTAGAGAGGTTTGGAACTCTATTTCTTATTGATCTATTAAGTCAATTTACTAAGCCAAAACTCCATCCCATCGAAACAGGCAGAATTTTCAGGCAGTCTTCTCAAACAGCTCTTACACTGAAAGGGCGTTATCATAATTTTCACAATTTCACAGTATTAGTCCAACTTCATAGTGTGGAAATATATATAAAACACAGGAAAATCATGTTTTTGACTCTGCACAGGGAATAAATATTAAAACAAAGTAATTGCCTTGTAAACAAACTGACTACTGGCCTTGTAAATATTGCTCCTTAGATAACCTTGCACAGTATCACCCACCTCCTCAAACTTGAGGCCACAAGACAGCAAGGAGATATCCAGGAGTTGCTGGACAGTGGGAGTCTGTGTCACCTGCTCCTTATCCAGAATAATCTGGAATGTGTAGGCATCCTGAGATGTGTCGTCATTCGACCTGAGGCCCAGAGAACAATCAGTCATGGCAGTGTCAAATAAGGTCTAACAGACACTCAGAATCCCAGAGAATGGAGATAAGAAGTGTGAGGAGGGGAAGCAAGGAGAAATAAGTGGTCTACAGCATAACATGCAAGGAAGAGAACATATATTGGTCAGGTCAACTAGAGAAAGGTGAACTGGTTCAAACCTGAGTTTAAGCAATGACTTCATGCAAAGCACCCGCTGTAGAAGGATTGTGATGAACTCTTCAGGGTCTGCATGGAGGCAGGATAACACCATTTAGGTGAATTTAGAGACACTGCAGCCATTTTAAAAATCCTAATTCAGACCCATAGAATCAGCACTCTGAGAAGTGTGTGTGCGTACCTTTCTCTTCTGTTACAAAGGTGTCACACCCGAGCTGCTTGCGGAAGTTCATTACGCTCTCAGCAGGCACAAAACCTTGTCTGTGGATAACACACACACTATTGTCACTCTTGGTGGCCACACACGAAAGATACACACTTTCACATAATACAAACACACATATATACCAGAACATACACTACCAATGTGGCAGAGTAATATCAGACATGCCTTACAACCACATAAAGGCTATTGTGTTTCAGTCTAGGTTGAATTACAATGTCATAACGCCCTTATTTGAAGACCAGCTGATAATACAGGCCTGCATGAGGGTCAAGAGGTTCTAGAAAACTGCAAGCACAGACAATGTTTATACCTGCGCAAACGGTTGACAATGTCTTTCTTCAGAGAGCGAGATATGCTCTTTTCTGTGCCATCTGGTTTGTGGCAAACACTGTCCAGGGTCATAGATGAGCAGAACAGACTGTGGAGAGAAGTAGTCCTTTACTACAATAAACTGGGCTCAATGAAAAACATGCCCAATAAATAGTGTCACATTTTCATACAATTATGAGAGTTAGGAACAGTGACCTACAGAAAAAACATTTGACCAGAGGGGATTGAGTTAAGTTTACCTGAAGAGAGTGGTGTCGAGGTAGCAGGAGTTATAGTGCCCCTGGATCCCCTTCATCTTGCCCACGAGCAAAGACAGGGCTTCCGACTCAGGGATAGGAGGGACATTCTCATCTGTTTCCTCCAATGGAATGACTTATATAAACCATACAAAAAACATTATGAAGTACTACTTATAATAGAAATACAACTGGTACATGTTTTATATCTGCTGTTGGTTGGTGTTTGATTCAATGTGTGTTTGGGTTAGGGTGGGAGCTGCAAACTAATGCTTATTAGGTCATGGCATTGTAATAATAGCCTATCTACACTGTTTATGTGTGTGTTAGTGGGATTAGGACCTATATAATTGGTGTCTAACCTGGGGGGATATCTGTTGCTTTGAGGGTCTCCTTTTCAGAGGGGGGACATAAGAACCTTCCATCTGGACTGCACTTTGTCAGGGGCACAAACAAGGCCCTGCCCCCTTTACAAGTGAAATACTGCTGGCCTCCATACGTCCCATCTGAGCAATTATTCACCTCATAATCCTGATGGCAAAACCACAAAAGAGTTGCTGAGGAATCAAAACTGATTGAGATATTTACATCTCAGGGGAGAATAAGAGGCCAGCTCAAGAACATTGCTTACACAGTTCACATCTTACACTCACCAGCTCAATTCCGGCCCAGTCGTTTTTATTTTCTGAAAGGACGCCCATCCAACGGATCACCCCGTATACAGTTATCCCAGTGTTGGATGTTACCTCCACCATGGATCCCACCTCAAAAGGGTGGTGTGACGGGCTTTGGGTTGGGGTTTGGGTGACATTCTGGTCTAAATGGTTTATACCTCTCACTTGTCGTCCACGAGATCCCATATTAGACATGGAGATGATAGGTGGCACCGCCTTTCTGTTTAGACCTGGGGGAGAAGAAGTTGAAGAGGGGTAAAAATGACACATCACATGGTTTCTCTCCTTGTCATGAGACTGACCTGTGGTAAACATGTCTGTTTATCTCCACAAGAGGTATGCAGAGAGCTCAGAGCATGTGATGGCGCTCTGCTGCTACATTCCAGAGCACCTCGGCCAGTTTTACCAGTTCTGTATAAGAACTGCTCTATGTCCCACTGTCTAGCCACAGGTGCTGCTCATTGCCATTCAATATTTCTAAGGGGGAGGGTGGGATCTTTTGCGTGTAGGGGCACCAATTCACAGCAAGTCCTACAGATTAACTTTGAAAGTGATGATAATCATTCAAAGAATTCTGTCTTCTTACATTTTAGTCATTTAGCAGGTGCTCTTATCCAGAGCAACTTACATTTTCATACTTTTTTTTTAACCAACAACCCTGGAGTTTCAAGTGCCATGCTTTACAAACTGAGCCACATGTGTCTTTGCAAAGCATGTTTAAAATGAGACCAAGCCACAGGATTCTGAAAGCTGATATTATTTTCCTGGTACCATTGCTCTGCTTTCTTTCAAGAAGATATGTACAGTATGTAGGCCAGGGATGGGCAACTTTGGCTTGTGGGTCTACATACCCCCACCTTGCGAGCAAAACATGTTAGCAGCCCCCCTCGTGACAGCAAAGAGAAACATTTTAAGATTTAAAGTATATTTCCTGCAATTCTACACATTTTGCCATGGGGCGGAGAGAAAACTGTGCAGTTTTACAGCAAATTTCCTGGAATTCTACACATTTTTCTATAGGGTGGAGGCAAATGTTTGATCATCAGTTATCATATTAAAAATGGCAATGGGCCCCACCCCGGTTGGTAATTCGACCATGCTTACTACAAGTTTAGATAGCTGTTCGCTAGACTAACTTACCAATCTAAAATAAATGAGCTGACATGGACTAATTGAGTGACTGCTGATGCACAACCACATTTCAAAACTGTACCTTGTGTATTTTACTATTCTAACTCTCAACAGTAAGTTGAGAACCTGATTGAGTCCCCCTCCCCAAAATAAATTGGCCGACGGTCCTACAAGAGGGGGGCTGCCAGTTGCCAGTTGCATCCCTGATGTAGGCTAGTGGGTTGTATAACTAGAAAAACCAGGTAAATGTGTCATATTTGGTAAACAAATACATGTAGGCCTATGTGCTTGCATACTAATCCATGAGAATACATGTAGGCCTATGTGCTTGCATACTAATCCATGAGAATACATGTAGGCCTATGTGCTTGCATACTAATCCATAAGAATACATGTAGGCCTATGTGCTTGCATACTAATCCATGAGAATACATGTAGGCCTATGTGCTTGCATACTAATCCATGAGAATACATGGGCATTGAACACCAGAAGGTAAACATACAGTACTAACCCTCTGAATAACTGTCTTTCCAGCGAGGGCCAATGCCTACAGAGTATGCTGGGACAACCTGGACAATGTCTGCTGCACTGAACAGGGAGAGAGGAGCTGGCTTCTTAGGGGACACTGTTTGATCAGAGTCCTGCTGAAATGGAAAGAAAACAGGACAATTACGCTAAATCAGTAAATCAAGTACACTCAATCCCATACAGTAGCTGCGCTAAGAATTTTTACTGGCGAGCTGGAAATACAACAAATTGCTTACGTGCAACTGCCAATTGCTCAGATAATGTTATCAAGTTTCAGATGTTACGTAAAAGTTAGGTGCTGTAACTAATCAGATAACATTTTGGATCTTCCCCTGAGAGGAACATTCTTGTCTCCTGCTGTCACTCATGTACTGTAAATCAATGAGAGGTTCAGGTGTACTTGACAGGTACAGCTCACAGTGTGACAACAATAGGCTAAAAGGTTTCTCTTATTGATAAGGGATCAAACAGACAGTTGAAATTCCTGATTATATGCTTATACTTTGGACAAAATGCTGGAAATCCATTCCCTACCATATTTGTAGAAGTTGCATACTCACCACAAACTCAACCTCAAAGCCCAGCATCAGCAGGTCCCCTTGGTTCTCCTTCTTACCGATCAGCATCAGGTTCCGAACCAGGCCTGGCTGGTGACCTTTCTTGTGCTTAACCACTACCAAGTCATCCTGAGACAGTACACAGATGGCTGAAAAGAGCTGGGGGTTACACAGGAGCTCCAGGCGTTTGCTGGAGGGGGACACGAAGAGCAGCAGCTGGGCCTGGTGTCGGGTGAGGGGGTACGTGTCCTCCCTCTTCACCATGTCCCCGCTCTTAGGATTCCCACTGCTGCCACCTCCGTACAACAGTCCCATCAGCTCTCCCTTATGCATCACTGCTTCCACACGGCCGATGCATCCTCTGGAGAAGCCTTTTCTCACCTTCCCCCGTGTCACTATGAAGAACTTTTCCTTCCCATCTCCTTTAAATTCCATTCCTCTTCTAATGTGAACAATGGTCCTTGTTGTGTGACTAGCAGGCACCCTGTCAGGGAAAGAAGTAAAGAATGTATTATTCTATCCTTGTGATTATTCACTTGTATTATGAGAATGTGAGGTCACAGTCATTCCATTGTGCTGTCACACTCAAAGCATGGCTTTAAAGGTTCTAATGTATAAATAAGTGACAGATAGGTAGTGGCAGAGGCATATCTCTGGGTAGAGGTGTACACAGATTTTGAAATCAATTCATTTTAGGATGTTTGTGTTGTCTTGTGAAACCACCCTAAAACATGGAATCATAAAAAAAACGTTGGGATATTTTTTATGCAGTTTTTAACGATAATTCAACATCCAGCTCAGTGATATCACCATAGTTTTGGGATATAGAATACTGGAATGGACCTTCTTATAATGGGATAAAAGGTCAACCATGGTCTGCCAGTACCGGCGCCGCAAAAAGTCAAGTAAACACTTTTCTGAGGATAACCTATCTCCACCTCCTACCGCATGTACAACCGGTAAAGTATTTGTAAATATAATTGTCTTTTTTTAGGTCCGACTTCGGTCAGACTGCTAACGTTAAACATTTCATTCTAGAGTTACCCTGACTATCTGCATTGACCCTATCTTGCACTGACTCTATACACACACAATATACAGACTCCACTGACACACACACTATAATCTTTATTCATATTGTTATCTATGCTGATGCCTGGTTACTTGACCCTGCGTCAATCACCTCGTACCAACTGGTACTCCATAGCTATATTTTTGTGTATTTTATTACTCTTGTGTTACTATTTAATTTTGTGTTATTATATTTTAACTGTGCATCGTTGGGAAGGGCTCATGACAAGCATTTCACGGTGCATGTGACAAATACAACTTTAAAAAAAAAAGATTTGTATCTGTCTGGAACCAACATCACATAGCAACTGGCAACAATATCTCTAACAATTATATTGTATTACACTGCCCACAGTCTAGTGTAAACCAATATCGAGTCGCCTACAGTAGTTGCATACGAAATTACTCCATTTAAATTGAGTCAATCTTACCGACCGTTTATACAAGTATCTGAAGAGCAGTTACTCCAAAGTACTACACATTCTTCAGATGACTGGAAGGTACAACTGAATCCTCGGCGACTGTAGCTCAGAATAAGGAAGTATTCCAACATAGATAGCCTAACTGGTATACTGTAGCACTGTGACCGAACACGCCCATTTCATACTGTCCTCTCCTCACTGAAAGGTGACCGAACACGCCCATTTCATACTGTCCTCTCCTCACTGAAAGTGACACTTCAGAATGAAGATTGCGATTGTTCTTCAAGAGAATTGTGACAGAGAAAGGGAATAGTAAACTTGTCCTCCACCATGAATGATTCAGTGCCCCCATCTGCCCAATTGAGACATCACATGTGACTAACACATTTCAGTTTGTACAGTATTTTGTATTTATTAGGGATCCACATTCGCTGCTGCCAAGGCAGCAACTACTCTTCCTTTAGTCCAAACACATTAAGGCACTTACCCTGTTTTATCTTTTGTTTTATATGTAATGTACCAACTTAACATTATTACATCACTACATATCTACAATACAAAAGGTAAAGAAAGGTATGTTTTATCTTTTGTTTTATATGTAATGTAACAATATTACAATGTACATGTGTGTAGAGTGAGTGTGTTAGCGCTCGTATGCGTGTGCCTGTACATGTGTGTGTCCCTTCACAGTCCCTGCTGTTCCATAAAGTGTATTAAAAAAATAAAAAATAAAAATAGCTTGCATCAGTTACCTGATGTGTAATAGAGTTCCATGTAGTCATGGCTCTATGTAGTACTGTGCGCCTCCCATAGGCTGTTCTGGACTTGGGGATTGTGAAGAGACCTCTGATGGCATGTCTTTGGGGTATGAATGGGTGTCTGAGCTGTGTGCTACAAGTTTAAACAGACAGCTCGGTACATTCAGCTTGTCAACCCTTCTTACAAAAAGCAAGTAGTAGTGAAGTCAATCTCTCTTCCACTTTGAGCCATGAGAGATTGACATTGTTAACTCCCCGAGTACTTTCAAGGGCCAGCCGTGCTGCCCTGTTCTGAGCCAATTGTAATTTTCCTAAGTCCCTCTTCGTGGCACCTGACCACACTACTGAACAGTAGTCCAGGTGTGACAAAACTAGGGCCTGTAGGACCTGCCTTGATGATAGTGTTGTTAAAAAGGCAGAGCAGTGCTTTATTATGGACATACAGTACTTCTCCACATCTTAGCTCCTGACGTATCAATATGTTTTGACCATGACAGTAACCTCAACATTATTCTTTACAAGATTTAGTTGATGTTTAGGGTTTAGTGAATGATTTGTCCCAAATACAATGATTTCAGTTTTTGAACTATTGCCCACCCATTCTGAAACTAACTGCAGATCTTTGTTAAGTGTTGCAGTCATTTCACTCGCTGTAGTAGCTGACGTGTAGTGTTGAGTCATCTGCATACATAGACACACTGGCTTAACTGAAAGCCAGTTACATGTTGTTAGTAAAGATTGAAAAAAGTAAGGGGCCTAAACAGCTGCCCTAGGAAATTCCTGATTCTACCTGGATTATGTTGTAGTAGCTTCCATTAAAGAACACCCTCTGTGTTCTGCTAGACAGGTAAGTCATTATCCACAATATAGCAGGGGGTGTAAAGCCATAACACATACGTTTTTCCAGCAGCAGACTATGATCGATAATGTCAAAAGCAGCACTGAAGTAAAAAAAAAAACAGCCCCCACAATCTTTTCATCATCAATTCCTCTCAGCCAATCATCAGTCATTTGTGTAAGTGCTGTGCTTGTTGAATGTCCTTCCCTATAAGCGTGCTTTAAGTCTGTTGTCAATTTGTTTACTGTAAAATAGCATTGTATCTGGTCAAACATATTTTTTTTTTACTACTGGTCGGTAACAGGCTGATTGTTTGGCTATTTGAGCCAGTAAAGGGGGCTTTACTATTATTGGGAAGCGGAATGACTTTTGCTTCCCTCCAGGCCTGAGGGCACACACTTTCTAGTAGGCTTAAATTGAAGAGAGAGCAAAATCGTCCACTATTATCTTCAGTAATTTTCCATCCAGGTTGTCAGACCCTGGTGGCTTGTTAATTACTCTAGCTCCTGCCTTGGGCCAATAAGTATAATTTTTTAAATGCGGGATGTCTATGGCAAGATGCATCATATGTTCTTGTCCAGTGATTTTTTTGTTGTTGTTGTTGAGTAACCACATTTCCATCGACAGTTTTTATGCGAGTAAAGTCATAGCACATACAAAAACATCATGACAGCTGTGATGGAAACAGGAAGTTTCACAACAATTTTATAAATGCTGACAGATTATTTGTTTGTTCGGCGTGGTGGGATCCGGTCAAATGAATTAGTTGAAGTCAGAAGTTTACATACACCTTAGCAAAATACATTTAATCCCAGTAAAAATTCCCTGTATTAGGTCAGTTAGGATCACCACTTTATTTTAAGAATGTGAAATGACAGAATAATAGTAGAGAGAATGATTTATTTCAGCTTTTATTTCTTCACATTCCCAGTGGGTCAGAAGTTTACATACACTCAATTAGAATTTGGTAGCATTGCCTTTAAATTTTTTAACTTGGGTCAAATGATTTGTGTAGCCTTCCACAAGCTTCTCACAATACGTTGGGTGAATTCTGGCCCATTCCTCCAGACAGAGCTGGTGTAACTGAGTCAGGTCTATAGGCCTCTTTGCTCGCACACGCTTTTTCAGTTCTGCCCACAAATTTTCTATAGGATTGAGGTCAGGGCTTTGTGATGGCCACTCCAATACCTTGACTTTGTTGTCCTTAGGCCATTTTGCCACAACTTTGGAAGTATGCTTGGGGTCATTGTCCATTTGGAAGACCCATTTGCAACCAAGCTTTAACTTCTGACTGATGTCTTGAGATGTTGCTTCAATATATCTACAGTGCCTTGCGAAAGTATTTGGCCCCCTTGAACTTTGCGACCTTTTGCCACATTTCAGGCTTCAAACATAAAGATATAAAACTGTATTTTTTTGTGAAGAATCAACAACAAGTGGGACACAATCATGAAGTGGAACGACATTTATTGGATATTTCAAACTTTTTTAACAAATCAAAAACTGAAGAATTGGGCGTGCAAAATTATTCAGCCCCTTTACTTTCAGTGCAGCAAACTCTCTCCAGAAGTTCAGTGAGGATCTCTGAATGATCCAATGTTGACCTAAATGACTAATGATGATAAATACAATCCACCTGTGTGTAATCAAGTCTCCGTATAAATGCACCTGCACTGTGATAGTCTCAGAGGTCCGTTAAAAGCACAGAGAGCATCATGAAGAACAAGGAACACACCAGGCAGGTCCGAGATACTGTTGTGAAGAAGTTTAAAGCCGGATTTGGATACAAAAAGATTTCCCAAGCTTTAAACATCCCAAGGAGCACTGTGCAAGCGATAATATTGAAATGGAAGGAGTATCAGACCACTGCAAATCTACCAAGACCTGGCCGTCCCTCTAAACTTTCAGCTCATACAAGGAGAAGACTGATCAGAGATGCAGCCAAGAGGCCCATGATCACTCTGGATGAACTGCAGAGATCTACAGCTGAGGTGGGAGACTCTGTCCATAGGACAACAATCAGTCGTATATTGCACAAATCTGGCCTTTATGGAAGAGTGGCCATTTCTTAAAGATATCCATAAAAAGTGTTGTTTAAAGTTTGCCACAAGCCACCTGGGAGACACACCAAACATGTGGAAGAAGGTGCTCTGGTCAGATGAAACCAAAATTGAACTTTTTGGCAACAATGCAAAACGTTATGTTTGGCGTAAAAGCAACACAGCTCATCACCCTGAACACACCATCCCCACTGTCAAACATGGTGGTGGCAGCATCATGGTTTGGGCCTGCTTTTCTTCAGCAGGGACAGGGAAGATGGTTAAAATTGATGGGAAGATGGATGGAGCCAAATACAGGACCATTCTGGAAGAAAACCTGATGGAGTCTGCAAAAGACCTGAGACTGGGACGGAGATTTGTCTTCCAACAAGACAATGATCCAAAACATAAAGCAAAATCTACAATGGAATGGTTCAAAAATAAACATATCCAGGTGTTAGAATGGCCAAGTCAAAGTCCAGACCTGAATCCAATCGAGAATCTGTGGAAAGAACTGAAAACTGCTGTTCACAAATGCTCTCCATCCAACCTCACTGAGCTCGAGCTGTTTTGCAAGGAGGAATGGGAAAAAAATTCAGTCTCTCGATGTGCAAGACTGATAGAGACATACCCCAAGCGACTTACAGCTGTAATCGCAGCAAAAGGTGGCGCTACAAAGTATTAACTTAAGGGGGCTGAATAATTTTGCACGCCCAAATTTTTCCGTTTTTGATTTGTTAAAAAAGTTTGAAATATCCAATAAATGTCGTTCCACTTCATGATTGTGTCCCACTTGTTGTTGATTCTTCACAAAAACATACAGTTTTATATCTTTATGTTTGAAGCCTGAAATGTGGCAAAAGGTCGCAAGGTTCAAGGGGGTCGAATACTTTCGCAAGGCACTGTACATAATTTTCCTACCTCATGATGCCATCTTTTTTTTGAAGTGTACCAGTCCCTCCTGCAGCAAAGCACCCCCACAACATGATGGTGCCACCCCCGTGCTTCATGGTTTGGATGGTGTTCTTCGGCTTGCAAGCCTCCCCCTTTTTCCTCCAAACATAACGATGGTCATTATGGCCAAACAGTTCTATTTTTGTTTCATCAGACCAGAGGACATTTCTCCAAAAAGTATGATTTTTGTCCCCATGTGTAGCTGCAAACTGTAGTCTGGCTTTTTTATGGCGGTTTTGGAGCAGTGGCTTCTTCCTTGCTGGGCGGCCTTTCCGGTTATGTCGATATAGGACTCGTTTTACTGTGGATATAGATACTTTTGTACCTATTTCCTCCAGCATCTTCACAAGGTCCTTTGATGTTGTTCTGGGATTGATTTGCACTTTTCGCACCAAAGTACATTCATCTCTAGGAGACAGAGCGCGTCTCCTTTCTGAGCGGTATGACAGCTGCGTGATCCCATGGTGTGATCCCACCTACACGTACGCTACGGTCACAAGACGCAGGCCTCCTAATTGTCCCTAGAATTTCTAAGCAAACAGCTGGAGGCAGGGCTTTCTCCTATAGAGCTCCATTTTTATGGAATGGTCAGCCTACCCATGTGAGAGACGCAGACTCGGTCTCAACCTTTAAGTCTTTACTGAAGACTCATCTCTTCAGTGGGTCATATGATTGAGTGTTGTCTGGCCCAGGAGTGTGAAGGTGAACAGAAAGGCTCTGGAGCAACGAACCACCCTTGCTGTCTCTGCCTGGCCGGTTCCTCTCTCTCTCAACTGGGATTCTCTGCCTCTAACCCTATTACAGGGGCTGATTCACTGGCTTACTGGTGCTCTTTCATGCCGTCCCTAGGAGGGGTGCGTCACTTGAGTGGGTTGAGTCACTGACGTGATCTTCCTGTCTGGGTTGGCGCCCCCCCTTGGGTTGTGCCATGGCGGAGATCTTTGTGGGCTATACTCAGCCTTGTCTCAGGATGGTAAGTTGGTGGTTGAAGATATCCCTCTAGTGGTGTGGGGGCTGTGCTTTGGCAAAGTGGGTGGGGTTATATCCTTCCTGTTTGGCCCTGTCCGGGGGTGTCCTCGGGTGGGGCCACAGTGTCTCCTGACCCCTCCTGTCTCAGCCTCCAGTATTTATGCTGCAGTAGTTTGTGTCGGGGGGCTAGGGTCAGTTTGTTATATCTGGAGTACTTCTCCTGTCCTATTCGGTGTCATGTGTGAACCTAAGTGTGCGTTCTCTAATTCTCTCCTTCTCTCTTTCTTTCTCTCTCTCGGAGGACCTGAGCCCTAGGACCATGCCCCAGGACTACCTGACATGATGACTCCTTGCTGTCCCCAGTCCACCTGGCTGTGCCGCTGCTCCAGTTTCAACTGTTCTGCTTTATTATTATTCGACCATGCTGGTCATTTATGAACATTTGAACATCTTGGCCATGTTCTGTTATAATCTCCACCCGGCACAGCCAGAAGAGGACCACCCCACATAGCCTGGTTCCTCTATAGGTTTCTTCCTAGGTTTTGGCCTTTCTAGGGAGTTTTTTCTAGCCACCGTGCTTCTACACCAATGGTGCAATCATGTAGGTAGGTCATCATTGTTTTTATTGCTATATGAAATGTTTTAACCCCCACACAACAATCTGACAAAATACATCCTGTACATGTAATGATACAATACCTTTTCATTTCCCTCAACATATGTTAGATATTTCTTTTGCATAGGCTTTGCACAGAAATGAGCGTGTCACTAGCCAGGTTTCCATCCAACCTTTTTATGTGAATAAAATGTTTGTCGGTTAAAAAATGTCATGACAGGCCCGATGGAAACAGAACATTCTTCGGTAAACTTTCCAAATGTTGACTAAACAAAATACGCCAGACAAGATGATATTTTTTGTGTCGGTAAAATTAAGTATGCAAGAAATGTCAGTGGAAATGCTTTTATGCTTAAAAACATTTATATTTAAAAGCCTGTTGAGCGTTCCTCCTTATGACATCCAGTGGAACAGTTTATTAGTGCATCTAGGTCAGATGAAATAAATCCTGGTATTCTTAAATATTGATATAAAAGCTTCCTCCAGGGTTTATTAGGTGATGAAATAAATTGTGATGAACTTCACAGGGTGGTGAAAGTGCAAGGTGATGAGTTTGATGCTCCTTTCCGATAAATATCGAGGATCTTATTCTGGTGACATGATGATCGATGCTTGTCTAACGTTTTAAAAATAAAAATAATCTCGATCTGTTGTCCTCAATAGTCTCATCATGTAAACTATACATGCGCTCTAGCCAAAAGCCCGCAATCTGAATTCTGCGGATATATCGTAATATCTTTTGTGAGAAAACCATCAGTAGAGTTAAATGCGATGGAAACCATTTAATTTGTAGTTTTTTATTTGGTACATGAAAAGGTATCTTTATGTGCACTATGTCATCACGCACAGACTTATCTGCAACAAGTCAATTTGATGGAAACATCTCTGGTGAGAAAATGTGCATATTGTTTTTATGCGGATTTTAGAATATTCGCATTTACATTTGTTGCCATTTGGATGGAAACCTAGCTACTGACAGTGGTTTTCTCTGGCCACACACTATCAAGCCTACAAATGTATCTCATTTGATATGGAGTTTACCATCTCTTGTCATACAGTATATAGTGCAGGTTCAAAAGTAATTTTAGCTGCCAGTGAACAGGTTACAATTCTGACTAACAAGCCTAGTGTTTTGTATCAATTGGGGTAGATTAGGATTCATTTGGGGGAATATCTTAATCTACACTAGTTATGACTGTATTTCGCTGTGCTGAAGCATGCTGTCAATCAATTTATGGTGCATTTGTGAGTGTGTCTAAGCATATGTGTGTGTGTGTGTGTGTGTGTGTGTGTGGTGCGAGCAGATTGAAGGTTCCTGTTGTTCTTGTGTTAACTGCTGTTGGGTGTTCAGTGGCTGAAGTTGCGGTGTCCTGGCGGTTGGAGGTAGGTTGTGCGGGAAGAGTGGCGCTGAGCTCTCAGGCAGACACTGTTCTGCCACTGGATGCAGCTCCGTGTGAGGTGGCGGCGGTCCACCCGGGTCTGAGCCCTCTGGACACGGGCAACCTGCGTCACCTTAGCCAGCTGTCCAGCCATGGACACTGATTCACGAATGATTTGGCTGGGGCTGATGGCACTTCTTTGGACTGGGAGCTCTGGTTCTGACATGCTGCAGAGAAAGACACAATTGCAAGCCTACAAATGCACACCCACAATTGTTCACAACCAAGCGGACAATCAAAATGTGGAATCAGTGGTAGAACATTGATATTGTAAAATGCTTTTGACAACTTCCTGTGTCAAACACACAACATTCTGTTTCTCTCACCTGACGTCAGTTTCTGAGATGGGTTCACTCTCCCCAGTGACAGTTAGGTTGGAGGGACATCTGTAGATAGACGTATTGGCACACTCCACCACCGGCTCCTCCACTGAGCTCACTTCATTGATAGCTTCTGTAAAGGAACAAGAGAGCTAGGGTTACCCATATTATGTCCAGCAGAGCAAACCGATCCCTACTATGTACAGTCCAACCACTACTTCTTGTGAGAAACAGACCTTGATGGTTGACCAGAAACCACCCTTCCTCAAGCATTTCCGCAGGCTTGGATGTCCTCTGGTCTGTAGGGATGTCCTCATCTCGTCCAAAAAACAGACTGGTGAGCCTTCGGAACATGACTGGGTTCTGTTCAAAGTGTTACCTTAGATTCTGGGTCTCAGAATTGGTTGTGATTTGGTGTTGTGAGGTCGTTAGCTGTGTTCTCTCTCTCTTGTCCTTGCCAGTATTTGGCAGGAGGCTCAGACGTAGCAGCAGAGGCTTTGGTTGTGGAAATACTTCTCACAAAGACCTGGTTGATCAAGAGATTAGAAAAAAATCAAGTCTGGTTCCTATAACTCAAACCTGCTATAACAACATTCTCTTCTTATAATTTTGCATCCTCTTTTGAAAACAACCCCCCCCACATACCATTTTTCAGGTGTTCTTTTTCTGATATTGCTGTTTGTTGTCCATCTGCAAACTTATTGGCTATCTATATCTGCAACAGTATAGTAGCATCCCCATAGAATCCTTCAAATATGGTAACACTTATGCCATTTTTGTTCATGCTGTTTGTTGGCACGGCTATAATTAGGGAATCCCCCATTTTTTTTCCACCCCAAGCAGAGAAAGCATGGTTTCTTATGGTAAACCTTGATCAATGTGACTGGGGCTTATCATGCACAATTTCCCACATTCAGCTTATGAGAACAGTTTTGGGATAGATAATAAGTGAGCAGATCTAGTGGCACGAGGACCATGGCTGCAGAGTCCAGTGTGGTATTAGGCTCGAGGTTAGGTCGTTGGTTCTAATTCCAGAACCAACAGGGTGAAAAATCTGTCAATGTTCCCTTGAGCAAGGCATTCCACTGCAAAAAGCACAAAGAAGAATGACACCCACCATCTGTGATTAGTCTGAAATTGTTTCTGTAGTTAGAAACAGATAAGCATTCCTGCAACCTTTTGCTTAAGAACACAATTGATTTTCATCATGAGCAAAAGCTATTGGCTTTCTACCCTAAGTTGCAAAGTAAATAGTGTAATCCATTTGATAAACACAAGAGACCAGCAGAATTGATAAAGGTATGTGACAGAAACAGGAACAGTGGCATCTACTGGCCAAAACCTGGTACTTTCACACTCATTTATGGGGGGAATGCAAGTGACTTTTAACCATTTCTTTGGATTCCTCACTTCTTAATCATTTAAGATATTTGGTACAAATCGGATGTTGAGTACTATATTTATTGAATATTATATGAATCCTATACATTGAAATTGCCAATTTGGGTTCAATCAATTAGCTTAATTTCTTAGAATTCAAATTGTCTTTCAACAAAATAATGTTGCTTGAATGCGTATCTTATGTTTCTAACTACAACAACTATTTCGGAACAATCTGAGATGGTGAGTGTCATGGCTTGCTGAAATGAAATGGAACGATCCATGTGATGTTCAGGCGTTCTACCCATGAACTTGATGGCATCAACTCAATTGAGCAAAGATGTGGTCTATGGGAGTGGCTTCCAAAACAAAACGACATCCCCGAAAGCGTCGCATGTGTAAGCAACTGGCGTCACTATTCAAAACCTAAACAGTTTGAGCAGAGAACAAGGTTGGGGTACCACTGCAAGACTAAACGAGACAATTTCACGATGACTACAAAATAAAACATGAACGTTAGCTTTATATCAACAGAGAAATAACGTTGAAATGAATAACGGAATATGAAAGCGTACTGGTGTGGTGAGGGTGACAAACTCAGTCTGGAATGGAGGCGTCTGTAATGACAGCCAGCAGTAGGTCAGCTATAGAAAATACGGGATTTTTTTTTTTAAAGATGCCTCTTGTGAATGAATGTTAGCTATTTATACGGACAATACAAAAATACAAAACCGTTTGCAGCAGACCTGTAAACAACTTACACAAGCTGTATTGATAAGGGACCGATTTGGATACATGCCGAATCAAATACGACAGGTTAAAGCTAAATAGAAATAGACTAGAGGCAAATAAAACGCAGTTTACCTTTATTCGGAGAATATTTCTGTTTGGGTAGGACATTCATTTGAATGAGGTTTTATAACCGATTCCTTGATCAATGCATTTTCCTTTGACGAGGCATCGGTTTAGAACTGCAACCCTGCACTATTTTTTTTTCTCCAAAAGATCTGCATCGGTTCTTGATTCCCTGCCTGGTCTTTGCAACTATTTCTTTAGAAATGTATCGCAGTAACCGTAGCACCACCTCCCATCTTAATTATTCGATGAGTTTAACGGCGGTTGGCATCCAATAAATGTTGCATATTCGCCATCTACTAGACTGGAGTATAACTCCCTTATACTTTGCTTGAAAAAAATCACAAATAAACAAATACCCTACCATTTAACACTACAAGTTACACCACCCCACTCCACTATTTAGTCCTACCCCAGGCCAACAACCTGAAAGGATGGGACACCACCACTTAACACACCCTGCAACTCTTTTGACATCAAGTCTCACACACCCAAATACCTCTCTGTAACTGCCATCACAATCTCAATTTTCTGCGACTTTCGTTCCATCCCTGCAGTACAGTTGATAACCATTGCCAGAAATGCTAAAAATCCAATCTTACTGAAACATACAGTACCAGTCAAAAGTTTGGACACACCTATTCATTCAAGGGTTTCTCTTTATTTTAGAATAATAGTGAAGACATCAAAACTACGAAATAACACATATGGAATCATGTAGTAACCAAAAAAGTGTTAAACAAATATATTTTATATTTGAGAATATTCAAAGTAGCCACCGTTCTCCTTGATGACAGCTTGCCCTACACACTCCTCTATTCTCCATTTGCCTCTATACTCCACACACACACTGGCAGCAGAAGAGGCAATTGCCTCAGGTCTTACATCATCAAGGGGCCTCGTGAGTTGGACATAATAAAAATAAAAAATATCCGCTTGAGGCCCTCCTTCCCCCCAAGCTCCGCTTAAGGCATAATAAATAAATAGTAATAATAAAATCCCCACCAAAATCCTTCTGTTAGGGAAATTGTATCTTTTGAAATCGGCATTCCACATCCGCGGTGGAAGGGGTTGACACTACTGACCACCAGTGGTGGAAAAAGTACCCAATTGTCAAACTTGAGTAAAAGTAAAGACACCTTAATAGAAAATTACTCAAGTAAAAGTGAGTCACCCAGTAAAATACTACTTGAGTAAATGTCTAAAAATATTTGGTTTTAAATATACTTAGGTATCAAAAGTTAAAAGTACAAATCATTTCAAAGACAGCACCATTTTCTTGTATGTTTTATTTACTTACAGAAAGCCAGGGGCACATTCCAACACTCAGACATAATTTACAAATGAAGCATGTGTGTTTAGTGAGTCCATTGGACCCTTTTCCTGTCTTGCTAAGCATTCCAAATGTAACGAGTACTTTTTGGTGTCAGGGAAAATGTATGGAGTAAAAAGTAAATTATTTTCTTTAGGAATGTAGTGAGGTAAAAAAAAGAAATTGTAAAAAAAAAAGGTGTAAAGTACAGAACCCCCAAAACTACTTAAATAGTACTTTATAGTATTTTTACTTAAGTATCTTAAACCACAGCCACAAAGTCATAATTATGGCAAAACCCCGCCTATTTCTACAATTTCAATTCTTAAAATCTGATTTTAAACCTAACCCTAACCTTAACCTCACTGCTAACCTTATGCCTAACCCTAACCTCAAACTAAGATCATCTGTACACAACACAACATTTTGTCCCTGATCTGAGCCACAAGAAATGGCTGTATGGGTTCTGGCTTTGTTTCATTTTACACTTTTGAAATGTACAGCGACAGAATGAGCGATTCTTACAGTATTCGACCTGTACACCAAGTCAGAACCATAGGATAAATAAAAGGGGCATATAAGCAGACAATGAAAGCTCTTCTAATATTTGACAATTACATTTATCTAAAACAAGCTATAGGCTACATGTGCACCACCAAGTCAGAACAGTAGGCTAAGCTATGAGAGGGAAAGGCACCAAATTGTTAGGGTGAGGCACATGGGCTACTAACATCTTACTATACAACAAACATACTTTTTTAGCTACAGTATACATATCTCCCTGGCATATTACATCATTTATGCAGCAGCATACAAGACATTTTTGGACTCACCTTGTTGTGCTGTGCTCACTAGAACAGGAAGATGGCGCGGCGGTCCTTCATGTGGACACATTTTGTCATTAAACTTTGTCATCGAAGTCTGGCATTCTCTGGATTTATGGTGCTTTCAAGACAACTGCGAACTCTGAAAAAAACAAGATTGAAATATGACGTCAAGGATCTTCAGGTAGGAGCTCTAGCTCTTGGTAGCTAAGATATTGAAAGTATGATGTTGTCAGGATCAGTTCAATCAAAGCTACGTTAGATAACGTGATTTGACATCCGTTTATCTGTGGCCAATGTCCTTGAGCTTTCTTGGATGGGCACTTCTAATGTAAGTCTATGGCAGCACCCAAGGAGCTTACATTTTCGAGCTCTCCCTGTAGATTTTGCAGTGACGTATTGTCCCCATGAGTGACAGAGCACTGAGCCAATCATGGTGCAACTAGAGAACATTACCAACCCTTAGGCTCTGTAATTTACACTGGCTGCCCCAACAGAAAGCACTGAGCTAGGCTGAAACACTTGTTTTTTGAAACACCTGCAAGCTCAATGCAGATGTAGGACATCACATCAAATCAAATCTATTTATAAAGACCTTCTTACATCAGCTGATATCTCAAAGTGCTGTACAGAAACCCAGCCTAAAACCCCAAACAGCAAGCAATGCAGGTGTAGAAGCACGGTGGCTAGGAAAAACTCCCTAGAAAGGACAGAACCTAGAGAGGAACCAGGCTATGAGGTGTGGCCAGTCCACTTTTGGCTGTGCTGGGTGGAGATTATAACAGAACATGGCCAAGATGTTCAAATGTTCATAGATGACCAGCAGGGTCAAATAATAATAATCACAGTGGTTGTCAAGGGTGCAACATGTCAGCACCTCAGGAGTAAATGTCAGTCCGCTCCTGCTGTCTCTAGAGAGTTGAAAACAGCAGGTCTGGGACAGGTAGGACATCTTGTGTGAACTTGTCGAACTGAAACCTGTTGATATTGAACTTGATTCAGATACCATTTCCACCCAAAAGGTGGCGTCATGAAACTACCAGCAGCAAATGAGGCACTGGTACCGGTAAATCGGGTGTATTTTCTTGACATAATACATTCTTGCCAAGTGTTGGTATTCACACAATAGTTAGTATTCACACAATACTAAAACAATTTTCGTATCTGAATAAGGGGTCTTTTATCCAAATGTTGCATGTTGAAAATGCTGAACAAAACCATTAGAAAGGCCAGTCGCACCCTATGTGACCTGGCCTATAGCGCCTATGTAGGCTAGCATTGATAGAATCGGCACACACCAAACCATCATTCTTTTGTTTTAGACATACTGACTTCTTAAAGAACAAGCATTATTGTCTTGAAGTCGAATAAGACAATAATGCTTGTCTGTATATTGATATGACAAGGTTGCGCAAGTCTCCATAGAAGGTTCATTATTTATTTTATTTAACCTGGCAAGTCAGTTAAGAACGATCACGACCGGGTGTGAAACAGCACGGGATCGAACCAGGGTCTGTAGTGACGCCTCTAGCACTGAGATGCAGTGCCTTACACCACTGCGCCATTCCGGAGCAAATAGGGCAACGTGTTCATGCACGAGTGTTTAATTTGCATAATTGGAATAGCCAATACTATTGCGTGATGTGTGTTATCTGCAGGTCAATGCGATCAAGGCCGGGTGAACGCTTTGGGGGACATGTTTTTGTTTAGGAATGGGTAAGCGAGTGGTCTCATCCTGCGCTCATGCGGAGGTGGGGTGTGCCCTCAGGGCGTCATAGTATTTCAGCAGAGGACAGAGCAGCATTTTGGAGACAGTCCGTTATTTAGACAGTCACACAGTGGTCCACAGTTGAGCAGGTTGAGACAAACGGGTAGACTATAAGTTTCAACGATATATTATTCTTTATATACCGCTATTCTCATGTGGGTCTAAGTCGTAGACGTCTGTCTATTTCCAAAGTTTGAACCCGTGACTGGTGGATATTTTTACGAACAAATTTCGCAAAGTGGAAAAATGCCTCGGTCTTTCTTGGTCAAAAAGTATTTCGCCAATAAAAAACCCAACTATAGTGAACTGGAGTGTCAAAATGGTGAGTAGCTTTACTTTATTAATTGTATGAAGTAGAATGCATTACATAAATACATAAAACATTACAGAATAGATAACCATCTGTTTTCTCTATTATTCCTCCTTACAATAAACCTCTGGGGATATGTTTTACTTGATCCACTTTTACTTGTGTTGCCCAAACATAAACTGTCTCCACGTTGGCAACCTGTACAAATCATATTCGATTTTTTCAAGTAGGCTCGTTGTAAAAAAAAAAAGAAGGTAGTTCCCCCTAAACTGCACAGAGCTGCAATACATTTTTTTCTACCCCATGTGAATACGTGGGAGGAAATGGCCCATGAAATCTCAGCTTGGTTGAATCTCTAATGTTTCTGGTGTAAAATACTCTGGAATTTTATAAAGATATCACAGAAACACCTGACAGGCAGCTGTTGCTTTACAAGTTGAAAATATATGGCCTATCCAAACTTCATGTTATCTATTCATTATGTTGTGTTCCAGTTACATTTAATTTTATGTCCATGATGAAAACGTCCCCGTATCTGTCAGCTGTGCTGTAAATGTATCTCTATAACCTAACCCTCTTCCTCATCCCTCAGCCACCTCACTGGAGAGGTACCCACTAGCTGAGCTTCCAGCAGGGGACAATAACTTAGCTGCCACCTGTTACACAACAGGACTGGTATGGGACGTGAGCTTCCTTCCAGCCCTCTACGTCCCCACATCCCCCACTGATGCCTCTCCCACCCCCGGTCCCCTGGACCTCAGCTCCCCATCCAGCCTCAGCAGCAGTGCCAGTAGCAGTGGGGAGGAGGATGAGGGGCGCACCTCTGACCCACCCAGCCCCGAGCCCACAGACACCTACCACCCCCCCCAGCGCCCCAAACGCACAGGCATGAAGAGCCATGGGGCCCTGACCGAGGACGAGAGAGTGGCCCCAGTCACTGCAGCAAGGCCAGCCTTCTTCTGCAAGCACTGCCCTAAAGAGTACACCAGCCTGGGGGCGCTGAAGATGCATATCCGCTCGCACACACTACCCTGTGTCTGCCCCACCTGCGGGAAAGCCTTCTCCAGGCCCTGGCTGCTGCGCGGCCACATTCGCACACACACAGGTAAGAACTCCTACACTTTCCATTGGATATTACTTTTGTAGAAGGCAGGGGCAATTATTCAGTTAATTAGATCAACACCTGCAGTTTGACCAACAAGCCCAAAGGGCTTTGTATTGATCACTCATTGTGTTCTACCACACTGTAACAATGACTCCCTGAGAATTATCTTATCATTGGCTACTCTGTGAGACAACAGAATGCATGATAACATTGTGATGAAGGGGACAAAGAACATAAGGAATCTTTCAGCTTTCAAACGGCCCACTTACTACCAGCAGCAACTTGAAAGTAGTAATCTAATTTGGCACTGATTTAATCATGTTAATTCAAGTGTGGTCCTGATCCTGACACCAGATTCATATTACCATTTAAATTAGCTGTATTCACTGAGGTGTTAATTAACCCCTCTGGTGAGCTCCGAGACAGCCAAATTGATGTAGTTGTGTGTATTGCTAATCAAAGCGAAGGTTCACAGAACCCGTCTCATACACAGGCTTACAATTTTTAAATGTGTTCCTTTATTTAACTAGGCAAGTCAGTTAAGAACAAATTCTTGATTTACAATGACGGCCTACCGGGGAGCAGTGTGTTAACTGTCTTGTTCAGGGGGCAGAACGACAGCTTTTTACCTGGTCAGCTCGGTGATTCAATCCAGCAACCTTTCGGTTACTGGCCCAAAGCTCTAACCACTAGGCTACCTGCCACCCTGAAACATCACACAGTTAGTGTCATGCATCTCAATCCAATGCTCCTCCAACCATCTCCTCCTTCTCAGGTGAGCGGCCGTTCTCCTGCCAACACTGTAACCGTGCCTTCGCCGACCGCTCCAACCTGCGGGCGCACCTGCAGACCCACGCTGAGGTGAAGAAGTACCAGTGTGGCGTGTGTTCCCGTACCTTCAGCCGCATGTCCCTCCTCCAGAAACACAGCGCAGTCAGCTGCTCCACCTCTTCCACAGCATGAGCAGGAAGGGGCCATGGAGTTTTCCCCACAGAGACCTCAGGGCGGTAGGGGAGTCTACAGACTCATATCACCAGCAAGACCAGAGGAGCCTGAACCAATCTGCCAACAGAGACCATTAACTCACCGTTAATTGGTAGGAGAGGAAGTTGACCCTGACTCGTATCTCTTTGGATGGAACTTCCACAGCCATCTCAGTTTCAATCTCATTTAAAGAAGAAGAAGAACATTTTTCAAACTCCTCCCATTTCAAGTCTGGTAGATGTTTTGGACTGTAAGTAACTCTGTACTCCTGCCATTCTCCCAGTCCCAACTTAGTTTTTCCTCATATACAGTAGTGGATTCATGAGGGTTAGTGGTGCCATTGTTTTTGTCTATCCCGGCCTTTGTTCTGGCCAGACAAGTTCAGGATCATCGTGGCCTAGACACAGCTGCTGAGAGAGGTAGGGGTGCGTGTGTGAGATACATCTCTCAGCATGACACACACACACACACACACACACACACACACACACACACACACACACACACACACACACACACACACACACACACACACACACACACACAGCTGTCCCTGGTAGAGTGGTGTAGATAGACAAGGTGCTAACAGGTGCTCTGGCCCTGACCTTCACTGGGCTGATAACAGGTGACTTCCACCTCCCCCAGAAAGAGGAAGTATGTCATCATCACAAAGAGGATGGGGTCCGTTGGTCCCTTTGTGTGCATGTCTCTAGTGGGTGCGTCTTAAGCTTTTACTTTGACTACATCAAGCCCAGATGTAATCTGATGTGTTTCAAAGACAGGATAAAGCCATTTGTTTCTGTTGTTATTCCTTATGGAAGCTCTCAGCTTTCAATGTCGTTTTAATTCCTGAATGATAATCTAAGCCATGCACTCCAGGTTACCACAGTGTTAATTATTGCCATTGTTCTCTCCAATGATGGAGAGAACAGTGTTTCCTATGCCATTTTTGTAAGATATAAACTTGTTTTGTGAAATGTATTCTTTCTAAACCAAAGATGTGTCTTCTTGCCTCAGCTGGTAGTTTTACCATTATGCATCAAACAGTCAGAACTGTGGGGAAGGAGGGGACCAAATGCCTTGTCTAAAATGTTTACGTCATAGAGGCACGGTTTCACAGCCCTGGCTGTAAAGAGGTGAATTTTACATTTCCTAAACCTTTTATGGTTTGCAGTGCGGTGTCCAGATTGTATGTAGTCTTATTTTTTACTGTGTTTGTGTTTTTCACTTCTATTTCAATTATTTCATAGCTGATGGATTTGCATTCAATAAAATAATTTATGTTTCTAAAAAGTATTGTTTTACCTTTTTTTTTTGAAGGAGAGTCTAGCACTACTTAACACAACAACCGTATATGCATGTTTGGTTGGAGACTGTTAATTGGAATAGGGCTCTCTGTCAACAACTGGAAATGTAGTCTGTTGGGAGTGAATGAGCAGTTTGAATATCCCATTGTGCCGTTTAGTGGGAGGCAGGTGTGCAGGTGAACACACTGAGTGATGGACAAGGACTACTGCGTACACCGGCTCAATGTCTCCATCTCTCCACCTGCCACCGCCTCCTGCAGCCACTGTGCAAACAGTGTGTGTGTGTGAAAGAGAGAGTAGATTTGTTGGGCAACATTCATCTGATTTAAACTTGTTCTAGGTCTGTATTTCCTTAGTTGAGGGAGTTGAAGCTCCTACTATGTAGCCCAGACAGTGAGTCAGAGTCTGTGTAGCCAGGAGAGTCTAAGTTCCCATGGTGCTCAGGGGTGGGTTTCCCAAAAGCATCATAGCACAAAGATTATCTTTTGTCCATTTTTAGTTTAAATGGAATTAAGACCTTAGTGCTATGATGCTTTTGGGAAACGTATCCCAGGTCTGGTCACAGAGCAGCGAGGGTGCGTGGGCTGTTGCCGAGGGTGAGATGAGCTGTTCCACTCAGCCTCTCTGTCTGCTGGAGCTTCTAGTTGCACGGTTCTTAAACTCCACATTTTCTTCTCAGTCAGGGAAATATTCACTGAGCAGGAGATAAGACTTCTGTGGCGAGCTCTAGACATTTGGTCATACTGCTGTGAGCTAACAACGAGTCCGATATGGAGTGAGAGGTCTGGGAGGTGGATTAATAGTTCCGTCATTTGGTTGTTACCATTTCACCTTTGACATGGATGTTCTTATACAGCAGGCCTATTAAGTTCCACTGAATTAATTCAGTGGTTTTAGGATGTAAATTGTTAGCGTGTCCTCAGGCGAGGGTGGCGGCTCGGCTAATAAAATCACACAGCATTGCAAGTTGAAGTGAGTAACGGTTTTAGTCAGATTATGCTCTCTAGTTAACTTATTAATACTACATTGGAATCACTCATTCTGCTGTATGAATAATGTCTCGGCAGTTGAACTTCTTTCTTGCCACAAAGCTTATATAGTAGGCCTACCATTTTGAAATCCAGCCTCCAGTTGAACCCCCAACATATCATAACCCTCACCACACTCCAAGTTAGTGTATATATTCATCTTTTTTTTGGAAATGAAAACAGTACTTGCTCCCCCACTCACTCCTTTGGGAGATTAGAATGCCTGGTTCTGAAATGTGAGAACGTTTTCCTGCTGCACGCTTCCCAGTGCCAGAACACTCATTGTAATTGACCAAAGGGGCTGCTATTTATGCCATTAAGTGTTTAACATTCCAGAGCCCCACTGGGTTTGTGTATTCTTCTCTCTCTCTCTCCCTGCCTCTGGCTGTATATCTATTTATGTACGTATATGTGTTGAGCGTGAAGTGTCCCTGCAGAGAAGCAGCTCTCTCTCTCTTCACAGGAGGCTCAGCTCTCCTCCTCAGAGACAGGCCGGCAGGAAATGGGAGTTTACTTTGGCCTACTTCACCCAAAAAAGACAGGCTAGGAGCCGAGGAGCTCAAGTGCTAACCCTCACTGCTTACTGCCACTGCACCATATCCCATCCCCCCACTGTTCTCCACTGGTCCCACCCACGCCCGCTCCCAGGCCCAGTCCCAGTCAGGGGGAGAGAGAGACAACGGCCTTCAGTACAGCAGCAGCCAGGGCTCACAGTGGGCTCAGGGCCTGGGATACAGGAAGGAGCTGTCAGCCTCCCATAAACACGACTCATCCTGCGCAGATGACACAGAGGGCTTGGGGGTAGCGCTCCCCGGCCACCCCGCTGCCAACCCGCAGTTTTTACACTGTGTGCTGCTAAGTTCCAGACTTGTGGATTCCTACGGGGCTTTCCTTCAGGCGCCGGTCCCCGTCTGTGGTTATCTTCTCTGCATGTTTTCCTACACAGCAGTGAAGTACGCTGATTTCAGGGGGCCGTGACGCTGTTTTCTCAATGTGGTGCCGTGCTGAGAAATATAAACTCAACAGCAGAGGGAACGGACTAAAAGTAGTAGTTCTCAGGAGAAATGTAAAGTATAATTGAAATATTTTCTGTTGATTGTCTTTTTTAAATGAACTAGGGTGTGTTGTACTTGCAATGAAGTTATAATCTCCTACTGAGTAGCTCTCTAAGCACCTCTCGTCCCATGTATACTCCCCCACCCTCGTATCCTATATAAAGTCTTCATAATAGTCTCCTCTCTGCCTGTTGCCTGTGGAGAGGAAGCTCAGACCAACAAACTCACCCAGATGTGAAAATCTAGCCTGTTAAGTCTCCTCTGTCTGCAAATAGGCCAAGGACAACCACTGCATCTGGTAAATAAAGAACCCAACAACAGTAACACCACAAGTATGCCTAATGATGGATTTCATCAGGGTCTGGAGTCTGCCTGAGGCCAGGATTGGAGAGGTGGTTGAGTGGTTGGGGGTGGGGGGGGGGGGGGGGGTTGCATATTAAAGAGTAATGAATAACACACTCAGTCACAGGGTCGCCGTGGATGAATGTGCTCTCTGTTTTCCTGGAGTCTGGAGTTTACTAACTGATGACGCAGGCTACACTTGATCAGAGACATGTGTTGCTGTGGACTCTGTGCCAGTGAGAAGCAAGGAGAGGGGGAGAGGTGGAAGGACGGATGGCGCCTAAGCCCTCTCTCTTTCTCTCCCTCCTGGGCATTGCCTCACACTGATGCTTGTGAGATTGGGGAGGAGGGTTGTCCCGTCCCACTCTGGGAAAAATAAACCCAGCCTTTTAGGCCAGGACAGGAAACAAGAGATCTTCAGAGAGCATCTTGACCTAACTCCATCAATTCCTTTACCATCCTCTTCTCCAAACACACTCAGGGAGAGAGAAGGGAGATTGGGGGTGAGAGAGTTTGTGTACATAACTAATATTGCCGAACAATTACTGAATTATATCCAAAAGGGAAGTATTCATCGCCTGTTCAGCCTCACTTAAACCAGTAAAAAAAATATAACATTTTTAATTTCTCCCCTTTTCCATGTCCAAAGACTTAAACCTTAACTTTTGCAATAAATGGACCCATTATCCCATATCAATAGTCACTTTATTCAGTTCCAAAAATTATAAGTTTTTCCAGAATTTCAGTGGAAGGCAACCAAAGAAACATGTGATCCACGGGTGAGAGAGAAAGTGACTTTGGGGATTGAAAAGAGAAAGGATATTGAGAAAAATGGACAAAAGAATAACTACTGTAGAAAAAAGGTAACATCCGCTGACTGCTTCTCCCCATGTGAGCTTTAAATTAAGATTTTAGTTACAGGAAAAATGCTTGGTTTGACCGGGGAAATTGACAACCCATCTCATGTCAGATTTCACTAAGGGGTCAGGATACTCTGACTGTACTCTCTATGAAGAATCAAGAATGATGAAATCCTGACTGCATAGTCATAGAAAGGGCTAAATGCTCTGAACAGTGCAGATAGTGCAGATGTAACAGCGTGCGTTTGGTTCTGCCTCGAACAGGGATCGAACTAGTAACATTCTATATAGCAACACTTGTAACTCAAAGCCAACTGCCTTAGGTAACAGAGCAAGATTTGATTAGATTTTTGATTTGAAGAGATGATTCGGTCCTTGATCAACTCCTTGATCAACAGTTGGCATTAGATCTCAGGGCGATGCCCCTGATGTACTCCAGCCAACATGCTACAAGCGAGTTTCACATCTACTACAGACCGTATGAAATCAAATGTTATTTGTCACATGCTTCGTAAACAGGCGTGGACTAACAGTGAAATGCTTACTCAAACCAAGCACTTCCCAAAAATGCAGATGGAAAGAAAATACAGAAATAATAGAAAAAGTAAAACACATAATAATAGAAGTAATGATAAATACACAATGAGTAACGATAACTTGGCTATGTACATGTGGTGCCAGTACCGAGTCCATGTGCAGGGGTACAATGTAATTGAGGTATATATGTACGCTGAACAAAAATATAAACGCAACATGCAACAATTTCAAAGATTTGACTAAGTTACAGTTCATTTTTGTTAAGTGTACATGTACTGTAACTAGGAATAAAGTGACAGATAGTAAACAGTATCAGCAGCATATGTGATGAGTCAAAAAAGTTAGTGAATAAAGGGTCAATACACAAAACAGAAATATAAACATGCAGTGTTGGTCCCATGTTTCATGAGCTGAAAGAAAATTCCCAGAAATGTTCCATATGCACATAAAACATATTTTTCCCAAATTTTGTGCAAAAATATGTTTACCTCCCTGTTAGTGAACATTTCTTCTTTGCCAAGCAGCCGATTAAATAGCATGAACATTGCACAGGTGTACCTTGTACTGGGAACAATTTTTGTCACACAACACAGTTCCACAGATGTCTCAAGTTCTGAGGAAGTGTGCAATTGGCATGCTGACTGCAGGAATGTCCACCAGAGCTGTTGCCAGAGAATTGAATGTTAATTTCTCTACCATAAGCTACCTCCAACGTCGTTTTAGAGAATTTGTCAGTACATCCAACCGGCCTCACAACCGCAGACCACGCCAGTCAGGACTTCCTCATCCGGCTTCTACACCTGTGGGATCGTCTGGGGGGGGGGGGGCTGCTGAGGAGTATTCCTGTCTGTAATAAAGCCCTTTTGTGGGGAAAAACTCCTGATTGAGTGGGCCTGGCTCCCCAGTGGTTGGGCCTGGCTGCCAAGTGTGTGGGCCTATGACCTCCAAGGCCCACCTATGGCTACACCTCTGCCCATTATTGTGAAATCCATAGATTAGGGCCTAATTAATTAATTTAAATTGACTGATTTCCTTATGTGAACTCTTAACTCAGTCAAATATTTGAAATTGTTGCTTGTTTATTATATTTTTGTTCAAGATAGAGGCCACCTGAATCATTATAGTTACCTGGACTAACTATTTAGCAGTCTTATGACTTGGGGATAGAAGCTGTTCAGGGTCCTGTTGGTTTCAGACTTGGTGCATCAGTACCGCTTGCCGTAGAGTAGCAGAGAGAATAGTCTATGACTTGGGTGGCTAGAGTCTAACCAGAATAGAAAGAGGAGTGGGAGACCCCAGTGCACAACTGAACAAGAGGACAAGTACATTAGAGAGTTTTCTAATGATAAATTAGCCTTTTGAAATGATAAACTTGGATTAGCTAACACAACGTGCAGTTGGAACACAGGATTGATGGTTGCTGATAATGGGCCTTTTGTACGCCTATGTAGATATTCCATGACAAATCTGCCGTTTCCAGCTACAATATTCATTTACAATATTAACAATGCCTACACTGTATTTCTGATCAATTTGATGTTTTTCTTTAAAAAACAAGGACATTTCTTTGTGACCCCAAATTTTTGAACAATCGTGCATATCCATTGATTCTTGAAGAATGTAACTTATTACATGCCTCATGAGCTTAGTTCAACTGTCACACCCCATGAGATCCCAAAATATAAACTTGTTTTTCTCCAATGTTTGTAAACATTGTAAATGTAAACAAACGCTGTTTAGCCTCATAACATGGTTAAAATAATAATGTTGATATCATGGATGGTCAGTCCTTCCATCCATAGCTCTGTATATTAATCTGAGAGTGGTTACATTTTTCCAGGCCCATCCCTCAGCTTTTTACCAAAACAGAGGCGGGGTGTCCATTTTGTTATTGCTTCATCTGTGGATTTGCCCTTTAAACAGCTGCATATTATCAAGATATCACAGTGTCAACAACAAAAAGGTCAACAATAGGCCTATAGCAAATGCAGCATATGGCATTCATTTTTCACATGTAAATAGCCCTTTTCAGTAGTGCTCAAAGCATGCCATTCCATGAGCGCAGCATTTATTTTATACTCCAATCAATGAGCCCAATCAGTCCTCCATGACAACAAAATCATAAACAACAGAATAGGGCTGGCTAATAAACCCTTAGTTTTGGGGATATGCTCAGGAAAAAATTTTGGTTAATCTATACTCCCATATTTCCAAGTCCTATTCTTGAAGATCAAGGGGTATAACATTTATTGGAATGACTGGAATTCTGATACACTTTGGGTTTTTAATGTAAAGATATAATTGAATCTTATTATTATATGTAGTAGAAAGCGATAGGTTAGAAGAAGCCTACATAACCAACCCATACGGTAAAATGTAACATCCATATATGGCCAGCTATGTAAACTTTAACATTGATTTATCCTGCTATAGATGTCGTTCAATTGGTAACATACATTTTTGTCTTCTTCTAATGCTTCTTAAGGGGAAAGTAATCTAAAAGTAACTGAATGTAATCAGATTACTTTACTGAGTTTGGGTAATCCAAAAGATATGTTACTGAATACAATTTTGGACAGATAACTACTAACTGTAATGGATTACATTTAGAAAGCAACCTACCCAACTCTGGTCGATGTCTAGCAACCCAAAGGTTGCGAGCTTGAATCTCATCATGGACAACTTTAGTATTTTAGCAACTTTTCAACTACTTACTACTTTTTAGCTACTTTGCAACTACTTAGCATGTTATCTAACATATCCCCTAACCATAACCCTTTTTCCTAACCCTTCACCTAACATTGATCTTTTTAGCTAACCCTTCCCCTAACCATAACCCTTTAACCTAACTCCTGAATTTAACCCTAATCCCTAACCCATAGCCTAGTTAAGTTAGCCAGCTAGCCAGCTAGCCACCTAGCTAGAATTTGTAATATATCATACATTGAGCAAATTCGTAACATATAGTACGTTTTGCTAATACGTAACATATTGTACATTTTGCAAATTCGTAAAGTATAATAGAAATTGTAATTCGTGTCATATAAAACTTAGTAGGCAATGGACATCCACATATGGATACATACGATACGAAACATAAAACATATCATACTAAATGGAGTGTCTCATATTTATGTACAGAATAATACAAAAATGCTCTGAGTCTAGGTTGGGGATGATGGTGTTGTGAGTCATGACCAGCCTTTCAAAGCATTTCATGGCTACAGATGTGAGGTTACCTTGGCGTTTTTGGGCACATGAACTATGGTGGTCTGCTTGAAACATGTAAGTATTACAGACTGGGTCAGGGAGAGGTTGAAAATGTCAGTGAAGACACTTGTCGGCTGGTCAGCGCATGCTCTGAGTACACGCCCTGGTAATCTGTCTGGCCCTGCGACCTTGTGAATGTTAACCCGTTTAAAGGTCTTACTCACATTGGCTACAAAGAGCCTGATCACACAGTCGTCCAGAACCTCTGGTGCTTTCATGCATGGTTCAGTGTTGCTTGCCTTGAAGCGAGCATAGAAGGCATTTAGCTTGTCTGGTAGGCTTCTGTCACTGGGAAGCTCGCGGCTGGGTTTCCCTTTGCAATCCGTGATTGTTTGCAAGCCTTGCCACATCTTATGAGTGTAGTAGGATTCGATCTTAGTCCTATGTTTTGTCTGTTTGATGGTTCGTTGGAGAGCATAGCAGGATTTCTTATAAGGGTTCAGGTTAGTGTCCTGCTCCTTGAATGCAGAAGCTCTAGCCTTTAGCTCAGTGCGGATGTTGCCTGTAATCCATAGTTTTGGGTTTTGGTTGGGATATGTACGTACGTTCACTGTGGGGATGGCGTCGTCAATGCACTTATTAATGAAGCTGGTGACTGATGACTGATGTGAACTCCTAAATGCCATTGGATGAGCACCGGAACATATTCCAGTCTGTAATGGCGAAATAGTCCTGTAGCTCAGCGTCCTCTACATCAGACCATTTCCTGTCTGAGGTTTTGCTTGTAAGCAGGTTTCAGAAAGATAGAGTTATGGTCAGATTTGCCAAATGGAGGGCAAGGGAAAGCTTTGTATGTTTCTCTATGTGTGGAGTAAAGGTGATCTACATTTTTTTCATCTCAATTTTCACAGGTGACAGGTGGATATGAATTAAAACGGATTTCAGTTTTCATGCATTAAAATCACCGGCCACTAGGAGTGCCACTTCTGTTGTTCTAACCCACGTTACACCAACCTTCTCTAGCAAGAGAGCTAATGAAACGTTGTGAGCTACTCATTTTGTTTCTAACTTTCAAATAGGCACATCCTTCTTTTCTTCTCCCCCTGCAGCTCTTCCCCTAGTCCTTAACTAGATGCAGGCAAGAGCGTGCAAGGCAGTACTGAATGTCACTGTCTGTCCCCTCAAATTTGTCTCTTGACCTGTGTTCACCTACATTGTAAACATTCATTCATAGGCTAGGTTGTAGGAACCTGATGATGGGTAGAGGGAAAATGTAAGTATCATGCCTAAACTTGTCGCTGTTACATTGAACTGGGTGAATGGAATATGAATGAGAATCATCCAATATGCTGTAATAGAAATAAGGCCATGCACATGAACAAAAAAAGAATCCTCCTCTTAAACGGCACTGACCGTCACTGGAGTAAACTGATATATTATTCTGGTCTCCGATTCCCACAGTAAGCCCAACGACTTGGTAGTTATCCATGTGTTAAGTCTGTATTTTTGGTGAAATACTCCTTCCACGGAGGTTGTCGGTTTTGACATAGAACAAGACAAAAACAGATATGCCTCTCCAATGGGCCTTAAAGATGCTCCAAGGTACCTTTATTTATTTATTTATTGGACAGAAAGAACAGAGGTTATGGGCATGCGTCTGCAAAAGTGGTGAAAAAATATATAAATAATTGCAAAAGAGGGCCGTAACCTATGATATGCATAATCAAAGACTTGGCATTTTAATGTTCTCACTGCAAAATATAGTTTTGAGATACAGAGAGTTATTCAATTCCCAGATCTCAGAACTGTTTTTGAATGTCTTTCATGACTCAAGTACATCACCTCACATGCATTTATTTTTCGATTGGAAACCCTGCAATGTTGAGAATCATCTGACATATCTCATATGGGAAAGACCATCTAAAGAGCAACTATGTAAATAACTGAATGTTGACCAAAATGTCAGATTGAACCTTCTAATTCCAAGGTCTCGATCCATGTGAGGAATGCACCTGAGTGCTTTGTCCCAGAGTAGGTGCAAAGGGATGTTGAACAGTTGCTGGAGGCAATGGGAGATTATTGTGAAAGAACAATGTAAATGTTTGTCCTCTTGTCAGGACTTGTCAGATTGAGCGTAAGCAACCAGAGAGTGTGTTGAGAAATATACCGTTTTGGAACGTTATTACTGACCCACGTGAAACTTTCATTTGACCTAGAATTTGACTTCATGACAAACATGGGTGGAAGTAATAACTTGCCAAAACACAGATTTCTGTATGTAGGAGAGTACATCATGTGTCAATACAATTGAGCATTTTATTGATGGAGTGGAAGTGATAGGTTCACTTAGGAAGCTGTCCATCTTGTACCACTGCCTCTGTCCCATGAACAGCCCCACAGGTGCATGAAGCACTTGCTCAGATCCAGAGCCCACCCCAGTATGACACACATAGAGAGATGAGTTCGGTGGGAACATGTGCACAGTTTGTCACTGTTCCACTTAACCGTAAGTTGCCGGAGCACCTCCTCCCAACTGGAGAATCAGAAGAGATCAAAGAGAGTTAAGACAGGCAACAGCTGAAGGGCTGGAACAGATGCATAAATTCAAAACGCTTTTTACAGATAGTCAAACAAACGCTGACCAATCCACAGCTGTCATATTTCATCACAAGCCATCAAACACTCCCCCCCAAGACACACAAAACGCTCTGTGAACGTTGCAGGATCCAGTGCCTTATAGTGCCAGAAAGCCCCATCTGTCTGGTTGAATGTGTCAGGTTTCACACCCCATCATTGCATAGGGAGTGAGATGTCACATTTTCTGGCTTATTCAGTCAAAGAATCGATTTGCTCTCCCTCTGATCAACGAAGCCCAGCCTGAAAGATGGCATATGAAAGGGGACAGTCTAGTGATTTCAGCAATTGTGGCCTCATCTAGCTGTGATATTCCCAGGCGGATTTAGAGCTCTCAACATAAAATAATTTTTTGTGAATTGAAACACGACCACTTTCTCTTGATGACAAAGGGGCGAAATCAAATCACTTTGTGCGTAAATCAGAAGTTGTAACAAGTCAGTAGACATTTGAATGGTGTCTCTACGTCGCTCAGAGGAGACTTGGCAGAAAATGCTCTGTCGTCAGTTATATGAAATGTGGCCAAATTTGTACTGTCACTAAATATGATCGTATTTATTTTACAGTTATAATAAAGTTGAAATCTTATAGTAAATTGTTTATAATTTCATTGCAGGGTTCTGAAGGTTAATTTCTAAATGTAATCCGTTACAATTACTAGTTACCTGTCAAACATTTGTATCAGTAACTTTTGGATTTCCCAAACTCGAGCCTTTTGGATTTCCCAAATTCGAGCCTTTTGGATTACCCAAACTCAATTTGTCAGATTTCCAGTCAAACCAATTCATTTAATACCCCTTGACCTTCAAGAACAGGACTTGGAAATATGGAAATATAGCTTACCTGAAATGATTTTACCTGAGCATAACCTAAAAACGAAGGGCTTATTAGCCTACTCTGTTGTTTATGATTTTTTTGTCATGGAGGACTGAATGGCATGCTTTGAGCACTAACAAAAACTGCTATTTGCATGTGAAAAATGTATGCCTTATGCTGAATTTGCTATAGGCCTGTTTGTTCACTTTGATATCTTGATCATTTTTTAATCATCACAAATAAAAGCCCTACTCATGGTCTTTTTAAATATAATTTTGCTTAAAGTATGTGGAGCATAATACCACAGAGGAGTTTATAAGGGATTAACTTTCTCAATCTTTTATTACTGGGATCCACTCTATTCAGAGCGGATGTCAGCGATCCATTTTCTAGATATATAACTTTCAAAAAACAGAAATAAAGCCTGTATGATACCAGGAGTATTTCTGTATTTTGAAAGTTATATATAGCTTGAAAACTTGATTGCTGACATGCAAAACATTTTGGCACTATATCAACAATGGACTAATGAAACAAATGCCTAAATAGTTTTTGGGTGGTTTCTGACTTGTGGTCAGACTCACTCAGGTAAAAAAAACTTAAACTTTCACATTTTTTTATTGGGAAAACAGAAAGATTTATTTTCTCCCAAACATCCCTTCTAAATTTAACAGTGATCATCTAGTTTTTCAAAAGTATCTGTAATCCTATTACATTCTTTCTGGAAATGTATCAGATTAGTTATAGTTTTCTTGTAATCCGTTACATGTATATCTGGGCGGCAGATAACCTAGTGGTTAGAGTGTTGGGCCAGTAACCAGAAGGTTGTGGGATCAAATCCCTGCTCTGACAAGGTAAAAATCTGTCATTCTGCTGCCTGAACAGGTAGTCTGTCATTGTAAAATAAGGATTTGTTCTTAACTGACTTGCCTAGTTAAATAAAGGTTAAAAAACATCCGTTTCTCCCCAACCCTCTTTGTTACTATATATAGAGAGCATTTCAGTCATTTCAAGTGCTATCTTTGTTGAATAGGGAAAAAATTGTGATTTTTCTAGATTTTCATAATATTTTCACTATGCACTTGAGCTTGTTTCCTCACAAGTGAGAACAACTCAGCTATTTACATATATATATTTTTAAATACCTGAAAAGGTACAACCATGCAGCATTTCTAGTTATTGTTTATGGCCATCTAATGAAAAATAATGACTTTTGGGTATGTCTATTTAGGCGGAAATCTACATTTTGCTATAACGCTCAACAGGTTTTGTCGGCACAGCTGTCAAACAAAGTACAATTGGATCAAATAGAATTCTTCACACGCAGAGGAATGAGGAGACACACTCACATTATGCACACGAGCGCATACACACATGCACACACACTTGCACTCGCACATGTTGAAGCCATTACACTGTAGCTTGTTAAGTCATTACTCTGAAGCTTGTTATTTCTCAACCAGAGAGAAAGCAATCTATCCAGAGAGAGCGCTGAGAGATTTGCCACCCGATTGGGCCTTGGGATATGGGAAGTTACACTGAAATCCCAAGAATGTGGTCGAAGCCTGAAAACTAGGAAAACATAGAAAATTTACATTCCGGGAAATTGGCTTTAATGTTCTGAGATTACTGTCTGTAGATCACGGAAAGCTCTGTGCTGACCATGGGGAAGACCCAATCGTGCAGACAGTCTACTGATGACAGTGCAGAACAGCCTTACTCAGCCAGAGGGACTTGGAGGAACTGACACGGTCCATGAGCTTTGACGTGTTGTAACGGTTCTCCTCTTCGTCTGAGGAGGAGTATGAAATATCGGACCAATATGCAGCGTGGTAAGTGTTCGTCATATTTATTACACTGAACACAGAAAACAAACTAACAAGAGAACAAAGGAAAACCCGAAACAGTCCCGTATGGTGAAAACACTGAAACGGAAAATAACTACCCACAAACAAAATTGGGAAAACAGGCTAGCGAAGTGTGGTTTTCAATCAGACAACGATTGACAGCTGCCTCTGATTGGGAACCATACCAGGCCAAACACATAGAAATATAAGCAGGTTGAGAGCTTCAAGTTCCTTGGTGTCCACATCACCAACAAACTTGAATGGTCCAAAGACACCAAGACAGTCGTGAAAACGGCACGACAAAGCCTATTCCCCCTCAGGAGACCGAAAAGATTTGGCATGGGTCCTCAGATCATCAAAAGGTTCTACAGCTGCACCATCGAGAGCATCCTGACTGGTTGCATCACTGCCTGGTATGGCAACTACTCGGCCTCCAACCGCAAGGCACTACAGAGGGTCGTGCTTACGGCCCAGTACATCACTGGGGCCAAGCTTCCTGCCATCCAGGACCTCTATACCAGGCGGTGTCAGAGGAAGGCCCTAAAAATGGTCAAAGACTCCAGCCACCCTAGTCATAGACTGTTCTCTCTGCTACCTCACAGCAAGCGGTACCGGAGCGTCAAGTCTAGGTCCAAAAGACTAAGACAGTTTCTATCCCCGAGTCATAAGACTCCTGAACAGCTATTCAAATGGCTACCCAGACATTTAGCATTGTTCCCCCTCACTCCCTCTTTTACGCTGCTGCTACTCTCTGGTTATTATCTATGCATAGTCACTTCAACTCTACCTACAGTACATGTACATATTACCACAATTACCTTGACTAACCGGTGCCCCCTCACATTGACTCTGTACTAGTACCCCGTGTATATAGCCTCACTACTGTTATTTAGTTGCTGCTCCAACTATTTGTTATTTTTATTTTTTACTTATCTATTATTTACATAACACTTATTTTTCTTAAAACTGCATTGTTGGTTAAAGGGCTTCTAAGTAAGCATTTCACTGTAAGGTCTACCTACACCTGTTGTATGTGGTGCATGTGACAAATACAATTTGATTTGATTAGAATAGAATAGGAAACACTAGATAGTCAGTGTGTATTCCCGTTGTGTTGCTCTCTCCCCGCCTCTCTCTCCCACAGCCCAGGGCCCAGTTTCCCCCTTACCTCATGGCTCTGTGTTTTTGTTGTTTTTGCAGGAACACAGTTGGCAGGCCTTTCACAGCATCCCTCCCCGCATGGCTTAAGCAATATTCCCAGAGCTTGGCTGGGCTGATCTCCCTGGCTGGGCTACTGCCACTCTCACCGGAACACTAATGGGTGATACATGCCCCACAGCTACGCCACTTACACCTAAGATCAAAGTATGGGGCAGGGGCAAGGTGAAGGAGGGGGGTGTTTTACACTCTAGTGTCCCCCCCACCCCCTCTTTGACACCAACACGATATGTCTGTCTGTGGGACCAAATGTGGAAGCACCTGTCCTCTCTGGCGCTAGGTTTAACATGAGTAATAATGTAGCGTAGGTCGACTGATCCAACTTGACAAGTCCCCCTTCAGATTGTATTGATTTATTTCCCATCTGGATGTGAAGTCAGCTCAGATGACATAATTCAACTAGATAATATGTCAGCGAGAGACGCACCAGACACAAATGAGAAATGCATCAGTCCCGTCACAGTCAAACCAATCAGTCTCAACATTTTGGTGGAAATCCTCAATGGAAATTGAATAAATAAATAAATGGAAACTGGATTGGACTGGTTTGTTTGTAAGTAGCCAACAACTGTCAACTGAGAATCCCTGATGTACCTTTTATTACGTGAAATAGGTCACCTCATCCATCACAGTTTGGGGAAATACTCTGTGATTAGTTTCCATCTCTGAAAGAAAGAGAGATATTGAGGGTAGGGAAAGGTGGGGGGGCTGGCAGGGAAAAGACAGGAAATCCCATTGCAAACTGAACTTCTTCTACATAGTTCTACCAGAGAAAGCCTTTGTAGTGATCCCCCACCCCCTCCATCCTGCCCCCGTCTCTCAACCAACTTCCAACACGAAACATTGCAGCACCGTGAGACCCCCAACACACACACACACAGCAGTAGGGAGGGGGATCAAAAGCTCAGGGTTCCCCAATGTCTCCCAGCACAGTCCCACTGTGGTTAGGACTGAGACAGACAGGCACCTCCATTACAGAGACCCTAAATGCCAAAAACACAAAGTGAAAATAATACACCAAAAAGTGTACGTACACACACACACTTCCTGTTTCCCTTCACAAATTCCTTATGGGAGGAAAGTTATCTGCGGTACGTTGAAGCCTTCTCTTTCAGTTTTGCCCGCCTCTTTACATTCCACAGCAGTAATTCTCCACACAGTATTCCTACTGTCACTTGTTTATTGAGGGTGCACATGCTCTTCATGTGACTCCAATGAAGACTCCAAAAACACTGTACAGAAACTCTGCTCTGTATTCTTTTTTACAATAATACTAATTTAAGATCAGAGATCGTAAAATGGTTGCAGTGCAGGTCAAAGACAACTGAAACGTATTTTGAGGAGAAATGTACAGAATAGTATAATGTGCACAGTAAGATGGGAAAGAAGGATTTTGGTTTAATCTGATTTCCTGTATGTAGTGCTGAGACCTCATGCAATGTCAGGGCCTCCAAAAGCACAGCAAGCATTTTCCTGATGAACCGAGGGCTATGGAAATGGCAAGTGCGAGTGGACAGAGGTGGGGGGTGGTCAAGGCACCTTGCAACAGCTGGTCGGAATTATCCAGGGGGTCAGGGGTGGCGGGGAACGGGTGGGAGGCACAGAGACTCCTGGCGCCAGGATCGGGGCAGCAGGTCATTGAGGATGACGATTACCAAAATACAAGCAGGCAGCCATACCCTGGAGAGCAGGGGGTGTTCCTGGCTCAGAGAATCCCAGCTACAGGATGGGGAAGCTAGAGGACTACAGTGGTGGGGGACGCTCCTACTTCCACTTCCTATCAGATAAACCCTTCCTGTCCAAATGACAGCCCAACAGAAACCTATTGAAAGAAAACACCAGTGGAATTACTATTTCCAAGAGTGGCCATTATCTAGAATTGGTCAGTTTTATCAGATACATTTGTATAGTTCATTTGTGTAGTTTTATAAGAACACATTGACAACACAATTTTCACAAGTTCTGTAATAGGAGCAGATGCAGGGTTTTGTAAATCTGGTTTATCAATAGATTAACGTGAAACCTGGTAACACTGCTGTTTGCAACACACCCTGTGGATCCCTCTGCTGGCAAAAGCAATCATACTGCCACAACACTTCATCATTACAGGCAGAGAATTCGGTGGTAAGTGAACCCTACTTGGATTGGGCAGCAGGTAGCCTAGCTGTTAAAAGAGTGTTGGGCCAGTAACAAAAACGTAGAGCCGACTATGTGGACTAGGTGAACAATCTGTCGGTGTGCCCTTGAGCAAGGCACTTAACCCTAATGGCTCCTGTAAGTCGCTCTGGATAAGAACGTCAGCTAAATGACTAAAATGTAAATGTAAAATTGAAGGGGCTAGGGCCAGGGTTGAACATAAGGCTAGGGTTAAGCCAAGATTAGGGTTAGGGTTATGGCTAGGGTTAGGGTTGAACTGGGGTGTGGACATGAAGCTAGAGTTTAGGTTAGGGTTGAACCTGGGTGTGGACATGAAGCTAGTGTTAGTTAGGGCCAGGGTTCCCAGCTAGCACATTTGGTTCCTTGGAAGTTGGGGGAATGCACATTTTTGATTTTTTTAGTTGCAGGGAGGTTCTCAGAACGTTTTACTATGGTTCTCTGAAAGTATTTCTGGGAGGTTATATTAATGTCCCGAGAAAGACGGAAATAATAGGTCATTCTGAGGTTTTTGAAAAAGTTTCACTGAATGTTTTAACAAGACTGCTGGTTTAGGTTAACTGCTGAACTCCAAGCACAGATAGAATACATGGGAATTCATTTGCTTAGGAATTAATCATGCAAACACTTTTTTATTTTTATTATTGTTGCACGCCATCAGTGAGATTCAACCCTGTAATCTTCTGTTCTTTATCCATGGAATTAGTCCATTGCGCCACCAGGATGGAGCTAGTTTTTTTTTTCAAACTCATACCAAGCTGTTCATTTGAGTCTTTTCCAACAGACCCTACTTCAAAGGAAACAAGCATTCATTACGTGATAGCTGGGTTAGGCTTGAATTGGATTAGGGTTATGTTAGTGCTGCCTGTTGAAGTAAATGTCAAATATATGACATTAACATACACCCTTTCAAATGCGTGTATTAGGCTATTTCAGCCACACCCGTTGCTGACAGGTGTATAAAATTGAGCACACAGCCATGAAATCTTCATAGACAAACATTGGCAGTCGAATGGCCTTACTGAAGAGCTCCGTGACTTTCAACGTGGCATCGCCATGGGATGCCACCTTTCCAACGAGTCAGTTGGTCAAATTTCTTCCCAGCTAGAGCTGCCCCAGTTGACTCTAAGTGCTGTTATTATGAAGTGGAAATGTTTAGGAGCAACAACAGCTCAGCCGGAAAGTGGTAGGCCACACAATCTCACAGAACGGGACCGCCAAGTGCTGAAGCACGTAGCATGTCAAAATCGTCTGTCCTCGGTTGCAACACTCACTACCGAGTTCCAAACTGCCTCTGGAAGCAAAGTCAGCACATGAACTGGTCGTCGGGAGCTTCATGAAACGGGTTTCAATAGCCGAGCAGCAATGCATAGCGCCAACTGTAAAGTTTGGTGGAGGAGGAATAATGGTCTGGGGCTGTTTTTCATGGTCTGGGCTAGGCCCCTTAGTTCCAGCATACAATGACATTCTAGATGATTCTGTGCTTCCAACTTTGTGGCAACAGTTTGGGGAAGGCCCTTTCCTGTTTCAGCATGACAATGCCCCCGTGCACAAAGCGAGGTCCATACAGAAATGTTTGTCAAGATTGGTGTGGAAGAACTTGACTGGCCTGCAAAGAGCCCTGACCGCAACCCCATTGAACACATTTAGGATGAATTGGAACGCCGACCTTGAGCCAGGCCTAATCGCTCAACATCAGTACCCGACCACACTGATGCTCTTGTGGATGAATGGAAGCAAGTCCCCGCAGCAATGTTCCAACATCTAGTGAAAGCCTTCCCAAAAGAGTGGAGGCTGTTATAGCAGCAAAGGGGGGACCAACTCCATATTTCGGGATGAGATTTTGGGATGAGATGTTGGACGAGCAGGTGGGTGGATGGATGGGTGGTGTGTATAAAAATAATGATGTGGTTAGCCCACTGTTGCAGTAGAGGGCAGCATTGCTCAGGATTAGTATTAAGTCAGTTTCCTGTTTTCTGCTGACTTGTCATGTGGCTGGCTGCATTCAGAACTCTTCTGTTAGACTGTATGGGTTTTCATTCAAATATAAGTTTGACAAATCATATTAAAAGAATACGTTTTGGATCTAGGTCTCTCTCTCAACTTTCAAGGCATCATGCTCTCAACCTCAACAGGTAAAATAAGTAATTCAATGTTCTCCTTGTGCAGGATACTAATCTTTACTGTCAATCAAGAAAACAATTTACCTTCACTTTTCATAAAGGATAATATAGTGTGGTATTGTGTGCTATATTGAGTGTGTGTGTGTGGGGGGGATTGAGACACACTGGTCTCAGCTGTTCAAGTGTCAGGCCTGCTGCCGGGAAGTAGCACTTCTCAGGATTCCAGCAGGGGGATGTGGGGTCTTTCCCTTTCCCCCAGGACTCACTTCACCTGCTACTAGGACAACACACAGAACAGCCAGAATATATAGCAGAGTATAGCTTTGGTATAGCGTAGAAGATTACTTCTTTCACAGAACCATGGAAGCAGAATATTGTTGTGATCATTGACAGAATAAAATCGTTTTTTAAAAATGATTTATTTATTTATTATTTATTACAAAAGGGGTAACATTAAAGTATTAGAACATGAAGGACAAACAATACAGCATCAAGACACTATCAAACATGTATCAGTCTTTCTGCAACAGAGCCATCCTTATGTGTGAGGGTGCATGATAGTGATATAAAATATATGTCATAGTTTCCTTTTTCATGATCACAATCTTGTGAAACCCGATCCTTCCAAGATCCCCCCACAGTTCCCCAATAGCTGTCCCTCAACCATTCGAGATCCCTCCCACAGTCCCCCCCCCAGAATATATCTATTTTTTAAATACAGTCAATTCCATTCCCCACCCCCAGGAACCCCCCAATGCACCAACAACCAAGAGAATGAACTAAAGAGAAAAAAGGAAAAGACAGAAGAAAACAGCAAACAACAATGAAAATAATATAAAACAAAATAATTAATTTAAAACAAAGGACATTAAGGACAACTGAAATCATAACAGCAATGCCAACTGTATATGTTTGTGTGCATGTCTGACACTATTACATGTATGTGTGTGTTCTTGTATGTGTTTATTGGAATGAGAGTGTGTGTATATGCATGTGCACAAACACCTGCACGGCATCAGCCTCAGGCAAACCGGCATTAGTTGTAAAAACACTGCCACTTAGTGTCATTCAAATGTACTTTTATTATGTTTTATTTGGACTTTTTTTCCCCTTTATCTTTTGACCATCATTCTCTCTCTCACACAGCAACTCCACTCCCACTTGTCTCCAATTCCACATACCAACCCTCAGCTTCCCTCAGCACATCCCATCTATCTCTGCTGGCCACCCACTTCGTGTTTCTACGCAACACATATCTTTCAACTATGCTATGATGTTTAACGTACAATTTTAATCTATCTAGTCGAATAGAATCTACATATTGCGTGTTGAAGATAAATACTTTTACGAAGAGTATTAAAATAGGTTGTGTTAAGGTGCCCCTACTGGCTAGACCACTGACATGACAGGAGTCAATCTGTCAAACATTTGGTGTTTTTAGTCATTTTAGACAGATTACTATTAGGGTTGCAAAATTCCAGTAGCCTTTCCAAAATTCCCAGGTTTTCCTGAAATCCTGGCTGGAAGTTTCCCATCATTTTTGTGAGTAGGGAACCCTGGAATCTTCCAACCAGGATTTCTGGAAAACCAGGGAATTTTACAAAACCCGAATTACTGTAAATTGTAGCATATCAATCAACTTCCAAAATAGCTCATATGTTCCCTCTATTCCGTAATTGTGATAAGAGATGTTGCAAAAAAAAAAAAGCATAGACAATATGCCTAACTTGCTTAAATAAATGTGGTTTCTACTGAAAGTTGAGATGTACAAACTATGGAACGACGAGCGGGCAAAATTTGTCATCAAAGTCTGGCATCCTCTAGATTGAGTTCCCAGTTGTCTTGAACTCACGGAAATCAGATTTCCCAGTTCTGAGTTTCCAGTTGTTTTGAGTGCGTGGCATAAATCCTGCTGGATTGACAGCATGGCCAATGATGAATGTTTATAATTTTAAGCTTGGAAAAGAGACCCTTAAACCCAGACTTGGGTCCACACACCCAATCCACTGAATAGCAAGCTAGTCATTGCTTTGCAATGCTTGCAGTTAGCCACTAATTCCTTCCAAACCACTCATTGTTGAATTTGCGATTTCCAACTTGTTGTGTAATGTTTATGTCCAATGGCCGATGAGCACCGATACGTTTTATCAATAAGATAAAGATTTTGAAAGTATGACGTTGACATGATCAGTCCAATCAAAGCTGCTGTAGATATAATGTGATTTGATGTCATTTTATCTGTGGCCAATGACCTTGAGCCTTCTTGGATGGGCACTTCTAATGTAACTCTATGGCAGCACCCAGGGGACTTGAATTTTCAAACTCTACCCTTAGATTTGGCGGTGACGTACTGTCGTCATGAGTGACAGAACACTGAGCCAATCACGGCGCAACTAGAAAATATTACCAACCCCTATGCTCCATATTTTCCACTGCCCCACCACCACAGAAAGCGCTGAGCTAGACTGAAACACCTGCAGTTTGGAGCTGCCTTACTCAAGAAAGTAAAAAAGAGACCATGTTTGTATGCGACTTTATTAACTCAATCTTCATTTTTATCTATTGTTTGCAAACTGATATGTGACATGTATGAATGCCAAAATAACATGCAAAACAGGCATCTTCCCCCCCAATTATATATTTTTTTAAATAATTTGTTTAATCTAGAAAGGTGGCTCTGCCCTACCTGCCCTGAATAACAGGTTGCCACTGGTCCTTTGTCCTGATCTTAGCCATCTTCTGATTGTGCCCATACTGAAGCCATAGCATCTACACATGGTAGTAAAATGTATCTCTTATTAGCGCACTGTGTCAGCATTGTGACCAGTTTTCCTCGTCCCGCCCTGTATGCAAATTACTTGACAGACATTCTTTGAAAATAATATTTATTTATTTATTTTAAGACACATATTAATGCCATAAGTCAATGGTGCCCACACCTGTCAATGATTGTAGAGGGCAGGATAATGAACATTTCAATAGTTTCACTGCCCAGATCCATCTACACATTGTGTGTCTGACTGCCTCCAGAAATGTGATCTGATCGTGATCATGCATCTTTTAATCGTTTACACCTGTCTAAAAACGTGGGCACAATCAGAATGTGGACAAGGTCAGGACAAAGGATGCATGTTAGAACCAGGTATAAATGGTGGATCTGGGCAGTGAAACAGTTGCCATGGGAGACAGGTGCTGTTGTCTTGTGGGGTATGTGTGTGTGTATGTAGAAATAGGTCAGGGCTTGAGGACTGTGTAAACCAGTGGTGTCAAACTCATTCCATGGAGGGCCTGCTGTCTGCTGGTTCTTGTTGTTTCCTTTCAATTAAGACCTAAACAATCAGTGACCTAAATTGATCAATCAAGTACAAGGGAGGAGTGAAAACCCTCAGACACTCAGACATCTGTGGAATGAGTCTGATACATGTAGTGTAAACTGTGCAAGAGAACCTGTGCATCAGTTACACATTCCTGTTGGTGTATGGACTGACACTGGCCCACGGGTATGCCTCTCATTGTCACCGGAGCTTTCATATCTCATATCAAAATGTCACAGGGACCAAATCACTGTCTCAAGCCTGTGTCGCCACCTGTACCGTATGGGCATCTTTAAAAGGACCCCCAAGGTCCCCAGAGGTACGCCTGCCTGCTTGTAAATTAGGTTAAGATATGTCTACGTTGACAATGAGATGTCGTGGGTCACATAATGCTGCTCTCACAAGCAGCCAGACAAATGACCTCCAATTCTATTTTAGGTCATGCAGAGCAACTAAACACAAGGCCCACAGTATAGAACATTTCTTTACAGCCTGGTCTCATAGACGGTAGTATGAAATGTTACGTTTGGTATTGTTATATAAGACAGGTGTTACTTATTGCAAAAACAAAAGTAGGGTGGATGGGTAGATGTGTAACGCGAACTTCTAGCAACCCAAAGGTTGCGAGTTCGAATGTCATCATGGACAACTTCAGTATTTTAGCAACTTTGCAACTACTTAGCATGTTAGCTAACCCTTCCCCTAACCATTACCATTTTAGCTAACACTAACCTTAACCCTTTTAGCTAACCCTTCCCCTAACACTAACCTTAACCCTTTTAGCTAACCCTTCACCTAACACTAACCTTAACCCTTTTAGCTAACCCTTCACCTAACACTAACCTTAACCCTTTTAGCTAACCCTTCCCCTAACACTAACCTTAACCCTTTTAGCTAACCCTTCACCTAACACTAACCTTAACCCTTTTAGCTAACCCTTCACCTAACACTAACCTTAACCCTTTTAGCTAACCCTTCCCCTAACACTAACCTTAACCCTTTTAGCTAACCCTTCCCCTAACACTTACCTTAACCCTTTTAGCTAACCCTTCCCCAAACACTAACCTTAACCCTTTTAGCTAACCCTTCCCCTAACACTAACCTTAACCCTTTTAGCTAACCCTTCCCCTAACACTAACCTTAACCCTTTTAGCTAACCCTTCACCTAACACTAACCTTAACCCTTTTAGCTAACCCTTCACCTAACACTAACCTTAACCCTTTTAGCTAACCCTTCCCCTAACACTAACCTTAACCCTTTTAGCTAACCCTTCACCTAACACTAACCTTAACCCTTTTAGCTAACCCTTCACCTAACACTAACCTTAACCCTTTTAGCTAACCCTTCCCCTAACACTAACCTTAACCCTTTTAGCTAACCCTTCCCCTAACACTTACCTTAACCCTTTTAGCTAACCCTTCCTCAAACACTAACCTTAACCCTTTTAGCTAACCCTTCCCCTAACACTAACCGTAACCCTTTTAGGTAACCCTTCCCCTAACACTAACCTTAACCCTTTTAGCTAACCCTTCCCCAAACACTAACCTTAACCCTTTTAGCTAACCCTTCCCCTAACACTAACCTTAACCCTTTTAGCTAACCCTTCCCCTAACACTAACCTTAACCCTCCCCCTAACACTAACCTTAACCCTTTTAGCTAACCCTTCCCTAACCATAACCATTTTAGCTAACACTAACCTTAACCCTTTTAGCTAACCCTTCCCCAAACACTTACCTTAACTCTTTTAGCTAACCCTTCCCCTAACACTAACCTTAACCCTTCCCCAAACACTAACCTTAACCCTTTTAGCTAACCCTTCCCCTAACACTAACCTTAACCCTTTATCCTAACTCCTAAACGTAACCCTAACCTTAACCCTAACTCCTAGCCTAGCTAACGTTAGCCACCTAGCTAGAATTTATAACATAGCAAACACTTTGCAAGTTCATAACATATGAATACATACCACAAATGAATACATACCATACGAAACGTAACATATCATACTAAATGGAGCGTACTAATAAATCAAGATATCTCCAATATTATGGAAAAGCATCTTTTGATATTTTCATATTTATGCCCAAAATACACAAGAAAAGTTGAAAATAACTACATTGTGGACAACTGAGCCCAGTGGACTACTCCTTGTTTTGGACCGTTTAGTGTCCACAGATAACTTAACAGCTTTTGTGTTTGTGTTGCCTTGTTAACCCCTCTAGTCAGTCTCTGTGCTTAATGGGGGGGCTGGAGGCTGGAACAGGCACTCAGTGGGATCCTGGAGTGCGTCAGATTGTCTGCGGGGCTGTGTTTAGATAAGGCAGCATGCCCATTGTCTCTGATGGCCCGGCGAGGCTGAGGTATGCCTCCATGCTCTGGAAATAGAAAGACAGCTGAAGGCGCACAGACAGAAACCGAGACTTAGCACAATGAAAGACATACCATTGTTTGGAGCCAGGGGGTAATGTCAGAAAAATCTCATCCAAACGAGTTGCTAAAAGACTGATTAGCTCATATTATTGTCTGTGTGGGCTATAGCTGTTGACTAGGAGGGGGCATGGAGGGAGCTTTCACAGAGGAATCATTGAGGTTTTGGCCTGTGTGACGCATCATTGTGTCTCCTCTCTGATAATTGATGGCTAGACTTGAGCTTCTACAATTGCTGTCAGCGTTTGTAGGCAATCACTGGACGATTACAGAAAAATTATCAGGCGATGAAATGTACAGTAGAAAATGGACAGCCTCCTCAGTGTCTCTGCCATTAGGTTTGGGTTATCTAGAATGGAAAAGTAAGGGATTGGAATTTGTAATCTCCTCGCCAACAGAAAAGGGGAAGAGAGGGGAATCGAATCGTACTACACCGGCTCCGACGCTCGTCAAATGTGGCAGGATTGCAAAATATTACAGACTACAAAGGGAAGCACAGCCATGAGCTGCCCAGTGACACAAGGCTAAATTACTTCTATGCTCGCTTCGAGGCAAGCAACACTGAAGCATGCATGAGAGCATCAGCTGTTCCGGATGACTGTCTGATCATGCTCTCCGTAGCCAATGTGAGTAAGACCTTTAAACAGGTCAACATTCACAAGGTCGCAAGGCCAAACGGATTACCAGGACATGTACTCTGAGAATGCACTGACCAACTGGCAAGTGTCTTCACTGACATTTTCAACCTGTCCCTGACTAAGTCTGTAATACCAACATGTTTCAAGCAGACCACCCTGTGCCCAAGAACACTAAGGTAACCTGTCTAAATGACTACCAACCCATAGCACTCACGTCTGCGGCCATGAAGTGCTTTGAAAAGCTGGTCATGTCTCACATCAACACCATTATCCCAGAAACCCTAGACCCACTACGATTTGCATACCGCCTCAACAGATCCACAGATGATGCAATCTCTATTGCCCTCCACACGGCCCTTTCCCACCTGGACAAAAGGAACACCTATGTGAGAATGCTATTCATTGACTACAGCTCAGCGTTCAACACCATAGTGCCCTCAAAGCTCATCACTAAGCTAAGGACGCTGGGACTAAACACCTCCCTCTGCAACTGGATCCTGGACTTCCTGATGTGCCACCCCCAGGTGGTAAGAGTAGGTAACAACACATCTGCCATACTGATCCTCAACACAGGGGGCCCCTCAGGGGTGCGTGCTCAGTCCCCTCCTGAACTCCCTGTTCACCCATGACTGCATGGCCAAGCACAACTCCAACACCATCATTAAGTTTGCCGACTACACAACAGTGGTAGAGGCCTGATCACCGACAACGATGAGACCTATAGGGAGAAGGTAAGTGACCTGGCTGTGTGGTCCAAAGATAGCAACCTCTCCCTCAACGTGATCAAGACAAAGGAGATGATTGTGGACTACAGGAAAAGGAGGACCAAGCACACCCCCATTCTCATCGACGGGGCTGGAGTGGACCAGGTTGAGAGCTTCAAGTTCCTTGGTGTCCACATCACCAACAAACCAGAATGGTCCAAACACACCAGTACATTCGTGAAGAGGGCACAACAAAGCCTATTCCCCCTCAGGAGACTGAAAAGATTTGGCATGAGTCCTCAGATCCTCAAAAAGTTATACAGCTGCACCATCGAGAGTATCCTGATTGGTTGCATCACTGCCTGGTACGGCAGACCCTAAAAATAGTCAAAGACTCCAGCCACCCTAGCATTCAAATCAACAAATGTTAATGTGTTTATTGGAATGAGAGTGTGTGTATATGCATGTGCAAAACACCTGGCACTACAAACCGAGGGTAGTGTTTTATTTGGACTTTTTTCCCCTTTATCTTTTGACCATCATTCTCTCTCTCACACAGGCCCAGTACATCACTGGTGCCAAGCACTGGTAGTCATCAAATCAAATCAAATTTTATTGGTCAAATGTTAATGTGTTTATTGGAATGAGAGTGTGTGTATATGCATGTGCCAAGCTTCCTGCCATCAAGGACCTCTATACCAGGCGGCTAGACCACTGACAGACAGGAAATCTGTCAAACATTTGGCCAGATTACTATTAAAAATAGTCAAAGACTCCAAATCCTGGCTGGAAGTTTCACCCTAGTCAAAACCAGGAATCAAATCAAATCAAAATTTTATTTCCCTCTATTCCGGTCAAATACAATATGCAACTGTTTAAATGCAGATGTTAAAACTGGAACGAGTGTCAGTCTGAAATTGAGTTCCCAGTTGTCTTGAACTTCAGATTTCCCAGTTCTCCAGTTGTTGACAAATGCAGATGCAGTTGCACTATGCAGTAAAATCTAACAAGTAATCTAACAAATTCACAACAACTACCGTATTCACACACATGTAAAGGGATGAATAAGAATATGTACTTATAAATATATGGATGAGCGATGGCATAGGCAGATGCAGTAGATGGTCTAGAATACAGTATATACATGAGATGAGTAATGTAGGATATGTACACATTATTAAAGGTGAAGTTATTTAAAGTGACTAGTGATACCTTTATTAAGTCTGTTTATTTAAGTGGCCACGCTGTCTGTGTGGGTGGACCATTTCAGTATGTCCGTGATGTGTACGACGAGGAACTTAAAATGTTCCATGTTCTCCACTACTGTCCCGTCCATGTGGATGGGGGGGTGCTCCCTCTGCTTTTTCCTGAAGTCCACGATCATCTCCTTTGTTTTGTTGACGTTGAGTGAGAGGTATTTTCCTGACACCACACTCCGAGGGCCCTCATCTCCTCCTTGTAGGCTGTCTCGTCGTTGTTGGTAATAAGGCCTACCACTGTAGTGTCGTCTACAAACTTGATGATTGAGTTGGAGGCGTGCATGGCCACGCAGTCTTGGGTGAACAGGGAGTAAAAGGAGAGGGCTAATAACACACCCTTGGGGGCCCCAGTGTTGAGGATCTGCGGGGTGGAGATGTTGTTTCCTACCTTCACCACCTGGGGGCGGCCTGTCAGAAAGTCCAGGACCCAGTTGCACAGGGCAGGGTCGAGACCCAGGGTCTCGAGCTTAATGACGAGTTTGGAGGGTACTGTGGTGTTAAATGCTGAGCTGTAGTCAATGAAAAGCATTCTTACATACAGTTGAAGTCAGAAGTTTTACATACCACTTAGCCAAATACATTTAAACTCAGTTTTTCACAATTCCTGACATTTAATCCTAGTAAAAACCTGTCTGACCTGTCTTAGGTCAGTTAGGATCACCACTCTATTTTAAGAATGTGAAATGTCAGAATAATTAGTAGAGAGAATAATTTATTTCAGCTTTTATTTATTTCATCACATTCCAGTGGGTCAGAAGTTTACAAACACTCAATTAGTATTTGGTAGCATTGCCTTTAAATTGTTTAACTTGGGTCAAATGTTTCAGGTAGCCTTCCACAAGCTTCCCACAATAAGTTGGGTGAATTTTGGCACATTCCTCCTGACAGAGCTGGTGTAACTGGGCTTTGTGATGGCTGCTCCAAAACCTTGATTTTGTTGTCCTTAAGCCATTTTGCCACAAATTTGGAAGTATGCTTGGGATCATTGTCCATTGAGAAGATCCATTTGCAACCAAGCTTTAACTTCCTGACTGATGTCTTGAAATGTTGCTTCAATATATCCACCAAATTTTCCTCCTCATGATGCCATCTATTTTGTGACGTGCAGAAGTCCCTCCTGCAGCAAAGCACCCCCACAACATGATGCTGCCACCCCCATTCTTCACGGTTGGGATGGTGTTCTTCAGCTTGCAAGCCTCCCCCTTTTTCCTCCAAACATAACGATGGTCATTATGACCAAACAGTTCTATTTTTATTTCATCAGACCAGAGGACATTTCTCCAAAATGTACGATCTTTGTCCCCATGTGCAGTTGCACACCATAGTCTGGCTTTTTTATGGCGGTTTTGGGGGCAGTGGTTTCTTCCTTGCTGAACTGCCTTTCAGGTTATGTCAATATAGGACCTGTTTTACTGTGGATATTGATACTTTTGTACCTGTTTCCTCCAGCATCTTCACAAGGTCTTTTGCTAGGAGACAGAACGCGTCTCCTTCCTAAGCGGTATGATGGCTGCGTGGTCCCATGGTGTTTATACTTGCGTACTATCGTTTGTACATAAATCGTTTGTACAGACACCTTCAGGTGTTTGGAAATTGCTCCCAAGGATGAACCAGACTTGTGGATGTGTATAATTTTTTTTACGAGGTCTTGGCTGATTTCTTTTGATTTTTTCATGATGTCAAGCTAAGAGGCACTGAGTTTGAAGGTAGGCCTTGAAATACATCCACAAGTACACCTCCAATTAACTCAAATGATGTCAATTAGCCTAGCTTCTAAAGCCATGATATAATTTCCTGGAAATTTCCAAGCTGTTTAAAGGCACAGTCAACTTAGTGTATGTTAACTTCTGACCCACTGGAATTGGGTCAGAAGTGAATTATAAGTGAAATAATCTGTCTGTAAACAATTGTTGGAAAAATTATTTCTGTCATGCACAAAGTAGAGTAACCTACTAACCTACTTGCCAAAACTATAGTTTTTGACAAGAAATTTGTGGAGTGGTTGAAAAACGAGTTTTAACCCAACATAAGTGTATGTAAACTTCCGACTTCAACTGTAGGTATTCCTCTTGTCCAGATGGGATAGGGCAGTGTGCAGTGTGATGGTGATTGCATCGACAGAGGACCTTTTGGGGCGGTAAGCAAATTGGATTGGGTCTAGGGTATCAGGTAGGGTGGAGGTAATATGGTCCTTGACTAGTCTCTCAAAGCACTTCATGATGACAGAAGTGAGTGCTATGGGGCAATAGTCATTTAGTTCAGTTACCTTAGCTTTTTTGGGATCAGGAACAATGGTGGCCATCTTGAAGCATGTGGGGACAACAGACTAGGATAGGGATTGGTTGAATATGTCCGTAAACACACCAGCCAGCTGGTCTGCGCATGCTCTGAGGATGCGGCTAGGGATGCCGTCTGGGCTGGCAGCCTTGCGAGGGTCAACACGATTATATGTTTTCATCACGTTGGCCACGGAGAAGGAGAACCCACAGGCTTTGGTAGCGGGCCGTGTCAGTGGCACTGTATTGTCCTCAAAGCGAGCAAATAAGTTATTTAATTTGTCTGGGAGCAAGACTGTAGTCATGGACTGTTATTTTTGCTACCGCACGGCAAGCGGTACCGGAGCACCAAGTCTAGGTCCAAAAGGCTTCTTAACAGTTTCTACCCCCAAGCCATAAGACTCCTGAACAGCTAATCAAATGGCAACCCAGAATATTTGCATTGCCCCCCCCCCCCCTCCTCTTTTACGCTGCTGCAACTCTCTTTATTATCTATGCATAGTCACTTTAATTCTACATACATGTACATATTACCTCAATGACCTTAACTAACCTGTGCCCCCGCACATTGACTCTTAAATGTAAATGTAAATGTGGTACCCCCCTGTATGTAGCCTAGCTACTGTCCTTTTTCTATTTTTTACTTCATATTTTTCTTAAAACTGCATGGTTGGTTAAGGGCTCATAAGTAAGCATTTCACTGTAAGGTCTACTACACCTGTTGTATTCGGCGCATGCGACAAATAAAATGATTTTTATTTGAAAGGGGTAAGAGTGGAGCAACGGGTCTTACTTTTGTTATTGTGTAATTGTGTGCATGTGTGAGTTGGAAACAGAGAGAGAGGGAGAGAGAGAGAGAGAGAATGAGAGCATGCATATGTGGTGTTTAACACTGCTGAATGCAATGCACTCGTAAAGCTCAATCTCTTTCGATCTCTCTGTCTAAGCCACATGGTATTCCGTGAATGAAGATCTAAAACAACTGTGACCCTTCAGAGCTTCCTGGGATTCAGGTCTTGTCGTGATGTCCCAGATGACTACACTGGCTCTCCACATGGGGATCAACTTACTGTTGGGCCTGTAAACCCACAGCATACAGTCTACCGTATGTGTAATAATCAAAATATGGGCATTGAGAGGGCCTTCACTGTATACAACCTCCCAAATGGTTTTGGTAGAGTATTTTCAGGGTGTAAGGAGAGCTGTTGTTTTCAGGACTCAGCTGTTGCAGTGGGATGCAGTGTGGCACTACAGAGGGACGTGCTGGGTGGGTCCATACTATACTACAGTGTGGATTTATTTTAAAGCAACACTGGTGGACTTTGGGGATTCATCCCCTCTCATGTGTTATCGGCATGTCAGCTTTTTAAACTCCAGAGCAAGTGACACAGTACATAACACAGCCACCACTACTCTGAAGTGCCCCTTGTCCTGAAATAGCTCTGGCCTGCTATATCTAACTGATGCCCAAGAACGTTTCAGCCATCAACGCAACACCTCTCGCCCTGCCACGGCAGGAGATAATGCCATTAACGAAGATGGCTGCCTCTTAAACCAAGATTTCCATGTAGGACATTGTTTTCCCCTATCGCCACTATTGAGTCCTGCACTCTAACACATAAGAACACTTATAAAGCATTTAAAAAGCATTTGCTCACCATTTATTAATCATCACTCCCACATTTGTAAATGTTAGTAAGCTAATTATTCACATGCAGTTGAAGTCAGAAGTTTACATACACTTAGGTTGGAGTCATTAAAACTTGTTTTTCAACCACTCCACAAATTTCTTGTTAACAAACTATAGTTTTGGCAAGTCGGTTAGGACATCTACTTTGTGCATGACACAAGTCATTTTTCCAACAATTGTTTACAGACAGATTATTTCACTTATAATTCACTGTATCACAATTCCAGTGGGTCAGAAGTTTACATACACTAAGTTGACTGTGCCTTTAAACAGCTTGGAAAATTCCTGAAAAATATGTCATGGCTTTAGAAGCTTCGGATAGGCTAATTGACATCATTTGACCTGTGGATGTGTACCTGTGGATGTATTTCAAAGCCTACTGTCACACCCTGACCATAGTTTGCTTTGTATGTTTCAATGTTTTGTTTGGTCAGGGTGTGATCTGAGTGGGCATTCTATGTTACATGTCTAGTTTGTCTATTTCTATGTTTGGCCTGATATGGTTCTCAATCAGAGGCAGGTGTTAGTCATTGTCTCTGATTGGGAACCATATTTAAGTAGCCTGTTTGGGGTTGGGTTTTGTGGGTGATTGTTCCTGTCTCTGTGTTTGCACCAGATCGGGCTGTTTAGGTTTTCTCACGTTTATTGTTTTTGTTAGTCTATTCATGTATAGTTTTGCTTTATTAAAGAACCATGAATAGAAACCACGCTGCATTTTGGTCCGCCTCTCCTTCAACTCAAGAAGGAGAGGCTTGACATCATGGGGAAAACCAAAAGAAATCAGCCTCAGAATTATTTTTTTTACACCTCCACAAGTTTGGTTCATTCTTGGGATGAAGGTACCACGTTCATCTGTACAAACAATAGTACGCAAGTATAAACACCATGGGACAACGCAGCCGTCATACCGCTTAGGAATGAGACGGGTTCTGTCTCCTAGAGATGAATATAGTTTGGTGCGAAAAGTGCAAATCAATCCCAGAACAACAGCAAAGGACCTTGTGAAGATGCTGGAGGAAACAGGTACAAAAGTATCTATATCCACAGTAAAACGAGTTCTATAGCGCCATAAGCTGAAAGGGCGCTCAGCAAGGAAGAATCCACTTCTCCATAACTGCCATAAAAAAATCCAGACTACAGTTTGCAACTGCACATGGGGACAAAGATCATACTTTTTGGAGAAATGTTCTCCTGTCTGATGAAATAGAAATAGAACTGTTTGGCCATAATGACCATTGTTATGTTTAGAGGAAATACAAACATTTGTGGGCAGAACTGAAACAGTGTGTGAGAGCAAGGAGGCCTACAAACCTGATTCAGTTACACCAGCTCTGTCAGGAGGAATGGGCCATAATTCACCCAACTTATTGTGGGAAGCTTGTGGAAGGCTACCCAAAACGTTTGACCCAAGTTAAACAATTTAAAGGCAATGCTACCAAATATTAATTGAGTGTATGTAAACTTCTGACCCACTGGGAATGTGATGAAAGAAATAAAAGCTGAAATAAATCATTCTCTCTACTATTATTCTGACATTTCACATTCTTAAAATAGAGTGGTGATCCAAACTGACCTAAGACAGGGATTCTTTACTTGGATTAAATGTCAGGAATTGTGAAAAACTGAGTTGAAATGTATTTGGCTAAGGTGTATGTAAACGTCCGACTTCAACTGTATGTGTATGTAATTCCTTAAACATCCTGTGTTGTGTGATTAATCTTTTACCAGGTACTGCAGGAATGTCTATCAATGGCATGCCAATCTTTTTGTGAGAAATTACACTGGTCAATCAAAACATCTATAAAGTATTCATTTTAAAGTACAAATAGCACTCACTTTAGATTAGGGACTGCAAAAATACTTGATGATTAGTAAATGGTTTATTAATGTAGGAGTAAGGATAAATAAATGATGAACACACAATTTGTTAATGCCTTATGAATGGTTTGTAATGGACCCTTCAAATAAAGTGTTACCGAACATTATAACCCTCTAATTTGTATCTTCTCTCTGTTTGTACTGTCTCTTCAGCTGAGGAAATTACAAATGAATCCCAATCGCATTTCGGCCACTGCTTCTGTACTGCTGTGGCTACAACACTGGACCATGGACGTGTGCTACTGTGCCTGTTCAACAATAGATCTTTCCAACAGTGAATCTTTCAATCAGGAATGATGGACTCTGGCTTTGTCTATTCTGGGACACTTTGAACCCACCCCCCTCTATGCACTCATACAAGGCACCATCTCCTCCTCTGCTCCTCTGGACTGAAGGTCAGGTCCACTGGGGCCAGAATTTGAGAGGCACCGTCCTAATAATAAGACTCATAACGTTCATAGACTAAAGCACACTAGTAGTTTTCCTTTCACATTTAGCACAGTAGAGTTCTCTGGAGTTGAGATATTTCACGTTCACAATATGGAGTACTGGCAATGTGCCATTATCTTTGCACAAGTCATTTATGACCACCTTGTGTCGACATTATGACAGAACACCAATATAACTTGTTACCAAAATATTACTGCGTTGCTATTTCATCAATACATTGCTCAGACATCTTCAGTGTGTCAGTATCTTCCACGTAGAGAATGTAGATGTACTGTCCGCCACCATGTTCAAACAGAGAGCCGTTTGTCTCTATTAATATTGTGTGATGTATTTATAGAGCATGTTTAATGTCACACAGACGGGCTCCTGAAATAATCTCTTCTCAGGTTGCATCCTCCTGTGGCCACACACAATGGCAGACACCCCTGTTGGCTCCTCACAACAAAGAAGCCGCCTGGGCAATTACTGAGGGACAGAGTGAGCACATGGGCATCTCATTCACTTCCTGTTGCGCTGTGCAGACTTGAGATTTTCAGGAACTTTTATTATAGAGAATAAGATAACACTTGGTATTTTCATTGAGGACAAAAGTGACACTAGGCAGGTTTTAGTCTCAACAAATAGATTTAACAAGCTACTACATATAATGGATAAGTGTGAAGTATTTTGTAAAATATACCGTACAATTGCATTCACAGGCAATAATATCTGTAAATAACTGTGAATAAACAATTTAATAATAGTAAACTATTAGTTAACCCTTGTGTAATAAGACAGTTATTTAGAATATATTTCAGGATGACACTTTATAGACCTATCTGCTCACAACGGTATTTGAACTTTTTAAACCACTTATGTTTACAATATCGTGGGCAACTAAAACGGATTATCAGTCAAATGTATTGTGTTTCAGTTTAGTTAGAGGCAATTACGTATTGTCATTCTGCATGGTTGTCGACTAGATAGTGGTTCCACAGCTGACAGTGACACCAAAGTTTATAAAAGCAGTTCAAACGTATTATAATTATGTTTACCCCTTCACAATGTGTACCCTACATAAATTGTTACTGTAAAAATAGCCAGTTTGAGATAAAAACCTTGCTTTCCTTTTGTGTCAATTGAGACACGCGGTCACGACCAATAGGCGATGGAGGAGGTGGCATATGCTAATTAGGGATTAAGCTACTCTGACCGTGACCTTGAGAAAGACAATAAAAAGCGCACACACTGTTCCAAATAGTCATCCCGTTGCAGGACCCTGTTTTGAGGTCAGTTTACAACTTAAACTTGTCTGTTTTTTTTTTACATCATTACACGCCTTTACGCACCAGTGTAAACCCATGTGTGTTTTTTTATACAATCATTTTTTTTAAATTCTTGCTGAAAAAAATGTATTTTGCTATTTCTCTGCTGCCTAAACTGTGTTGTCATCTATTGTCAAGAATGGATTTACTCACTACATTACGCACGAATCGTAAATAATGTTCTTTGAGTTTGTCCAAACTTAACTTTTTATGAATGAAGAAAAAGTTGACTCACTTAAATGTGAACCGTAATAAGAAAACAAAAGAATGCAAAGTAAATGTTCCTCTCTTTTCCAAGGAGTTTGAGAAATCGTCTGTCCTGTCGGTCCTTCGTCGGCGTGTGGAGTTGCCATTGCGGTCATGTCCCGCGTTGATGCGAATGAGTTCGGAGAGGCTGGTTCTTTTCTATGCAAAACTGACCTGGAGTTGCTGGCTGCGAAGACCATCGCGTTTGATGGTAAAAGCGAGCATGGGTTCCAGACGTAAAGGAGGCTTACATTGAGGTTAAGATCAACGAGCTCAACGGAGACCAAGTCATCGCTGAGACCAAAGTTAGAAGGGTGAGTGTTGCGCTCAGGGATTTGACACAACCATTTACTCAGGTTTAGAAGATATGACTACCTCCTCACTGTGCAAAAGCTGTTTGAATCAACGTTGTTTCCGCGTCTTTAATATATATTGATGACGTTGAATCAATGTGGGAAAACTGATTGGATTTGCAAAAAGTCATCAACATAAGGGAATTTCGTTTTTTTCCCCACCCACCTTTTAACCTAAGTCAAATAACATGTAATGTTTTGTTGATTTCACTTTAGTTGACAACTCAACTAAATGTAAATCAAAACTAGAAGTTGAACTGGCATCTGTGCCCAGTGGGTCATTTCTTTGCAGGTGTTAATAGATAGTTAAATACTAAATAAATAATGAAATACTCATAATAAATATAATATAATAATTTATTCTGATACGTTATTATGAATAGTTTTTAAGAATAAAATGGAATATAGGTTTGTAGTGACTGAATATGATATGACAACAGAACCAGAATATATATGACCACAGTTTTCCTTGCCCAAGGCCCCAGTCTCACTGTCGCCTCTTCCTACTTCCTCTCCCCAACTCCAGTCTCTTATAGTGTAGCAGGAGGACATCCAGCAGATAAATCCTCCTAAGTTTGACAGGATAGAGGATATGGCCATGCTGACACACCTCCACGAGGCCTCTGTGCTCTTCAACCTGCGCAGGCGCTACGCCGCATGGATGATCTACGTGAGTGACCCCACAGGGGCAATGGCGGGGTGGGACAGTTGTTCCATGCACTTCCTGGGATCCTTGAGTAGCCAGAACCACAAGTCAGTCTGTTTTAGGCCATATGAAATGAGACTGTCAGTTTGTGCTCCTCATCCTTCTATTATTGCTCAGTTGGATATTTTGGGGAACAACTTGATTTAACAGTATGTCAAAGGTGTTGAAACTATAGCCCAGGTATGATGAATTGCCTTATTCAACTCTCTCTCCACAGACTTACTCTGGGCTGTTCTGTGTGACAGTGAACCCATGCAAATGGCTGCCTGTCTGCACCTCCCCTGTTGTCGCTGCCTACAAAGTCAAGCGCCGTGCAGAGGTCCCGCCCCACGTCTACGCCATCACAGACAACGCCTACAATGACATGCTGCGCAGTGAGTCACTCAGCACAAATAATACTCACACTCCTCCATGTTGTCAGAAACCTGATGCTTGTCACTAGAAGTCATGATAGTGCACACAAACACCAGACAGTAATGGAATATGACGTGACTTAAGTAGAGCTTCACCAAAATACAAGTTGACGTAGTGCTACTACTATTACACAAGCCTTTTCTAACAGTTCACTCTTTATGATATCTACACAGATCGCGGGAATCAGTCCATGCTCATCACATAAGTAAAAACCCAAATCCATCTCAGAAAACTGTGCTCTAATCATTGTGATACCCTACCGTCTGCTGTTGTTTCATTACACTACTAGCAAAAACAAGAAGAACAACTTGTGACGTTGGCCTTGTCCCTGTATACACCATCAGAATGTATTCTAGGCCATCCAAACACAGCCACTGTTTTAAAATGTGTATATAAAACAATATTATATTTTTGTTTTGTGTTGTAACTCAAGATGTCGAAACAGGAGTTGTTTTTTGGGGGGCTAAAGATTTTGGTACTATTTTTTCTTTCAGCGAGAACATTCTGGTATTTTGTTCTTGGCTGCAGTTTATAGTCAAATTTTCTTGATTTGTGCATTTTTTTACTTGTTTTATCTACACATTTCCTTTCTTATCTATACTTTTCCCACACTTCTATTAGCGGAGAATCGGGTGCTGGCAAAACTGTAAACACGAAACGTGTCATTCAGTATTTTGTCATTGTAGCAGCTCTTGGGGAAGCAGCTGCTAAAAAAAGGAGTAAGGCCAAGATGGCATTCCAGATTTTTTTTCCTTCCCCTTTTACATTTTTTTTTGGGGGGTGTTTGGGACTCGCTGAATGTTTACCCTATCCCTTTATGACTTCTTGGTCATATTCTGTCATTCAGCATCAAAACAGTGAATGTTAATATACATTTTTACTGTCCTTTGTGGCTCAAAGTCCATGTTTGTCATGTATGCAGCCCTCGTTTGTTACTGCTTGTTCTCGTTCTCATTTTTTAATCTTTATTTTTTTCATTATTTCAAGTCTTATATCTTTCCTTTTTGAAACGTTCTGTTGTTATTAACACCCGTTACAGGCCCACCATTTAAATTTTTTTGAGAATTTTTTTTTTTTTTAGAATAAGGCTGTAACGTAACAAATTGTGGAAAAAGTCAAGGTCTGAATACTTTCTGAATGCATTGTATATACAGTTGGGCAAAAAAGTATTTAGTCAGCCACCAATTGTGCAAGTTCTCCCACTTAAAAAGATGAGAGAGGCCTGTAATTTTCATCATAGGTACACTTCAACTATGACAGACAAAATGAGAAAAAAAAATCCAGAAAATCACATTGTAGGATTTTTTTATGAATTTATTTGCAAATTATGGTGGAAAATAAGTTTTTGGTCAATAACAAAAGTTTATCTCAATACTTTGTTATATACCCTTTGTTGGCAATGACAGAGGTCAAACGTTTTATGTAAGTCTTCACAAGGTTTTCACACACTGTTGCTGGTATTGTGGCCCATTCCTCCATGCAGATCTCCTCTAGAGCAGTGATGTTTTGGGGCTGTTGCTGGGCAACACGGACATTCAACTCCCTCCAAAGATTTTCTATGGACTTGAGATCTGGAGACTGGCTAGGGCACTCCAGGACCTTGAAATGCTTCTTACGAAGCCACTCGTTCGTTGCCTGGACGGTGTGTTTGGGATCATTGTCATGCTGAAAGACCCAGCCACGTTTCATCTTCAATGCCCTTGCTGATGGAAGGAGGTTTTCACTCAAAATTTCACGATACATGGCCCCAATCATTCTTTCCTTTACACGGATCAGTCGTCCTACTCCCTTTGCAGAAAAACAGCCCCAAAGCATGATGTTTCCACCCCCATGCTTCACAGTAGGTATGGTGTTCTTTGGATGCAACTCAGCATTCTTTGTCCTCCAAACACGACGAGTTGAGTTTTTACCAAAAAGTTATATTTTGGTTTCATCTGACCATATGACATTCTCCCAATCTTCTTCTGGATCATCCTAATGCTCTCTAGCAAACTTCAGACGGGCCTGGACATGTACTGGCTTAAGCAGGGGGACATGTCTGGCACCTCAGGATTTGAGTCCCTGGCGGCGTAGTGTGTTACTGATGGTAGGCTTTGTTACTTTGGTCCCAGCTCTCTGCAGGTCATTCACTAGGTCCCCCCGTGTGGTTCTGGGATTTTTGCTCACCGTTCTTGTGATCATTTTGACCCCACGGGGTGAGATCTTGCGTGGAGCCCCAGATCGAGGGAAATTATCAGTGGTCTTGCATGTCTTCCATTTCCTAATAATTGCTCCCACAGTTGATTTCTTCAAGCCAAGCTGCTTACCTATTGCAGATTCAATCTTCCCAGCCTGGTGCAGGTCTACAATTTTTGTTTCTGGTGTCCTTTGACAGCAGTCCTTTGGTCTTGGCCATAGTGGAGTTTGGAGTGTTATTGTTTGAGGTTGTGGACAGGTGTCTTTTATACTGATAACAAGTTCAAACAGGTGCCATTAATACAGGTAATGAGTGGAGGACAGAGGAGCCTCTTAAAGAAGAAATTACAGGTCTGTGAGAGCCAGAAATCTTGCTTGTAGGTGACCAAATACTTATTTTCCACCATAATTTGCAAATAAATTCATTAAAAATCCTACAATGTGATTTTCTGGATTTTTTTCTTCTAATTTTGTCTGTCATAGTTGAAGTGTACCTATGATGACAATTACAGGCCTTTCTCATCTTTTTAAGTGGGAGAACTTGCACAATTGGTGGCTGACTAAATACTTTTTTGCCCCACTGTATATAAAACATTATGATTATTACTAACAACAGCAGATTAAACACATGTTGGCTAAGGGATCGATAGAATAAGTTTAGAGGATGTAATACAATACTTTGTAATATTAATCTACAATTTATGTTCTTAACACTGGGCAACATGGGCCTGGGAGGCTCGCAGGGATATTGGTTTCCACAGTACTCCCCCAAATATAACAATTTTCAACTTAATGCTTATTGTATTCCCCACAAATGTGTTTTTTAAGCATAAATTCACTCAAATTAAGCTTAATAACTGCAAAGTGTTCTCTCTGCCTCATGGAAAAACATGTTGAATTGCAGGATATTATCTTTAAAGCTGCAACAACAAAAAACCTCTGACACTTGACAAAATGTGTAGAATTGCTGGAAATTCGCTTGAAAAAAGCAACATTTTCTCTCTGTTGCTAAGTGGCAGGCCTTTAAAATGTTCCTTCCAAAGGTCTGAGACTTGGTTTGTCCGGCAATGCCCTGCCGAAGTCAAAGTAAAACTCTTTGTATGCTATTTCTATCTCACTTGAGTTATGTTCTGATTATGAGGGGGTCCCTGATGAATTTGCTATCACAAATGGGGTCCCGGTCTCTAAAAAGTTTGAGAACCCCTGTGCTAGACTGTCACAGATTACGCACATCCATCCTCCCTGACCAACCTTCCTATTTTCATGTTTGTCTTAAGTAACAAGACCATTAGGAAGTATCATATGTCTTGGAGGTGCTCAGAAATATGTAAAGTATATTTTGTATTGTTCTCAGGCCAGGCTTGACCAACTCCAGCGTGATCCCCCAAAGCAGTTCTGTCTAGTTGGGACTCAGTGTTAGTCCTGTACTTGTCTTGCTTCTCTGCTAAGGGCACCTTGGAGGACCAGATCATTGAGGCTAACCCCGCCATGGAGGCATTTGGCAATGCCAAAACGCTGAGGAACGACAACTCGTCCCGTTTTGTGAGTATCCAAAATGAATGAAAGCTTTTGAAAAATGGATGGCAATAGCATAAATTAGTTGGTTGATTATACTCCATCTGCCTTATGTGATTGTTACTGTTTACTCTGCACCACTCATACAGGGCAAGTTCATCAGGATCCACTTTGGGCCCACAGGGAAACTAGCCTCTGCAGATATTGATATATGTGAGTACCATCAAAAAGCAAAGTGGGATGAGCTCATAACACCTGCATAAAGAGCACAACTCTGCACACAAGTTTCAGGGTGTGATGAAATCAAAGATATGCCCATTCTTTCTCTCCTTTAGATCTTCTGGAAAAATCCAGAGTGATATTTCAGCAGCCTGGAGAGAAGCTACCATATCTGCTACCAGATCATGTCCCAGAAGAAACCAGAACTTCTGGGTAAATTAGGATGAAATTCAATACTACCCAGAAAGTGTTCGTGTTAGGTGATCCAATTGCATGGGTTTTGATTGACAAAGATTGTCTCCACCACAGACATACTGCTGGTGTCCACCAACCCGTACGACTACCACTTCTGCTCTCATGGCGTGACCAATGTGGAGAACATGTACGATGGAGGGGAGCTCATGGCCACCGATGTAAGAGCTCTTACTCTGCTATTCCTTACTGCTAGACCAACTATCAGTAAGGAATTTGTCAAATGTACTTGCTCCATTGATCAGCCTTGGTGAGTCATGACATCACTTCCCCTGGTTTCTCCACAGCATGCCATGGATATCCTGGGGTTTACTCCTATTGAGAAGTATGGCTGCTATAAGATAGTGGGAGCAATCATGCATTTCGGCAACATGAAGTTCAAGCAGAAGCAGCGCGATGAGCAGGCAGAGAATGATGGCACTGAAAGTAAGGGGGACTACCAATTTGAGATTTTGCATAAAAGTGGACTGTCTAAGACTAATAATCAAGAGCAGATCAGGACCAATTCCATTGTAGCCTCCAACCAAGTGTGTTATGCGTGTGTTTCATCATGTATATGTCCTGTGTGTTTGTCCAGGTGCTGACAAAGCCTCCTACCTGATGGGAGTCAGTTCAGCTGACCCCATCAAGGGGCTCCTGCACCCTAGGGTGAAGGTGGGGAACGAGTATGTGGTGAAGGGATAGAGTGTCGAACAGGTGAGGAGGACTCACCACCGCACAGTCAGGACACAGCACTCAACAGCATCTGTACAGCTACAAATATTCAGTTTTCTTGAAGTGAATTCAGCTTAATTTGTGATAATTTAGCTCAGTGCTGAGCATGTCTGCAGGGATAGCTTCTTAATCCTCTATTGGTCAATATATTCAGCAGACTCTAGAAACTGGTCTCCAAGCAACTGTGTGTGTGTGTGTGTGTTTTTAACTATTCCGTCGGAGCTCTGGCCAAAGCCACTTACTATATGTATGTTCAAATGGCTGGTGGGACGTATCAACAAGACCCTGTACACATCCCTGCCTCGCCAGTTCTTTATCGGAGTGCTGGATATAGCTGGCTTTGAGATCTTTGATGTGTCTTTCCTTCCAACAATTTTCACAGAATGTTTGAATTCACTCTCTTCCTGGATCTTAAACAGATTTTTGTGTGTGTGGTCTGTAAATATCAACATTCTTTTCCAGCTTCATTTCACAAGACTAAAATCTGAAGTGCTTCTTGCATTCTTACAATCTGAGGCTTTTATCCCACTCGATATGCTTTTTCATAACCCCTGTCCCTCTTTCATTTCAGCTCAACAGCTTTGAGCAGCTATGCCTCAACTTCACCAATGAGAAACTGCAACAGTATTTCAACCACCACATGTTCATCCTGGAGCAGGAGGAGTACGAACGGGAGGGCATTGAGTGGACCTTTATAGACTTTGGACTCATACAGGCTGGCATTGACCTCATAGAGAAGGTATGTGGAGCTACCACTTCTCAAAGACATTGCATTAACATTAGAAATTAACAAGAACTTCCCACCTCGGATGAGGTATTGAACCCAATGATGTGTTTGCTTGCTAGTATGTTTCTTGACAGGATCCTGCATGTGTTTTGTTCCTGCAGAATTTGTATGTATTGTATTATATTTGATTGCATGATCCATCTCAGATTCACTACATGTATGTTTAGTTGAGCTTTGTTTCTTCTGCCCCTGGGGATCATGTATGTTCCCCAAGGCTACAGACAACAGCTTTAAAGCCAAGATGTACGACAACCACATTGGAAAGTCAGCTAACTTCCAGAAACCCGCGGCCCGATAAGAACCACTTTGAGCTGATGCCCTACCCTGGAGTGGTAAGTGTGTATGAATGGTATAATATTACAATACAATTGAAACAAACCGCTAACTTGACAATCATGAATATATATATACAACACAAAGTAGAAAAGGAAACAAACGTTTCATTTTTCACTTACACATTTCATTAGGATTTATTGGCAGTAGTTAGAGCAACTTTTAGCCACATGAGCTTCTCAATCAATATCAATATCCTTAGTGATATTCACTCAAAACCGAGCAGGATTTGAAAGTATTTTCTATACCCCTCTTTCCAGAAAACGATGTGTCCTCCTAATTATCGTGTAGTGTATGTGAAAGTATTATCTAGAAAGTATGTTAACGGTTGACTTCATCCTGACACCCCAGGTACCATACAACATCATTGGGTGGCTGGACAAAAACAAAGACCTGTTGGTGGTGGGCTTCCAGAAGTCCTCCAACAAGCTGCTGTCGTGCCTCTATGAAAACTATGTTGGCCCTGACTCAGACCAAAAGACTGGAGGAAAGGAGAAGAGGAAGAAGGCTGCCTCTTTCCAGACCATGTCACAGCTGTATGAGGTGAGAGTGACAATTTGCTCTATCAACAAAATGCTGGATAAATTGACAATATCACAAGCTAATCTAATGAGATCCAGCTGGATTATACTTTACCTACTGTAGTAGACAGTAAAACTATACAAGTCATTAAAGATATCGCTAGTTAGGCAGTGAAGCTGCATCAACATTGAGAGATCATCTATCCTGTGCTGAGAAGGAGACAGTTAAGACTTGCAGTGATGTTTAGGGAAATGATCACATGAACATCACTTTAAGTCTGTGCTGGCTCCATTCTCATAAACATCGCACACTGTATCCTCCCTGAAGTCAATGGAAGAGCTACAGCTGTGCACCATAACTGAAAGAGTGAGGGAGAATTTGTTTTCATAAACTGCTGCAATAACTTAGATATTTGCTGACGTTGTAAACGCTGAACCTACATTGAGCAACATTGCCATCGTCAATGCTAGCTTAGATTTTCATTCTCTCCATCCGTTATGTGCGCTTCTCTGTCTGCAGGAGAACCTGAACAAGCTGATGACTAACCTTCGCTCCACTCAGCCACACTTTGTGCGTTGCCTTATCCCCAACGAGACCAAGACCCAAGGTACGCCACAGTACAACATTCAACTGAGATCCAAGGGAGTCGGAGTGCCAAAGAAATCTGAGGAACATCTTGTTTACTGTAAGTGCTCCAGAGAGCATCCTCTCCTCTGATTGATTACCTCCTCTCCCCCGGTCCTCTGCAGGGATCATGGATTCCTTCATGGTGCTGCACTAGCTTCGCTGTAACGGTGTGCTGGAGGGCATTAGGATATGCAGGAAGGGATTTCCAAACAGCATCATATACGCAGAGTTCAAACAGCGGTGAGTGTGATAACACACATTCATTCCCACAACACACACATAAAAAAAGATATTTGGAATTAATCATTACAATACAATGTTGTTGTTTTTTTTACTAACAGCTATCACATCCTGAACCCACATGCCTTCCCCGATGATGCGTTTGTGGACAGCAGGAAAGCAACAGAGAAACTGCTCCAGAATATGATGACCAGGAAGTAAGGGACCGTGGCTTCATTTGATTTGATCCTTTCAAGTGCTCTAGTGGAGTACCTAGATGAAGTCAGGTGTACTTATGATCTGAGAGTATTTGGCCAACATTTAAACCCAGAGAGGTTTTATCATGGCATTTTTTTTGAACCATTCATAGTAAGATAAAGACATCAGCATAAACAAACCAACTCCTCCACCAGTTGCTTCCTCCAACAGGTTCAATAGTAATATGATCAGTTGCTCCCTTTCAGTTTGTGATATATTATAACTTAGTGCTCCCATGGTGTAGTACAGGGCTATTCAACTATATTCTTATGCGGGCCAGATGTAAAAAAAGGTTTATTGCAGGGGGGCCGGACAATTTTTCACATTCTTTGGAAGAACTGTACAAAAGCAACGCACAACCACCAATAAAGCACATTTCTTAAAATGAATCGTCACTAAAAGTAGTTAGGAAAGGAGGAGGGCGCTCAACCAACGTGAGTCGAGGGTGCAACCCCCGAATTTGATCATCATTGAAAAGGAAAAGGAGCAAACGCTCGCTCACCAAAACTAAGCATCTCAATAAATGACACAAAGACATATTCAAATCAGGTAATGCCAAAGTCCAGTCGGAAGGGAGTTTAAAGCTTTGAATTCATTTCCCTTTGTCATTAGGTGCACTTTTAGTCACACTCCTAACGAGTCCTACGAGTCTCAGAGAGGGAAACAGAATGCACGTACATACGTGTTCCTTGGGGTCATATCTTTCAGGAATGGGGTCATAATATTTTGTAGCTTAAACTGTGGCTAGATCCAAATTCATATGAAGAAAAAATAAATCAACACGCCAGAGGTGCTAGAAACCCTAAAAAAAATGCTAGAAAAACAACACTAGAAACAACCACTTGTCATTTTGGTACTGAACGTCAAATTTGTGCACGGAATTATTTGCAGAACTTTTATTAAATGTTCAGAATTGATCAAAGGGCGAGTATAAATTAATACATGGGCTGGATCTGGCCCGCGGGCCGCTAGTTGAATAGTCCTGGTCTAGTATGTGTGGTATGCAAGTGCAATGTTAGCGGCGTGTGTGAGGCGTGTGCTTGTCCATGTATGGTTACCCTGCATGTGTGTGGCCCCCACGGCAATATTGACCCCATTACCTCCCTCACACACACTCCTCCCCACACGTCCCGGCCCCTCTCCCCTCTCTGCTCTCCCTAAATTAAACAATGCTGACGGTGTCCTTAGAGCCAGGTGGCGACATGTGCCAAGTGGCAGCTGCTAGGGCCCACCCTAAAAATACAACCCCCCCGCCTACCCCGTGGCCCTTGGCCTCTTTTGTCCCAGGCGCCTGCAGTTCTAAGTAAGCACATAGATGGAATATGTGGTGGGTGACAGATGATTACAGGCCGCTGTTTGATAGAGGGCTTTAGTTTCTAAATAAACACATAGACACTCACCTTTGAGAGGCAGAGCATGGAGTCATGTCAGAAATGCAATCATACTCATACCACAGCCACCTCCCCATTCACTCTGCTACCCCCGACACCCTGCCTGACCATGGCCCTGTACTCACTCAGGCACACATTCACAACTCTGACAGGAAGTGCCTGACCAGGTTGTAAAAATGTCTTGTATCTAAAATAATTATTCAGCTGTCCCAATAGGAGAACCCTTTTTGGTTCCAAAACCACAGGCTTAAGATTTTCAAAATAAGGATAATATAATAATATCCTTTTGGGTTCCATGTAGAACCCTCTGTAAAAAGGGTTCTACCTGGAACCAAAATGGGTTCTCCAAAGGGTTCTCCTATAACCTCTTTAGGTTCTAGATAGCACTTTTTTTCAAATAGTGTAGTTGAAGATGTCTAGGGGTGTGAGACGCCATCGTTATTTTGGAAATCTTCAGCCTTTGGTTGATCAAAGACATTAAACATGTCATGAGGGATGCCAGATTGCATAATTATTCCAGTTTTAATTTGCCTAACAATAAAGGAACTCATAATTATGATGAGACGGCCTAGGTCAATTACAATCTGTGGTGAGTTTCTAACCAGACATTTTCACTTGATCAAAAAATACAGTTTACTTATTTATGTGTGGTAATTGTTCATTTAGTAGGAACGGTAGAGAGATCCTCAAAGTATAAGATAAAGATAAACCTCAAGTTAAATTTGATATTTTATAATTTAAGAAAAAAAAACGTCTTTGAGCCACACAGCTAAGCAGGTATAAGCGTTGAGGATTTCCAACTCAGCAGAATTCTGCGAAGGCTCAGCACAGCTGTGAATGCAATAACATGAGGGTGTTTTTCCACATTTTGTTACGTTACTGCTTATTCTAAAATTGATTACATCTACACACAATACCCCATAATGACGAAGCAAAACATGTACAAAAAATGTAAAACAGAAATACCTTATTTACATAAGTATTCAGACCCTTTGCTATGAGACTCAAAATTGAGATCAGGGGCATCCTGTTTCCATTGATCATCATTGAGATGTTTCTACAACTTGATTGGAGTCCACCTATCTATAAAAGGTCCCGCAGTTTACAGTGCATATCAGATCAAAAACCAAGCCATGAGGTCGAAGGAATTGTCCGTAGAGCTCCGAGACAGGATTGTGTCGAGGCACAGAGGGCACCCAAAAATGTCTGCAGCATTGAAGATCACCAAGAACACAGGGGCCTCCATCATTCTTAAATCGAAGAAGTTTGGAACCACCAATACTCTTCCTAGACCTGGCCGCCCGGCCAAACTGAGCAACCGGGGGAGGAGGCCCATGGTCAGGGAGGTGACCAAGAACCCGATGGTCATTCTGACAGTACTCCGGAGTTCTTCTGTTGAGATGGGAGAATTTTCCAGAAGGACAACCATCTCTGCAGCACTCCACCAATCAGGCCTTTATGGTAGAGTGGCCAGACAGAAGCCACTCCTCAGTAAAAAAGCACATGACAGCCAGCCCGCTTGGAGTTTACCAAAAGGCACCTAAGGACTTTCAGACCATGAGATTCTCTGGTCTGGTGAAACCAAGATGGAACTCTTTGGCCTGAATGCCAAGCGTCATGTCTGGAGGAAACCTGGCACCATCCCTACGGTAAAGCATGGTGGTGGCAGCATCATACTGTGGGCATGTTTTTCAGCGGCAGGGATTGAGAGACTAGTCAGGGTTGAGGGAAAGATGAACGGAACAAAGTACAGAGAGATCCTTGATGAAAACCTGCTCCAGAGTGCTCAGGACCTCAGACTGGACAACGACCCTAAGCACACAGCCAAGACAATGCAGGAGTGGTTTCAGGACAAGGCTCTGAATGTCCTTGAGTGGCCCAGCCAGAGCACGGACATGAACCCGATCGAAATGGCTGTGCAGCGATGCTCCCCATCCAACCTGACAGAGCTTGAGAGGATCTGCAGAGAAGAATGGGAGAAACTCTCAAAATACAGGTGTGCCAATCTTGTAGCGTCATACCCAAGAAGACTTGAGGATGTAATCACTGCCAAGTTGCTTCAACATAGTACTGAGTAAAATGTCAGAATAAATGTGATATTTCAGTTGTTTTTTAAAATAAATTTGCTAAACTTTCTGAAAACCTGTTTTTGTCATTATGGGGTATTGTGTGTAGAATGAAAAACGATTTGATCAATTTTAGAATAAGGTTGTAATGTAACAAAATGTGGAAAAAGGGAAGGGATCTGAATACTTCCCAAATTCACTGTAAATGGGGTCTTCTACATCTCTAAAAATAGCAGCATGGGGTGATGGTTGAAGTTGAATAGCTAGGACCTGTGATGATATTTAAAAGATTGAAGTCCAGAAGCTCATCATTTTGGAGCAAGACTAGAACATGTGTGTGAGGTTAGCAGGAGACTGGGCCCAACGTCCACACTTGTCATCGAAGTCAGGGTATATCTCTGCTACTCTAGACTTGCTCATATGAACTCGATGGAGCACCTTAAACTGGTTGAGTCCAAGTCGAGCACAGGAAGAAGACGGAAAAAGCCCTAATTCTGACCTCTACTTACTTCCTGTATCCAGGGAGGCTCTGGTGATCATCCAGTGGAACATCCGGGCCTTCAACACAGTGAAGCACTGGCAATGCATGATATTCTTCTTCAAGATGAAGCCTCTGCTAAAGAGCGCCACCACAGAGAAGGAGATGGCCACTCCGAAGGAGGAGTAGGCCAGGCTGAAGGAGGCCCTGGAGAAGTTATAGGTAAAACGTAAAGAGCTGGAGAAGAAGCAGGTCAATCTGATCCACCTCTCTCTGGAGCTACAGGCAGTGAGTTCCCACAGACTGACGGCGATGCACGCATTTACTACCTCCTACAGCATGGTACCATTAGGGCTCCAATGTCACCTCACATTTCTCCCTCTCTCTCTTCCTGCAGGAGTAGGAAAACCTGGCGGATGCGGAGGACGGCTGTGACCTCCTGATCAAGGCTAAGATCCAGCAGGAGGCCAAGGTCAAAGAGATGATGGAGAGGCTGGAGGACGAGGAGGGGATGAACGCCTGCGTGCTCGCCAAGAAACGCAAGCTAGAGGACGAGTGTGCTGAGCTGAAGAAAGACATTGATGACATAGAGATAACCATGACCAAGGTGGAGAAGGAGAAACACGCCACTGAGAACAGGGTGAGGAGACTAGAGGAACACAGAGAAGGAGATCAGACCAGACAGTCACAGAGAGGGAGAGGACACTGAACCACAGATGTCATAGTCCTCTTGTCCTTTAAAGTGAAAGAGATTCCTCCTAATTTTAGATGATACAAACAGTGGTAGTATAGTCCTGACTTAATGTAATTAATGAATCAAGTCAGCGTCAATACTCCATCCAACTGAAACGTCTGAAAAAAATCAAACTTTAGCAACCTAATATTGGTGAATATGTGCAGATGAGAATGCGATGTTCCTGAAGTCATCGTATCCCTTGTCTCCTCTTCTCCAGGTGAAGAATCAGATTGAGGAGATGTCAGCTCTGAATGAGATCGTCCTGAAGCTGACCAAGGAGAAGAAGGCCCTGCATGAGGCCCACCAGCAGACACTGGACAACCTGCAGGCCGAGGAGTACAACACACTGTCCAAGGCAAAGGTCAACACACTGTCCAAGGCAAAGATCAAGCTAGAACAGCAAGTGGACGATGTGAGTTTACACACAAGGAACTACAATCCATATCCAACCTGACTAAAATGAAAATAGATATAAATCAAGGGAAATACATTTTTGTTTTGATACATTGCCTTTTTTTACAGCCACCTAATCTTTGACATTGTCCATACTCTTTCCCAAATCAGTTGGAAGGTTCTTTGGAGTAAGAGAAGAACATGCGCATGGACCTGGAACGGGTCAAGCACAAGCTGGAGGCAGACCTTAAGCTGTCCATGGAGTCTGTCATAGAGAATAACAAGCAGCAACTTGAAGAAAAGCTGAAAAAGTGAGAACAATCTATTTGATTGAAGTCTGAACAACTGATCAGTTCCATGATTATTGATCAAATATGAATGTTCTTTCAAATCAGGAAGGACTTTGAGATTAACCACACTAGCACTAAGATTGAGGATGAACAAGCCTTGACCATTCAGCTCCAGAAAAAGATCAAGGAGTTACAGGTATGAATGGAATACTGGGTCTGGAAATAGTAACAGCAATTTCTGGTTAATATAATACAATACTATCACATTTCTCAGTACATTACAAAGATCACAGACCACAAGCTGAATGCGTCCATTGATCTCTACGTCTATGCCCATATCTTCTCCCAGGCTCGTATCAAGGAACTGGAGTCTGACCGGGAATCCCGGGCCAAGGTGGAGAAACAGAATGGGCGACGTGGCCAGGGAGCTGGAGGAGCTCAGCGAGCGGCTGGAGGAGGCCTGGGGCGCCACCTCCGCTCAGATCCAAATTAACAAGAAGCACGAGTCAGACATCCTGAAGATTCAGCGGGATCTGGAGGAGACCATGCTGCATCACGAGGCTACGGCAGCCGCACTGAGGAAGAAACATGCCGACAACGGAGCCGAGATGGGGGAGCAGATCGACAGCCTGCAGCGCATCAAACAGAAGCTGGAGAAAGAGAGGGGCGAGGCCAAGATGGAGGCGGATGACCAAGCGTCCAACGTGGAGCAGCTCTCTAAGAGCAAGGTAGAGAGAACACTCACACTGGTACTATTTCAGCTGATTCCACTTGGATTTCCAGGCTAAAGATGTGCCGTCTCTGTGAGGACCAAATGAACGAGGCCAAGGGCAAGGTGGAGGAGCTCCAGAGGCAGCTCAATGACACCAACACCCAGAGAGCCTGCGCTCTGGCCAACAGTGGTGAGGCCCTGTCCTAGAGCATTATAGAGACAATGTGTAAAGCCAAGGGTTTAGTTTAAAAAAAGATACTTCCCTGTCTGATCTCCCACTCTGTCCCCCACCCCTGTAGCTGAGTTCGGCAGAAAGCTGGAGGAGCGGGAGGCCCTGGTCACTCAGCTGCAGCGCACCAAGTACTCCTTTAGTCAAAATGCTGGGGAGCTCAAGAAGCAGCTGGAGGAGGACAATAAGGTTAGAGGCAGTTCTAGGGCCAGTCAGAAGCCCCATACTGTAGTGGAGTGCTGATGCCAGCATCAGTCTGGTATCTTAATGACAATGTATAAACATCTCAATATCATAGCCCACTTAAGCCTAGTGTTCACTACACGATTTTGGTTTTTGAGATCGGAGACAAAATCTCCATGTCGTTGCCTACTCGGGTCGCGCGGCCGTCACCGCGCCCGTTTATTATAAGCGGGTTAGAGACGCAATCGGAAGGCTATATTTTCAAACATTTGATTTTATCGGCACAAAATATGCAATGCTTTTGTAGTGTGAGCTGTGCAAGGACATGTTTTGAGAACGGTGATCAGCAATAGCCAATGACAGCTTGCCAGAGAAGAGCCCAGAGAGTTGATGATGTTGTTTTGCATCACCCAGAATGTGTAGACTCTCGAGCAGGAGCAATGACCACTGGTATGTGTTTGTACTTGCCTTTAACCAAAGTGTTGAATCGTTACAGCGCTGAAGTTCACAAGCAATGTTATTCAATTCAAAATGTTGGCTAGAAATTTCAACACTGTATGGCAAACGTGAATGTCTGACTGAAAACTTTTATGAGGCTGCTTTGAGTCACAGCTCGTTCTAGTTACATTAACAATCTAATCACATTATCATATATAGATGGTTTAATGTGGGCATCACTATGTTGGCAAGAGAAAATAACTACAGGAAAGACAATCATTTAATGTGAGAGGAACAGCATGTTCGGGTTTTTAAAATGTTGTGTAGTGTAGTGTACACCCGGCATTAGTTGGTGTGCTTAACAGTACGACTCTCCTTTCCTCCTTCCACCATCTTGGCGCTATCTCCACTATCATTGTCTTCAGGCGAGGAATGCACTGGCCCATGCTCTCCAGTCCTCCCGCCACGACTGTGACCTGCTGAGAGAGCAGTATGACAAGGAGCAGGAGGCCAAGTATGAGCTGCAGCAGGGCCTGTCCAAGGCCAACGCTGAGGTGGCCCAGTGGAGGACCAAGTATGAGACAGACGCCATCCAAAGGACAGAGCAGCTGGAGGAGGCAAAGTGAGTGAGGCATCTAAGGTCTACATACAGTGACAATGACTCTTCACTCTCATCTATGTTTTCAACCCTGGCATAGTAACTAAAAGAGGGACATCTAATTAATGTGAGATGATGTATCTATTCAACAGGAAGAAGCTGGTGACACGTTTGCAGGAGGCTGAGGAGTCTGTGGAGGTGTGCTCCTCCCTGGAGATGACCAAGCACTGGCTGTAGACAGAGACAGAGGACCTAGTGATGGACCTGGAGCGCTCCAGCACTGCAGCTGCCGCCCTTGACAAGAAGCAGCGCAACTTCGATAAGGTCAGCAATTTGAGATTATCATGGGCAATGCAAATTACATGCTGTCAACTTGATGTTGCTGAGTAAGGAACTCAAGTGAATGACCTCAGTGGAAGAAATTTCAATTTAGGTTGTTTTGAACCTAAACGTTATCCAGGCAGGGGCAATGGAATTGCTAATGAGGTGTATTACTGATTTCAGGCGCTGGCTAAGTGGAGGCAGAAGTATGAGGAGTGCCAGTGTGAGCTGGAGAGCTCTCAGAAGGAGTCCAGCAGCCTGAGCACAGAGCTGTTCAAGCTGAAGAACTCCTACGAAGAGGCCCTAGACCACCTGGACACCACCAAGAGAGAGAACAAGAACCTCCAAGGTACGACCACGTCACACACATTGGAATAAGTCTGACTACTGAGTCATTGGTCCTGGTCCAAGCTACATGAGTTGAGCCATTGAATTGTATCATAGCCTAATTAATTTCTCCCCCCAAAACCCCCATATGTCATGATAATATAATAATCTAATGATTTATTAGTTGAGAATTTCACATCGATTGTACAAAGTATGGAAACGCAAACTGAAAGGCCTTTTTTCCACTAACCCCACTGTCCTATTCCCTCCACCTACAGAGAAGATTGCTGACTTGTCTGATCAGATCAACCAGGGCTGCCTTAGAGGAGGTTGATGTAAGTCACTGTTCTGTTCTTTCTCTCTGTCTCTCTTTAAGTGTGCTGTACTGTAACCATTGTGTGTATTTGTTTGTATAATATGTTGTTCTCTCTCTCTCAGGGCACTTTGGAGCATGAGGAGAGTAAGACTCTCCACCTCCTGCTGGAGCTCAACCAGATCAAGGCCGACATCGACCGGAAGCTGGCGGAGAAGGACGAGGAAATCGACAACCTCCGGTGGGTTAAATCACCACACAGTTAGAAAAACAGGCACTGGTAGCGATCTCTCCTTTTAGTATCAGAGGCCCATGTCTAGGAATGTCCTCCCTTGTTAACTCCTCATTTTTTGCCCTCCTCCTCTCCTCCCTCGAACCCCAAGCCAGAACCACCAGCGAGCCTTGGAATCCATGCAGGCCACCCTGGACTCAGAGTGTAAGTCCCGGAATGAGGCGGTGCGTCTGAGGAAGAAGACGGAGGGGGACCTGAACGAGATGGAAGTGCAGCTGAACCACACCAACAGGCTGAGTCCCGGAAACTACCGCACCACCTGCAGGTCCAGATCAAGGCAAGTTCTTCATCAGCTGGTCTGACAACTCCACACTCACTTATGGGTACTGTGACAATGTGACACACGGTTGTAAAATGTCTAGAGACAGGATTTGTATGTATATTTATTTGGTTTTTACAATGCTTTGTTTACACTGTAACAAACTCTTCAGACTCATTCAATTTAAAGTTCGCTACGTGACTCATTGACCCTTCAGATCATTTGCCTGCTGGGTTATGTCAATAGCGTGCTGTACCGAACACAGGCTTTTTCTTTTCTTCCTTTGTATATTTTCTTCCTCCTACATTTGTATAGTTATGACACATTGATTTGATTGGGGAGATAACGGAGAGGGACATAGCAGTCCCACAGTCTGGGTTTGAACACATGGCTCCAGGGGCGACGTGTGGTCCGGGGGGTTGGCAGCACTACTGCTAGACAAGCTCCCGGCACTACTACTGAACACTCTCTGTCTCCTCTGTAACCCCAGGACCTGCGGCTGGAGCTGGATGAGACGCTGCACCAGAACGAGGAGCTGAAGGAGCAGACGGCGGTGACAGAGCGCAGGAACAGCCTGCTGACTGCAGAGGTGGAGGAGCTTCGAGCCCTGCTGGAGCAGAACGACTGTGTACGCAAACTGGCCGAGCACGAACTGCTGGAGTCCACCGAGAGGGTTCACCTGCTGCACTTAAAAGAACACAGGGCGCATCAACCAGAAAAAGAAGCTGGAGAGTGACCTGTCTATGCTGTCCACTGAGTTGGACGAGGCTTCGCACGAGTGCCACAATGAAGAGGAGAAAGCCAAGCTGACGTAAGGGAGAGAGCCAGAAACCCATGCTAGACTTACTTGTGTGTCTAGTTTAAAATTAAATTAATTTCCGATTACAAATCAATCAATCAAATGTATTTATAAAGCCATTTTTACATCAGCTGATGTCACAAAGTGCTGTACAGAAACCCAGCCTAAAACCACAAACAGAAAGAAATGTGGTTAGGAAAAACTCCCTAGAAAGGCCAGAACCTAGGAAGAAACCTAGAGAGGAACCAGGCTCTGAGGGGTGGCCAGTCCTCTTCTGGCTGTGCCGGATAGAGATTATAACAGAACATGGCCAAGATGTTCAAACGTTCATAGATGACCAGCAGGGTCAAATAATAATCACAGTGGTTGTAGAGGGTGCAACAGGTCACCACCTCAGGAGTAAATGTCAGTTGGCTAGTTAGAGTTAGAGAGTTAGAGAGTTAGGGAGTTAGAGAGTTAGTTAGAGAGTTAGAGAGTTAGAGAGAGATCCACGATGGCTGAGGAGTTAAAGAAGGAGCAGGACAACAGCTCTCACCGATTTAGGCCTTACCCATTTTAACAGTCCTGTAAAAATGGGACCCGTTGTGTCTCTGCTTAGCACTCAGCATTGGGGGAAAGGCCCTGCGATAGACCTGCGTTCTATCCAGGGGGTGTACTTGTACATCATGCTGCCTTGCGCTACAGAAACAGAAGATAAGCTGCTGCTTCTATGAGCCGCTCCAGTTTGGCAGTTTGCCGTTTATTTGGATGAATCTTATCCTGGTGGCAGAGCTGAGCGATTTCCACCAGATGGGCCAGCGTCAAAGTCAAATTTGTCTATTTACCGAAAAATAAATGTAAACAAAAATGTTATTTTTGGTCTTATTTTAAGGTTAGGCATGAGGTTAAAAGTGTGTTTACTGTTAGGGTTAGGTTTAAAATCAGATTGTATGACTTTGTGGCTGTGCCAGGTAGTGTCTACCCTTCAGAGCTGCCTCCAGTACATGAGTCTTCCCAATAAATGGCAACCTGCTCCGGCCAAGGCTTGAGCAAAGTCAACTTCATTTACTTGGTTAAAGTTGATCAAAGATCTCACCTACCAGGTACTGAAACATACCACATGATTATATGCACTGTTTATTGAAAGAGCTGCCTGGCCTGTCAGGTGTTGTGATGTGATGTAGTGCGTCATGCTGCCCTCTGCTGTTTGTGTTTGTCCTTGCAGACAGAGGAGGACAGTAAGAACCTGCCCCGTTCTCAGGAGCTCATAGACAAGCTGCAGGCCAAGGTGAAGAGCTACAAGAGGTAGGCTGAGAAAGCGGTAAGTCCCCCACAACATTTCAAGTTTTCATTTCAACTGTTGTGTTATTGTATGAAATGTGGGACTGTTTCCAAATGGCCTACAGTGGCATGATCTAGTTCCCTGCTCTCTGTCTTCTCCTCTCAGGAGGAACAAGCCAACTCCAACCTGGCCAAGTTCAGGAAGATCCAGCATGATCTGGACAATGCAGAGGGCCGATGCCACTGTCAACAAGCTCCGTGTTCGCACTCAAGGGACCAAGGTCAGTACTACACTTCAAGGACGATACCAGTAAATTGTGATATCACATAACATGGTCTTCTCCGGAGTATTTATTCCCATGCCCTCAGTATTATCAGTGGTTGTTACTGAAACATACTGTGTTTCTCTTGTGGGTTTCAGCTCGCAGAGTAATCCAGAGGATAACTACCAAACCAAAGATATCACAGCCAGCCAGCTGCAGCAGTTGTGGTGTGACTGTGGGAGTGCAATACAGACCCAATAAAGACTTCTAAAAACACTTCTAGTACAATTTGTCTCACCAGAGACCACCAGGTGCAGTGAAAGGTGTTGTTTTACAGCAGCGGTGTCAACTCATTCCATGGAGGGCCTAGTGCAGGGTTTCTCAAACTAGCAAGCTTTGATCATTTGAATCCGCTGTGTAGTGTTGGGGCAAAAACCAAAAGGTGCACCCCTTGGGGTTCCAAGTACTGAGTTTGGGAAACACCATAGTAGTAGGGTGCCTATTAAGGTTAAGTGCCTTTGCTCATGGGTACAGACAGTTAAAAAAATATATATATTGTCGGCTCAGGTATTCAAACCAGCGACCTTTCGGTTGCTGGCCCAACATTGTAACCGCTAGGCTACCTACCGCCCACATTACTATCGGCAGTCAGTGTGGTACGTGGAGATGCAGTGAGTAATGGATGGTAGTGGTCAACGCATGGAATCGTCAGTAAATTACAAGAGAATTTACACCCAGTGTTCTGTGGTCAGAGGAAAGAGGACGGCTGCCTGCTGCACACAGCCGATGTTAATGAGGACAAATATAAGCACCCACCACCCACCACACATTATCATTATCGGTGTCCCATCCTTAAAACCACTGTGACAAAATACACCGGGCACACACTCAAAAAGAAAGTTGAGAATTTATTTAGGATTATCATTGTATTAAATTCACAAACAAGACTGTTAAATTAAACATAAGATTAAGAAAACAGGTGTGAAATTGAATTTTAGGGGGATTGTGGTGGATTGAGTCAGGATTAGGAGTGGGGGGGGATCCAATGTACACTAAAACATCACCACCCCAATATCCAATGTCAAAGCAAAATATAAACATACAAAAATGATTTGATCATGTTTCAGAAAACAAAGGTTTGCTGATCTAATTTCTCTAGGTATACACGCACCATATGCTTTTTATTATTCATCTCCAATGATAACAGTGACTGGGTTATACCACACACAGTCAAACAAAGGAAACTAACTTGGCATATATGCCAAAGAACAGAGTAACAATTCCATCAAATAATGTATCTGATGTAAGAAGGGTAAGAGACTAGGAATTACAATCAAATTCAAATAATTAAGCACCAATTATCAACTAAAAATGTCAAGTCAGACTTTCATTTTTTTGTTGTATTGGATTTAATGTATATAGGCTGCTTCTGAAGTGTAAGTTCTTAGTGTGAAGCAAATCTGCACAAAACCAAATATACAGTATGTACAATGTTTCAACAGTACAAAATCTGGGTGGCTGTTAATGATGGATAGTATAGAAATACAGTACTGCGTTTGATTTTCAAAGTTATATCTAGCAATTAAGACCAGATTTTTTAAAAGTAGGTTATCTACTCTGCACCAGATGCCCCAAAAAACAGACAATATGCTATTCCACAGGCAATCATGACTCTTGGGGAGCGTGGAACATGCAGAGTTCTCATGGCAACAGTTCTGTTCCAAACACTAGAAGAACACAGAATGACCTAAATGGTGCTGCACCGGTAGGACTCCTATGAACATTGCAGGCTCCTTCCATGATGTACATGAACACAAGTCATCCACATTAAGTAGTGGTGAAGTGTAGGTAGGTAAAGAAACCAAATGGTGCGAGAACACACATCGTAGGAAAGCCTGTGGTTATGTAGCAATAACAACTGTTAGGGCAAACCAAATTGTGAACAAATTGTACGTTCACATGACTGAATGTATGATAGCAAAAAAAAAAAAAACAGTTTGAACAGGATTAGTTTCATTTCGACATACACCCTGTGATCCAATTGGTGCTTGCTGGGTTGAAAAATGAGGTAGCTCAATCATTGGTTAATTTCTTGGATTCGTTTCTTTGCTAAATGCTTACTCTGCATCGGCAACATCAGCACATTCTAGCCAGAGGAGCCATAGCAATGTAACCACTCCCATTCCCCCCTTCAGCCAATCACATTAGAGGTGACATCAAGCACAGAATCATCACAAAGACAGATCAAGATTGTCGAAGTCTAGGCTCATGGTAAGATAAGAGCAGTCAAGAGTTAAGTGGACGACTAGAGAACAATCAAGTGACGCAGCACAGCGTGGCTGTTGGTTGAAGGATAAGGGGTTAAGGAACTGTTGTGAGAACTGTCAGCGACAGAGAGTGGGATTGAATACTAGAACCTGCATAGTTAATTATTTTGCCAAACCCCCTTTCACTTGATGCATATAAAGTCTGATACAAAATGAAAACACCGGTCATCAAAATAAACAAAACAACAATTCAAACAGTGCAATGTTTTCTTCCTTTTATCTACACTTTATTTAGAACTAAAAGCTATTCTCTTAACAAGATGAAAAACAAAAACAATGTCTGAAAAACAGAAAGGAAAGTGTTTCCTTGTGGTTGGGGTAAAGTCATGAAGGGGTTGGTGACTTCAGGTGAGTGGGGGTCCCGTCCAGCCCCATCTCATCCACCATAGGACCCCATAGAATGTCAACCATTAACAGATCCACAAGCTACCTGGACGGGCTGAGTAAAGCTACAAGTACCAGTCGCCTAGATTCACCTAAGAGAGAGAGCCCTACATACACATATAGATCAGAGACGAAGCCATTCATTCAAAAGACCACTGGACAAGACTGATGCCACCTCTGCATCCAGTCATGAGCAGCCCTCTTAGGCTCCCAAACATGGAGTCAATACTTCCCTTCCCCAAGAGAGCCATGTGGGCTAGAAGACACACAGGGGGGACTAGTCTTCAGACATACTCTGGGCCTCCCCTCTTATAACAAGTCCCCCATAGTGAAAACAAACCATTTTCTGTGTTAGATGGATAGATAGATACATCCTATCTAATTTGTTGCATCGTATGTATAGATTTTTCAATATATTTATGTAATATATAAAAGGCTATTTGATTTCACCTAAAGCAAACCACCAACATAGGAGTATTTCAAGGTCCAAGAAATGTATCTCTCTACTGTAGGGTCTGGTAATGGACAGACAAACAGGTGCAGTCTCGCCCCTTCTCCTCCGAAGAGAATGGAGCGAGGAGTGAAGATGGCCAGGATTGTAGAATCACCCCCCCCCCTCCTTCAGTAACGGCCTCCTGGCCTAGTTACAGACAGCATAGCAACGAGTCTGTGTCCAGCCACAGTTACAGTCCTGCTCTAGCTTTCTGGCATGGTCATCACTCATGATAGGTGTCCATACCCCAGCAACCCCCTACCCCCTCCACCAGGCCAGCCACACCCAAACCCGCCTGTATGGGTTAATCCTCCAGCAGGTCCCTGTCCAGGTCCATGAAGGGCTCGTCTATGTAGCTGGCTATGGCACACAGAGAAGTCCTGTCTGAGCCCAGCAGCACTGACACTGTCTCCTTCCAGTAGTCAAAGGGGATGCAGGAGCTCTGAGGGAAGAGAGGAAACAGGGGGTTAAGACTTCTCCAAAGAGGAGAAGGGGATATTCATGGTAAGTGGAGTAGAGCAAAATCGCAACGTGAAACTTTCCCCGGTCTTAGGAAATACAAAATACTACCGCCGCACCTGCCCGGTACCCCAACAAAATGTGGTGGACACCGACTAATGAAAACACAAGCACATTTATAGGATTTGAAGATTGGCCTCCTCCCGCATCTTCCGAAACACACCCAGCTCCGTGCCATTGAACTAGTCTCTGACTAAATGGCCCCTCACTAAACCTTGCAAGATTTGAATTTAAAGTTTAGTCAAAGGCTAGTTAAATGACAGGCCAGCCAGTCTACGGACTACAACTAGATCGGGTGAGCTCATAACAGGGACGCAAACTGCCGAGGGCCCAAAAAGGTGACAAACGTTACATATTTTGAGGGAATAACAAGTACATATTTGAACAATCTCAATACTCTGGAAGCATGTTTATGGTAGGCTGGCCTTGTTTAATTGATGCCGTGGGTCTTTAATCCACATAAGTGTATAGTTCCATATCACAACATGTTGCTGAATTCATGAGCGAAGCAGAGGGCCTGTATATGCCTATTTGGCAAGCCAGCTGTGCAGGGCTGCATCTCACTGTAGTAGGCTGTGTTCTGGTTATTTGGATCTCCATTCAAATCTAATTTTATTGATGACATACACATATTTAGCAGATGTTATGGCGGGTGTAGTGAAATGCTTGTGTTCCTAGCGCCAACCGCGCAGTGGAGTAGTATCACTTGCCTTTTGTTTACTGCATTTGTTTACTGTTAATGTAAGTAGCCTAAATATAGATTGCGTCATGCTTTTATCAATCTGATATTGTTTACTAGGCCTACTTGGTAGTGCTGTTTTGTTCTATTTGAATTCATTCGTTTGCATTCGCAGTTGTCAGTATACTGAGCCAAACTGCTATCCAGTATTTTTGTTTGCATGCATGAATAACTAGGCTACCACTTCCAGCGTTTATTAAGACAGCAGTGTTCATATGGCTACATTCACAGGCTGTCGGTAATAGGTGACTTACCCTATTTATCTTGTAGCCTATATTCATTACCAAAACAGCCTTGCTTTAGTGTGATAAGCAGCAGGGATGGGCTACAGATTTTGTGCCAACCTGTCACTTCCAAAATCACTCAATCAATGGTCTCAAGAGTCTCGCCATTTTAACTTTATGGTTATTGTGGTGTAGCGTGATATAAGCAGAACTCAATATACAATTCCAATGCAAGAACTCCCCCCAAAAATGTAAACTGCCCCCTTAGTCACTTTATCCTGGCGCCGGGTCTGGAGAGAAGCAGCTGAGTAGACTAATGGCTGGTTAGGGGATGTGACTGGCTGCGCACAGCTGTCACACGTGATATTGGATGAAGCGATCCGATTTGACATATATGACATCACACTCTGAACTCTGATATTCTATTTTAGCTTGTCAGCATAGATGCTAAAGTAGTTCGCTAGCTAACGTTAATAACTAAGTGTGTAATAATGTAATGTTGTGTAATAATTTGCGATTGAAACACAAGTACGGCTATTGTGGTAATCGTATCACCGCCACCCCGGCGGTTATGAGTCACGAAGGCAGTCAAATTCCACGTGGCCATTTAGTCACGGTAATTAGGGTTCTCCAAGTTCTGATGCTGCTGATGGTCATTAGTAGCCTAACAAATTTCGTAACTGCCTGGTACTCTGCACTCTATTGTCCCTCTAATCACTGACATCGATGCAAATGTATTCGAAAATCTAATCAAACACTTCATGTGAGCCCATGGTCTCATGTTGCGCAACATTTCAATAGGCCATGCAATTGCGTGAGAAAACAGTGATTGGTTCTATTAAAAATAGGAGGATCCCATCAGCTTTCTATAGGCTAGGCCTACTATATATATATATTTTTTTTTTAACTTTCCTAATATTAAGTACATTCCTTCTCTTTACAACAGGAGTATAGCCTACCTGACTGGCATGAAAATAAACCACGGGGGAAAAGTGTCCTCCATTCGCAATTTAAGTGAATATATGTATTTTTTCCCCCAACTTTTTTGACAGGTGCATGATAAATGCTAAATCTAAATCAAAACAAATTTCACACATATATTATTTTGTATATGTAAAGAGAAAATTAAATCAAGAATAGTCTGATGGGTGACAATACCAGCCTATCACATGTGAATTCTATATTATCACTTGTGAATAATGTCAAGCGTAAGGCAAGAAACAATGCCTTTTTTGCAACTTTTTCGAATCGTAGTCGCACACCTCATGTAGCCTAGCCCATAGGCCTATATATGTTCTAATAAGGTTTGTAATCACAACTAAAGTGTCCAAATAACTTCTTAAAATTAAGCACATTAATCCTCTTTACAAGGGTTGTAAGAGCCTAACTGGCGTGTGAGTTTCAAGTTTGGGGAAGATCATTTTCACCATAAAAATGCACCTTTATAATAAAAGCATTATATGCATAATCACATTTACGGTAATTTTTGATAATGGTGTTTTCCCGCTAATGGAACATTCATGCTTACTGCTGTGTGTGCATTACTGCTCTTATAATGGGAAGATATAGCCGAATAGTTTATCAACATTTTTTTCATCTAAATGTTCTGATCTGTTGCGTCAGCCTCATTGCATGAAACAGTTTTGAGATTCTAGTGGTTATATTAATTTGGGATCCATTGCATCCCACAACTGTCCCAGACTATGTTTGGAATATTTATTTCACGCACAGAATAGGTTGACTTTTGTACTATGGGGATAGTAGATTGACACAGGCTAGTGCTTTTGCTGTTCGTTAGGCCTACTCATCTGGTTGGATGACGAAATGTAAACGCGGACAGTTCTTCATTATGCACCTTGGAATTGGATAAGGATGCACGCATTTGCGTCCCGATGTGTCTGTTCACGTGTAGCCTGCAAGGAAGACCTGATCATGTGATGGAGAGCCATGTGAGTGAGAGGTGCTTCAGAGCATGCAGCACTCAGGGAGAGGCTCATTATAAATTATTAAACTTATACTTTGTGGCACAACGGCGCATTACAGCCACACAAAGGGGGTTGCTACCAGGAAATTCTAGGCATTATCATATGCTTGTCAAATTGTGAATAAGAGACTGATGTATTGTGTACAGTCCGTGCAAAAAAAAAACAAAGCAGAGCTCATGCCTTTCAAGCAACTTTTTTCAAATCATTGTTAGAATCGCATCATGCAGCCTTACAATGTATTAAAAATCAAAACATATAGCCCAACGTTTGTAGAACAACTAAAGTTACATTAATAACTCTAAACTAAGCATATAGGAATACCTATTTCTTTGTTAACCGCTCAACACAGAATAGCCGTATGTGTGCACTCCCTCAAATTGTTTGGTGAAAATATCCTTTCTATTCTATTCAGCTTTGTTCAATTGTATTCTTCATACTAGAAAAATAATGCCACGGGAATTCAAAGAAAATCTTGTCTGCTAAATGAACTAGTGTAGCCAACAGCCATATGGCATAGCCAGATTAGGATAACTCAAGTATGCTATTCTGTTATAGATTACATTTTCTTCATATCATGTTTCTTTAGACCTGTCTAAAATAAATTATAGATTTATTGTGAAGGTGTAGGCTATATTACATGGATTTATTAGACTTTTTAAAATGTAGATGTTCCAAAGGTCTGCATCAGTGGCTTGTAGGCTATGTGTTGAAGCCAGGAGATGCTAAATGGGTTTATGTAAATTAACGGTTAATTATCATGAGACAGTTGACAATCACTGGCTGACGAAATTTTGTGACCGCCACAGCCCTAAACATAAGCAAATTATAGTTGCATGTATCAAATATAACCGCAGCATTATTTCGAACACAGGTTGCTTACCTCAAGTTGCATTCCAAATTTCCCAGTCAGGAACAAAGTTTGTTGTGTGGAGTGGATGATGACTCAGCCGCCAGAGAAGGTAACGTTAGTGAGCACACAGTGGGAGAACCTCAATTGCATACTTCTCGCTCCTCAAACCCCAATGGATGTGAAAGCCAGAGGTCCCTCCCCTCTGACCTTCTCCTCCAATGGGTTTTGAGAAGGAGGTGAGGAGAGAGGACGCGAGGAGTGTGCAATTGAGATTCTGTTCACACCTCTCTTTTATAGCTCAATGGGTGACACACTCTGCGTACTTTGCCAGACATACTTTTGTTTTTATGGATCGACACAATTCATGTGAATTACCTATTTTGAGATCAAAACTGTGAATATCGCCAAGAAGCGCCAAGTTTGCATCCCTGCATAATATATTTTGAAGAAAATAAATCTGGTTTTCCCTGGTTTGGGACAGAGCAGGGCGAGGACACTCACGTTCTCCAGACAGGTGCTGTCCTTGTCCTTGTTGAGGTAGTGGCGCTGCCAGAAGCGCAGCAGGTTGTGGAAGTTGTTTAGCAGGCAGCCAGGATATTTCTCTGCATACTCCTTCTCTCTCAATGTGTTGAGGTAGAAGGGAAGTTTACCCCGCCTCCTGGCCAGCATCAGGACCACCAGGCTGGTGTTCAGACAGCTCACATTCTCCTGGGCCAGGGGATGGGCAGGGGAGAGGGGGACATGTCAGCGCCAGATGTTGGAGAACAACATCCTCAAAACCTAACAAACTGAGGACACATTCCTCTTATCCTGAAAGAGAGGTACAGAGGTGTGGGTTTGTCTGGTGTTAGAGAGACCTGTGTGAGAGTCTGCACGTTGATGACATTGACCAGCCTGAAGAGGAAGGACAGCCTGTTCTCCACCCGGGCCATGTAGGACAGCAGACAGCATTCAGACAGCACCTCCACCACTGCAGGACCACAGCCAGCAACAATTACATCAGGAACAGCACCATTATAATGCACTCAAAGCTTGAATTCATTCCAGCATTGGCAGCTTAAGATACTACATGTGACCCTCTCTCATCGTTCCATTCACTTACTATGGGATTAGACAGTGCGGCTTACCTTTCACATCCTCTGTCTGGCTCTCGAAGCGGTCGAGGGACAGGACGATGCAGCGCACCAGCATGTTGGAGTCCACCAGGGAACTGTTGATCTGGGTCATGAAGGTCTGGAACTGCAGCCGAGCCGAACAGAGGAATGGGACACACAGCATTATAGAACACACACATCGCAAAAACTTGGGTACATTGAGATTACTTATATATGACTATAAGAATCGATATTGCATTATTTCATGTATTTTCTGGGACGATTGAAAGGACTAACAGATTCTTCCCACATTGGGGGGTTGCTACTCGCTAAGGGTTTCACCTTGTCGTCTGTGCTGACATATTTGTTGAACCTCTTGAAGGCGTCAATGTTGAACTTCATGAGTTCCCCCAGCAGGTCAAAGTAGCTCTGCAGGACATCTCTGGACTTACAGCCACTGTCTATGATGCAGAACAGGATGTGTTCTAGCAGCCCCCTCTTCAGCAGAAACATCTGGTCCGCATAAGAGGTGGCTCCACGGAGGAAACTCTCCACTGCCCTGGCCTGCCAGAACCTAAAGGAGGAGTCTGGAGGCTCCCTCTTCATGACGGCGAGCAGACGTGTGAGGAGTCCCTTCTTCCCATCGCACACTAGACTCCTGCAGGAGCACAAGGAGACAGGGAGAGTGCATTAGTGTGTGAATCACTCACAACAGATTTAGGACACACAATATGGTATTGCATTTGAGGTTTCAGAGAACATGATGCCTCTGTAGTGTGACGTATTGAGGGTGGAGTCAAAAAGGAGTCCCGGCCGTGATTGGGAGTCCCATAGGGCGGCGCACAATTGGCCCAGCGTTGTCTGGGTTTGGCCGGGGTATTTGTTCTTAACTGACTTGCCTAGTTAAATAAATGTTACATTTAGGATGCATACCTGTCTGTATTGACTAAGGCCTCCACCTCCGGTATGTTGGCCTTCAGAGAAATGGCACTCAGTTCGTTCAGCTCCTGACTGTTCAGAAGAAGGTACTTGTTCCTGAAATAAAGAAAATGTTGTTTGTTAAACTCAAGTGAAGCTAACGGGGGAACTTTCGGTCAAACAGACTGTTTGAAGGTTACTCACTCGTGGTGGTCACTGAAGCTCTGGAGAAGCCTCAGAAACTGGATCTTGAAGGATATTTCCTAAGGGAAGGACAGAATCAGCGTGATTGATATTGCAAATGTTATAACACAGCAATGGTAATATGTTACCCAAAGTGAGAATCCTAGAAAAAGCCACCGATCATGTCCAGGGACAGCTCAGTGAGAGACGAGTGCACTGCTTACAGGACTGCAGTCACAGTTCTCGTTCTGGCCATGCACCACGTGATCGGACGAGGTGTACTTCCTCCAGATCAGCTTGTCAAACAGGTTGTTGAGACCTGGGATCAGACGGAACTCTGCTAACATCTTGTGTACCTGAGGAAGACGGATCAGGTGGTCAAATACACACAAGAGCACAGGAGTGCCTACACAGGAGAACCCATGTCCTGTATTAGGTGAGGCGTCTGCTCTGTCCCCCAGTCCCTCACCTGGTTCCTCTGACGGCCCATTAGCAGCACACAGAGCACGTAGAGCACCTCCACCTTGTACATGATCTCATGGACGATCTTCATGGACTGGGGCAGACGGTGCCTCAGAGGGCTGGTGGCCATCGAACTCTCATCTGATGACTCTGTGGAGGAGACACAACAGGATGTAATTTTTTTTTTTTATTAAAATGAGAAGAAACGTTTATAGATAAGTACAGAGGTACAAGGGTAGTTGACAACCGAGATGTCCAGGATATTTCTGTATAGTACAATAAATAAACATTTCACAGGCAGAATGGTGCATCTAATGTTAGACCTTTTAAGTGATAACTGGCAGTGGTACAGAGCAGGAGCAGAGAGGATGCTGACCTGTGCTGCTGTGCTCAGCTTCCTCCGTGGCCATCTGCATGAGGGCGTCCAGCACCAAGGCATTGTCCAGCCACGTGTACCAGTCCTCCAGCTCCTGCAGGAAGTTCGACGCCCCGGTGGCCTCAGACACCTTCCTGGTGGCCAGCTTACACAGGCGCTCGATGAAGCCCGGGATGTTCAGGAGGGTAACTGGGAACAGGGAGGCAGGGTGGGCAAATTCATTGATCATGTAACGTTACTCTACGATAGTTTTCGGTTGAGCACCGACGGGAAAACTTTTGGACAGAATAAGGGTATCGAATTTAAATGAGTACTACAAATGAACAGACGAATCAAACCAATACTTTAACGAGACCCTAAAGAAAGGGTAATTGAGCTACAGTGCCTTGCGAAAGTATTCGGCCCCCTTGAACTTTGCGACCTTTTGCCACATTTCAGGCTTCAAACATAAAGATATAAAACTGTATTTTTTTGTGAAGAATCAACAACAAGTGGGACACAATCATGAAGTGGAACGACATTTATTGGATATTTCAAACATTTTTAACAAATCAAAAACTGAAAAATTGGGCGTCCAAAATTATGGACTTAACTTTAAATTAACTTTAAACTTCTTTACAACAGTATCTCGGACCTGCCTGGTGTGTTCCTTGTTCTTCATGATGCTCTCTGCGCTTTTAACGGACCTCTGAGACTATCACAGTGCAGGTGCATTTATACGGAGACTTGATTACACACAGGTGGATTGTATTTATCATCATTAGTCATTTAGGTCAACATTGGATCATTCAGAGATCCTCACTGAACTTCTGGAGAGAGTTTGCTGCACTGAAAGTAAAGGGGCTGAATAATTTTGCACGCCCAATTTTTCAGTTTTTGATTTGTTAAAAAAGTTTGAAATATCCAAATGTCGTTCCACTTCATGATTGTGTCCCACTTGTTGTTGATTCTTCACAAAAAAATACAGTTTTATATCTTTATGTTTGAAGCCTGAAATGTGGCAAAAGGTTGCAAAGTTCAAGGGGGCCGAATACTTTCGCAAGGCACTATAAATAGTGAGAATACAATCTAATCTCTTCAGTGTCTTCCCGTATCCCTGTCCTACCTTGATTGACCTCTGCACGTGAAGGGCTTGCGTTGCGTTTCTGCTGTGCATTCTTGGCCAGCAGGGTGTGTTTGTCATCATTTCTCACGTCGGGTTCTGAGATGGTGACAGAGAGGATGCGGCAGAAGTTAGCCAGCTGCTGCTGGTCGAAGCTCTGGACCAGACCAGACAGGTTAGGAATCCCCTCCAACTGGATCATGTCCTGGGGCAGAGAGAAGACCAGGACCAAACAAATGGATCACCATCGGCATAACATGATCATGGACACCAAATCTCTACCTAGAGCAAACCCTCATACTCTGTGTGAACAATATTAGTATAAATTAAAATAATATGAAGACTTTGCCGTGAAGTTGCTCTGACCTTCTTGACGCCGAGAATATCCTCGATTAAAGTGGCAGTCTGTAGAAACGTCTTCTTGTTCGTCATCAAGGTGAAGAGAAACAGGACAAAGTCGTCTCTGGCTGCAAGGCTCTTTGTAACCCCTTCCGTCTGAGAAAATGTGGGGAGAGATTTGACGATTAATGAATGTCTAAAGAGGAAAAAGCAGACATTATTTTTTTTTTTTTGCGTATGAAGTGATGGCCTGCGAAGAGGGTACTTACACATATACAGCAGTTATAAAGAACACTGAGGCAGTCCTTGACTAAGTCATCATTCACTGCAGGGACAAGAGACACAGACATGAATAGCAACGGTCCCTTATGTCAAAAGTGCAGTCTTCAGAGAGAAATTATATCAGACCTAAGTGTTACTGCTTACTTTGAGGTTTCTTCTTCTGCATAGTGAGTGTAGGCCTCATCAAGATCTCTACCAGCAGCTTCGAAGGGATGGAAAAAATGAATGCAATGAACAAACGTCGCCTGATAGTATCCCAGAAGGCACTGATACACTGCAGTAGGAGGTGACATGGCTGATTCAAGACATTCAAACTGGTCATTGATTACTTTCCATCACAGCACAGAACACACTAGTAACAAGAGCATAATAAACAGTATGTAAACATACATCAACTCCACCAAAGAGGTCAAATGTGTATGTGTTGGGAAAGGTGGATTCTTGAGCACTCTTCCTGTCTTCTGTGACAAAAGACATTGCCTCCATGGAAAGTAGGGATGATAGTTCCTGTTAAAAATAACGGATAATTAGGCCTTAATCTTAGAGTAAACTATACACATTCAGTCAGCTCCTATAGCCTAGGAGACTTCGCTTAGTTGATGTTGTGGTGTATATATTATCTGGGTACCTTTAGTACACTGTGTGTGTGGGAGAGGTCACTGTTAGGATGGCTGCTCTCATGGAGCTTCTGCAGCAGCTCAGGGATGCCGTGCCATTTGGCCCTCTTATCTCTCTCCTGGAGCAGAGCCTCTGGGAGCTGGAACACAACGAATGAGTGGTGAATACAGGAAATATGCGAGAGCTTAGAAAATGTCTCCGGTATGTTCCCGTGTCACAAGAACACTGACAGTTGATCCTTTTACCCTACCCTCAGCACACCCACACAACCGGAGACAGATTTAACAAAAGCCTAGGTCTTAGATGTTAGTGCAAAAATAATTGCATCCTCTCCAAATTCCAGTTGCAGAGACCATCTTCTGGCACCAGTTAAGTCAGAAGTCATTCCAAATCATGCTCCTAACAAATGGAGCACAATATAACTTTCAGTTCTCAAAACTCAATTATTACTGAAACGTTGAGAGGAATGTGGCTCAAACTGCCATTTGAGACTTTTTATTGGAATCGGTGGAGCAACACATAGGCCTTTTCTATTCTTTAACGGCAAGTTGGCAGTGAGTTAAGCAGGCCACATTTCACAAGAATGAAATGAGGAAAAGAAGTAAAAGCTTATCAGTGCTGCTGAAGTCTGAGGTTGCCTTGAAAAGTACACAGGATTCCTTAGTTTCAATATCAGAGAATTTGTCCTGTCCCCATTGCATTTTCAGAAATGTTGCGCTTATGAGTTGACTTCATAGCTATTATTGGTAAGGTTACTATACTAATAGTTAGTATGGATTTATTTGGTTTTGGATTTTATTTTCATGGTAGTACAGAATTGGGCAGCTCATGATTGAGCGTACAAACTTTCCAGCACAGTAGGTGGTGGCATGCACTGTAAACATTTGTTTGCGGACTGCCATAATCTCCATAGAAGAAGAAGGGCAGGGAGTCAGAGAGTAATTCTAGGATAGACATCCTCAGCATGCACAAGGTAGCTCTTCATGTTAAATGTATAATTCAAACGGTTTGTTTTAAAATCACCACCATCTAGTCTACTGCAGCCATTTGTATACACACATGAATGAGTGCATAATGTATCATTTCCAGTGGTGTAAAGTACTTAAGTAAAAATACTTACTAAGTCGTTTTTTTGGGTATCTGTACTTTACTATTTATATTTTTGACAACTTTTACTCCACTACATTCCTAAAGAAAATAATGTACTTTTTACTCCATATATTTTCCCTGACAGCCAAAAGTACTAGTTACATTTTGAATGCTTAGCAGGACAGGAAAATGGTCCAATTCACACACTTATCAAGAGAACATCCCTGGTCATTCCTACTGCCTCTGATCTGGCGGACTCACTAAACACAAATTCATCGTTTGTAAATTGTGTCTGAGTGTTGAACTGTGTCCCTGGCTATCCGTAAATTAAATAAACAAGAAAATCGTGTCGTCTGGTTTACTTAATATAAGACATTTTAAATTATTTATACTTTTACCTTTGATACTTAAGTACATTTAAAACCAAATACTTTTAGACTTTTACTCAAGTAGTATTTTACTGGGGTGACTTTTACTTGAGTGATTTTCTTTTAAGGTATCTTTACCTTTACTCGAGTATAAACATTGGGTACTTTTTCCACCACTGACCATTTCCACAAGATTATTAGCAAAAAAAAAGGTGTCGTAGATTTTCAACAGTGTATGAAAGAGAAAGGTTTTTGCCCCTGTAAGGTTTATTTATCTGGCTAGTAAAAACAAGTAGGAAAAACAAGTAGCTAGTTAGGTAAAATACCTGTTGGCAGTATAATGACTGAGCCGTGCCCAGGCACAGATGGGCGGCTCCCATTTATGGAAACGAAAGTAGCTGGGGGCTGGTGTCGTTAACGTTACGTAATCACGCGTGTTGTTCCAAGTTAGTTATATCTAGCAGATGAAAAACACATCCTGTCAAAACCTAAAACCAAGCTAGTTAGCCGTAGCTAACTGATAGCCAAACTAAGCTGCTAGCAGCAGTGGCGCACTCTTTCCGTTTCGCAAAGTCATCAAATGTTAGGTAGCTCGCTAATATAACAACAATGAGTAATACAACTAACTACAGATACCAATTGTATGTAACGTCATGGATGGGAACAGACACATACGATACTACCAAAGATGGCTATCTACTTAGGTTAGCTAAAAAAAAAAGGTTAGCGTAAATATACTAGCAACACTTTAAAAAAAACCTTAACCAACAAAAGAGCTAACAAGTGCAGGCTACATCAAGGTTTCGGCTGTCATTTTATTGTAAGTAGCTAACTTGCGGGTGTATTTGGTCATTTAGCGAAATGATCACATTATTTTGTAGCATAGACAGCTAATGTTAGCCAACTAACCAGAAAGTCTGATAAACAGCTAACTAGTTTCCCTATATATGCTAACGTTAGCTAGCTCTTAGCAGGGTTACCAAACGCAATCCCAGCCAGGCTTGAGTCGTCCTCCCCCTTTCAAATACCTTCATTGCCGATACATCGCACAAGTTGTCTTACCTGTGTCCCTCTGCTGAAACCCTGGCCTGCGATCTGACTGTGTGTGATTTTTGCAATGATATTGCGACTGCTTCGTTTTCCTCCAGTCCAAGGGGACTCAGACCCCAGAAACGTCGCCATTATTTCTTTTTCCTGAACAGTTCTAAGCAGGAAGTTCTGTGGATTTAGCGAGCTGTGGTTGATACAAAATATTCCCATGTATCTAGCGGTATCTAGTGGTAGGACTTGAAAATGGTTTTGACATGAGATGCTTTCTCTTTGTGGGCCAGATGTGAGATGTGTATGTTTGGACGATCTTGTATTTATAATTAAGAGGTTGGCCATGATAAGAAACCAATGAAACAAAACAGTCACTCAGAACTATTTATTTATTACTCATTATCACCCACATTCTGTTAAAAACGTCTGAGTTAGTTTCAAGTTATACGGGGATGTGTGAGATGTACTCCTCAGCCTTAAGTGTCTTCATTTGCGCTAGCTAGTTTTCGCATGGCGTCGAGTGGAAAGATGCTTCAGGAGGGTGGTCACGTGTGCTAGCAAGGCAGAAGTCCCGAGTTCGCGCCAGGTATGGGCCGAAACAGGAGGAATCGATTCTTGTTACGCAAGCAGCGTGACGTCCTTTACTCAGACATGGCAATTCATTCATACAAACAGATTGCATATGAAACTACAAATGGGTTCTCCCTTTAGTCCAGATACAACATTATTGTATTTCAGTGATCTTCCTTCTTTGGTTCAAAATAGACCAATACATAGGTGTTTCTGTGTGGACAAGCAGTATGAAACCTTCCATGAGCTGAAAGGAAGTGCTCCTCCTCACATCATAAGACCTCTTGAGTTCCATCCAATGTATATAAACTCTGGATTGCTGATACTATGTATTGGCCAATAAGAGCCTTTAAAGCAACTGGTCGGCCATATTGTCACTCCCCAGAAGTATATATATATATATATAAATTATAGGTTTCACCTTGTGAAATGGGCTCTTGAGAACAAGAACCAGTAGCATTAGAAGTGCCAAGTAACACAGCTCCTTGTGGCTACCTGAACCCAAACCCACATTTTACCATCAAGACATGAATTGTGCTTGTAGTTTTCATTTTTTCATTGTGGTTGTAAATGGTAGGCTTACTTCTTTTTAACTTCCTCTATGCTTTTGTTTAGGTCACCCTTTCTGGCCTAGTACCGTTGGGCCGGGGCAGCGGCAGACCAGACAGTATTATGTATTATTATTTTACTCTCAGTCTTCCCTCTCATCAGGTATCCCAGTGTTTGCCACAGTCCTGACAGCTGGCCTCTGTCATGTAGAGGTATGAGCTCATGGCCTCCCTCAGCCCCTTGCTCACCAGAGAGTCCTCTGAATCCACTCTGCCCTTACTGAAGATCAATGAGCTGGGAAGACAAGAGGCAGGCACAGGGAATGTGATACACCTACCACCAGTATATACATCATCTTACAATGTGAATTACAATGCAGTTAATTGCATAGCTATAGCATGACACATCATATCATATTGACAAATAGTCAAATAAGTAGTGTGTAGGTCACTGGGGACACACAATATGGTAGATGGAGGATTTAGGAATGTGCCCCACCTGTCTACGTCCTTCCAGTTGAGGGTGGGCCTCCTGATAGCTTTGGGGTACGGTCTAGTCATAGTAGTATTGTTTGAGCCTTGGATGATGCAAGGCTCCCTCAGTAAACAGCACAACCCATCTGCTGACTCTGTGGATAGACATGTTTCCAAATGTTTAGAACATTCTCTACCCAAACAACACATCACAGTAGTACCATACAGTCCACTCTCTTTGCATACCAGAGTAAGAACTGTGCTGTAATAATAATGCATTTGAGCACGTCGATGGGCTTGTACCCACCAGAGTAGTGTTCCACCAATTGGCCCAGGGTGTAGAATGTGAGGCTGGGGGAGATGTAGAACCAGCCGTTTTGGAGGCGACGGATGCGGTAGTGTTTCACTGTGCCCATGTACGAGGAGTCGGTCCTCCCAAGGACCGAGAGCGAATAGGTGTCTGTGACCAAAAGTAACACAAGACTCTTGTCACGCCACAGCAATGAAACAGTGCACAAGTCCTAGGCTAGTTGTTGTGCTTATAGCAAACTTTAAAAAAAAACTTGACATAACATTCAGTAAAATGAATTTAATTAAACGAGCCCTAAGCCATGAACATGGACTCACCTGTGTTTGTCTGACTCTGTCGTATCAGGAAAGCCCCTGTGTAATTGTGTGGCATCAACAGCAGCTCTTCTGCATTTAACCTGCTGATGCCATTATACTGCCACCTGATTATAGATGGATGAGAAATATCAAATATTCACTATCAGAAGACAAATAAGATAGTACATTATATTTTTCACTCCTCTCCACCCTGCGAGGAAACTCCACTGGAACTACTGGTGCCATCATCCCCCACTGGGGGAGGAGTGACATAATTAGGACATTGATGATGTCATTCAGAGCGAGAGAACATCTACAGTATTGCTCTTTCAAATTGACGCATTCCAATTCCCACCCTCTAATGACATTCACTGATGTGTAAACAGCTGTGACAGTCAGAAGTAAAACTTGAGAATAAGTAGTAGGTATCTTACCTGTTTATTACTTTGGCAGTGTAGTGGCTGGGGATGTAACTCTCATTGCCTGTTGTTGTGGATCGCACCATCCAAAAATCCCCATCACTGCAAATAAAGAGGTCAGTCAGTGCATTCAACTAAACTATCACAAACTACCACATACAGTAGGGTCAGAAATGATTGACGTCATTGATAAAGATGACCAAAAAGGACTGTGTAAAATAAATAAATACTGAGCTATATTGTATACTCCAAAAAGTTGGGAAATTATATTATTTTATACTAATACAATTGCTCTTGTTCAACAAGTAATACATCATTTTCTCAAAAAGGTAGGGTTAAAAATGATTGACACCCCTGTTTTTAATACCTTTAGAGGATAACAGTACTGAGACTTTTTCTAAAATATTTTATGAGCAGGACAACACATTGGGAGCAATTTTGGACCATTCCTCCATACAGAATCTTTCCAGATTCTTGATATCCTTAATCTGTGTTTATGGAATGCCCTCTTCAATTCAATTCAATTCAAACCACAGGTTTTCAATGGGTTTCAAGTCCAGAGACTGAGATGGCCATTGCAAAATGTTGATTTTGTGGCCAATTAACAAATTCTTTGTGGATTTTCATGTATTTTTGGGGCTATTGTTTTGCTGGAAGACCCACTTGCAGTATCAGCCTCCTGGCAGATGCAACCAGGTTTCGGGCTAAAATGTACTGGGTAAAGTTCATGATGCCGTTGACCTTAACAAGGTCCCCAGGACCAGTGGAAGTGAAATAGCCTCATAACATTAAAGATCCACCACCATATTTCACAGTAGGTACGGGGCTATTTTCTGCTTATGCATTCTCATTTCGACACAAACAAACACCACTCTGAGCAATTGTATTATTCTAAAATAATATCATTTCAATTTTTTTGTTGCATAAAATATCCATCCCTATTTGAATACTTTATTTGATACAGTCATTTTTACTCATCTTTATCAAGGGTGTCAATCATTTCAGACACCCCTGTATATGTACAGCTCCATGCGTGTATGCCACTTACTCTGATAACACAGTGAGCCTCTCCCCCATGCGGATGCTGGATTCCAAGGGATCTTGGGAGGGGAAGTCATAAAGGGACACCACCATGGGCCTGTTATTGTCTAAAAAGGAAGAATGGTTTTAATAGTTGCAATCAGCATTCACGCTGGTTGGTTGATGATTTCAAATTAGGTTAACAAAATTCAAGAATTCAGAAGACCTATGGAGGAAGCTGGGCGTTTAGTATTACCTGACATTGCAGGTTCAGTTGGATTCTCAAGGGTTGGCATACTGGATCGAACTTTGACGGGGCAATTCCCCATAACCAGCTGTTCTCTAGCTACAGTATATGTCTGTATGGCTCTGTAGGCTGAGAGACAGAAAGAAGTGTAGTGTCATTTATCTTCTCTTGTTACATGTCAAGCTAAAACAAGATGACTCAGGAAGAGAAATAACCACAACCAGAAACCATCATTTCCTCAACCTGAAGTTTCCATTAAAAAAATATACATATTCATTATTATCTAAACATGAACTCTGGAGAAATAAAAGAGTTGAGTGCACTTTACGATACACAGGCCTTAGAACAGTAGACTTACCAGTGGAATAACTTGTAATGAGTGTAAATGCAATACAAGGTGCTTCCATAGTGTGTTAGTGGGTTATAAACTAAAACTGAAAACTTGCTCACCTTATTGATAGAGAATACGTCTCACTCCTCTGCTCTGTTGCTCAAGGCGACTACTCCATTTACGCAGATGTGGCCAAAGGGTAGATAGAAACAAGACAGAGGCTCACTGGATGAGGACTGGTTTTTATGTCTCTAGTAGCTTCCTGTGACGCCAAAGGCTCTGACATCCTCCTGACACAAAGCAATGTGTGGGTGTGCGTATGGAGGGTTGACATTTGATATGTCAATAACATTTTATTTCTGCATAGGTGCACAAAAAACCCAAGATCAATATTCTGCTTAAAATTACAAACTACTTTTTTTCCAGGATTGTTGCAATCAGCATGTATTTAGTATAGGCCTACTAAATACAGTGCCTTCGGAAAGTATTCAGAACCCTTGACTTTTTCCACATTAGGCTAGGTTACAGCCTTATTTTTTATTTATTTTTTAAATCCCTCATCAATCTGCACACAATACCCCATGATGACAAAGCAAAAACAGGTTTTTAGTCAATTGCAGACCACGTGTAACCACGCCAGCCCAGGACATACACATCCGGCTTCTTCACCTGCGGGATCGTCTGAGACCAGCCAGCCGATGAAACTGAGGAGTATTTCTGTCCATATTAAAGCCCTTTTTGTGGGGAAAAACTCATTCTGATTGGCTAGGCATGGCTCGCAAGTGGGCCTCTGCCCAGTCAAGTGAAATCCATAGATTAGGGCCTAATGAATTCATTTCAATTGACTGATATCCTTATATGAACTGTAACTCGGTAAAATCGTTGAAATTGTTGCGTTTATATTTTTGTTCAGTAGAAATGACATATTTCTGTATTTTAATTTTCAATAAATTTGCTAAATGTTTCACTTTGTCATTACGGAGTATTGTGTGTGGATTGGTGAGAAAAATAAATACATTTAATCCATTTTAAATTCAGGCTGTATCACAACAAAATGTGGAATAAATCAAATGTGAATTAATACTTTCCATATAGACTGTTGGTCATCAGATAGGAGGAGAGGATCTGACTCACAAAGGATGATAATCTATTTTGCCTTGACCTATAGCCAACTGATTAAGACCTGATGCACTCAGATGGGACGTCTTGGTGAGATGCAGAAATCAGATGTACTATATGTTTGCACTCTCAGTGGTTAGCTGGAATGGAAAAGCAAACTTCAGAGAACCTTATCTGAGCTAGGGCATAGCTGACCGTTCTACTTTATTTTTAGAGCAAGCTAAAAATAGCCTGCCCTCACCGTTTACATGCAGTTTGAGGTCAACTGATGCAAGAGTGAGAGAAAAAGCTCACATATGCGGTTGGAAACTATTGACCATATTCCTTTAAGTCTTCTTGCCAAGACAAAGCTGAAAGGTGTCAACTATTTTAGTCTGAAATGCAGAACATTGATTATTTTTCTCAAACCTTTGCAATTATTTGATAGATTTGCTGGCGTATGTGTTTGTGTGCGCAGTGGAAACACTTGAAGATATGACCACAAACCAAGGGCCCATTTTTACATCTTCTAGCTTTATTTAGTAGTTTAGTAGTATAAATGAGTTGTATTGGCAGACCGTGATAAGCACCACTGGGCCCTGCAGTGAAGACTGAACATATTTCCACATAACAGGCTTGTTAAGTTGTTATTCATTGTGTATGTCTACTCAAGCGATGAGTGAACGGACTATAAAAACAAAAAATGTAAAACATAAAAAGACGACATCAATTACAAAATAAACATTTTTAACACACAGATGAAAGGAGAAGTGACTGAATCTAGACAATCACATTGGCCCACGGTTCTTTCCCATTGAAAGGAGAAGTGATTGAATCTAGACAATCACATTGGCCCACGGTTCTTTCCCATTGAATTTCTTTACATTTTTGCATATTCCTAAGAAGCAAGTATAATGTTCTAGAACAACCAAAACACAGTGCATTCATTCTGTCATTTGGGCCAGTATAACCTGCCATATGGAAAACAACACAATGCAGAGAAATGTACAGGAAGTCATGAATCTTGTGTTTGCACCCAGCATGAGTGATCATTCTACGGTGTGAATGGAGTGACTCGGCAGAGCAGAGCAGTGCAGCAAGGTACAGTACAGGAAAACACACATCTACACTATGCCACACAATCAAAGGAGGCGTGTGTTCACAGTTCACAACATTAAAAAATATGTGTCTAAATGTGTGCCATGAATGAAGGTTTTAAGTGTAAATGTGTTCTAGATCATAGTATAAGAGAAGGAAGAGGAATGTGTGTTTGGACTACAGCGGATGTGAGAGATGGGACTCTTCAACCCCTCCTGTGCTGAGGAACCGATCCTATACACACATACACATGGGGAATAAATAACAGATGTGAAAGGCAACAATCGGAACAAAGGAGGGACATACAGTAATTGAAACCGGGAGAACAAGTCTCCAGATTCACTTGCACAAGACACATGCATACATATGAAATGATGAGAAACAGTTGGGTGGGGGATCGTACCATCTAGACCCTTGGAGTATACAGTATATCTGATTCATCCTTTATTTTGTCCCCTCAGCTTGTGGCTCGAAGTTTGACATGTATACAGTATTATATTTCATCTTCATTTGTATATATTCTCATATTTATCACACAATTCATCACTGAACACCCTGGCATTGAGTAGCTTCGGAGCAGGGTAGGAGAGACTGGGAGACATAAGTTACTGGAGGAAGAGAGGGCCACCGGTGAGGGCGGCTACCCTATGTGGAGTGAGGGAGAGATGGGACGATTTAGCAGGAGACCTCCATGGTCTGGGGCCCAGGCTGGTTGTCCAGGCCCCCAGTGGTGTTGGCTCTCTCCAGCAGGCTGTTGAGGTTGCGGCTGCGGATGCTGTCCATGGAGGTGATGCTGGAGGAGGAGGTGGTGCGGGATCGGACCAGACGACTCATTCCAGCCGTGGGCACTACGACACAACACAGGAGTGTTAACATGCCAGTCACAATGTAGAGCACTTCATGCAATGCAGGAAGCATTATGATGTGTTCCCTCTGTTAGGGAATCACATCAAGAAATCATACAAATACTGCAGACATTCACCATGCAGACAAATCTGAGGAAATAAAGGGACCTTTTTTTTTTAAAGACTTCAGTACCAGACACAACTACACTATGCAAGCCAAAGACTCTGACAAGCATGTCTTGTAAAAAAGGAAATACAATAATAGCATAAAGCACTGAAAGAAATTGATAAAGGCAAAATGAAGCAAAACTAGCACCATGTGCAACAATAGTAAAAAATCTAACATAAGTTTCATGCTTAAAGGAGCCACATTACCACTTAAACAAATGTCAAAGTATGCAGACGGTTCTCCACTTAATTGAACAATACAGATGACCGAAATTACCAATAATATGACGTTAAATGGACTTTCTGAGCATACACTGACATTCATGAAATGTGTGTTAGGTTGAATGGAGGCTGGTATTTGGCCAACTGGTCTAAAACTGCTACTGCTTTAACACCTGGTACCTGATTCGTTGCTCAGGTGACTGAGAAGAATGTAGGGAACTGTTAGCATTGATGGAGTTGACGAAAGGATTGAAAAAAGAAGAAAGGAGAACGTATTGGACGGGAATAAGGTTTATGAAGGTTGAGGTAATGAATAGAAGTCATTTTGAAGGAAAAGACAACTGCTGTATACCAGAGAGACAACCCCCCCCCCGATGTGTTCTTCCTGTCTGATTCTGGGGTAGGGCAGAGACAGAGATAGCCCAAACGAGACAAAGCATAATTTTGGCCAATACTCAACGGGCCCTTACAGCAAAACAACACCAACACTGTGACGAGAGTGTACCCTCATACATCTGTCAACGTGGTTTACAGGGTGCTGCACTGGGATCATGACGAGATGTGTTAATGTCATGGCATAGAGTCATGGCATAGAGTCCATACCCTATCGTAAAAAAAAGTATTTATTTCATAATGGGAAGATTTATTTTCATTCAGCCACACTTCATAATAGGAGGATATTCTTGCAGCCTCTCCAACAAAGTTGCTGTAATTTAAATGGTTTGAAGTAGCTAGTTACATCAACAACTGATCTGTCTTTTTAATACAAGCCTAAAATGTGATACCATCTCTTTCAATGTGTGTCGGGTGATTTTAGCTATTTCACTACTTAGTTTTAGGATTATTGAGATGATTTACGAATTTATATTTGATATTATGTGCTTATTTCTGTGCATCTATGTCTCTGCAACGCTCTCGCTGTCGAAGAAAACAGACTTGAAACGTCAAACTATGCTGCTTCAAACTAACCTCGCTTCGCTGACGTTTCGGCCTCTGCGTGCAGTAGAACATATCTCATAGATGACTACGAGAAGAGGCTTTAATCAACTCTAATCTGACAGTGAAATGTCCTAATCTAATCATCAATCAAATGTTTTTATAAAGCCCTTTCACATCAGCAGATGTCACAAAATGCTTCTACAGAAACCCAGCCTAAAACCCTAAACAGCAAGCAATACAGATGCAGAAGCACAATGGCTAGGAAAAACTCCCTAGAAAGGCGGGAACCTAGGAATAAACCTAGAGAGAAACCAGGCTCTGAGGGGTGGCCAGTCCTCTTCTGGCTGTGCCTCTGCAGGGAGTGACTCTGTGCTGCATGGCCTTCACCTCCACTCTACAATTCTCCTCTCACACAGTGACACCTGGGGCTGCATGCAACACTCCCACTGAGGAGGACTGGGGGAGGAAACAGAAGAGCCTAGTACCATATAAATGCTGTGCTGGTGAAAGGTGAGAGGTGAAAACAGAGAAGCCTTTGCTTTGTGTCACAGGAAGAGCTGCAATCTTAAACAATTTGGTTAGAAAACAAAAACACACAAGGCAAGAGAGTCTCTCCCACGCAGAATTGAACAGGAAGTCAATTGCTGTTCAGAACATCTTTGTTGCTCGTCATTCATGCTACAAGCACTGTTTCTCACCTACTAAGAACTGAGGCTAGTCAACACTGCAAAGATGAAAGAGGAAATGACGTTAGCTGTGAGGCGTGAGGAGCGGCCTCCTCCGTGACCAGTGTGACAAAAAGAGGGTCCTTTCAGACACAACTGGCTGCACTCCAAACCCAGGAGGGGGTCTGGCAAAGGCTCATGGGAAACCGTGATGAAAACAATACTCATTTCAGCAACAGTTGTTATTTTGCTCACGTCAACAGGAAATCCGTTCAGAACACATATGTTAACCACAAAGACGTACAACAGCTTGTTAGTGGATAATCAATACTCAAGAGTCAAATTCCAAGGTAAGCAAACAGTTACCAGTGGCCAGAGACAAGTGGCCAGAGACATTATTTATTTTTTAAGTATGCTAGAAAGGAGTGGTTATTGAGATCACACATTTATAAAGAAAAGTAAGAGTTGTGTACTTACTATAACCCATACCCTGAACAAAGTACTTGAAGGCCTCTGCCAGTTTCCCAGGCTATTGAGGAGACGACAGTAAGTTAGTCATCAATGTAAATAAAAAAATGACATAAAAAACACACACAAGGATATAATAACAGCATTTCAGAAGTGCAAACCTCACCTGCACAACCTGAGGCAAGCCTCCACAATCAGCCATCTACAGAGAGAGAGAACCTTTGAGTCACTACACATGCAATAGCTTAGCATCAAATTTGTATGCATGACACACACAGGATGTCCTGCTTCACCTCACCTTAAACAGTGTAGTCTTCGTTGGATTTAACCTGGAATTGCACTCCACCTGAAACAAGGTTAAAGAGTGTTAGTGGACAAAACTTAATCACATAAAGGAACTGATTTTCAACATTTAGTTCCATCATCCTACTATATATACACACAAGCATGTAGAAGCGAACGATCCATAGTCAGAAGCTAAACAACAACCACCTTTAACTAACTCACCACTGCCTCCACTGCAGGAGATGTGTCTCCAACCACCAACAGAGAAGGGCACCTGGAGGGGAAGAGAGTAGTTTCCATAAGCACTGTGAGTTACAACAGGTCCGCTTGAGCATACTGCTGAAAACACGTCAGTTCAAACTTTCAAACTCACGTCAGTGTGTTCACTGTCTCCTCATTCAGACCAATGACTGGCCTCTCGATTTCCAGATCCCGACGACTGTCATTGAAAAAAAAGAGAAAAAAAAGTTAAAGCCACACTTAGTAAGTCAGTAGTAAAGTCAGCGAGTACCTTGGGCAGGAGTGGATCCCTGCCCCATCTCCACTCCTGCCTAGCGTACCCGTTGTAGGAGGCACAGAAGAGGGCCAGGTTGTCCTGATTGATGTCCTGGGCGATGTGAAGGCGGTAGGTCTGGATCAGCTCTTGGTTGTCTGTTAGCTCATCCTAGAGGAACACACAAGGCATCAGCATGGCTATGTGTGTGGATGGTATCATGACGTCATCTTCGATCACTTTTATATAAAAATGTTTCAAACCAGGTTAGTTTTTTGAATATTATCAAAGGTGAACGGAACTCAAAGATGGGCAGATGCCAACCCATCATACTCACAGTGCTGAAGTGGTGAGCCATCACTGTGTCCACGATGTTACTGGTCCATCCAGAGAGCTGAAGAGAAAAAAAACAGGACAAGGTCTAAGTAATACATAGCTAGGACTGTGGCAGTCAAGACATTTTGTCAGACGGTTATTGTCATGCAAAAAAGTCTGCCGGTCTCACGGTAATTAACCGCTCATTAACATAAACATTTAGCATGTACTACCTGTACTACCTGTTCACCCACGACTGCATGGCTCCAACACCATCATTACGTTTTCTTAATGACACAACAGTGGTAGGCCTGATCACCGACAATGATGAGACAGCTTATAGGGAGGAGGTCAGAGACCTGGCAGTGTGGTGCCAGGACAACAACTTCTCACTCAATGTGAGTAAAACAAAGGAGCTGATTGTGGACTACAGGAAAAGGCGGACCGAATAGGCATTAACATCGACGGGGCTGTAGTGGAGCGGGTCGAGTTTCAAGTTCCTTTGTGTCCACATCACCAACAAACTATCATGGTCCAAACATACCAAGACAGTTGTGAAGAGGGCACAATAACACCTTTCCCCCCTCAGGAGACTGAAAAGATTTGGCATGTGTCCCCTGATCCTCAAAATGTTCTACAGCTGCACCATTGAGAGCATCCTGGCCGGTTGCATCACTGCCTGGTATGGCAACTGCTCAGCATCTGACCGTAAGGCACTACAGAGGGTAGTGCGTACAGCCAAGTACATCACTGGGGCCAAGCTTCCTGACATCCGGGACCTATATACTAGGCGGTGTCAAAAAATTGTTAAAGATGACGGCAAGTGTGGGACCAAAAGGCTCCTTAACAGCTTCTACCCCCAAGCCATATGACTGCTGAACAATTAATAAAATTAACCCCCATTTGTTTTTTACACTGCTGCTACTCGCTGTTTGTTATCTATGCATACTCACTTCACCCCTACCTACATGTACAAATTACCTCGACTAACCTGTACTCCCGCACATTGACTCGGTACCGGTACCCCCTGTATATAGCCTCGTTATTGTTATTGCGTTACTTTTAATAATTTTTAACTTTAGTTTATTTGGTAAATATTTTCTTAACTCTTTCTTGAACTGCACTGTTGGTTAAGGGCTTGTAAGTAAGCATTTCACGGTAATGTAACGTCGTTCTTCGTTTGTAGAAAGAGAGTCGGACCGAAATGCAGCGTGTAGGTTACTCATGACTTTAATGAAAGAATATAGCGATACATGAAATAACTGAATGAATACAAAACAACAAACGGAACGTGAATTCTAATTACAGCCTATCTGGTGAACACTCCACAGAGACAGGGACAATCACCCACGAAATACAACGCGAACTCAGGCTACCTAAATACGGTTCCCAATCCGAGACAACGAGAAGCACTCTTAATTGAGAACCGCCTCAGGCAGCCCAGCCTAACAACACCCCTACTCAACCGCAATCCCAATAATACAAAACCCCAATACGAAATACAACACATAAACCCATGTCACACCCTGGCCTGACCAACTATATAACTAAAACACAAAACACTATGACCAAGGCGTGACAGGTAAGGTATACCTGTTGTATTTGGCGCAGGTGACAACTAAAGTTTGATTTGATTTAACTTTGTTACTGTACCCAAGAAAGCAAAGGTAGCACTCACTTGTCATCATGAAGTGCTTTCAGAGGCTAGTTAAGGATCATATCAGCTCTACCTTACCTGACACCCTAGAGCCACTTCAAATTGCATACTGCCCCAATAGACCCAGAGACAATGCAATCGCCATCGCACTGCACATTGGCCTATTCCATCTGTACAAGAGGAATACCAATGTAAGAATGCTGTTCATTGAATACAGCTCAGCCTTCAACACCATAGTACCCTCCAAGCTCATCATTAAGCTTGAGGCCCTGGGTCTCAACCCCGCCCTGTGCAATTGGGTCCTGGACTTTCTGACGGGCCGCCCCCAGATGATGAAGGTAGGAAAAAACATCTCCACTTCGCTGATCCTCAACACTGGGGCCCCACAAGGGTGCGTGCTCAACCCCCTCCTGTACTCCAGGTTCACCCATGAGTGCGAGGCAACGCAGGCCTCCAACTCAATCAAAAGTTTGCAGTTGACACAACAGTAGTAGGCCTGATTACCAACAATGACGAGGCAGCCTACAGTGATGAGGTGAGGGCCCTGGCGACGTGGTCCCAGGAAAATAACCTCTCCATCAATGTCAACAAAATGAAGCACGCTCCTATCCACATCGATGGGACAGCAGTGGAGAAGGTGAAAAGCTTCAAGTTCCTCGGCATACACATTTTCTGGGGCGGCAGGGTAGCCTAGTGGTTAGAGCATTGGACTAGTAACCGGAAGGTTGCAAGGCAGTTAACCCACTGTTCCTAAGCAGTCATTGAAAATAAGAATTTGTTCTTAAGACTTGCCTGGTTAAATAAAGGTAAAAAATAAAAAATAAATACAAATGACTGACAATCTGAAATGGTCCACCCAGACAAACAGTGTGGTGAAGAAGGCGCAACAGCGCCTCTTCAACCTCAGTAGGATGAAGAAATTTGGCTTGCCCCCTAAGACCCTCACAGACTTTTACAGATGCACAATTGAGAGCATCCTGTCAGGCTGTGCCCCGCAACCACAGGGCTCTCCAGAGGGTGGTGCAGTCTGCACAACGCACCACCGGGGGCAAACTATCTGCCCTCCAGGATACCTTCAGCACCCGATGTCACAGGAAGGCCAAAAAGATCATCAAGGACAACAACCACCCGAGCCACTGCCTGTTCACCCCACTACCATCCAGAAGGCAAAGTCAGTACAGGTGCATCAAAGCTGGGAGAGAGAGACTGGAAAACAGCTTCTATCTCAAGGCCATCAGACTGTTAAATAGCCATCACTAGCTGGCTACCACCCGGTTACTGAACTCTGCACCTTAGAGGCTGCTGCTCCATATACGTAGACATGGAATCACTGGTTACTTTAATAATGGAACACTAGTCACTTTAATAATTTTTACATACTGTTTTACTAATTTCATATGTATATACTGTATTCTATTCTACTGTATTTTAGTCAATGCCACTCCGACATTGCTCCTCCTAATATTTAAACATTTCTTAATTTCATTCTTTTACTTTAGATTTGTGTGTATTGTTGTGCATTTTTAGATACTACTGCACTGTTAGAGCTAGGAATACAAGCATTTTGCTCCACCCTGCTAAATATGTGTATTTGATTTGAGTTGATGCCAAATCATATATTTGTATGATTTTATAGTAAGAAGTATATAATTTAACTTAATAGAAAGGATATTTTTCCCATTCTAGACCGAAGTTGCTTTGTTGAGCGCAAAAGTGATCATTTGAAACAGGCCCTATATGCTAGATTTAGAGCTATGTGGCAACTTTAGTTGTGAATGATACAAACCTTAGAATGTATTAGAAATCAAATCATGTATGGGGTGTATGATGCGACTATAGGCCATTGATGATTTGAGAAAGCTTGCTCTCTGTTCCTTGCCTCAGGCTGCACAGCTGTTCTCCCATCAAGTGATCATATTTTCACCCATCAAAAAATCTGTATGCACTCGAATAGCGAATGAAGGCCGTGCGCTTTCCCGGAGGTCTGTTTTCAATGATTCCGGATAGGCTACTTCTATTTTATAGCGGAGCTGTGCTTAATATGAGCAGCTGAGAAACAAATACACTTATTTCACTCGACGCATCAACTACTGTTTGAGAAGAATGCTCTCACTGCGCGACAGGTGATATTCCGCCTAAACTCTGAATGCCATGGGCTCTCCAACCCTGTTCCTGCACCTACCTAATTTCGGAAACCAAGTGAAATCTTTTATGGAAAATCAACAATAACATGTTTTCGCAACGAAACATATTTCACCCAATTAATTATTTTAAAAAAAAATCCCTATTACTAGGCTATTCAAAATCAAATACAAATTCACTATAATTGTAGACTAACAAATCAACGAACCAACAGGATCGACTAGGGCTATACGTTCTCTCCCAGACGAGTGTATAGACATTTTGGAGCATAGCATAAGGTAACCAGTCCATCCAGTATGAATAATAATACAGTCTACACTCAAAGGCGATTACTCAAATTTGTTTAATTTTGGAGTAGAGGCTAGAGCATTTATGTTTTTCAACCTTGGGTAATATGTGATACGCTATGTATTGTATAATGGCACAATCATCATTTTTATTACGTTTATTTATTTTTTCAGGCTTGGGCTCATTAGCCTATGAGTATGCATAAGCTTTACTATTTGAAGGAATCGCCTTAGAAAGCACTGTCAATTTAGTTGCATAAGGCTTTGAAACAACATCCACAACAACCATGTTTTCCACTTAGTTTCAACCTGCCGTTGAACTTCTTTCTTCAAATTGATCAGTAAGTTAAGTTTTAAAAGCATGATACTGTTTTGATGATAAGTGGCTGATGTGATTTTCAACCTGATGGTCGTTAGCGAGTTGGGTACTACCAAAACATGTCAAGAGTGCATAAAAGGAGATTATCTCGAGAGAACTGGGGGGCTCTCGAGTGGCACTGCGGTCTAAGGCACTGCATCTCAGTGCTAGAAGCGTCACTAAAGACCCTGGTTCGATCCCGGGCTGTATCACAACTGGCTCTGGAGTCCCAGCTCGGGAGTCCCATCGGGTGGCGCACAATTGGCCCAGCGTCGTCCGGGTTAGGGGAGGGTTTGGCCGGGGTAGGCAGTCATTGTAAAATAATAATTTATTCTTAACTGACTTGCCTAGTTAAATAAAGGTTAAATGAATGTATATATATTTTTTTTAAACGGTCACATGGAATTTTACTGTCGTCATGACTCATGACTGCCGGTGTGACGGTAATATGGTCACTTCTAGGAGATCAAATGATCTATGTCTTGGTCTGTAAATACGGGTGATTGGTTTGAGGACTACTGACCTTGGAGGCAGCCCAGTCGATCCATCCCTCGGCACACGGATCCACGTTGATCAGAACCAGGCCCTCTACCAGAGTAGGGTTGTTCAGCTGCAGGCGAGAGGAACAACATATCAGCCCCCCAACACGAGGTGAAGCAGCATAGCATCATTCCATTCTTCATACTTAGTATAGTAAGAAAGGAATGAAGATGATGATGAACATCTCAGGGAGATGTGGTGATTGGCGTTGAAATGCATTCAGAATGCTACAAACATGTCATTTTCAAGAAAGGCCAGATGTATCAACAGAGGCGGCTGAGATGCTAGTTACCCAAAACTACATGTTAACATCAAATGCAACAACAGTTGTTACCAATCTAGCTACCTTGTTTCCATTTCACTCCAACCCCTAATTGGTGGAATTTGAAAATAAATGTTGAGCAGACCCCCAGAGAAACATCAAACACTGTGATTCCTAAATCCTCCAGACAATATATATATATATTACTCACTCACTCACTCACTCACTCACTCACTCACTCACTCACTCACTCACTCACTCACTCACTCACTCACTCACTCACTCACTCACTCAATCAGAGAATGCAGCAGAGCTAAAATAAGCCTTGGCATTGAGCGCAGAAAGAAAAAGAACACAAGAGAGATGGCGAGTGAATAGCAAGGTGATTCACCCCCCCTCAGAATGGCACGGTTTATAATAGACAAGAGGACTGGTGAAACGCTGCTGTGTGAGTTGGGTGTTCAGACTGTAGAGGAAGCTGTAATAGTCCACACAGAGATGAACTGAGAGAGACAGATGATTTTGGGAAAAAGAGAATAGACATTGGATGAGAGAGCTGTTGTCAAGTGTTAGGTAGACTTACTGCAAACCGGGATAGGATGTAGGCTCCTGCTCCCACGCCAATCCCAATCACACTGTTCACCCTGTGGACATCAGGAAATACATCACACTCAGCAACACCAACTTCCACTGGTTTATCCATCACAACCTGAACAAGCCAAGTGATCAATGTCCATGTCACTCACTTGAGCTGAGTCATAACCGAGGGCAACATCTCAGACAGTTCGTCCATGGTCGGGTACTGGTACCCGGTGGGGAAGGGTGCTGCCGCCTCCTGCTGTCCGGGGGCGTCCACGTGGACCACAGCAAAGTGCTGCGTGATCTCTTGCATGTCCTCAAAGTTAAACAGCGTGTTGAAGCATGACTTATCTGCACAGAGAGGGGACCAAAAGGATAGTAATGCAAACCCATTCATTAGATATGAAGAATTAGAAACTGGGTGGTTCGAGCCCTGAATGCTGATTGGCTGATAGCCGTGGTACATCAGACCATATACCATGGGTACGACAAAACATTTACATCTTTAATTACGTTGGTAACCAGTTTATAATAGCAATAAGGCACCTCTGGGGTTTGTGATATTTGCCAATATACCACAGCTAAGGGCTGTGTTCAGGCATTCCCTGATGCGTCATGCCTAAGAACAGCTCTTAGCCGTGGTATATTGGCCATATACCACGCCCCCACGTGCCTTATTGCTTAAGTAAACCTAGAAATAAGATACACAAGAATGGCACAAACCTATCATACATGAAACACAAATCCATGGCATAAACTTACAAGTAATACTTATAGAAGATATGTTACATGTTTATAAACACACTGTCTTAGATAATAGTATTACGGTTAATCTGCACACTCACGATTGAGGCCGATGTCATGGTAGGTGAGGATTACTGGCCGGTTGCCCTTGGGAACGCCCCTCATGGTCACATGGAGCACGCCATGCTGAGTCTCAATATCATGCTCCTGCAGCCAATCAGAGAGGAAAACAGACAGGTCAAGGCGTTGGTAGACAGATCTGAACACTACGGAGGTAGTGAGGGAGCCACCGACATAGGGAGGGGCCAGACCGACATATGCCCAATTCCAAACGGACTCCTAGGCCCTTGAGGTCGAGGACATTTTCACCGTATTGTTTTTTTCTTATCTAATCTTTTTCAATCTACACCAAGTGCCCCAGGGTCTGTGTAGGGGGATCTGGAGTGGGTTGGATGTGGACATTTATGGATTCATATCCTAATTACAGCTTACTACATCATTCCTCAGATATGAGAATGACATAAAAAGACAAACAAATTGACAATCCAATACTGAGTGAGTCCTTATGATTGAATGCATACAGACTATACAGCTTCCTGTCTCCTTTCCAGAGCCCTCCAATGGGACAAGGAGGAGCAGAGTGTGCGCACTGGGCAGAGGATCAGATGGTTCTCTTGGAGATTTTAAAAATGCACTCCACCCCAAAGTATTACTGTGCAAAAATCCAGAGTCATCGCCTCCATTGAAAGCTGCCACTGAAGGGAGGACTAGCCCTCTTTATTCAAATTCAGACTCAAACTGCCTTCATTTTTCTCCATGCCTCTCTCTGCACTAAATAGCTTCCTTTCTTAACAAGAGACTGAACCCTAAAATTACACAGAGACATCTATAAAATGCTGAATGATTTTTTTTAGGATTCCAAGTCTGTGCATTAAGGTTTTCAGTGTAACCGAGTCAGATAATAATCTGGTTGACCAGGGCAAATTAGGCCCAAAAATATGACAGTAATAAACTGCCATCTTTCTGAGCTTCATCACATATCATGACTTGAAACAGGAAGTGATGCAATACACCAAGGAAATAACAGCGTTATTCCCTGGTGTGCCTCCACACTTTCTAAAGACCGATCCTGTACCTCTCTAAATTCGTGACAGCAGTATCTGCTGACGTCACACACCATACAAGGACGGCATGACTTGGGACTGGGTATCTGAGCATGTTAGTGTATGAGTGTGAGCGAGTGTGTATAGGAGCATGAGGTCGTGGTGGTCACAGAGCTTGCCTAGTCTCAAGGCGCACTGGTCATGCAATAATTAAGAGAGAGCGAAAGGAGCCTCCTCTGCTCAGAGGCAGGGCTGGGAACACTGCAGCAGGAACCATTTGAACATTTAAGAAATGAGAATGGTGGAATTCAAAGTTCCTCTGGAGGAAGTGAAGGTTCAACCTACCGGTCAAGGACAGGGCAGCGGTATCCCTGTCTAAGATCTCAACCAAACATGCCAGCCATTTTCAATGCTTTAAAATTCACTATAGTCAGATTAAGACTTCATGTAAATGCACGGAGGCAGGTACATGCATTAATCAACAGCCAGGCGCCCAGAGTGGAGACAAAGACAAACACAGAACAGAAACATGGCGACACATGCAACAGAGATCAGTGGAAAAGGCTTTTCCTCAGGTTACTGTCTTTAGTATTATATACTGTCCATATCAAAGTATTATGAAAAAGAAGAGGACCCTTTAAACCGCTCTGCATTCAAAGAACGTATTTAAAGCTCACAGAAATGACACGATGGTCAAAGGATGAAGGCAGCACGATCTGTTGTTATTAACAATGAAACACTCCCTTCTGTGTTGCTGCACGACCTGTTGTTATTAACAATGAAACACTCCCTTCTGTGTTGCTGCACGACCCGTTGTTATTAACAATGAAACACTCCCTTCTGTGTTGCTGCACGACCCGTTGTTATTAACAATGAAACACTCCCTTCTGTGTTGCTGCACGACCCGTTGTTATTAACAATGAAACACTCCCTTCTGTGTTGCTGCACTCCCTTCTGTGTTGCTGCACCCCGTTGTTATTAACAATGAAACACTCCCTTCTGTGTTGCTGCACGACCCGTTGTTATTAACAATGAAACACTCCCTTCTGTGTTGCTGCACGACCCGTTGTTATTAACAATGAAACACTCCCTTCTGTGTTGCTGCACGACCCGTTGTTATTAACAATGAAACACTCCCTTCTGTGTTGCTGCACGACCCGTTGTTATTAACAATGAAACACTCCCTTCTGTGTTGCTGCACGACCCGTTGTTATTAACAATGAAACACTCCCTTCTGTGTTGCTGCACGACCCGTTGTTATTAACAATGAAACACTCCCTTCTGTGTTGCTGCACGATTAACCACTCCCTTCTGTTTGCTGCACGACCCGTATTAACAATGAAACACTCCCTTCTGTGTTGCTGCACGACCCGTTGTTATTAACAATGAAACACTCCCTTCTGTGTTGCTGCACGACCCGTTGTTATTAACAATGAAACACTCCCTTCTGTGTTGCTGCACGACCCGTTGTTATTAACAATGAAACACTCCCTTCTGTGTTGCTGCACGACCCGTTGTTATTAACAATGAAACACTCCCTTCTGTGTTGCTGCACGACCCGTTGTTATTAACAATGAAACACTCCCTTCTGTGTTGCTGCACGACCTGTTGTTATTAACAATGAAACACTCCCTTCTGTGTTGCTGCAAAAGGAGAGTGTTTCAGGTTGAGAGAAGGACAGCAACAAGGACACCGTGAGTGGGATAAAAGCGATTGTTCAAATAAATGGAGCACAAATACACACACACACACAATCTGAGGCTGCTGATGGAGTGAGAAGAAGAAGAGGCAGAATGATAGAACAGAAGAGAGAAGATAAGTTGAGCATGAAAGAGCGATTAAAGATCGATAAAAGGGTGAGAGGAGACCCAATGATGAAAAACAAACACAAGGGAGTGGCTTTCTTGGCATAGAGGAAGAAAATGGTTTATCATAAACACCATGATCTGAACAAGGCCCCAGATCCAGTCATCTAGCTTAGAGCCTTGTCTTTGGGTTGTATTGATGTAGGAGTAAGCCATGCATGCGGTCTGTTTTCCTTCATCTTTCTCTCTTTACACACACGCGCACACGCACACACACCGCAGTTGAGCCTCAGACGCAAACAGAACTGGGGCGGGGCTGCTGGCCTGAAGAGGGAGGGGGAAGAGGAGTGAGCACTGCAATGGCTGCACCCCTTTTATCCTTTACCAAAGTGAAACTATGCTTCTTTAATGGGGGTTTAGACAAAATTCATAGAATGTGGAGGAGAATGTTAATGTGGGGTTTGGATTTGTGTATCGTCAAAGACGGCTGATAATGATCTATAACAAATGGAGGGCTAAGGACATAGAGGTGCCCTGCAGAGACACCCAGAGGAATCTGCCAAAGATGGAAACAAAGTCACACAGAGAAGGAAAAGAGAGAACAAGGAGAGGATAGAGAGGGTGAGGAAGGAGGAGAGGATAGAGAGGGTGAGGGAGGAGAGGATAGAGAGGGTGAGGGAGGAGGAGGAGAGGATAGAGAGGGTGAGGGAGGAGGAGGAGACGATAGAGAGGGTGAGGGAGGAGGAGGAGACGATAGAGAGGGTGAGGGAGGAGAGGATACACACACACACCTGTCTATATGTCTTGGGGCTGAATTTTTTTTTTTGCCGTTAAAAAGTCCTCGTGTGATATCTTTCAGACTTCAACAAATATGTCGTTGTTATGTGGGTGAAAGATCAGTTCCTGGTCCCTGTCAGACTGTTGCAGTTCACACACATGGATCACAAGGCCTGTCTAGCTGGTCTCGGTCACCACTGATATGTACAGAGAAAACAGCTATTTTCTCTTCACGATCTGGCAAACACAGACACAGAAATGCAGTACATCCAGAGACGTGCACACACAGACAGGTACATACGCATACCCTCCCGCCTATCCTCCCGCCTACCATGCTGTATGCTGAGACTCCTGAACACTTATACACATGCATATTTCATGCCATCACATTAAAATGTACCAACACACAAGAACACATTCATAAGTCTATGTTGACAACACACACACACACAAACACGCACTTCCCCGCAAACAAATACACACACAGTCTCAACAGTAAGTGCACGCAAACAAGACAAATCTAGTGTTCTCCTGCAGACAAACGTCCACCCACGCAAATGCCTCTCTGCACACTGAAACAGTGTCTCAGCTGCTTAGCCGTCTGTCTGGGGAGGCAGTTAAGCAGACAGGCAGGTGTGCTGCCAACCAGCCAGGGAGTCCTGCCCGGTCCAGCCCCTCCCAGAGAGCCAGGGGCTCAGCACCCTGAATCTAAACCCAGCGAGGTGTGTCAGTTAGACGCACTCACCACTGCATTCCCAGAGCATGCGATCTGGTCCAGGTCCAGAATGGCTGACATGTTTCCCACGCAGGAGAGGACTGTGTGCTGCTAGGAGGGAGGGAGAGAGGGAGGCAGCGCAGGGTGGAGAGAGAGAGAGCAAGAGAGAGAGAGAGAAAGAGAGGAGATAGAGACTCGCTGCACAAGTTGAACCAGCAAGAGGGAAGGGAGAGAGCGAAAGACAGACAAAGACAAAAAGGAGTGAGAGAAAGAGTGAATATTTTGAAAGAGAGGGATGGAAAAGATGCAGAGGGACAGAGAGGAGGGAAGAGAGAGGAAAAGAGAGTGGGAGAAGGAGAGAGTGAGATTGCAGTTTGTGCTTGGTAAGCACAGCGCGTCTGTGCGGCCAAGGCTTTGTCCCGGTAATTCTAATTGGATTTCAGCAGGTCAGGTGGGTAGAAAGGGGTTGGGCTAGAGAACAGAGGAAAGGGGGCGGGGGATGGATGGGGAGTGGAGAGGGTGCTGGGGTGGAGACATGCAGCACTCTGACGTCACAGAGAGAGATAGAGGGGTGCTGAAAAAGGGAAGGGATGCTGACATTGACTACTGACCCCTTCCTTCCAGTGTATTCTGCATCAGCTCAGCAGCTGCGCTCTAAAGTCACTGTCTGATCCTGCTGAATTATCAGAGCATCACCTTGAGATGTCAGTTTATGGGCTGGAATTGGATTAAACACTACACCTGTCATCAATGAGCAACCAGGTTAATACATGATGACGAAATCCATTCTTCTTGTCGCAGAGTGTCAGACTAGACAGTGAGGGAAGAAGGTCTGCATTGAATATCAATATGAGCTCAGTCTTCCAATGTACCAATATGGTTTTGTAACAGCAGATTTTCCAGTAACTAAGACATTCAGTATATTGATTTTATTCACTAACGACCCTGCAATCATTCGACCTGCTGTGACCCCAAGGTAATCCAATGCACATTCACTGTGATGGGCTGCAAATGAGCACCTTGTGTCTAAGAGAGATTAACAAAATGGCTGTTACACTGTAATAACAATCCACGCTGCTCTATATCACTACTGTGTGTGTGAACTGTATGTATTTACTTATTGAGCTTGATAACCTGTTGATTTGTCATGTTCTCTTCTCTATTACCTGCAGGAAGCAGCTGGCCCGGTGGGCGGAGTTTCCACCAGGGGACCAATGGAACGTACATAGAATGTGTCGAGTGGGCGGAGCAGCACACTCACTTGTGTGTTCTATTGGTCCTACAGTGTGAACTCCACCTACCTACAGGGAGCGCCAGGCGAGCTGGGTGGAACGCACTACCTCGCGTCTCTACATGAATGATTCCCACTACTGCCCCACAGGGGGGTGCCACATACATACATACATACATACATACATATATACTGTACAAACACACGTTGACCGGTCTAATGGTGATGATGATGATGATGCATGCATCATCATGCGTGCATCTCTGGAATACATTACCCCTCTAGGATATCAATATCTGCTCTCTCATGCACACAGGCACACAGCAGCGATGCACACGTCTTTTTTACTGATAAACACCACCATTTTTATTCAGGCATACATTTCTTACTACGGTGTCTGCTTTTGTCCAATTCCACAGTGTTTTAGAATGCAATCACGGAGACTCGGCGCGACTGTTTTGAAGTCTCTCAGGCACCACAGTGAGAGTGACAGTCATACTGCCACCTCTCCCTCCCTGTGAGTCATACAGACACTGTCGTCTCAGCACCAACCACCCCCTCCCAGGAGACAGACAGATGGTCGGACGCTCAGAGGAGAAAGTAGAGGACAGGGATAGTCACAGAGGACACTGATTTATTTCGTTGGCACTGTTTTCACCACAACTACATTTACCAACATCTGAATTCCATTTTAATATAAGCCTTTAAAAATATATATAACATAGGCAAGCCTTCTGTATTGTACATGCAGGGTTGGGGAGTAACTAATCATAAATAAAAACGGTAACTGTAATCCATTACCAGCTAGAATATTGTAATCAGATTACAGATACCTTTGAAAAACTAGATGATTATTGAGGATTACTTTTAAATTCAGAAGGGTTGTTTACGAAAACAAAATCTTGGACACTTCTCTGTTTTCTCAAAGACATTCAAATCAGCATTGAAAAAAAGGCGCAAGTTTAAAGTTTGTTCCACCTGAGCGAGTCTGACCACAAGTCAGTGACCACTATGCTGGCACACCAAATGTGTTTGATGGATCGAGGGAAAAGAGCAGGAATAGGCTTTTGTAGGCTACTGTCCAAGCTATGTCTTCCAATGGGGCGACTGCTGTCGGGATCCAAAGATGATCCAACTTGAATAAACGCTTGGAGGTCAGGATGACAGCAGTGGTGTGGTCCACGGTGATATGGATAAAGAGAGAAAAGTGGGGCTTTTATTGCTCAATCTAATTAATCTGGGTAAAAAAAATCAATAATCCATAGGCCTAATGGACACATGCTCAGACTCGCACACTTTTGATTGACTTAAAGGGGCAATCTGTAGTTGCTACAATCCATTTTGGGATTTATAAATGTATATCCATTGATTCTTGAAGAATGTAATTTATGCCTCATGAGCTTAGTTCAACTGTCACACTCCATGAGATCCTAAAATATAAACTTGATTTTTCTCCTATGTTTGTAAACATTGTAAATGTAAACAAACGCTGTTTAGCCTCATAACATGGTTAAAATAATCATGTTGATATCATGGATGGTCAGTCCTTCCATCCATAGCTCTGTCTATTAATCTGAGAGTGGTTACATTTTTCCAGGCCCATCCCTCAGCTTTTTACCAAAACAGAGGCGTGGCAACCGTTTTGTTTTTGTTTCATCTGTGGATTTGCCCTTTAAACAGCTGCATATTATCAATATATCACAGTGTCATCAACAAAAATATTTAAAAAATAGGCCTATAGCAAATGCAGCATATGGCATTCATTTTTCACATGTAAATAGCCCTTTTCAGTAGTGCTCAAAGCATGCCATTCCATGAGCGCAGCATTTATTTTATACTCCAATCAATGAGCCCAATCAGTCCTCCATGACAACAAAATCATAAACAACAGAGTAGGGCTGGCTAATAAACCCTTAAATTTGGTGTTATGCTCAGGAAAAAATGTTGGTTAATCTATACTCCCATATTTCCAAGTCCTATTCTTGAAGATCAAGGGGTATAACATTTATTGGAATGACTGGAATTCTGATATATCTTGACAATAAAAACCAGTCTAATTGAATCGTATTATTATATGTAGTAGAATGTGATAGGTTAGAAAAAGGTCTACATAACCAACCCATAAAGTCAAATTTAACATCCATATATGGCCAGCTATGTAAACCTTAACATTGATTTATCCTGCAATAGATGTTGTTCAATTGGTATAATATATATTTTTGTCTTCTTCTAATGCTTCTTAAGGGGAAAGTCATCTAAAAGTAACTGCATGTAATCGGATTATGTTACTGAGTTTGGGTAATCCCAAAATAACTGATTACAATTTTGGGGAGGTAACTAGTAACTGATTACAATTTAGAAAGTAAACCTACCCAACACTGTGTACTGGCACATCACGCTAAAGATCTGCTCCGTACCATCAGACAGGCTTACAGCGCCATCTCCTGGGCTAAATGAGATCAGCAAAACACAGGGGGCCACAGCAATGACTTGCAATCCCAGTTTGATGCTATACCAAGACATTTCACCCACTGAAGGGGAAGAGAGAGGACAGTGCATTTACTGGAGGAGGCCAAGGTCAAGCTGAAGTTATTGTCAGGTTCTTTACATTCATTCTAGTCTACACTGAAGAAAAATAAATGCAACGTAAAGTGTTTGTCCCATGTTTCATGAGCTGAAATAAAATATCCAGAAATGTTCCATATGCACAAAAAGCTTATTTCCCCAAATGTTTTATGCACACATTTGTTTACATCCCTGTTAGTGAGCATTCCTCCTTTACCAAGATAATCCAACCACCTGACACGTTTGGCATATCAAGAAGCTGATTAAACAGTATGATCATTACACAGGTGCACCTTGTGTTGGGGAGAATAAAAGGCCACTCTAAAATCTGCTTGTGGGGGGTGGCAGGTGGTTAGAGCGTTGGGCCAGTAACCGAAAGGTTGCTGGATCAAATCCCCGAGCTGACAAGGTAAAAATCTGTCGTTCTGCCCCTGAGCAAGGCACTGTTCTCCAGGTGCCGTGGATGTTGATTAAGGCAGGTCCCGGCACCTCTCTGATTCAGAGGGGTTGGGTTAAATGCAGAAGACACATTTCAATTGAAGGAATTCAGTTGTACAACTGACTTGGTATCCCCCCTTTCCAATGTCATTTTAGAGAATTTGGTAGTGCGTCCAACCGGCCTGACAACCACAGGCCATGTGTATGGTGTTGTCCGAGCAAGTGGTTTGCTGATGTCAACGTTGTGGCAGTGGGGTTATGGCATAAGCTACGGACAACAAACACAATTGCATTTTATCGACGGCAATTTGAATGCACAGAGATACCGTGACACAATCCTGAAGCCCATTGTCGTGCCATTCATCTGCCGCCATCACCTCATGTTTCAACATGATAATGCACAGCCCCATGTCACAACGCTTTCTGTACACAATTCCTGGAAGTTGGAAATGTCCCAGTTCTACCATGGCCTGCATACCCACCAGACATGTCACCCATTGAAGTGTACGACAGCTGGAACACATGTACGAAAGCGTGTTCCAGTTCCCGCCTATATCCAGCAACTTCGCACAGCCATTGAAGAAGAGTGGGACAACATTCCAAAGGTCACAATCAACAGCTGGATCAACTCTATGCAGAGGAGATGTGTCACGCTGCATGAGGCAAATGGTGGTCACACCAGATACTGACTGGTTGTCTGATCTAAGATCCTACCTTAAAAAAAGGTTATATGTGACCAGCAGATGTGTATCAGTATTTTCAGTCATGTGAAATCCATAGATTATGGCCTAATGCATTTTTTTCAATTGACTGATTTCCTTCTATGAACTGTAACGCAGTAAAAAAAAATGAAGAAGTTGTCACATGTTGCGTTTCTATTTTTGCGCAGTATATTTACTGTACATAGGAGAACAATACATTTGAAATTAATTAGGCCTACACCATTATCTTTGCAAGGAGAACTAAATTGTGATGTTGTAACAGAGCTAAGCATCCCATTACTCGCGCCTTCGTATTACTGCAGCTGCCAGAGCAGGTCTCCTGGGACTGCACTCATTTAGCATCACTTCACACGTTTCCATTTTGAAAGCATAGCCATTTCTAGCTCCATCATTTTGTTTCCGAATTCCCGCAACAGTGTAAATGTACATGTGTGAAGGGAGGGAAGGTGACACAGCTAGTGGATGCCTCCCTGTGATGTAAGACATGGGCAGCATCCCTTCGGCCCAGTCTCCTCCATCACACACACACACACACACACACACACACACACACACACACACACACACACACACAGGTTGATGAAGTCACAGCAGTGCTGCAGTGGACCGACTAATGGGAGCTTCTGTAAAAAATGACGCTGGCTAGATGTAAGCACTGCGGGTTGTCTGTTGGATGTGGCAAAAGTGAAGACAATACTGTATGTCTGAATGTGTGTGTGTGTGTGTGTGAGTGACAAGGCCTATGTATATGCATGAAGGGTGGATGGGTGCACAGACAGGACCACCTGGAGAAGGAGAGACAGGACCACCTGGAGAAGGAGAGCATGCACCAGCCCTGCTCCACTGAGCATGCACCAGCCCTGCTCCACTGAGCATGCACCAGCCCTGCTCCACTGAGCATGCACCAGCCCTGCTCCACTGAGCATGCACCAGCCCTGCTCCACTGAGCATGCACCAGCCCTGCTCCACTGAGCATGCTTACTCTCCTACCTGCAGTAGATACGGTGCATTTGGAAAGTATTCAGACCCCTTGACTTTCACATTTTGTTACGTTACAGCCTTATACTAAAATTGATTAAATTGGGGGGGGGGATATCACATTTACATAAGTATTCAGACCCTTTAATCAGTACTTTGTTGAAGCACCTTTGGCAGCGATTACAGCCTCGAGTCTTCTTGGGTATGACGCTACAATCTTGGCACACCTGTATTTGGGGAGTTTCTCCCATTCTTCTCTGCAGATCCTCTCAAGCTCTGTCAGGTTGGATGGGGAGCATCGCTGCACAGATATTTGTGGTATCTTCAGAGATGCTCAATCGGGTTCAAGTCCGGGCCCTAGTTGAGCCACTCCTGCATTGTCTTGGCTGTTTGCTTAGGGTTATTGTCCTGTTGGAAGGTGAACCTTCACCCCAGTAAGGTGCTCTGGAGCAGGATTTCATCAAAGACCTCTGTACTTTTCTCTGTTAAACTTTTCCTTGATCCTGACTAGCCACCCAGTCCCTGCCACTGAAAAACATCCCCACAGCATGATGCTGCCACCACCATGCTTCACCGTAGGGATGGTGCAAGGTTTCCTCCAAAAATGATGCCTGGCATTCAGGCCAAAGAGTTCCATCTTGGTTTCATCAGACCAGAGAATCTTGTTTCTCATGGTCTGAGAGTCCTTTAGGTGCCTTTTGGCAAACGTCAAGTGGGGTGTCATGTGCCTTTTACTGAGAAATGGCTTCCATCTGGCCACTCTATCATAAAAGCCTGATTGGTGGATTGCTGCAGAGATGTTTGTCCTTCTGGAAGGTCCTCCCATCTCCACAGAGGAACTCTGGAGCTCTGTCAGAGTGATCATTGGGTTCTTGGTCACCTCCCTGTCCAAGACCCTTCTAGCCCAATTGCTCAGTTTGGTCTTGCGGCCAGTTCTAGGAAGATTCTTGGTGGTTCCAAACTTCTCCCATTTAAGAATGATGGAGGCCACTGTGTTCTTGGGACCTTCAATGCTGCAGATATTTTTTGGTACACTTCCCCATTTCTGTGCGTCGACACAACCCTGTCGTCTCGGAGCTCTACGGACAATTCCTTTTGACCTCATGGCTTGTTTTTTACTCTGACACGTGCTGTCAACTGTGGAACCTTATATAGACAGGTGTGTACCTTTTCAAATCATGTCCAATCATCAGTTGAATTTACCACAGGTGGACTACAATCAAGTTGTAGAAACATATGGGGTATTGTGTGTAGATTGATGATACATAAAAAACATGTTTTAGAATAAGGCTGTAACGTAACAAAACGTGGAAAAAGTCAAGGGGTCTGAATACTTTCCGAATGCACCAGGAGGTGATGCAGGGAACAGGCAAGACTGCAGGAGGCTGAGAGAGACAGTGCTAGTTAACCCTTTACAGCCTGAGAGGCAGCATCCAAACAGTTGAAAAGCCAACCATCATCTGTATGTATGTATGTATGTATGTATGTATGTATGTATGTATGTATGTACGTGCAGTGGGGAGAACAAGTATTTGATACACTGACGATTTTGCAGGTTTTCCTACTTACAAAGTATGTAGAGGTCTGTAATTTTTATCATAGGTACACTTCAACTGTGAGAGACGGAATCTAAATAAAAAATCCAGAAAATCACATTGTATGATTTTTAAGTTATTAATTTGCATTTTATTGCATGACAAGTATTTGATACATCAGAAAAGCAGAACTTAATATTTGGTACAGAAACCTTTGTTTGCAATTACAGAGATCATACGTTTCCTGTAGTTCTTGACCAGGTTTGCGCACACTGCAGCAGGGATTTTGGCCCACTCCTCCATACAGACCTTCTCCAGATCCTTCAGGTTTCGGGGCTGTCGCTGGGCAATATGAACTTTCAGCTCCCTCCAAAGATTTTCTATTGGGTTCAGGTCTGGAGACTGGCTAGGCCACTCCAGGACCTTGAGATGCTTCTTACGGAGCCACTCCTTTGTTTTCCTGGCTGTGTGTTTTGGGTTGTTGTCATGCTGGAAGACCCCGCCACGACCCATCTTCAACGCTCTTACTGAGGGAAGGAGGTTGTTGGCCAAGATCTCGCGATACATAGCCCCATCCATCCTCCCCTCAATACGGTGCAGTCGTCCTGTCCCCTTTGCAGAAAAGAATCCCCAAAGAATTATGTTTCCACCTCCATGCTTCACGGTTGGGATGGTGCTCTTGGGGTTGTACTCATCCTTCTTCTTCCTCCAAACACGGCGAGTGGTTTTGACCAAAAAGCTCTATTTTTGTCTCATCAGACCACATGACCTTCTCCCATTCCTCCTCTGGATCATCCAGATGGTCATTGGCAAACTTCAGACGGGCCTGGACATGCGCTGGCTTGAGCAGGGGGACCTTGCGTGCGCTGCAGGATTTTAATCCATGACGGCGTAGTGTGTTACTAATGGTTTTCTTTGAGACTGTGGTCCCAGCTCTCTTCAAATCAAATCAAATTTTATTTGTCACATACACATGGTTAGCAGATGTTAATGCGAGTGTAGCGAAATGCTTGTGCTTCTAGTTCCGACAATGCAGTGATAACCAACAAGTAATCTAACTAACAATTCCAAAACTACTGTCTTATACACAGTGTAAGGGGATAAGGAATATGTACATAAGGATATATGAATGAGTGATGGTACAGAGCAGCATACAGTAGATGGTATCGAGTACAGTATATACATATGAGATGAGTATGTAGACAAAGTAAACAAAGTGGCATAGTTAAAGTGGCTAGTGACATAAGAATGCAGTCGATGATCTAGAGTACAGTATATACATATGCATATGAGATGAATAGTGTAGGGTAAGTAACATTATATAAGGTAGCATTGTTTAAAGTGGCTAGTGATATATTTACATCATTTCCCATCAATTCCCATTATTAAAGTGGCTGGAGTTGGGTCAGTGTCAATGACAGTGTGTTGGCAGCAGCCACTCAATGTTAGTGATTGCTGTTTAACAGTCTGATGGCCTTGAGATAGAAGCTGTTTTTCAGTCTCTCGGTCCCAGCTTTGATGCACCTGTACTGACCTCGCCTTCTGGATGATAGCGGGGTGAACAGGCAGTGGTTTGGGTGGTTGATGTCCTTGATGATCTTTATGGCCTTCCTGTAACATCGGGTGGTGTAGGTGTCCTGGAGGGCAGGTAGTTTGCCCCCGGTGATGCGTTGTGCAGACCTCACTACCCTCTGGAGAGCCTTACGGTTGAGGGCGGAGCAGTTGCCGTACCAGGCGGTGATACAGCCCGCCAGGATGCTCTCGATTGTGCATCTGTAGAAGTTTGTGAGTGCTTTTGGTGACAAGCCGAATTTCTTCAGCCTCCTGAGGTTGAAGAGGCGCTGCTGCGCCTTCTTCACAACGCTGTCAGTGTGAGTGGACCAATTCAGTTTGTCTGTGATGTGTATGCCGAGGAACTTAAAACTTGCTACCCTCTCCACTACTGATCCATCGATGTGGATAGGGGTGTTCCCTCTGCTGTTTCCTGAAGTCCACAATCATCTCCTTAGTTTTGTTGACGTTGAGTGTGAGGTTATTTTCCTGACACCACACTCCGAGGGCCCTCACCTCCTCCCTGTAGGCCGTCTCGTCGTTGTTGGTAATCAAGCCTACCACTGTTGTGTCGTCCGCAAACTTGATGATTGAGTTGGAGGCGTGCATGGCCACGCAGTCGTGGGTGAACAGGGAGTACAGGAGAGGGCTCAGAACGCACCCTTGTGGGGCCCCGTGTTGAGGATCAGCGGGGAGGAGATGTTGTTGCCTACCCTCACCACCTGTGGGCGGCCCGTCAGGAAGTCCAGTACCCAGTTGCACAGGGCGGGGTCGAGACCCAGGGTCTCGAGCTTGATGACGAGCTTGGAGGGTACTATGGTATTGAATGCCGAGCTGTAGTCGATGAACAGCATTCTCACATAGGTATTCCTCTTGTCCAGGTGGGTTAGGGCAGTGTGCAGTGTGGTTGAGATTGCATCGTCTGTGGACCTATTTGGGCGGTAAGCAAATTGGAGTGGGTCTAGGGTGTCAGGTAGGGTGGAGGTGATATGGTCCTTGACTAGTCTCTCAAAGCACTTCATGATGACGGAAGTGAGTGCTACGGGCGGTAGTCGTTTAGCTCAGTTACCTTAGCTTTCTTGGGAACAGGAACAATGGTGGCCCTCTTGAAGCATGTGGGAACAGCAGACTGGTATAGGGATTGATTGAATATGTCCGTAAACACACCGGCCAGCTGGTCTGCGCATGCTCTGAGGGCGCGGCTGGGGATGCCGTCTGGGCCTGCAGCCTTGCGAGGGTTAACACGTTTAAATGTCTTACTCACCTCGGCTGCAGTGAAGGAGAGACTGCATGTTTTCGTTGCAGGCAGTGTCAGTGGCACTGTATTGTCCTCAAAGCGGGCAAAAAGTGATTTAGTCTGCCTGGGAGCAAGACATCCTGGTCCGTGACTGGGCTGGGTTTCTTCTTGTAGTCCGTGATTGACTGTAGACCCTGCCACATGCCTCTTGTGTCTGAGCCATTGAATTGAGATTCCACTTTGTCTCTGTACTGACGCTTAGCTTGTTTAATAGCCTTGCGGAGGGAATAGCTGCATTGTTTATATTCGGACATATTACCAGACACCTTGCCCTGATTAAAAGCAGTGGTTCGAGCTTTCAGTTTCACGCGAATGCTGCCATCAATCCACGGTTTCTGGTTTGGGAATGTTTTATCGTTGCTATGGGAACGACATCTTCGACGCACGTTCTAATGAACTCGCACACCGAATCAGCGTATTCGTCAATATTTCCATCTGACGCAATACGAAACATGTCCCAGTCCACGTGATGGAAGCAGTCTTGGAGTGTGGAGTCAGCTTGGTCTGACCAGCGTTGGACAGACCTCAGCGTGGGAGCCTCTTGTTTAAGTTTCTGCCTGCAGGCAGGGATCAGCAAAATGGAGTCGTGGTCAGCTTTTCCGAAAGGGGGGCGGGGCAGGGCCTTATATGCGTCGCGGAAGTTAGAGTAACAATGATCCAAGGTTTTACCACCCCTGGTTGCGCAATCGATATGCTGGTAAAATTTAGGGAGTCTTGTTTTCAGATTAGCTTTGTTAAAATCCCCAGCTACAATGAATGCAGCCTCCGGATAAATGGTTTCCAGTTTGCAAAGAGTTAAATAAAGTTCGTTCAGAGCCATCGATGTGTCTGCTTGGGGGATATATACGGCTGTGATTATAATCGAGGAGAATTCTCTTGGAAGATAATGCGGTCTACATTTGATTGTGAGGAATTCTAAATCAGGTGAACAGAAGGATTTGAGTTCCTGTATGTTTCCTTCATCACACCATGTCTCGTTAGTCATGAGGCATACGCCCCCGCCACTCTTCTTACCAGAAAGATGTTTGTTTCTGTCGGCGCGATGCGTGGTGAAACCCGTTGGCTGCACCGCCTCGGATTGCGTCTTCCCAGTTAGCCATGTTTCTGTGAAGCAGAGAACGTTGCAGTCTCTGATGTCCCTCTGGAATGCTACTCTTGCTCGGATTTCGTCAACCTTGTTGTCAAGAGACTGGACATTGGCAAGAAGAATGCTGGGGAGTGCTGCGCGATGTGCCCTTTTTCGGAGTCTGACCAGAACACCGCCTCGTTTCCCTCTTTTTCGGAGTCGTTTCCTTGGGTCGCTGCATGCGATCCATTCCGTTGTCCTGTTTGTAAGGCAGAACACCGGATCCGCGTCGCGGAAAACATATTCTTGGTCGTACTGATGGTGAGTTGGCGCTGATCTTATATTCAGTAGTTCTTCTCGACTGTATGTAATGAAACCTAAGATGACCTGGGGTACTAATGTAAGAAATAACACGTAAAAAAAACAAAAAACTGCATAGTTTCCTAGGAACGCGAAGCGAGGCGGCCATCTCAGTCGGCGCCGGAAGTAGTAAGGCCGCTCTTCAGGTCATTGACCAGGTCCTGCCGTGTAGTTCTGGGCTGATCCCTCACCTTCCTCATGATCATTGATGCCCCACGAGGTGAGATCTTGCATGGAGCCCCAGACTGAGGGTGATTGACCGTCATCTTGAACTTCTTCCATTTTCAGAAAATTGCGCCAACAGTTGTTGCCTTCTCACCAAGCTGCTTGCCTATTGTCCTGTAGCCCATCCCAGCCTTGTGCAGGTCTACAATTTTATCCCTGATGTCCTTACACAGCTCTCTGGTCTTGGCCATTGTGGAGAGGTTGGAGTCTGTTTGATTGAGTGTGTGGACAGGTGTCTTTCATACAGGTAACGAGTTCAAACAGGTGCAGTTAATACAGGTAATGAGTGGAGAGCCTGAATTCTTACTGGTTGGTAGGTGATCAAATACTTATGTCATGCAATAAAATGCAAATGAATTACTTAAAAATCATACAATGTGATTTTCTGGATTTTTGTTTTAGATTCCGTCTCTCACAGTTGAAGTGTACCTATGATAAAAAAAATTACAGACCTCTACATGCTTTGTAAGATGGAAAACCTGCAAAATCGGCAGTGTATCAAATACTTGATCTCCCCACTGTATGTATGTATGTATGTATGTATGTATGTATGTATGTATGTATGTAATAATAACTAAGGCTGGAAATGACCAGGGACCTCGGTACGATATTATCATGATACTTAGGTGCCGATAAGATATGTATTGCAATGAAATGAATTCTTTATGTATCGCGATTTGACACTATGATTTCACTGCAATTCAATATTCCAAACATTGACCAGATGTCTGATCAGTCATGGACATTAAAGTGCTGAAAACAAATTGTCTCCCTATTTAAAAAGAAGATGGAGCACAAGCTGGGAAGGAAAAATACTGGCGTTTTGGTGAAAATACAGCCAACTAACGCAGGTCAAAACAAGACATTGTTAAAAAAATAATATCCCGATATGTAACTGTATCGATCCCCCCTATCACTAATAATTATCCTGTCTGACAGTTCTATTTGGGTGTTTGAAATGTGTTTAGACATCACACAATATGACAGAAACCACTCCTCCTCTTCTTCTTCTTCCCACTCAGTGTTACATGGCAGTGAAGCAGTGATTCGCTGTGTAATGGAGAACGAAAGGCATTCATTGGCTGTTGTCGTGATCCTCAGGGCCTCAGGCTGGTGTGGTTTAACGAGTCACGACTCAGTATTATTCCATAAAAGGTTTGTCCACAGAACAGGGCCTTACAACAACTTAACACACCAGAATCTGGAAGTTCAAAGCATCAAAATAAAACCTTAATCATGGAATAAAACGTCACTTGTTACAATTGTACATTAATAGAGAACCAATCCAGAGCAACTGACAGATACAACTCCAGAACCAAAATGGCTCCCGTAACCACAACCACCCCATGATGAACCCCATCTCATGATGAACCCTAAGTCTATCACAGTTTAACCAGAATGGTATAGATGGTATAGATGGGTTAGCTGACAACGTCATGAAAACGATGTGCATGCTTCCATGGTGCAGAAGTCAGCGTGTTGTTGTTATTCTGGATGACCAAATAGCGAGCAAGAATGACAAGAAACTTCCATGTGGGGGAACAGTAAGTGGCTAGTTTCAGTTCGTTTCATCTTGTTCTTGAAACCATGTCTTATTTTGAGGTGTTTTGACAAACATCTGCTATAGCGAGCTAACCAACAACTGTAACAATGTATTTGAGAGACAACAAGTGCTCACTGTGCAAATTGATTTATATTTTCAATAAACATTGGAGACAAAATATAGTTCACATGTTGTCAACAAAGCCAACCCCATCTGTTTTTCCCCATAGTTGCACATGCATCGGTTGTGTTGCTAAACAACCAAGCCGTCAATAGTACGAAGCAAGCTAGATCTATTCAGGCTTTTATAAAGCTAGCCAGCTTCAGTTAACTTCACATTCCACCTCAGGCAATATCCACATTACAAAAGCTAGATATTGATCATATACCCGCCCCTTACTTGAGCCTGCTCGAGCTAGGCTTGTAACTGCATGTTCATATCGCCCGTGGCTTGTCCAAGGGGATGGAGGCACAATCTTTGCGAGAGGGAGGGAATCTGATTTAATTGGTCCTCAACTCCCGGACTAAAGATACATGGAGTTAGCCTGCTCCAGAGCAGGTTCATTCTGAAGGATACGTTGCCATAGAAATGTACCTGGCTAAAAGGTGAGCCACGTTTGTGGTACCGGTTAACCCGAGATGAACTAAGAGTTGACCAAAGTAACCTCACTAATTCCTCAAACGTGATTCGTAGTACACCCCACTGAGCCTTGCATGGCTGGAGGCCCACTATGAACGCCAGGCTGTCCCGCGCTCTCCATGGCTCGGCCTCAATTCCCCCATCAGCAGACTCACACACCGCACAGGAGCTGGGGAGCGGCGGCATAGCTATGAGCTTAAGTCCAGTGGGAGGGTGACCCAAAGGTCACTACTAATGCTGCTGTTTGTCGTTTGCTGCGTACACATCAACAAATAAACAAGCTGAGCCAGTCTCACAAGCAACATGTTTTCCACCACTTGGCTTGTGAAATTAGCATCAGTAGATAGATGCTGCCCTTAGCCAGTGATACAGGGTTAGATGTTTCCCCCCCCCCTCTCATGGTGATTGTTAGGATTGGAGGTAGGGGAATCTGATCCAAGATCTGTTTAAACGTATACTACCACAAACTCTGCATCACCATTCCACCTGCAGACTCTTCATTGTGAGAAAGGAACTCCAGTTAAATCCATGCTACTGCAAACTAAATGCAGTAGCAGGAGAATCAGAATGAGGCTCCATGTCCCCAAACCACCACTTGTTACCTGAGCAGAACACTTTCCCTCTGTTTGGCTCAATTAACAGGAATTGAGAGGAGAGCCCTTTCAAAGCTCTCCTGGCCTGAATCACATCACTGAAATAGATCAGTACAAAACAGCATCCGTTTCTTATAGAACTGGAGACACTCACCTGGCAGTCAAAGTCCTGGAAGTTACGAGAATTCTGAGAGAAAAGAGGAAAGAAAGGTATGTTAATGAGGTGTTGGATGTTAGAAAACATATTTAACTAGGTAAGTTGGTTAAGAACAAATTCTTATTTACAATGACGCCCTACTCCGGCCAAACCCTAACCATGCTGAGCCAATTGTGCACCGCCCTATGGGACTCCCAATTGTGATTCAGCCTGGAATCGAACCAGGGTCTGTAGTGACGCCTGTAGCACTGAGATGCAGTGCCTTAGACCGCTGCTCCACTCGGGAGCCCTACAGTATTTTAGAAAACACGACTATGGGAGTTTCAGTATACATGCACTGGCTGATTGACAGACGGAATATGCTATCCCATCTATCTCCCTCACCTATAATCTCATTACCATCTGTATGTCCTCACGTCTATCCGGCAGGCTCCTGTGAGTGTCTGCTTGGTTCTTAATGAGGTGGCCTGGCCACTAGATGGAGTGAGTGGTCAGCCATAAACCCATTCATTCAGATGAGCTCATGATTCTGCCTTACTTCCTTCAACCGGTCCACAGCCGAGATACTGTATATATTGACAAGGTGGTCTTGTCTCTACCCTAACAATGGGAGTTGTTGTCCCAAAGGAGGGAAGGCAGGCGGTCTGCTTAACGTGGACAGATAATGACGGGAGTGAACCCTCGCACTTCTCCTTTTTCCACTGCCAGCCCACTTCACCAGCACCACTGTCAGGTGATAAATGGCCTGTTCAGCCCATGATGCATGGCGCAGCACCCTCTGCCTCAACCTATACATCAACTTATTTCCTGTGAAGCAGAGAGTCTACAGGGCTCTACGCTGACCTTTGTTTCACAAGGAGCACGTATGCGCCTGAGTTTTAAAAACGTAGATGTACACAAAGAAATTTAGGAGCACAATGCAAAACATTTGGGGTAATAAAGCTAGAATCTGTCATTTTTCTAGGCGTACGTACTGGTGCTCCTAAATTAAAATTCCAGGTCGCACTGGAACAGAATATAATAGCGGTCAATTTACACAGATGGGCTGACTTCCTTCTCCAAGGCAGGCTCGGAGCTCATGCCCTCCCTGATGCTGCAGTGTAGACTGAGGTCCTAGAGGAACCGTGGGAAGAAAGCTTTGATCTGCTGGAGATTTTTTCCCTCTCACCTGAATCTTTCAAGCTCACAAAAAAAGAGCAGTTTATGCTAGCTCTCTCTCACTCTCTAACTCCTAACTCCATCTCTTGCTTTTTGTTCTTCTATTGACTCTTCCCTCACTACAGTGAAGCTGAGATGATAAATAATTCACTTTGATGAACAGCGCTCTGGAGTGGAGAGCGAGGCACTGTTCACGCTGGAGACAAATACAGAATAAGTCTCTGTGTGTCATGTATAGGCAACATTCTGCACATCTGTCTGTGTATGTATAAATCTTCCATGCAAGTGGTCATCTCATCCTCTCACCTTATTGGTCAGCAGGGGCTTGATCTCAGTCAACTGCACGTCCTGTAGCTCATCCATCCTTCTGTCTTGTCACTACGCCACAGAGAGAGAGAGAGAGAGACAGACAGAGAGAGAGAGAGAGGAGACAGAGAGAGAGACAGAGAGAGAGACAGACAGGTGTATTTCTTTGTCTTCCTCTCTGTGTGCTACACATGGCATACATAACACATCTTCAGAAATTAGAGCTGCACAATTATAGCACATGCAAATAATAGTCTTTGTATGATGGTATGTGTCAATGCAAACAAAAAGAAGATCTGAGAGACCCCTGCTGCGTCGATAAGATGTTCAGATTCATGTCAGCTTCTCGCTATTAGTTAACATGGGAGCAGTTAGTAACGACACATCAGGCTGATTGATCTGTTTATGTGGGATGAGAGAGGTAGGCAGCCGTGTGTCGTGCCCTGTCATTCCTCCCCTGGGACTCTCCTGAACAGACCTGAGCTGTGTCGCCGTGACACACGTGATGAGGATGATGATGATGATGGAGCTGAGGGGTTCAAGAGAATTCTGACTGTCTGTGTAAAAGGTGATTCTATCTATCTATCTATCCTTTCATAGTTTATACCCAGGGACCAGGCAGGCAGGAAGAAAGGCAAGCAGGGATACCACACAAGTCCCTCCTCATTTGTTTTCCCCTTGAGGCCTCAGTTTGTCCTGGCAAACAATTACACCGAGAGAGACGACGCCCGGGCGGCACGCAATCACCCCCACCATCCCCAGCCCCTTTTACCCCATCGCCGCCTGCTCAAGGTGAGGACCTTAATGGTGTTCTGTTACCTGGCTCTCTGAAAGACAAGATCATGTTACGGATAACAGGAGATATCATCTAGAGGCCTTCTCTTAGGTCAATGCTTCTAACAACAGAATAAAATAAAACTGAGCCCATATTGTAACTAACTCTCACCTATATTTTTTGTATCCTCATATTAAAAAAGCTCAATTAACAGAAAAATTGCTCTAAAAATGTACAGTACAAATACAGTGAAGGCTGGTCTTCAAAAGAAAAGGCCATGGGTATTGGATTGACAACAGCCAATGGGAGTTCCAGTACTACAATCACTTCCTGTGTCCGGGCCCGCCTCGGACAACCTTGAGCTGAGGTAGCATTTAACCTTCAGGGTGGGTTGGTGATTTGCTTGGACTGCCTGGAACTCAGCCAACCAGAACAGCTCCACTCCACAGATTACGTCATCCCAGTTTGAGTCAGCAGGAACCATAAGGCTGTTCTTAGACCTGCTATAATGCATGACCAGTGTAAAGAGCCTCCGTCTGATGAGTGAAATATAATATACATAACATAATATATCCCTGTGGCAAGACTTCACTGTCTTCCTGAAACAGACTGGACGTTCCATCACATAAAAGTAAGCAAAACGGTAGTTTATGCCTGCACATCAAGCGTTGACAGTACTTAACAGGGTGAAAATATGCCCAGCAATCCTGGCTGACAAATCCGGCTCAAAGGAACTAAATAATATTTTGACAAGAAGCTAGAAAAAAGAAAAACAAATATTTGCATGCTTGAGCGGATTGGCTGGATAAATCCAACACTTCCTCTGGCTGACACAGAAAGTGGGCCGGTAGCAAAGGCCAACTGTAATCATAGCCTTCTAAATCGGCTAACCAGGGGGCAGGGTCAGGCTTATATCCAAATGACAGACAAACAGCTTCATTTCACACCTCAACTCCTTTGACCCGTACTGGGTTACCTGACAAACAAACCTCAATTGCTCTTGGAAATTCCATGGTAAATGGAATTACACGGAGACCCAGATTTTTCACTTTAAAAATGAATAATAAACAAAAACCATTCATTTAAACATTTAACAAACCACAGAACTCCATGCACAATGACTACTTTTAACAATTTCCACTGAATATTTGATAAAAAACACATTTACAGGAAGAACTGTGCCGATACAAATTTTGGTAACAGAATAACAGGGATATTTTACTGTAATGTATTTTGTACTGTATTTTACAGTTAATGTATTTTTTTTACTGTTTAAATTGTTTGAAGTGGTCATTGTGCAGAGAGTTGTATGGTTTGTTAAACTTTTGTTTGGCATACATTTGGCATAATTCAGTTATCATGGAATTGCCCTCTCTCATTTGGGGGGGGGGGGGGGTAAGTCCCTAAGAGCTATCCCACAATAGGAAGTGGTATTGTATTTTATTGTACTGTATATTGTCTTTGGCCCGACCCTGTCCCACGTTAACTATAAGAACACCAGGTCACGTCTAGACACCTCCGTCTCCAACAGATTCACATTCTACTATACGCAGTGTGCTGCGGTTGCCATAGAGACAAAGCCGGCGATGTTTATTCTAAGCTAGGAGCCCCTTGGGACAAATGAGAGCCAAAGAGACAAGGGGAAGAGATAGACTGTAATGGGAGGAACAGATCGGGGCAGTGTAGGTCTGGAGAGAGACACTAAATCATCTAACTCCTTCCCTGTGGTCACATTCATCCACAGTGCCAGGTAACACACTTCAGATACAGTCATTCAGAGATTATTCAGGCAATGAGAGTTAAGAGGAGATAGCCTAGAGGACAGATGGATAGACAAAGCATGTGTTTGCTCTCTGTGGACACATATTTGACTGAGAGTCCATTAGAGAGATGGTCACATTTGGTTAAATGCCTCTGACATCAGACGATTCTAAGAACATGTCAAGTGCATGGATAAATATGGGGGAAGGGGAAATGGCGGAAACAGCTAAAACAGTACAATGAGGTGCATAACTGTCTGGAAAGCCTGACTGGTGGTGGATGATGGATATTCTGAATACAGTATGGCTATCAACTCTCTCATGGATGAAAAGGTTAAGGAGATGCAGGGACACACACACAGACACAGTAGCTGTTCTCGTGGTCAATTTTAGCTCTCAGCACGCTGCTCTCAGTGCCTTCTCCTATCAATGTTAAAAATCCCACCACACTGCAACAGAGACTTGGGACCGAGCGCTAGGAAAAACATCACTGGAGATCATGTCTGAGAAAAACCACAGCCACAAAACTGAAGAAAGCTCAGGTCTTCACCCCAGCTACCAGGCAATATACTACTAAAGTCCTGGCAATATAATACTTCATAGGAATTTACGAGTTAAAAAAAAAATAGTCCTATTTTAAAATGTCTGACTGTGTATTCCTCTGTTCCCCATCTTCCATCCTGTGTGACTGAAACTCCACTGGTCTAAAGGAGAACCCACCATTGATGCCCTGCCCTCTGACCTGGACTAGCTGGGGGTCAGAGGTGTTATTAGCTTTAGCCTAGTGCTGAGACACACACGCCAGCGCGAAACAAAAGGGAGTCCTGTAGACGCCTTGTCAGCAGCCGGTGCTGAATGATCGATGGAGAGGACGCATTCACACTCCTCCCCCTCTCCATCTATCTATCTCCATCTCACCTTGAAGAGCAGCGCAGTCTGGGAGAGGCTCCAATGATGGATCACATTTTTCTGAGAACCTAGTCATGATGCTGACTCTGAGGTAGCCTTCCTTAAAATGGCATCATGGTGACCCTGAATTATTATCCCCTACATGTTGCCATGGTGACCTTATTTCTACCTACCTAGACATCGCCATGGAAACCCTAGGCCTAGGGTAACCTACCTAGATACCACCATGGTGACCCTAATTTGACCTACCGTATTGTCACAATGGTGACCCTGAGTTAACTAACCTGCCTGTATGTTACCATGGTGACCCTGATTTGACCTACCTTAAGGTCCCCTATGACTGAAGGATCTACTGCGAGAGCAGGGCCCTGGCAACAAGCTGAAATAGAGGGACTGTCTGTTTTCTGGCTGTCCCGTTTCATTTTGGGTCTAATAACTAATGACCGTCCCAATTAAAGAACAGAGAATCCTATGTGTGTGGGGAAGGTGTTTTGGATGGTAGTCAGGCATTAAAAAAAAAAAACGAGGAAAACAAGCCAAGCCAAATTCCTGGGATGCGCACGCTGCCCTCCCAGCCAACAATTGATACCAGATCCCATGCCTGCTTTCTTTTATGTTACTCAATGGTCCTGTCATGGCCACCTTCTGAAAAGTACAACAAACTGACCTGTGTTCAAACCAGGAAGATTTCACTAAAAACATCTTCCCTGGCTGCTCCACATCAGTGCCCTCCTCCACACTGTTTAGAGCGCTTAGTCTGTGTATAACTTAAAGTTGGTGCATTCATGTTAAGGTGGCTAGGTGAGACAACCACGCATATTTTATATTTCTATCTTAGCAGACACTCTTATGCAGAGCGATTTACAGGAGCAATAATGGTTCAATTCCTTGCTCTTGGGCACTTCGACAGATTTTTGCATAGTCAGCTCAGGGATTCGAACCAGGAACCTTTTGGTTACTGGACCAACCTCTTAGACACTAGGCTACCACCCAGCTCACAGTCATCCTTACAACCTTTCCTCAATAAAGCAGCTATCAGCCAAGTTAGTGCTAGTGACAAAAGACACATGTGAGTGTTAGTGCAAGAAAGGCATAATCCACCCCAGAGTATAATTGTGTGAAATGAAGAGATTTTCCCTCTAATTCTCTGACCAAAAGTAGCAGCCTGGGTTAGAGTGTTAGGAATAATCTGAAACCGAGCCCACACAATGCCAAGCACTTCTCTGGATCTTTGAAGGATTAACAGCCAAATACACAATACATTGTTAATTTATAATGACTTCGATGTCTTAAACCTGTCACTTTCATATTGGAAAACACAACCACACAGACACTCTCAGAGATTTAATTTCCTGACCCTCCTACAAGCAATAACTCAAAACACAGTCACCGGTGTGTGTGTGTGTGTGTCAGAGCAGGTCAAGGCTCAGTTCATTATCAGAGCCCTCACTGGCACACAGCAGTCACTGCGCTTATCTGTCTGCCAAAAGGGGAGCCTCATCCCCCTCTCTAGTCACTAAGGACGGGGCAACCCTGTCGTATTCAAACAAAACACAGGTGCACACACACGCGCTCTGTCAAGTCTCTCTCATTCGGAACATCCGCTGCAAGACATCTCTCATTATTCTTAGAGGGCTTTTAAAGAATTGCATTATTCCTTGCGGGGGTACTTTATCTGCTAATGTACTTATGAGATTAAAAAAGGCATTTCCCATATTGATTTAAGACCTCATATCAGTTGGCATCATCAGCAGGTTTCCAATACACCCCCCCAACATGCATGCGCACAAATCTTTACGTCACAAATTCTAAGGGATGCTAGTTTTACTACACTACAAAACCTGTCCAGCAGTCTACTTTGGCGTCACTGTCGAGCCCACTTTCTTTCCACTGCAAATAGCAAACTGGAAAACTCCATTTAAACATTAAATCAAAGGAAGTGTATGTCTAAACCATAAATACTGCATCATGACATGTAGATCCTGAGTGTCTTTGAGAGCCGATTGTATGAGGGCAATTCCACGATAACAGAATCATGCTGAGACTCACTTTAAAATCTATTTCAAAACCAACAAACCATACAACTCTATCCACAATGACCACTGTGAACAATTGACTCAGAATGAATAAATAAAAAATATTTTCTGGTAGCAGAATTCCGGTAAAATCTCCCTTTTACTCTGTTACCAAACAGAAGCACAGTTCTTCCTGTAAATGTGTTTTCATAAAATATTCAGTGGAGATTGTTAAAAGGAGTCATTATGCATAGAGTTCTATGAAATCTATGGTTTTTGTTTGGTATACATATTAAAGTGAAAAAGTCTGAGCGTAATTCCATTACCATGGAATTGCCCATGAGTAAAATCTTTCCACGTTCTCAGTGTGTAGCCATTATCCTCAGCCTCTCCCGATTCAGGAACGTCTATTTTAGTGTCCATGTATAAGTCATGTGGTGGACTGAGCACTACACTGCATGCATATCACTTATAGGGTGATGTGATTTGATTCTGCAGTGTCTAATGCTCTCTCTGAGGCCAGAAATGCAATGATACCCCTGTTATATCAAGGGGGGTTGTTTATAGGGAATGAAGATGGCACAGAACCTCTGACTCAACACTAGCGGTGGAAAACGCTCTACTTGTATGTGTTGTTCTCATGACGTTAAACCCACAGATTGAAATAGAACAAAAAAGACTCTGCCAGGTAAACAATCTGGAGGTGTATCTGACGTCCCAAACGATTATTAAACAGATTAAAAATCAGGGAACGGAGACGCTGCCCTTCCATTCTGACAATGGCAACTGGCTTGGCATTATCATTATCGGTAAATCAATATGACCCAACACAGCCCTCACAAAACGCACAGGGGCAACTTAAAAAAGATATACTACTGAGCGGAATGACAACAGATGAATGACTCCCAATAAATCTGCTACAATCCATAACATTGTCCAGGACAGTACCAGTGCTGCTACTCCTGCTATATATAAGGCTGAATGGCCCGGCTGACGTGTCTGTTCGAAGTGCTGCTAATAGAATCTCGACTGTCTGTGTTTGAACGTCCCACTCCACCCTGTTCGCAGGCTACCCCGCCAAGGAGCCGGATAGGGACGGTCTGTGGGGGATTCCTAGCACTGCTTACTTGTTCAGACAGGAGTGGAGAGGCAGGACAGAGGGAGGAGGGAGAGCCAGAGGTAAAGAAAAGGGTAGAGAGAGAGCATGAGAATGCAGATGAGGCAGGGTTCATGTGAGAGTTGTGCCACGGTGAACCTTACTCCAGATAACAGGTTTACAGGACCCAGGTCTGGTGTAGTGTAGACAGACACCCAGGTCTGGTGTAGTGTAGACAGACACCCAGGTCTGGTGTAGTGTAGACAGACACCCAGGTCTGGTGTAGTGTAGACAGACACCCAGGTCTGGTGTAGTGTAGACAGACACACAGGTCTGGTGTAGTGTAGACACCCAGGTCTGGTGTAGTGTAGACAGACACACAGGTCTGGTGTAGTGTAGACAGACACACAGGTCTGGTGTAGTGTAGACAGACACCCAGGTCTGGTGTAGTGTAGACAGACACCCAGGTCTGGTGTAGTGTAGACAGACACCCAGGTCTGGTGTAGTGTAGACAGACACACAGGTCTGGTGTAGTGTAGACAGACACATAGGTCTGGTGTAGTGTAGACAGACACCCAGGTCTGGTGTAGTGTAGACAGACACCCAGGTCTGGTGACAGACACCCAGGTCTGGTGTAGTGTAGACAGACACCCAGGTCTGGTGTAGTGACAGACACCCAGGTCTGGTGTAGACACCCAGGTCTGGTGTAGTGTAGACAGACACCCAGGTCTGGTGTAGTGTAGACAGACACCCAGGTCTGGTGTAGTGTAGACAGACACCCAGGTCTGGTGTAGTGTAGACAGACACCCAGGTCTGGTGTAGTGTAGACAGACACCCAGGTCTGGTGTAGTGTAGACAGACACCCAGGTCTGGTGTAGTGTAGACAGACACCCAGGTCTGGTGTAGTGTAGACAGACACCCAGGTCTGGTGTAGTGTAGACACCCAGGTCTGGTGTAGTGTAGACACACAGGTCTGGTGTAGTGTAGACACACAGGTCTGGTGTAGTGTAGACACACAGGTCTGGTGTGTCTACATTACAGGGCAGAACACTGACCCAAAGATGGATGACAGAACCACAAGGTCATCGGTACATGTTAGTGTGACAACCAAACAGCAAGGCTCACACTCAGAGATAACCAAGACACTGTCACACACCCATTCTCTCTGCGAGATTATTAAATAGGAACAAATGCAAGGTGGTATTCTTTATTCAACACGGGCATATGAGAATATCTCCATGCGGATCGCAGGTAGGTGGGTTGGGTCTAGGTCAGTCTGTAGAAATGTATGGATCTGTGGTGAGCAGCCTGTTGGTCTAACCACACGGCCATGGCTGACTGTCACTGTGACAGATCATGACAACCCAATCTGAGACAGACAGAGGTGGACCCTTCCAGAACAGCACTGGCGCCATCTCTCCTCTCCTGGTCGCCAACAAAAGGGGGCCGTCACCCCCCTCCATGCAGCCCTACTGGTGACGCCATGAACGACCAAATTACCTTTCCATGATAATATACATAAAACCGCTCATCAGACCAACCCAAACAATTTAGCAACCACAGTTGGGTTCAACAGTGTAAACTGTCCTCAGTATCCCCGAGCTGACAAGGTACAAATCTGTCGTTCTGCCCCTGAACAGGCAGTTAACCCACTGTTCCTAGGCAGTCATTGAAAATAAAAATTTGTTCTTAACTGACTTGCCTAGTAAAATAAAGGTAAAATAAAAAAATTAAAATTAAAACTGTTGAGGCAAAACCCTGAAAGCTGACCATTCAAAAGTCTAGATAATTTGAGACCAAGTACAGTAACGGGAACTCAAAAAATGAGTGCAATAAGAATGCCTCCTTGAGCACAGATCTTTTCTGTACATACAGTGCCTTGCGAAAGTATTCGGCCCCCTTGAACTTTGCGACCTTTTGCTACATTTCACGCTTCAAACATAAAGATATAAAACTGTATTTTTTTGTGAAGAATCAACAACAAGTGGGACACAATCATGAAGTGGAACGACATTTATTGGATATTTCAAACTTTTTTAACAAATCAAAAACGGAAAAATTGGGCGTGCAAAATGATTCAGCCCCCTTAAGTTAATACTTTGTAGCGCCACCTTTTGCTGCGATTACAGCTGTAAGTCGCTTGGGGTATGTCTCTATCAGTCTTGCACATCGAGAGACTGAATTTTTTTCCCATTCCTCCTTGCAAAACAGCTCGAGCTCAGTGAGGTTGGATGGAGAGCATTTGTGAACAGCAGTTTTCAGTTCTTTCCACAGATTCTCGATTGGATTCAGGTCTGGACTTTGACTTGGCCATTCTAACACCTGGATATGTTTATTTTTGAACCATTCCATTGTAGATTTTGCTTTATGTTTTGGATCATTGTCTTGTTGGAAGACAAATCTCCGTCCCAGTCTCAGGTCTTTTGCAGACTCCATCAGGTTTTCTTCCAGAATGGTCCTGTATTTGGCTCCATCCATCTTCCCATCAATTTTAACCATCTTCCCTGTCCCTGCTGAAGAAAATCAGGCCCAAACCATGATGCTGCCACCATCATGTTTGACAGTGGGGATGGTGTGTTCAGGGTGATGAGCTGTATTGCTTTTACGCCAAACATAACGTTTTGCATTGTTGCCAAAAAGTTAAATTTTGGTTTCATCTGACCAGAGCACCTTCTTCCACATGTTTGGTGTGTCTCCCAGGTGGCTTGTGGCAAACTTTAAACAACACTTTTTATGGATATCTTTAAGAAATGGCTTTCTTCTTGCCACTCTTCCATAAAGGCCAGATTTGTGCAATATACGACTGATTGTTGTCCTATGGACAGAGACTCCCACCTCAGCTGTAGATCTCTGCAGTTCATCCAGAGTGATCATGGGCCTCTTGGCTGCATCTCTGATCAGTCTTCCCCCTGTATGAGCTGAAAGTTTAGAGGGACGGCCAGGTCTTGGTAGATTTGCAGTGGTCTGATACTCCTTCCATTTCAATATTATCGCTTGCACAGTGCTCCTTGGGATGTTTAAAGCTTGGGAAATCTTTTTGTATCCAAATCCGGCTTTAAACTTCTTCACAACAGTATCTCGGACCTGCCTGGTGTGTTCCTTGTTCTTCATGATGCTCTCTGCGCTTTTAACGGACCTCTGAGACTATCACAGTGCAGGTGCATTTATACGGAGACTTGATTACACACAGGTGGATTGTATTTATCATCATTAGTCATTTAGGTCAACATCTGATCATTCAGAGATCCTCACTGAACTTCTGGAGAGAGTTTGCTGCACTGAAAATAAAGGGGCTGAATAATTTTGCACGCCCAATTTTTCAGTTTTTGATTTGTTAAAAAAGTTTGAAATATCCAATAAATGTCGTTCCACTTCATGATTGTGTCCCACTTGTTGTTGATTCTTCACAAAAAAATACAGTTTTATATCTTTATGTTTGAAGCCTGAAATGTGGCAAAAGGTCGCAAAGTTCAAGGGGGCCGAATACTTTCGCAAGGCACTGTATATGAAATACAAATGGTATAGGGAGAAATAGTCCTATAATTCCTATAAAAACCTCAACCTAAAACTTCTTACCTGGGAATATTGAAGACTCATGTTAAAAGGAATCACCAGCTTTCATGTCCTCATGTTCTGAGCAAGGAACTTAAACGTTAGCTTTTTTTACATGGCACATATTGCACTTTTACTTTCTTCTCCAACACGTTGTTTTTGCATTATTTAAACCAAATTGAACATGTTTCATTATTTATTTGAGGCTAAATTGATGTATGTATTTTATTAAGTTAAAATAAAAGTGGTCATTCAGTATTGTTGTAATTGTCATTATTACAAATAAATAAATAAAATTGAAAAATCAGCCGATTAATCGGTATCGGCGTTTTTTTGGATCCTCCAATAATCAGTATCGGAATCGGCATTAAAAAATCATAATTGGTCGACCTCTAATCTGTACTATACAGAAATGCATAATTTAGGATATGAATATAGTTCTCTTCATGTCGATGTATGCTTAACAGATACACAAAAAAAGTAGAAATATGCAATATCCTTCTTTTGCATATTTGGGTATTATTATACACATTGTTTATTATTGTAATGAACTTTTGTTGGTCCAGATCAGATCAAATCTGAAACTATGTTTCACAAGTTTGGACATCCCAGAACAGCTCAGCACAGCAGAGTTCAGTACAGTACTTTACTGTTTCTGTTTTATACTGTGCTGAACTCTACTGTAGTAGAGTAATGTACAGTGGTGTCCAAACTTGTGAAACATAGACGTCTATGATTGGTTAAGATTTGGTCCAGCCAGAGTGGATTGAACCAATTTCAACTACTTTTCAGCATCCATGGACGTCGGTGTCGGGCAGTGCTCAGTGGGTGAGGATGCTTGTTACAGTAAATAGAAAGAGGGTAAGTGAGGGCCCCCCCGAGTGGCGCAGCGGTCTAAGGCACTGCGCCACTTGATCCCAGCCTGTGCCACAGCTGGCTGTGACTGGGAGACCCAGTAGGCAGTGTACAGTTGGTCTAGCATTGTTCGGGTTAGGGGAGGGTTTGGCTGGCCGGGAATTCCTTGTCCCATTGCGCTCTACCGACTCGTGGCGGGCCGGGCGCCTGCAAGCTGACTTCGGTAACCAGCTGGATGGTGTTTCCTCCGAGACATTGGTGCGGCTGGTTTCCAGGTTAAGCTAGCAGTGTGTCAAGAAGCAGTGCGACTTGGCAGGGTCGTGATTTGGAGGACGCATGGCACTCAACCTTCACCTCTCCCGAGTCCGTAGGTGAGTTGCAGCGATGGGACAAGACTGTAGCTACCAATTATAGCATCACGAAAAAGGGGTAAAAGTAGGAAATTATTTTAAAAAAGCAAAATAAAGAAGGTAAGTGGTAGGGGTCATGGCAGGTGTCAGTAAGAGCTTGGACAGTTGACATTAACTGGAAAGAGTGAGAGAGGAGCAGAGAGAGAGAGCGAGAGAGAGTGAGAGGAAGGGGTCATCCAGACTGTTTTCACACTCTTGCTTTGATCACAAGACGACAGCTGCACACAACAGTATGCCCAACTATGGTTAGTAACTACTACAATTTCCCATTATAGCCAATTCCTTTAATGATTTTTTGGTAATTCCATTACCGATTTATCACCGTACAAAAATATAAAACGCAACATGCAACAATTTCAAAGATTCTACTGAGTTACAGTTCATATAAAGGAAATTAGTCAATTTAAATATAGTCATTAGGCCCTAATCTATGGATTTCACATGACTGAGAATACAAATATGCATGGGTTGGTCAGATACCTTTAAAAATAAAATAGGGATGTGGATCAGAATACCAGCGAGTATCTGGTGTGACCACATTTGCCTCATGCAGCGCGACATCTACTTCGCATAGAGTTGATCAGGCTGTTGATTGTGGTCTGTGGAATGTTGTCCCACTCTTCTTCAATGGCTTTGCGAAGTTGCTGGATATCGATCCAGAGCATCCCAAACACGCTCAATGGGTGACATGTCTGGTGAGTATGCAGGCCGCGGAAGAACAGACATTTTCAGTTTCCAGAAATTGTGTACAGATCCATGCGACATGGGGCTGCACATTATCATGCTGAAATATGAGGTGATGGCGGCGGATGAATGGCACGACAATGAGCCTCAGGATCTCGTCACGGTATCTCTGTGCATTCAAATTGCCATTGATAAAATGCTATTGTGTTCGTTGTCTGTAGCTTACACCTGCCCATACTATAACCCCACCATGGGCACTCTGTTCCTAACAGCGGCAAACATCTTGCCCACGACGCCATATACACAAGGTGCACCTGTGTAATGATCATACTGTTTAACCAGCTTCCTGATATACCACACCTGTCAGGTGGATGGATTATCTTGGCAAAGGAGAAATGCTCACTAACGGATGTAAACAAATGTGTGCATATGGAACACTTCTGGGATCTTTTATTTCATCTCATGAAACAAGGGACCAACACTTTACATATTGCGTTTATAGTTTTGTTCAGGATAATAGATTTATCTAGATTTACTAGTTACTTCTGTGAACTTTCATTATCCTCCTCCTTATGAGGTAGAGAAATTAGATAATATATATGGGTTTTTGGTAATGGAATTACAAGGCACAATGCAATGTTTCTTAATCTTACAGAAGGCAAATAATATATCCAAAACTAAATATGAGTGTTGATATTAGTTGGCAGGGGTCTTTACTTCAACATGATTGTTTTTGATGCATTTCTGATACCTTAAGACTTGATCTTGGTTGATGTTGACGAAGACTCCTTTTCCAAGTTTGGAACAAATGCATTTCCTTAAATCAACATTTTTAGGATGTTAAATGGTTGAAACATGTATACATGCCTTAATTTCTAAATAAAATATACTCTTAGCTTTCATTTGACATGCTCCTATGAACTTCACATGTCGGTGCTCATGGGTCCTTTTACATGGAAATGCCCAGCTCTATCCTGTGGTCTATATACATTCCACAGACAGCAGGGTCACGACTCACTGGGGAGCTGCTGCTCAAGCACAGGCCCAATCTCACTGAGTGCCATTCACTTAGTAAATTAGTGTTTGATGTTTGTTTGTTATGTTCCTCTCGTTCTCAGTTTAACTGCAGTCGCAGAAACAGCCCTAGGAGGAGTTCAATTCACTGGGGCGTCATATTTGCTTCTCTGCAATTACAACTGGTAAGGTATTACATTTTCTGGGCCTGTTAAAAGAAGCCAAGGACAAAATCCTTATACTCTTTACCCGGTCTATAACCTTCCATCGTTTGACTCCCTTCTCTAGAAGGCTGACTGTGTAGTGGATATTTATGTACGGGAGGAGCCTGACCACAATCATCGATTGGTTGCTGAAGTGTTTTGTTGAATGGAGTGGTGCTTTAGCTACAGAACATGAGAAATCTCTAGATGTAACCCACAAAAGCTGAGATACACAGGCAAAAGTATCACAATAACAGACGGACAAAACACTTATAAAACAAGTAAACGTACAAATATATAATAAACTAAATATAATAGATGAAGTAGGGAAAAAATGAACACAAAAGAAGAGCAGTCTTTCCATGAAGAGGAAAACTAATGAGGACCTCATATCCATCCATTAGTGTCCAGTACATAGATGTTAAATCGGTCAGAAATATACAGTAAATGCAGTCACTGGACACTCTCCCAGACACCTTAACACCTTGTTGAGAATATCCAACAGCGTAGATACCCAGATGTCGACTGAGGAATGTATCTGGTCTGGTGTAGGGCTGTAGCGGTCACAAAATTGTCAGCGGGTGATTGTCAAGCAAATAACTGTCTCACGGTATTTGACCGTTAATTAACATAAACACATTTAGCATCTCCTGGCTTCAACACATAGCCTACAAGCCACTGATGAAGACCTTTGGAACATCTACATTTTAAAAAGTATAATAAATCCATGTAATATAGCCTACACCTTCACAATAAATCTATAATTTATTTTAGACAGGTCTAAAGAAACATGATATGAAGAAAATGTCATCTATAACAGAATAGAATACTCTGAGTTGTTCTAATGTTAGGTCCTGAGCTGCCTATGCCAAAAGGCTGTTGGCTACACTAGTTCATTTAGCAGGCAAGATTTGCTTAGAAGTCCATGGCATTATTTTATAGTACAATTGAACAAAGCTGAAAAAAATAGAAAGGATATTTTCTCCAAATGATTTGAGGGAGTGCACACATACTATTCTGTGTTGAGCGGTTAACAAAAATAAAGAAAATATTCCTATATGCTTAGTTTAGAGTTATTAATGTAACTTTAGTTGTTCTACAAACGTTAGGCGATTTGTTTTGATTTGAAATACATTGTAAGGCTGCATGATGTGACTAATGATAATTTTTTTTAAGTCGCTTTAAAAAGGCATGAGATCTGCTTAGAGGCTGACTACACCGCTCGCGTGGCATGCGAGAGCATTGCAAAATACATTTCGAAATCTATGTTGTTATTCCATTATTGTGCGCTCCTACGAGCGTCTGCATTGCCAAGGGCTAAAATAGAAGTCAGTTCTATTTCTGACGCAGATTGCGCTGAGCGTCTGCATTGCCAAGGGCTAAAATAGAAGTCAGTTCTATTTCTGACGCAGATTGCGCTGAGCGTCTGCATTGCCAAGGGCTAAAATAGAAGTCAGTTCTATTTCTGACGCAGATTGCGCTGCAAGTCCTGCCTCTCCCATCTCCTCATTGGTTTATAGAAGCAGGTACCCACATGCCATCTCCTCATTGGTTATTTCCACGTGGGTAACTGAAAGACGAACAAGGTCAGTGGCGGTAATGCACCTCATTTATGAAAGTTGACAATCTCAATATAAGGTCAAGAGAAGAAAAAGCCTGGAATGAGGAGAGATGACTAGAAACAATTTGGTTGACCGTTTTATGCGTGGATTAATTGTCAGAGTAGAGGACTTTGTGCATTTCAGGTAAAATAACTCATTTTTTATATCTCAAATTTGCTAGCAATAGCAAGCTAGCTAAATAAGACAAATTAGCTAGCAAGTGCAAGCTAACGAGCTAAATTGCTATACATGTTTAATGCTTTTAGACCTGTCTCCAAATTAATATAATTGGTTCACAGTTTGTTTTGATATTTTAACCTGCGTGTCGAGATCGTGTTTGGTGTGGGGGGACAAAATACATGTATGCATGATGGCGCACGCGCGCAGCCGGTTTGAGTTCCGTGTTAGTTTTTTTGCGCAGGGTGTACACAATACATCGGTCACTCATTCACAATTTGACAAGCACTTGATAAATGCCAAGAATTTCGCAGCGGTGTCCCCTTTGTGTGGGCGTAAAGCACCCTAAAAAAATCCATGCCTTTTGCGACCAGTGGCCATTGTGCCCTTCTCCCGGAGTGCTTAGCGCTCTGAATCACCTCTCACTCACATGCCCCTCCCTCTCTACAAGTGAAGACAGACACATCCGGTACGCAACTCTGTGCATCCTTATCCAATTCCTTGGAGTAAATTGAAGATATTGGGAGAACTGTCCACATTTACTTGTTGTCAGCCAACAAGATGAGTAGGCCTAACGAACAGTAAAAGCACTAGCCTATGTCAATCTACTATCCCCCATAGTACAAAGTTGACCTATTCTATTCTGTGAGAGAAATAAATATTCCAAACATAGTCGGGGACAGTTGTGGGATGCGATTGATCCCAAATTAATACAACCATTAGCATCCCCAAAAAATGTTTACGCAATGTGGCTGACGCAACAGATAAGAACTTTTAGCTTAAAATGTTGATAAACTAAGGCTATTCCTTCACATTATAGCGCACATGGTAGTAGGCTATAAGCGAGGAAAACACCATTAACAAAAGGGACCACAAATGAAACTATGCATGTAATGCTTTTACTAGAAATTTGCATTTTTATGGTGAAAATGATCTTCCCAAATTTGAAACTCACACACTGCTTATGTATGCCAGATAGGCTCTACACTCCTTGTAAAGCGGATTAATGTGCAAAAGGTCGCAAAGAAATCAACAGTTTCTTATGCTGGGTATCATTCATAAGTGCTAATATATAATTCACAAGTCATAGGCTAATATTGTCATCCATCAGACTATTCTTGATTTAATCTTTCTTTACATATACTAAATAATATATATGTGTGAAATTTGTTTGGAATAAGAATGGACCATTATGCAGCGGGAAAACATATGTCATCTATGCACATAGATTGCAAACGGAGGATGCTTTATGCATGGTTCATTTTCATGCCAGTCAGGTAGGCTATACTCCTGTTGTAAATATAAGCAATGAAAAGTTGAGAAATAAATATAGTAGGCGAAGCCTATAGAAAGCGTATGGGATCCTCTTTTTTTAGTAGAGGACATGACTCTGTTTTATCACGCAATTGCATAGCCTATAGAAATGTTGCACAACATGAGCTCATGGGCTCTCACGAAGTGTTTGATTAGGTTTTCGATCACATTTGCATTGATGTCAGAGTGAATAGAGGGACAACAGAGTGCAGAGTACCAGGCAGTTAGCAAGTTTGGTCATTAGTAGCCTACCAGCAGCAGCATCAGAGCTTGGAGAAGCCCAATTACTGTGGAATTTGACTGCCTTCGTGACTTGTGACTGTCGGTGTGGTGGTAATACAGTCACCACAACGGCCCTAGTCTGGCGTCTCCTAATAGTTCACTGCAGCAGAGGTGCGTGTGAGTATCATGTATTATATGTGTGTGTACGTGTCGTGCGTGCATGTGTGCGACTGTGAATATGAACCCCGGCAGCAGTGAAGGACAGCACAGGGCATCCAGAGGGCTGGCTTGGACTCTATCCATCTTCCTGGATCAACAAGCTGGCCACCTGTGCTCCCTCTCCCTCTCTCACCACCTGCTGCTGCGCTGCTGCTACTGCTGACGCAGATAAAGAAGTGAGAGCTCCCAGAGGTGTGATCCAAGAGATTGGCTTTGTGAGCAAAGGACACCCCAGAGCTTCATATGACTATGGATGAGACTGTACAGAGTGTTGAGATAGGTTTACAGTGTCCAGCACAGACTAGATACATCACCTCTGTATTGTGTGTTAGGCTAGAGTACAGTAGTGGAGTATAGGCCTAACTAGTATGAGTGTTATTACAATGTAGTAAAACTGACCATTTAAGTATAGACCCAGGTTTTGAATAAGTGTAAAGGGGATTTTCAAGTGATCAAAAGAGAACAGCAGTCGCAGATATTGTCAATCATAAACCATTTCGGTTTAATTACAAGTTGCAACAGCGAGACACCTCCAGCACAGAAACAAAGAAAATGTCTCCCTGTTGCACCATGTAAAGAAACCAAAATTATTGTTGATCGACTATATCCGCAACTGCCCCTCCCTTTTGTTCACCTGAAAATCCCCTTTACAGTTTGGCGACAAGGATGGGATGCTAAGGTTTTCAGCCATGTTCATTGAGCAAAAGCTTCAGAATCAGCTCCCTGAAGCTGAGTCAATTGTTTGTACTCCTCTTCGAGGAGCATCTATGGTTTCTCTCCAAGAGATCGTCTTCCTCTGGTATCCAAAGATTACCACTGGATTTCAGTAATCTTTTGGAACAGCAGAACAAAGTTACTAAAATACATTCCAAAATGGAGAAAGGAAGGTGGGATGTGAACGGCATCCTGACTAGAATGTTGAATACTCCCTTTGGTAAATGGATGTAAAGACAGGTTTAGTTGACAACATCACGGTATAGATGCGCGTGCAATGCAAAAGGCTAAAAGTCGTGAGTTTTTTCGATTGAAAGCCAACCCAGTCTGTCTTGCCCCAAAGTTGGTCGCGACCCACCAGTCTATACTCATGTATATTTGTCTTTGATGTTTGTTGACTAGGCTAATACAATAGAGGCTTAACAGAATATTGATTTAGGGACATATAGTATGCGTATGTTTTTTCCCTTAAAACAAAAACCATGTACTTCAAAAGTTTAACAAACCATGCAAACGACTGCTTTTAATCACTTCCACTGAAAAATGTACAAAAACTAAATTTAGTGGATGAACTGTGCAGATGCAAACTTTGGTAAAAGAATTATGGTAAAAAATATCTCAGGTTTATGTGACCACATTTTCTAAAAACGTAAATATCTGTTCCGAATTAAAGATGCACTATGCAGAAATCGCTCTGCCATTGTCTTTTTTAAATTTGACCTTTATTTAACTAGGCAAGTCAATTAAGAACAAATTCTTATTTTCAATGACGGCCTAGGAACAGTGGGTTAACTGCCTTGTTCAGAGGCATTACGACAGATTTTTGCCTTGTCAGCTCAGGGATTGGATCTTGCAACCTTTCGGTTACAAGTCAAACGCTCTAACCACTAGGCTACCTGCTGCCCCAATTGCAAAAATTAGAATAGTTTGCCTAATTTCAGTTTATGTGACCAAACAAGCAAATACAGTATAGTCTGAGAATCATTGTTCCATCTAAACCGCTGTGAAACATACAATACCAGTCAAACGTTTGGACACACCTACTCATTGAAGGGTTTTTCTTTATTTTTACTATTTTCTACATTGTAGAATAATAGTGAAGACATCAAATCTATGAAATAACACATATGGAATCATGTAGTAACCAAAACAAAAAGTGTTAAACAAAAAAATGAATGTGATTAGCTCAATCACATAAAGAAGGAAAGAAATTCCACAAATTAACTTTTAACAAGGCGCATTCCAAGTGTCTACCTCATGAAGCTGGTTGAGAGAATGCCAAGAGTGTGTAAAGCTTTCATCAAGGCAAACGGTGGCTACTTTGAAGAATCTGAAATATAAAATATATTTGTTTAACACTTTTTTGGTTGCTACATGATTCCATATGTGTTATTTCATAGTTTTGATGTATTCCCTATTATTCTACAATGTAGGAAATAGTAAAAATAAAGAAAAACCCTGGAATGAGTAGGTGTGTCCAAACTTTTGCCTGGTACTGTATATGTTCCATAACCAAAGATATTGTATTTTCAGCTGTTTGAAGCTGGTGTACAAAACAGAAAGTAAAAGACACAAAAACAACACTTAAAAACGGGAAGCATAGAACTAGCACATAGAACAGCTCTACCACTTCTTAAGACTTGTTTTCAATGAGAATGACAGATCTATAACTCACATTCCTATGTGAACTTTGTTGGGTCGCTAAAAAAGTTTCATATTGCAGTTAAGATTCAATGATGTCTGCAGAAAGTATTGGGTGTCAGCTATGACTTGGCACCTTCAGTTTGAAATAAATATATTTTGGTTATTTAACAAGAGTAAGTGAAGTGGATTTACACCCGGTAACCGAATTGGGTCCCTGATCTGTACCTGATTGGGTCCCTGACCTGATCTTTAAAGAAATGCATAATTATTATGAATATGAATGTCATTCTCCTCATGTTTCACAAGTCAGGGCAGCACAGCAGAGCACAGTAGAGTACAGTGCAGTGCAGTACAATACTGCACAGCAGAGTAGGGTAGAGTTCACTACAATAAAGTAGAGTAGAGTTATGTACAGTACAATACACTATATTCTACTGTACTATACTTTTCTTTACTGTATTGTGCTATCTAAACTTGTGAAACATACATGCACATCACTGATAGGTTCAGATTTGGTCCAGCCCGATCCGTCTGTGGACGTTAACATCAAGGCTAGGGTGGACTGACCAAATGTCAACTACTTTTCAATGACCATGGACGTCCGGTGTCGGTGGGTGCTCAGTGGATGAGGATGCTGGTTACAGTAAATGGAAAGAGAGGGGGCAGGTGTCAGTAAGAGCTGAGAAGGGTGACATTAACTGGAAAGAGACAGAGAGAGAGGGGTTGTCCAGACTTAGCTCTCAAAGCGGTTAGCTTCACCCACAGAGTTGGCTGCGTGTGAACTACAATTCCGACGCTTAGAAACGTGAATAATTGCCGCTTGATGAATGGTTTTCAAAACATATGCTGATATGCCCCTTGTCTTCCATGTCAGTGAGAAATAATTATTCAAATAAAAAAGATACACTTACGGTGGCAGCTTAGCACAAATCCATACAGCTATGGGTGCCTCCAGTTGATGAACTACAGTCGTGGCCAAAAGTTTTGAGAATGACACAAATATTAATTTTCACAAAGTCTGCTGCCTCAGTTTGTATGATAGCAATTTTCCTATACTCCAGAATGTTATGAGGAGTGATCAGATTAATTGCAATGAATTGCAAAGTCCCTCTTTGCCATGCATATGGAACTGAATCCCCCAAAAACATTTCCACTGCATTTCAGCCCTGCCACAAATGGACCAGCTGACATCATGTCAGTGATTCTCTCGCTAACACAGGTATGAGTGTTGACGAGGACAAGGCTGGAGATCACTCTGCCATGCTGATTGAGTTCGAATAACAGACTGGAAGCTTCAAAAGGAGGGTGGTGCTTGGAATCATTGTTCTTCCTCTGTCAACCATGGTTACCTGCAAGTAAACACATGCCATCATCATTGCTTTGCACAAAAAGGGCTTCACAGGCAAGGATATTGCTCCCAGTAAGATTCCACCTAATATCAACCATTTATCGGATCATCAAGAACTTCAATGAGAGCGATTCAATTGTTGTGAAGAAGGCTTCAGGGCGCCCAAGAAAGTCCAGCAAGCACCAGGACCGTCTCCTAAATTTGATTCAGATGCGGGATCGGGGCACCACCAGTACAGCGCTTACTCAGGAAAGGCAGCAGGCAGGTCTGAGTGCATCTGCATGCACAGTGAGGCGAAGACTTTTGGAGGATGGCCTGGTGTCAAAAAGGGCAGCAAAGAAGCCACTTATCTTGAGGAAAAACATCAGGGACAGACTGATATTCTGCAGGTACAGGGTACAGGGATTGGACTGCTGAGGACTGGGGTAAAGTCATTTTGTCTGATGAATCCCCTTTCTGATTGTTTGGGGCATCCGGAAAAAAGCTTGTCCGGAGAAGACAAGGTCCTGTGTAATGCCAACAGTAAAGCATCCTGAGACCATTCATGTGTGGGGTTGCTTCTCAGCCAAGGGATTGGGCTCATTCACAATTTTGCCTAAGAACACAGCCATGAATAAAGAATGGTACCAACACATCCTCCGAAAGCAACTTCTCCCAACCATCCAGGAACAGTTTGGTGACGAACAATGCCTTTTCCAGCATGATAAGGCAAAAGTGATAACTAAGTGGCTCGGGGAACAAAACATCGATATTTTGGGTCCATGGCCAGGAAACTCCCCAGACCTTAATCCCATTGAGAACTTGAGGTCAATCCTCAAAAGGCGGGTGGACAAACAAAACCCCCCAAATTCTGAAAAACTCCAATCATTGATTATGCAAGAATGGGCAGCCATCAGTCAGGATGTGGCCCAGAAGTTAATTGACAGCATGCCAGGGCGGATATTGACTCTTTGCATCAGCCTTTGACACTTATGAAATGCTTGTAATTATACTTCAGTATTCCATAGTAACATCTGACAAAAATATCTAAAGACACTGAGGCAGCAGACTTTGTGAAAATTAATGTGTCATTCTCAAAACTTTTGGCCACGACTGTACACTTCCTCCCCAGTTACACAGGTGTAAATAGCACAGGTGGCAGGCAGCCTGTCTTCCATAAACCAGTGATGTAACATGGCGATATGGCCAGGTGTGAACAATAACCCTAAAAAAAGGTGTGTAGTCATTTAACCTTTAGTTTTTTAAATTATTATTATTTCTCACTGATAGGAAAGATACGTGCTTTATGTTTTCAAAACAGTACCGCAAGTGATGAGGTTTAACGTTCAGAGTGTTGGGGATCTTCTGGCTGGGATCCCCCAGCCAGAAGATACTATTGTCAATAGGCGCTAAAGCAGTTAGCCTCTATGAATGGGTTAGTACAGACTCAGACTGTTTCAACAATCTTGGTTCGACCACCAGATGACAGAAACACAAAGAAAACATGTATGTGGACACCTGCTCGTCAAACTTCTCATTCCAAAATCATTTGCATTTATATGGAGCTGGTCCCCCCTTTCCTGCTCCTACAGCCTCCACTCTTTTGTGAAGGCTTTCCACTAGATGTTGGAGCATTGCTGCAGGGACCTGCTTTCATTCAGCCACAAGAGCATTAGTGAGGTCGGGTACTGATGTTGGGCGATGAGGCCTCGCTCGCAGTTGGCGTTCCAATTCATCTCAAAGGTGTTCAATGGGGTTGAGGTCAGGGCTCTGTGCTGGCCAGTCAAGATTTTCCACACCAATCTCAACAAACCATTTCTGTATGAACCTTGATTTGTTTACAGGGGCATTGTCATGCTGAAACAGGAAAGGACTTTCCCCAAACTGTTGGAAGCACAGAATTGTCTACAATGTCAGTGTATGCTGTAGGGTTAAGATTTCCCTTCACTGGAACTAAGGGGCCTTACCCGAACCATGAAAAACAGCCCCTGACCATTATTCCTACTCCACCAAATTGTACAGTTGTCACTATGCAGTCGGGCAGGTAGCATTCTCCTGGCATCTGCCAAACCAGCACTCGGCAGCCCCGTTCTGTGAGCTTATGTGGCCTACCATTTCGCGGCTGAGCTATTGATGCTTCTAGACGTTTCCACTTCACAATAACAGCACTTACAGTTGACATGGGCAGCTGTAGCATGGCAGAAACTGACTTGTTGGAAAGGTGGCATCCTATGACGGTAAAACGTTGAATGTCACTGAGCTTTTCAGTAAGGCCATTCTACTGCCAATGTTTGTCTATGGAGATTGGGTTTTGATGTATTTCTGATACCTTTTAAGACTTTTTCTGGTAGATGTTTTCTAAGACCCTTTTTCCATCTGTTTATCCAAAAATAAAGGCCTTTAATAATGCCTCATTTCTATGATGGAACATTTTAGAAAAATGCATCTATTCCTTCATGTCCGAAAAATGTAGACTCTCATTTGCTTTCATTTGACACACAATTTGATATGCTCCCATGTACTTCACGTTGGTGTTCATGGGTCCTTTCGATGGAAATCCCTGTATCCAAATGTCAGAATTGGCCATTTGGCATGCCACTTCTGACGGGTATGTCAAATGAAAAACCGGGGACTGTAATGGGGAATATTTAAGATGAATCAAGTTAATATTCAGTTAAGAGTAATTAACACAATGATTAGCATACTTATGTTTTCTCTATGTAATTCACATGATTTCAAGTGTTCTATTTGTGACACTCATGTGTCACTGGTTGATGGTCACTAGACTCGATGCTTTATGTTAAACTCATCTGTAAATAGGGACTGACGCCAGACTGGAGGTCCAAGTACCAAGGACATTGATTGTATTCTGTGGAGCACTTTGTGATTATGGAGCAGCTGACAAAGTTGTTTTGACTTCTTGGTTCTGTGTAATTAGAATATCAGGGCCTTTCTCGACAAAGGCCAAGTTAGAGATTTTCTCTGCTTATGTGCTGGAAGGGTATCCCTGTTGCAACTTGTAATTAAACCTAAATGATTTATGATTGACTATATCCGCGACTGCTCTTCTCTTTTGTTCAACTAAAACTCCCCTTTACAAGAACTATAGGCACAGGAGAGGAGCCAGTGCATCATCTCTTTCCTCTGATAGGTCCACTTAAAAAGAACCGGCTGTGCAAAGCAGGTACTGCTAAGGACTGCTGGGACAAGCAAAGCTTAAATTACATCCACACTATTCAACTGCAACTAAAGACCCATCACTTCACTTGAGGGCAAATAGGTGAAACTGTGCCATAAAAAAAAGTGATGTGTATAGAGAGGTAGCACATAACTATACTAACCAGTGAGTGAGAAAAGAACCACAAACAGTGAAGTTGTCTGATGCTCTAGGCTAGAAGACGTCACTACTAGAACCGTACACTTAATATGAGAATCTAATGGATAAGAATTTTAGCAGCCTGACAGGCTGACCATACCGCTTGCGTCGTGTGGGTAGCAAAATAAATGTAGAAATCTGTGCTATTCAATTATTGTGCGCCAACGAGCGTCTGCGTTGCCATTGGCTAAAATAGAAGTCAGTTCTATTTGTTACTCAGATCGCGCTGCAAGTCCTGGTCGGTGGCGGTAAGGCACCTCATTTATGAAAGTTGCCAATCTCAATATAAAGTCAAGAGAAGAAAAGTAGTAGAAGACCTTGTGCATTTCAGGTAAAATAACAACTCAATGTTTATATCTCAGAACAAATTAGCTAGCAACAGCAAGCTAGCTAAATAGGACAACTTAGCCAGCAAGTGCAAGCTAGCTAGCTAAATTGCCATAAAGGTTTAATGCTTTTTTGACCTGTCCCCAAATTAATGCAATTAGTTCAGAGTTTGTTTTGATATTTTAACCTGCATGTCGTGATCGCGTTTGGTGTGGGGGAGGGGGGGAATAAATTTATGCACGATGGCGCAGGCGTGCAGCCGGTTTGGGTTCCGTGTGAGGATGAGATGGATGTGGAGGAAACACGGTTTGAAAATGTCAAGACACACTACTTCTCTCTTTGCCATGGTTCCCAGGGCGTTGTTTTGCCCCCCCTCCCAGCCATGACAGACAGACAGGGAAGCTGAGGTGATAGAGGGAACCCAAAACACTGGCTGACTGGCAGCGCAGCTTAATTAAATCACTCATATCCCCTGTGGCCAGTATTCCCTGACATTCATCTCTCTAACTCCATTACAAGTCTCACATCACCAGTCCTCATTTGGGTAATTGGGTACAGGAATCATTAAGTGTGCATCGTGTTTAACTGTAACTCCATGTACAATATAGTCTCAGGTGTACTACACTCCCCTATGCATTTATTTGGACAGTGAAGCTAAAACTTAATGTAGCTCTATACTCCAGAATTCTGGATATGAGATCAAATGTTTCATATGAAGGGACAGTACAAAATGTCACCTTTTGGGGGTATTTTCATACAGTACATTCGGAAAGTATTCCGATCTCTTGACGATTTCCACACTTTGTTAAGTTACAGGCTTACTCTAAAATGGATTAAATCGCTTCCCCCCATCAATCTACACACAATACCCCATAATGACAAAGCAAAACAGGTTTTAGAAATGAATAAAAAATAAAATTTACATAAATATTCAGACCCTTTACTCAGTACTTGTTGAAGCACCTTTGGCAGCGATTACATCCTCGACTCTTGGGTATGACGCTACAAGTCTGGCACATCGGTATTTGGGGAGTTTCTCCCATTTTTTTCTGCAGATCCTCTCAAGCTCTGTCAGTTTGGATGGGGAGCATCACTGCACTGTTATTTTCAGAACTCTCCAGAAATGTTCGATCAGGTTCAAGTCCGGGCTCTGGCTGGGCCACTCAAGGACATTCAGAGACTTGTCCTGAAGCCAATCCTGCATTGTCTTGGCTGTGTGCTTAGGGTCATTGTCCCGTTGGAAGGTGAACCTTCGACCCAGCTCTTCTCCACTGATTGCTCAGTTTGGCTGCCAGCTCCAGGAAGAGTCTTGGGGGTTCCAAACTTCTTCCATTTAAGAATGATGGAGGCCACTGTGTTCTTGGGGACCTTCAAAGCTGCAGACATTTTTTGGTACCCTTCCCCAGATCTGTGCCTTGACACAATCTTGTTTCTGAGCTCTATGGGCAAATCCATTGACCTCTGTGGTGGATGAATCAGAATTAGTTGGGTAACATAAATAATTAAGATGTCTTATCTGCATAATATTCTTATGTGATATACTTTTATTTAGAATGTATTTCTAATAGACTCTAGTTTTGGCAGTTGCATTTTTTCTCTCAACTGGAGCTCAGTCACTTGGGGCCCAGAGAGGGGAGAGGTCAGGCTTGTCTTTCACATATCCCGGGTGCTATGCAGAATATCGGAAAGGGAAGAGGACAGGATGGAACATTGCCTTCATTTGTGAATGTATCTGTTAAACCATGTGAAGGGATGGCGTGATTAAGGGGGAACCAATTACTTGTCTCCACAATGTCTGTGCGCAAGTCACTCCCTCCTTTGGCATTGGGGGAGGTGTATGGCAGTGTCTGGAACCATTGTATGTCCTCTCTGATGTTGCACTTATCCTGGGATAGTGTATGACAGAGGCTCACTCCCCTCAGTGAGTTTGTCCAGGAGAGGGGTCAAGAAGTTTGAGTTATGCCATTGGATGAGGTAATGGTTCTGTGCTATGAAGTACCAGGAAAGAGATTAGAACCTCATCTTAGGGACCAAACTGAACGATAATTTATAGCGAATGTTATCTGGCTAAGGGATACTCCTTTCTCAATTATAAAGTCCCTTTGTGAAGTGTTCCTAATATCTGTGGTTCGTCATGTAGTTTGAGAGGGGTGTATCTTGGCTATAAAAGATCTTTGTACTTTTGTGTTGGCACTCTCAACGGTTCATTAGAAATAGCGAATCGTTTGAAAGTCAGTGGTATCTTATTATTAAAGATGTAGTTTAAATATAACTCTGACTGGTGCGTGAAGTTTGTTTCTCCTCATTTGGTAATGCAGAAATTAGCCACCACACCTCATGGCTTGGTTTTTGCTCTGACATGCACTGTCAACTGTGGGACCTTATTTTGACAGGTGTGTACCTTTCCAAATCATGTCCAATCAATTTAATTTACCACAGGTGAACTCCAATCAAATTGTAGAAACATCTCAAGGATGAACAATGGAAACATAATTCACCAGAGCTAAATTTCGAGTCACATAGCAAAGGATCTGAATACTTATGTAAATAAAATAAAACATTTTTTTGCTTTGTCATTATGGGTTATTGTGTGTAGATTGATGAGGAAAAATTATAACTGGTGGTCAAACCAAGAGCGTTAAAACAGTCTGAGTCTGGACTAACCCATTCATAGATGCTAACTGCTTTAGCGCCTATTGAAAAAAGTATCTTATAGCTTGGGGAAGTTTGTTAACAAATTTGTACTTTTATTGTAAGAAATAATATAATACGTTTCTGAACACGTCGACAGGAATGTGGATGCTATCTTGATTACAGATAATCCTAAATGAATCGTGAATAAAATCGAGGCACAAATATCATACCCCCTTCAAAAATGCTAACCTCCCCTGTTATTGGTGAGATGTTCGCATGTCTTGGGGGTACGATCTTTGTGCCTGTGTAACTTTCTCACTCATCATTATTCATGATTATCTGTAATCATGGTAGCATCCACATTAATGTAGAATGGAGAAAGGATGTGGCATCCTGAGTATAAATTTGAATATTCTCTTTGGTAGATGGATGTAAAGATGGGTTAGTTGACAACAGCACGCGTACAATATTGATGCGTATGCAACAAAGGCTAAAAGCTGTGAGTTGTTCTGATTGAAAGCCAACCCAGTCTGTCTTGCCCCACAGTTGAGCACGTATCAGCTTTGTTGGAGAAAGGACGTTGGGATGTGAATGGTGTGGAGAGATTACACACTCTTCTGGCACCACAAGACACTGTCAGCAGTCACCTGTTAAGCATCACTTTCTACTGTGATAATTAACTATGGTGGACTGCAGCTCCCTCCCAATAGAAGGCTAAGGCTATTATGATAACGTCTAAAGCAGGGTTCCCCAACTGGCAGCCCGTGGGTGGTTTTATTTGGGCCCCCAAGTTTTCTGAGCAAAATGTTATTATTTTATTTTCATTGTTGGACATAAGACTGTAAAAACAAGTGACTTTAATTTTGGTAATCTGCCCCAAGTATTCTGACGCATAATAAAGAGACGCGTGATCCCGACCATCCACTCAAGAAAAAAATATCAGCCTGCGGTGGAATGTAGTTGATGATCTCTGGTCTAAAGTAGAATTTCGGTGTCTCTTTGGTGTGTCAAACTAAAGCCTCTTTAGACCATAATAAACAGACCAAAAGCCTGTAGTGGTCATGTAAACAACTGGAAAGAATGTCAGTGTTTATTTTGTAAACTATGCACGCCTCTGATTATGTGGCATTGTTGAGGTCATTCAGGTAATAGTCCCTCCCTCCCACCAACTGAATTCAAACACCTGGGGTGTATTCACTAGGAACCAAACAGAACCAAGCAAAAGAAAACAGAATAAAACAAGGAGTGACCTACCTGAATTTGTCCAATATAAACTCTAATTTCTGTTGCAAAATGCAACTGTTTGGACCACGGCTGAATTCCAAACACTTAAGACATATCCTATCCCCTCAGCCCTCAAATTAAGTGGACACTTCTGATGACTTTTCATGGCGTCTGAAGTAGAGGTCGACAGATTAATCGGAATGGCCAATTAATTAGGGCCGGTTTCAAGGTTTCATAACAATCGGAAATCGGTATTTTTGGGCGGCAATTTTTTATTTTTTACACCTTTATTTAACTAGGCAAGTCAGTTAACACATTCTTATTTTCAATGACGGCCTAAGAACGGTGGGTTAACTGCCTCGTTCAGGGGCAGAATGACAGATTTTTACCTTGTCAGCTCGGGGGATACAATCTTGCAACCTTACAGTTAACTAGTCCAACGCTCTAACCACCTGATTACATTGCACTCCACGAGGAGCCTGCCTGTTACGCGAATGCAGTAAAGCCAAGGTAAGTTGCTAGCTAGCATTAAACTTATCTTATAAAAAAACAATCAACGACTGTCGTTGCTCCAATGTGTACTTAACCATAAACATCAGTGCCATTCTTAAAATCAATACACAAGCATATATTTTTAAACCTGCATATTTAGCTAAAATAAATCCAGGTTAGCAGGCAATATTAACCAGGTGAAATTGTATCACCTCTTGCGTTCATTGCACACAGAGTCAGGGTATATGCAACAGTTTGCTCTTTGCGAACTAATTTGCCAGACAGGAATATTTAGACTCATGGATGCCACCCGTTAGATAAAATACGGAACGGAATAAACGTTTTGTTTTCGAGGTGATAGGTCAAATCCAGAAACTAAGGCTCGTATTTCTGTGTGTTTATTATAGTTAAGTTTATGGATAGAGCAGTCTGATTGAGGGGTGGCAGCAGCAGGCTCGTAATAGTCAAAGGTATATGGTTTAGAGAGAAATAGTCGACGCGTTATAATTTGTGTAATAACTTGCGGCTGAACTTGAAAGGGGTTCCTTCGTTATTTTACCGTTCATGTCTTCCATAGAGAATGTCTTGATCTACTTCCAATAAGGTCTGTGTTTCGTTCAGGCTTAAACCGCCTCTGCGTTTTGATACCCGTGTAAATCTCACTAGTATAAGGTAACTTTTGTCAACATATTTTCATAAATCCACTCTACAAAAAAATTATTCGCTTATATTTAGCCAATATTGATCAGAGTTACCTTGTCCTATGGATCTGGACACAGTTATAAAATTGGCAAGGTGTTGTAAGCCTACATGAAACACAGACCTTATTTTAAGTGAATCTAAAAATATCCTATGGAATAAATGAATGAAGGAACCGCTTTTCAGATTTTGCTAGAAGGTGTCATGGGAATTATGACTCGCACTTTGGTAGTCAATTCTTACCATGCCCATTATTAAAATAGGATTTCCTGCATATAGAAATTACAGTTTTTGTTTAACATTCATCGCAGTTACCTTAAACTAAATTTTTATTCAAACAGTTGAGAGTATTTGTCTCCTAAGCAGACTCTTCAGTATCATTGACACTTCAGAGCTGTGTGTGTGTGTGTTTTACAGATGGCAGAGAAAAGCAGAGCACCAGTGTGGGACTATTACATGGAATTGGCACCAGGGAAAGCAAGGTGTCTTATTTGTGATAAAGATGTAAGCATGGGGTCAGCAACGGCTAAATCAAAAAATACCACCAACCTGTGGAATCACCTTAAGAACACCCATCCAAAAGCCCATAATATGTTTAATCGGTATCTCCTTTTTTTGTCCTCCAATAATCGGTATCGGCATTGAAAAATCATAATGGTCGACATCTAGTCTGAAGAGTACGGGACGAAGGAATGATTTTTAAATGGACCTCCATTGCCCGGAAATTCATCACTCGTGCATCCCGCGATGATTGTGGGTGCTTTATATGCACTACGTCAATTGTGATTGCATGTCTACTTATATTAACTTTATCATTATTAATATACACCTACTGTATGATAGCTAGCAAATTAAATTAGATAACTAAGGTTAGCCTGCATAACTGGAGCTTCTGAAGGAAGAGTTTTTTTTATTTCTATAATTTCCAAAAGCTAACCAAACATCATTAATTTACGAGACTTGTTTGTGCCGTCATGTGCATTAGTAGTACAATTTCTACCCTTTTTACATTTGTTTTTACTTACACTTGTATGTTGACTTATTCATATTTACGTTGTGGTTGAAAGTTTCGGCTGACTTTTCTTAGTGGATGTACAATTATCGCAAATTTAATTTATGGGGCGTTTCAGACCCCGAAGTGAACATAATTGTACACTCGCAGAAACGGGTGCTTACGTTGCAAACTACCCTTGTTTGGACCGACCAAGATGGTCATAAAACGTGTGTCTTTTATGAGTTTGAAATGCAGCACACGTGTCAGAATCTTTCCATGGAGGGCCGAGTGTCTGGGGGATTTTACTCCTCCCTTGTACATGATTGATGAATTAAGGTCAGTAATTAGTAAGGAACTCCCCTCACCTGGTTGTCTAGGTCATAACTGAAAAGAAAGGGGAAAAACATCAGACACCAGGCCATCCAAGGAATGAGTTTGACACCCCTGGTTTGTACTAATGATTACACGCCTGAATCCAATGACCTACAGTTCAGCTTCACCTGTGTGACCTTCACCTATCCCAGCCTGGTCTCATAGACCCTATCCAGGTGACTGCTGACAATGTCATGTGGTGCCAGAATAATGATATGTAGCCTAATTTCTCCACGCCACTGGTTGCCAACTACATCAGTGTAACAGCGTGGATATGCCAAGTCTTGTCTACTTAATTAAGCAACCATATAATTCAGTAGACTACGAGCGAGATCATGTTTTGTAACGTTGATGTTACAATGAACGGTTCTAGACGTGAGAGTGAAACAGGGCAGGTAGTTTTTATATTGCTCTATCTCGGGGATCGTGACGATATTCAGCAACCGCCTTCCTAATCGTTCGATGTTGAGACATGGATATGGGCGGGCCATTGACGTACAGTATGAAATGCCTAACCTGTAAAACAAAAGTAAGTTATTCAACAGGAAATTATATCCTACAGAGGCTACTGTCGCAGCAGCAAATCGTGTTAGAGGCAACAATGAAAGTGAATAGGCTTGTTGAGCTATAAAATAGCAATACAGTTCGTGTGCATTTACGCATGCAGAATTTGACACTTATCAAGTTAACCTCATCTTGTTACATTTGTTTCAACGCGCGCAGAATCGTGGATTACATTGGACACTATTGTGACGTTTAATGTTGGTTACTCACAGATCTCACCTAGGCCTACATTAGAACTGGCTGGAAGATGAATATGGGATATTATATCAAGAATACACCGCGAACTGGTGGATTATCCACACCAATGGCCACATCTGCTGTTGGCATAGCAATATTAGAAAATGGCAAGATCTATACTTACCGCTTGGATTGAATAAGATCTACACTTACCACTTGGGTTGAATACGTATCCGTTCGATATGCGTCAAATCCTCTGGACTTTTGGTGAAATACCGGTGTTATAAACTGCACGTTCTTGTTCTTTGCCTGGTTGCGTTCCTATTCCAACGAGTATTTCGATGTCACTCTCAGGGCGGAACTACACATTGCGTTCTAGACACAGAGGGGAAGCGAACGAAGCAGCCAACCAATAGCCTACGAGGAGGCAGTAGCAATTAATTTGAACGCCCCCAAGAGGTTTAACTGAGAAGATTCTGTCTAAAAACTGTAGTGTACACTATCAGTCCCATCATCATTGAATTGACCCATTTCTCGGAGATTATGCGCTTAGAATTCAATTTCAATCCTCAACTGATTGAATAAGAATACAAACAGGCGGTGATGCAACATGTTAAAAAAACTCGATTTAATCTAAACCTCGGACTTGTTTTGAAGTTGTAGGCTATTTCCAGACCAGCTGTAAAAATGTGGCGATCAGCAAGTCCTCATAAAATGAGGGTGAAAAATAAAAATGCAATGAGGACGGGATAGATAAAGATAATTTATAGCCTACTAGGCAAGCAATGTTTTGTTTCTGATTTTGCAGCACAGCCTGAATTGTGAAGCAAAATGTGGCCAAAAAAGCACAATTGACTTTTTCCACATTTGGTTAAATTACAGCCTTATTATCCCCACAATACCCCATAATGACAAAGCAAAAACAGGTTTTTAGTAATTTTGGCAAAAATTAATTAATACATATTTACATAAGTATTCAGACACTTTACATAGTACTTTGTTGAAGCACCATTGGCATCAATTACAGCCTCGAGTCTTCTTGGGTATGAAGCTATAAGCTTGGCACACCTGTATTTGGGAAGTTTCTCCCATTTTTCTCAAGCTATGTCAGCTTGGATGGGGAGTGTCGCTGCACAGCTATTTTCAGGTCTCTCCAGAAATGTTAGATCGGATTCAAGTCCGTGCTCTGGCTGGGCCACTCAAGGACATTCAGAGACTGCTTAGGGTCATTGTCCTGTTGGAAGGTGAACCTTTGCCCCAGTCGGAGGTCCTGAGAACTCTGGAGCAGGTTTTCACCAAGGGTCTCTCTGTACTTTGCTCTGTTAATCTTTCTCTCAATCCTGACTAGTCTCCCAGACCCTACCGCTGAAAAACATACCCACAGCATGATGCTGCCACCACCATGCTTCATCGTAGGGATTGTGCCAGGTTTCCTCCAGACGTGACGCTTGGAATTCAGGCCAAAGTGTTAAATCTTGGTTTCATCAGACCAATGAATCTTATTTCTAATGGTCTGAGTCCTTTAGGTGCCTTTTGGCAAACTCCAAGCAGGCTGCCATGTACCTTTTACTGAGGAGTGGCTTCTGTCTGGGCACTTTACCATAAACGCCTGATTGGTGGACTGCTGCAGAGGTAGTTGTCCTCCTGGAAGATTCTCCCATTTCCAGAGGAACTCCGGAGCTCTGTCAGAGTGACCAAGGCCCTTTTCCACCGATTGCTCAGTTTAGCTGCCAGCTAGGAAGTCTTGGTAGTTCCAAACTTCTTCCATTTAAGAATGTTGGAGGCCACTGTGTTCTTGGGGACCTTCAATGCTGCAGAAATGTTTTGATACCCTTCCCCATATCTGTGCCTCGACACAATCCTGTCTCGAAGCTCTATGGCTTGGTTTTTGCTCTGACATGCACTGTCAACTGTGGAACCTTATATAGACAGGTGTGTGCCTTTCCAAATGATGTACAATCAATTGAATATACCACAGATGGACTCCAAGTTGTAGAAACATCTCAAGGATGATCAATGGAAACAGGAGGCAGGTATGTTTTTTAAAATATTTAATACATTTAAAAAAAATGTTTATACATTTTAGAATAAGGCTATAATGTAACAAAATATGGAAAGTCAAGGGGTCTGTATACTTTCCGAATATATCAATGAGAGATAGTGTATTTATGTACCAGCATATTTGTTGCATTTTTTCAACATCTTGTTTGATTCTTCACCTGGTTGACCCACTAGTACAGTATGGCTCTTTGGAGGGCTATGTTTAAAAATAACCATCAATACAAAGTCATCCCAGGAAACATTCAGATGTATTTACACAAGAAATACAAAATATTGCAAATAAACAGTACAGATAAAACAATACAAGAAAAGGAAAATCGTGGATCTGTTACAAGTCTTCCACTGAGAACAGAACACAAAATGCTGAGGTTGTAGCAGACCTCTCCACAAACATTTGCAGTAAGCCAAAAGTCAAAGGCTACAGTGAAGAAAAGTTAAAGGTCGAGTTCCTGCACGACTAGATGTGCAAGGCAGGAGTTGCATTGCATCTACCAATGGCTGTGTGCCACGTCAGACTGCAGTCGGGCACCAGATTGCTATATCATACAAGGTGGTTGGCTAAAATGTTACACTATTGCAGGCATTCTAAGATCTGGCATGCATCTGCAAAGTAGTAGGGTAGGAACTCGCGAGACGAGAGTGAATAGCATAGAAGAGAAGATGCACGGAATCCAACAAAATACAAGTGACATTAGCTTTGGAAAGAAACCACATTTAAACCATATGAAAACAAAAATCCAGAAACGTCACTCGTCATCAAACTGTGTACTGTCCCTCCAGTGTCTATAATACAGACCAAGTAAAAATTCACTACGTAAAATCTGAAAGATTAATCTTATCTATACAGTGCCATTATAAGAATATAGTTTGTATTGTCACACCCTATGTATAACCTTATTAAGGTTGTGCTCTGTAAAACAATCCACATGATCAGCAAACATAAGCTTAATAATTATGCGAGATTATCATTGACTAAGTACTTTACAATATTCAGACAGGAAAAAGAGTTGCAAAATATGTCTCCAAGGACAGTGTTTCCAAAAGCTGTCATTTTGAATATTGACAGTGTGCCTATCACAAGTTCAGGTGAGGTCTTTGAATACATAGTACAGCTCATCAATTTGTGGAGTGCATGACAGCAAGCTTCAAACAAAACCTCAGACCAAGGCATTAATATGATGCAGGTTTGCACCAACAAAATCCATCCGATCATAAACTGTCCCCGTTTGTTCTCTCTTGTATTGACTCCATCCATTACCTACTGCAATGACCACAATACAGCACATTTCCATTATGTGGGCTTTTCCCTGTACAGACTAGAGGCCTTACAGAGGAACACCAACTGTCATCCTCAAGCATTTTACCCCATGCCTTGAAATGCTCCCACTAGTCTGCAGTATACTGAAAGTGCATTTGCATTTAATTATCTGGTCATTTCTCCTCAGTCCAACCCCCATATGCCATAGATAGACCTGTGAGTGGCTGTTCTCCACTGCATTGTCTCTTGGGAGTGCTGTGTTGGTCTGTGAATATGGATGTCACACTGCTCACTGGCACCCTCATGTGGAGCAGCACAGGGCAATCTGCTGCACCTTAGCCAGCTCTGTTAGCAGCAGCTTCATGCTGTGTTTAAGCTGAGGCAGGCGAGCCAGAGGCTCTGGGGGCTCCAGCTCCCCTGTGTAGTCCAGCCAACTCTCCAACACTGAGGAGAAAAGACGGAACAGACAACACTGTCAATCACTCATGTCAGATGCATAGCTGAGAGGAACCTATAATATACAGTAGATGTATTGATTGTGGCTACACCTTTGTGACAGGTAAGAGGGCAATGTCTTGTTGTTTTGCTTTAAAATCTATTTTTCCCCATTGTACATATACAATCAGTGGCATCACAAAACGCTTTACTTGCTGACAGAAAACAAAGGGCATGCCTCACCATCCAGCTCCCTCTCAATGAAGTCCATCCTGTGAGTGACCTCTTCCTGTACAGCATCTATGTGATCCAGCAGGTTGATCTGCCACTGGTGCTGCTGGCTACTGCCGTCTCCGTCCCCTCCCTCCATCTTCACCTCGGCCTGGCCCCAGAGACCAACATCTGAACACTGGACACATGGGGAAGAAGATGCTTCAGTCATAAGGTTGACTACCAATTCTATAGTATTGTGCATGCAGGATGTATGGATAGAGAGTATAGGAAGCTTTAGTTTTTTAACAAGGACCAGCGATCACAGTTGTATACCCACCTATTGTTTTACCACTACATCACTGGCTGAAATAGAACGGACCTTGGGGTGAGTGTTCAGGGGTGTGTGTGGGCTGAAACAGCACTAACCTTGGTGTGAATGTTCAGGTGTGTGTGGGCTTTGGGCCTGGCTGTCTCTAGCATGCCTCCATAGCGCTGCTCTCTCTCCAGGAGGTCCTCAGTACTCCTCAGGCTGTCCTCCAGCTCAGAGCCCCTCCGTGTGGTCTCCACAACCAGCCTCTGCTCCACCGCAGGGTAGTACGCCCGCGGCTTCTGGTAGCAGTGCTCACTCATAATGTACGAGTCCTGGAATGACTGGTATGGCGAGAAGGCGGAAGAGGAGGCTCGACTGAGCTTCTCCATGGCGGCTGACATCAGAGCTTCTGCTCCCCCACGTGCAAGACTCTTGTGGTCCCTCTCTGAGCCCTCGTCTGTTGGCGCTGGAGACGGTGCTGCGTCAGTGCCCGTCCCCGAGCCGTCTCTCCTCCAGGGCCTCTCTGTCCGCTTCCAGGGCTGGCACCACAGCCGCAAGTCCGGGTGGGTTTGGGTACTACAGGGCCACACACAGGCATTCAGACTCCATACAGACTACTCATTTCATAAGTGTATAAGATATTCATTCATATTAGTGTATAGATTGATTGTTTTTCCCATTCTATTCCTCTACTTACTGTAGGATGCTCATCTTGAGCTGCAGGCCATTGAGCACCTCCACCACACGGTGGACGTCTCCTAGTAGCTGGTGTGTTGCTGCAATCTTCTTTGCATTCTGGTGGGAGTAGTTTTCATCCAGGAAGGACAGACCGTACATGTGACCCCTGCTCAGCCAATCACGGTCATACCAGTACCGCAGGCTCTGCCTCTGACCTGGAACAAAGATCATGAAGGGTCACATGGTATCATAAGACACATCCAGAAAAATTACAGTTAATTGTATTTGCTTATTTAGTTTAGTGTGAGCCTCTTTTAAACGCCTGTGGAGAAACCTGCGATGGATTTACTAGCAATCCCAGTTGTGTGTTCCTGGCTCTCACCTGGTGGGTCTCGGCAGACGTAGCAAGTGTATTTGTCAGGGACGTTCTCCTCCAGGAGGCCCATGCAGGTGCCATGCTGCCAGCACAGACACTCCTCACACTGAGGGAGACGAGAGACAAGGCCAGGGAGCAGAGTTACTATCAACTACTCAATCATGCAAATCAAAGTTTCTCTCTGCTGCTAATGGTTGGCCTGAGATGGGCTTGGCCTTCAGTTAGGTGCTATTTAATCTCTGTTTACTCCAGAACTAACGTTTAAGGACTGCCTTTCCCCAACCCTGATACGTCCAAATAATCGGGGATGAAAAACCCAAACACTGATGTGGTGATACTAATGGTTTGTCAAGGCTGATGGTTTGTTTACATAGCAGGTTAGAACTATCATGGCAAGTTGGGAGAATTAACGTAGCAGGTTATGTGAATGAGGTTAAGGTTAGGAAAAGGGTTAGGCTTAGTTAAAATGCTCCAATTGTCAATAAGTTTAGTCCCAACTCCATCTAGTAGGCCATCTGGTAGGCCTGAGGCCTAACCCAACTGTAGGCCTAACTCCATCTAGTCACAACGGTAAAAGTCCCGACAAACCATCAGTATCGACAAACCGTCACTATCATAACACCTGAACTACTGCTGCTTGTTATCCTACGCATTCCATCCCGTCGCGATAGATTCTTGGGTTTACAGAATCGCAGAATCTGTCTCAGAGAGATGGTGCCATTTGACAAATGTGATTGATTTAAATATATAGAGTTGGTAGGAATCCACTAGTCTCGCAGTCTCACTGATGTGTATTGGAGGGAGGTTTGGGCTAGAGCCAGGTAAAACCCCAAGGTAGCTCACCTGTATCATGAAATCGTTTTCCTCTTCCACCTCACAGACACAACGCACAATCTCCTGAGTGCCCGTCTCCAAGGCAACAGAGCCCAGATTCAGGGGTGGAGTAGTGACGTCCAGCTCCGCCCCCTGCTCATCATCACTCCACCCACAGCTGTCAGTTGACCAATCACTGATGCTATCCTCATCTAGGAGGGGAAATCAAGGTATGGAAAAGGTTAACTAATACAAACAATCCTGGTCAAGATGACCCTAGTCTCTTTTAGAAACATTGCAATACTACATAGACATCAATAACAGTATATTTCTCAATGTGAGTCCCCAGAAGATAACAGAATTTACATCCAAATGACATGTTTGATCAAGACAATATTGTAACACTAGCAATAATGGTAGAAAATATAGGAGGAAACTATAGCCAATTTCATCCACATTATTCTAACGTACATTTAAGTGCCAAAATAAAGGAAACACTTGAGTAAATGAGGGATACAAAGTATATTGAAGTGCTTCTACACAGGTGTGGTTCCTGAGTTAATTAAGCAATTAATATCCAATCATGCTTTGGGTCATGTATAAAAATACCCAGTTGCCCATTATTTTGGCTACCATGGCTAGAAGAGATCCCAGTGACTTTAAGAGGGGTCTCAAAGGAGCATATGGATTTAAAGGGTGTGTGTGTGTGTGTCTCTATGCCACGGTACATATAAGCTGTTCTGGAATCGCATGGTTGCCCAACGTTCTAGTAAGACATTTTGTTGTCGTTTCCTTTATTTTGGCAGTTACCTGTATATCCCTTATGCATAGCTCTATAGGTTGGACGTATAACAAACCATATGTTGCACAATAATGAGTATAAAGCAAGCATTAGCAGCAAAAAAAGGCCATTGATTCTATCAATAAACCATAGAATCAGTCCTCAACTGTGACAACAGTTAGTTTGCTTTTCACGCCAGAAAGTGTGGAAAATAATGAGCAACATCGGTTTGATACAGAATTGAAAAGATACAGGTCGAAGCCGAGGACAAATGACTTGGATTGACACCAGGCAAAGAATAATGGCAAAAGGGAGAGAGCGACACACACACATAACATACACACACTGATACCCACCATCCACGTGTATCTGCTCTGACTGGTTGTATCCGGGCCTGCAGTGGTATAACTCAGGCTTGTGATTGTGTGAGAGGGGGAATTTGAGTGGCAAATTCAATTTGGACTGAAGATCGAATATTGAGATGTCAATATTCTCCTCACTACCTGTGTACTCTGTTAATAAAGGGGAGGGGCAAGCAGACGCAGAACAAAATGTCAACTTTGGACTTGCTGATGAGGACAAACAAGAGATACTCTATTGGGGGGGGTGGGGACAAACAAACACTATATAAAAACAGACCTCTGATGTTTACAACTAAAGATACTATTATTGGTAGGGGAATATTTCCTTATAAGAAAGAAACCATAAATGGTCAACTTGTGTCCATAAAATACCTCTACTTGAGTATTTCTGAGAGGTGAACTGGCCAAAACAGTGTAAATATAGTCTAATTGTGCATAGTAAATAAACTATCCTCCTAAAAGGTGTTATAACAAGTGTTATCCACACTCAGAGTGAATTTAAACTAGGTCAACAGACCAATAGTGGTTCAAACTTGGTTAGAGAAGTGGTGTCACAGTGGCTTGTGGTCAGCATTAGACTTTTCACAGATGAGTGAGATGGTTATTAAATCCATAATAAAGGCCTTCCTAGCCTAATGTGTTATTACATGAACCAAACATGAGCCGAAGATGTGCATATCATTAAAGGTCAGTGAAAAGGGAGGTAAAAGCACAAGACTGCTGATGCAAATGAAATGAGCAGTGGTTATTTGACTGATGAAGCGGTATAGGCCAGTAGTGTGGACAGGTAGTTTTAGTGATAATCCCACACAGACCTACACCTACCACACCAAGAGGAATGCAGGATGGCTCTGTGCTCAGGGGCCTTCCAACGGCCTGAATGAAGCGTTGCACATGCAGCTGAGCAACAGGACACGGGCCCCATTCAGAACGGTAGGGTGACTAGAGTCCCCTTCTTACCAGACTTGGCCTTCTTTTTCTTCTTATTTTTCTTCAGTTTAACGCGAAGGAAGTCCGTTTGTTTCTTATCCTTCAGCCGGTCTCGTTCTTTCACCAATCCTGGAGTGACACAGAGTGAACCAAGAGTTAAGAGAGTGCTTTAGATCCTGAAGGCATTACAAACACTAGAGCATGCCAAATTTCACAATATTCCTGTTGAATATTTAGAGAAAGTGAAAATGAATCTCTGATCAGAAATCAGCTAAGATGCCTACACATTTGCTTCCATCTATTGACCTATTTAAGCCCTCTCTTTAGATATTTCCACATCTCCATTTTATACACACCTAAGTCCATGCCACTGCTCATAAACGTCTCTGTCGCCACCGGTCTCTGGCCATTCCTGTCCAGCTGGTTCTCTTTACTCTTCTCCCTCAGCAGTGCCCTCTGCTGCTGGCTCTGCGTTGGCTCTGTGCTGACAGCATGTGGCACTGACCTGCGTCTGCTCATTGTCTTTGCCTCACTACGTGGAGACGGGGGAGTTCTGATAGGACTGTGCACAGTGGAGTCTACCAGGCATAGAAAAAACTTTATTATGACTAAACCTTTGGGTAAATCTATCAACAGCCATTTTTTTACACTCACGCATTGAGGCAGAGATGGTGCGTCTCCTCTTAGGACTCTCCAGAGTGGTAGGGAAGGGGTGCTTCTCTGAGGCCTGGGTCTGGACGCTCCTGGTGGGGCTGAGGTCATCCTCTAGCTGCTGGTCCTCTCCGTGGTAGTACTTCATGTGGTAGTGAAGCAGCTTGGCCTTGCGGAACGACTTGGTGCAACCCACAGCGCTGCATTTAAACGGGTTGTGGTCCAAGTTGATGGATAGGACTGGGGGAGGCTGGTTTTTGATCACTCTGTACACTGAAAACACAATGGAGATGTGTAAGAGAGGATGGACAAACAGCTAGGAGTGGAAAGAAACATGTAAACTGATCTAACAGAGAGCAGGGGGAGAACTCACATGGCTCTCTGCTGAATCTGTTGGGGTTGTGAAAACCCTGCTTCCTTATTGCTGGAACAAAAGACAAAGACACCATATAAAACTGACAATCCCTGACTGACGACATTCAACAACAAATTAAAAACACTTCACTCTCTCAGAATTCTCATAAATATATTCAAACCTTCTATACTATTTTGTCGACTTGAAATGTGGACAGAACCTTGGAATATAACTACAGTGACAGCTTCCATTATTTGGAAATAAGTCCTTTTGGATAGTGATTTTCTGAAGGGTGTCGTCTTACGTTTCACTGGGAGGTCCAGTGGTGCAGATTTTGAGCTCTCCGGTTGGCTCGCTGCCTTCTGCTCCACTCCGTCATTGGTGGACAAAGCTGAGGGTAATGGGATAGACACTGGCCCTGTCAGTGTTGACATCTGATTGGGTGACTCAGTGGGTGGCTTAGGTTCATTTGGTGAGCTCAGGACTGTGTACTCAGTTTCCATTTCCACCTCTTTTTTTATCCCTCCATTTAAATTATGAGTAGACCTCTCCTCACTCTGTCCTCGGTCTTCTTCCACCTTCTGTCCTCGGTCTTCTTCCACCTTCACTCCGTTCGGGCCCACAGTGGCTATCATGTGATCCCGGAGGTCGTTCTGTCCTGCATGCTGCTCTGTATGCTCCTCCTGCTTAATCGCGGGTGGACTCTCTTTGGTGACGTCCACCTCACCGTCCTCCCTCTTGGTCTTCTCCTGTCCCTCCCTCTTGTCCCATTCATCAACCTCATTATTATCCTCGGTCTCACTGTCTCCCTCCAGGTCAGAGGTACTGCGCCTGGCCCTTTTATTCTTGGGGCTGTTTTCCTGAGGCCTCCGTTCTCTGCCATTCTGGTGCTTCCTGACTCCATTCCTCTCAGCAGACCGAGTCTTCCCTCCTCCTCTCTAGTTCCAGGAAGAGAGGGGTGATGAAAAGAGAGGAAAATAAGGCAAAGTATGACCCACAGAAATGTGACCCTTTGCATGGCAAGCCAACACAATATGAACAGAGACAGTGCCTTCAGAAAGTATTCATACCCCTTGACTTATTCCACATTTTGTTGCGTTACAGCCTGAATTAAATTGGGTTTTCATCTACACACAATAATGACAAAGTGAAAGTATGTTGTTATACATTTGTGCATATTTATTGAATATGAAATACAGAAATCTCTCATTTACACCCGAGTCCATACACGTTAGAATCACCTTTGGCAGCGATTACAGCTGCGAGTCTTTTGGGGTACGTCTAAGAGCTTTGCACACCTGGATTGTACAATATTTGCACATTGTCCTTTTAAAAATGCTTCAACCTCTGTCAAATTTGGTGTTGATCATTACTAGACAGCCATTTTCAAGTCTTGCCATAGATTTTCAAGCTGATTTAAGTCAAAACTGTATCTAAGCCACCCAGGAACATTCAATGTCATCTTGGTAAACAACTCCAGTGTATATTTGGCCTTGTGTTTTAGGTTATTGTCCTGCTGAAAGGTGAATTTGTCTCCCAGTGTCTGTTGGAAAGCAGACTGAACCAGGTTTTCCTCTAGGATTTTGCCTGTGCTTAGCTCTATTCTTTTTCGTTTTATCCTAAAAAAACTCTGTAGTCCTTGCAGATGACAAGCATACCCATAACACGATGCAACCACCACCAGGCTTGAAAATATGAAGAGTGGTACTCCGTGATGGGTTGGACATAACGCTTTGTATTCAGGACATAAAGTTCACTTCTTTGTCACATTTTTGCAGTTCTACTTTAGTGCCTAATTGCAAACCAGATGCATGTTTTGGAATATTTGTATTCTATAGAGGCTTCATTCTTTTCAGTCTGTTAATTAGGTTAGTATTGTGGAGTAACTACAATGTGGTTGATCCATCCTCAGTTTTCTCCTATCACAGCCATTCTACTCTGTAACAGTTTTAAATTCACCATTGGCCTTATGGGGAAATCCTTGAGCGGTTTCCTTCATCTCTGACAACTGAGTTAGGAAGGACGCCTGTATCTTTGTAGTGGCTGGGTGTATTGATACACCATTCAAAGTGTAATTAATAACGTCACCATGCTCAATGGGATATTCAATGTCTGCTTTTTTTATTTGTTTTATTTACCCATCTACCAATAGGTGCCCGTCTTTGCGACCAGACACCTCCCTAATCATTGTGGATGAATCTGTGTTTGAAATTCACTGCTCAACCGAGGGACCTTACAGATAATTTGATGTGTGCGGTACAGAGATTAGGTAGTCAATAAAAATGTATGTTAAACACTATTATTGCACACAGTGAGTCCATGCAACTTATGTGACTTGTTAAGCACATTTTTACTCTTGAGCTTATTTAGGCTTGCCATAACAAAGGGGTTGAATACTTATTGACTCAAGACATTTCAACTGTTCATTTATTAATTTGAAAACATTTCTAAAAATGTAATTCCACTTTGACATTATGGGGTATTATGTGTAGGCCATTGACACAAAATTTCAATTTAATCCATTTTAAACTCAGGCTGTGTCAACAAAATGTGGAAAAAGTCAAGGGGCGTGAATACTTTCTGAAGGCACTGTATGTGCCATTTGAGCAGGTAGAAACAATTGACAGTCCCTGGTGAGAGAAGGAAACAAAGAGCTCACCTCTCTGACAAAAGGCTTCACGTGGATCCCCTTCACTGTCTGGACGACTCCATCATAAAACTTCACGGTGTAAGATGCTGAGGGCAAATGGAGATCAGATGGATCAGGTTGATGCTTGATTTTATATTATTTAACAAATAAAAAATGCGGTTGAATCAGTGTTTGAAATTCACTGCTCAACTGAGGGACCTTAGCCAAATACATTTAAACTCAGTTTCACAATTCCTGACATTTAATCCAAGTAAAAAATTCCCTGTCTTGGGTCAGTTAGTATCACCGCTTTAGTTTAAGAATGTGAAATGTCAGAATAATAGAGAGAATGATTTATTTCAGCTTTTATTTCTTTCATCACATTCCCAGTGGGTCAGAGGTGTACATACACTCAATTAGTATTTGGTAGCATTGCCTTAAACCTCTTCAACCTATGGGGGCGCTATGTCATTATTGGATAAAAAGACGTGCCCGTTTTAAGCGCAATATTTTGTCACGAAAAGATGCTCGACTATGCATGGAATTGACAGCCTTGGAAAGACAACTCTGACGTTTCCAAAACTGCAAAGATATTATCTGTGAGTGCCCCAGAACTAATGCTACAGGCGAAACCAAGATGAAGTTTCATACAGGAAATGCCCCAGATTCTGAAGGCGCTGTGTTCCAATGTCTCCTTATATGGCTGTGAATGCGCCAGGAATGAGCCTGCCCTGTGTGTCGTTTCTCCAAGGTGTCTGCAGCATTGTGACGTGTTTGTAGGCATATCATTGGAAGATTGACCATAAGAGACTACATTTACCTGGTGTCCCGTGTCGAAATTATTGCTTAATCTGTAGGTCCATGCGCGTTCCATTTCTTCAGAAGAGAAAGTCAACTGCCACGATGGATTTTATCGTCGATAGATATGTGAAAAACACCTTGAGGATTGATTCTAAACATCGGTTTGCCATGTTTCTGTCGATATTATGGAGTTAATTTGGAAAAAAGTTTGCGTTTTAATGACTTAATATTATTTTATTTGTATTTTTTTCCTTACCCAAACGTGATGAACAAAACGATTAGTCGACACAAATAATATTTTTGTAAAAACGGAACATTTGCTATCTGAGAGTCTCCTCATTGAAAACATCCGAAGTTCTTCAAAGGTAAATGATTTTATTTGAATGCTTTTCTGTTTTTTGTGAAAATGTTGCATGCTGAAAGAGAGGCATAATCCTATGCTAGGCTATCAATACTGTTACACAAATGCTTGTTTAGCTATGGTTCAAAAGCATATTTTGAAAATCTGAGATGACAGTGTTGTTAACAAAAGGCTAAGCTTGAGAGCAAATAGATTCATTTAATTTCATTTGCATTTTTTCATGAATAGTTAACGTTGCGTTATGGTAATGAGCTTGAGGCTGTAGTCACGATACCGGATCCGGGATGGCTCGACGCAAGAAGTTAAACAATTTAAACTTAGGTCAAACATTTTGGGTAGCCTTCCACAAGCTTCCCGCAATAACTCCTGACAGAGCTGGTGTAACTGAGTCAGGTTGGTAGGCCTCCTTGCTCGCACAAACTTTTTCAGTTCTGCACACACATTTTCTATAGGATTGAGGTCAGGGCTTTGTGATGGCCACTTCAGTACCTTGACTTTGTTGTCCTTAAGCCATTTTGCCACAACTTTGGAAGTATGCTTTGGGTCATTATCCATTTGGAAAACCCATTTGCGACCAAGCTTTAACTTCCTGACTGATGTCTTCGGATGTTGCTTCAATATATCCACATAATATTCCTTCCTCATGAAGCCATGTATTTTGTGAAGTGCACCAGTCCCTCCTGCTGCAAAGCACCCCCACAACATGATGCTGCCACCCCTGTGCTTCATGGTTGGGATGGTGTTCTTCGGCTTGCAAGCCTCCCCCTTTTTCCTCCAAACGATGGTCATTATGGACAAACAGTTCTATTTTTGTTTCATCAGACCAGAGGACATTTCTCCAAAAAGTACGATCTTTGTCCCCATGTGCAGTTCAAACCATAGTCTGGCTTTTTTTATGGCAGTTTTGGAGCAGTGGCTTCTTCCTTGCTGAGCAGCCTTTCATGTTGTCAATATAGGACTCGTTTTACTGTGGATATACATACCTTCGTATCCGTTTCCTCCAGCATCTTCACAAGGTCCTTTTCTGTTGTTCTGGGATTGATTTGCACTTTTTGCACCAAAGTACGTTCATCTCTAGGAGACAGAATGGATCTCCTTCCTGAGCGGTATGACGGCTGTGTGGTCCCATGGTGTTTAGACTTGCATACTATTGTTTGTACAGATGAACGTGGTACCTTCAGGCGTTTGGAAATTGCTCCCAAGAATGAACCAGACTTGGAGGTCTACAATATTTTTTCTGAGGTCTTGGCTCATTTATTTTGATTTTCCCATGATGTCAAGCAAAGAGGCACTGAGTTTGAAGGTAGGCCCTGCAATACATCCACAGGTACACCTCCAATTGACTCAAATCATGTCAATTAGCCTATCGGTATCTTCTAAAGCCATGACATCATTTTCTGGAATTGTCCAGGCTGTTTAAAGGCACAGTCAACTTACTGTATGTTGACTTCTGACCAACTGGAATCGTGATACAGTGAATTATAAGTGAAATAATCTGTCTGTAAACAATTGTTGGAAAAATGACTTGTGTCATGCACAAAAGTAGACCGACTTGCCAAAACTATAGTTTGTTAACCTCTCTAGGCTAGCAGGTGGTATTTTCACATCCGGATGAAAAGCGTGCCCAAAGTAAACTGCCTGCTATTCAGGCGCAGAAGCTGGGATATGCATATTATTAGGATATTTGGATAGAAAACACGCTGAAGTTTCTAAAAGTGTTTGAATGATTTCTGTGAGTATAACATAACTTATTTGGCAGGCGAAACCCCGAGGACAAACCAACCAGGAATTTGTTTTTGGAGGTCACTCTCTTTTCAATGGGAATCTAGATTTCTAAGGCACTTGCTTGCAGTTCCTATCGCTTCCACTGGATGTTTACAGTCTTTAGAAATTGGTTGATGTTTTTCCTTTGAGAAATGAAGAAGTAGCCCTGTTCAAAACGAGGGTCGAGTGAAGTGTACTGTTTGTTAGAGGCGCGTGACTTGAAAGCTCGCTCCACTTTGTTTTTATCCGCTATTGAACGCAGTTTATCCCGTCTTAAATTGTATAGACTATTTACATTTAAAAAATACCTAAAGTTGCATTAGGAAAGTTGCTTGAAATGTTTGGATAAAGATTACAGGTAACTTATTAGATATTTTGTAGTCATGTTGCGGGAGTTGAAAACTGTGTTTTTCTGGATCAAACGCGCCAAGTAAATGGACATTTGAGATATAACGACGGAATTAATCGAACAAAAGGACCATTTGTGATGTTTATGGGACATATTGGAGTGCCAACAAAAGAAGATATTCAAAGGTAAGGCATGAATTATATTGTTATTTCTGAGTATTGTGTCGCACCTGGCGGAATGAAAAATTATTGTCTGTGTTTGTTTGATGGGGTACAATCCTCAGATAATAGTATGGTTTGCTTACGCCGTAAAGCCTTTTTGAAATCTGACACAGCGGCTGGATTAACAAGAAGTTTATCTTTAATCATATGTATAACACTTGTATCTTTCATCAAAGTTTATGAGTATTTCTGTAATTTGATTTGTCTCTCTGCAATTTCACCGGATGTTATTTGAGACAATGCATTACAGAACATAATGCTCCAATTTAAACTGAGGTCTTTGGACATAAAGAGGGACTTTATTGAACAAAACTAACATTATTGTGTAACATGGAGTCGTGGGAGTGCCACCAGATTGAGATCATCAAAGGTTAGTGATTAGGGGACCTGCCGGGTGGCGAAGTGGCTAAGGGCTGTGCCACCAGAGACCCTGGGTTCGCGCCCAGGCTCTGCCGTAACTGGCCGCGACCGGGAGGTCCATGGGGCGACGCACAATTGGCCTAGCGTCATCCGGGTTAGGGAGGGCTTGGCCGGTAGGGATATCCTTTTCTCATCGCACACCAGCGACTCCCGTGGTGCAGTGCACGCTAACCAAGGTTGCACGGTGTTTCCTCCAATACATTGGTGCGGCTGGCTTTCGGGTTGGATTCGTGGTGTGTTAAGAAGCAGTGCGGCTTGGTTGGGTTGTGTATCGTGGGACGCATGACTTTCAACCTTTGTCTCTCCCGAGCCCGTACGGGAGTTGTAGCGATGAGACACAAGATAGTAGCTACTAAGAACAATTGGATACCACGAAATTGGGGAGAAAAAGGGGTAAAAAAAAAGTTTGATTAATTTAATTGCTATTTCTGACTTTTGTGAGCCCTCTCCTTGGTTGGAAAATGTCTGTATGGTTGTTTGTGGCTAGGCGCTGTCCTAACATAATCGTATGGTGTGCTTTCGCCGTAAAGCCTTTTTGAAAGCAGACACTGTGGTTGGATTAAACTCTTGAAACTCTGGGGGCATTATTTCATTTTTGGATGAAAAACGTTCCCGTTTTAAACAAGATATTTTGTCACGAAAAGATGCTTGACTATGTTTTGGAAAGAAAACACTCTGACGTTTCCAAAACTGCAAAGATATTATCTGTGAGTGCCACAGAACTGATGCTACAGGCGAAACCAAGATGAAATTTCAAACAGGAAATGCCCCAGATTTTGGAGGCGCTGTGTTCCAATGTCTCCTTATATGGCAAGGAATGAGCCTAGACTTTCTGTCGTTTCCCCAAGGTGTCTGCAGCATTGTGACGTATTTGTAGGCATATCATTGGAAGATTGACCATAAGAGACTACATTTACCAGGTGTCCGCTTGGTGTCCGCCGTCGAAATTATTGCGTAATCTCCAGCTGCATGCATTTTTCCAATTGGTACAGAGGAGAAACCAAACTGCCACGAATGATTTATCATCGAATAGATATGTGAAAAACACCTTGAGGATTGATTCTAAACAACGTTTGCCATGTTTCTGTCGATATTATGGAGTTAATTTGGAAAAAAGTTTGGCGTTGTAATGACTGAATTTTCGGGGTTTTTTCTTAGCCAAACGTGATGAACAAAACGGAGCGATTTCTCCTACACAAATAATCTTTTCGGAAAAACTGAACATTTGCTATCTGAGTCTCCTCATTGAAAACATCCGAAGTTCTTCAAAGGTAAATTATTTTATTTGAATGCTTTTCTTGTTTTTGTGAAAATGTTGCCTGCTGAATGCTAGGCTTAATGCTATGCTAGCTATCAATACTCTTACACAAATGCTTGTGTAGCTATGGTTGAAAAGCATATTTTGAAAATCTGAGATGACAGTGTTGTTAACAAAAGCCTAAGCTTGTGAGCCAATATATTTATTTCATTTCATTTGCGATTTTCATGAATAGTTAACGTTGCGTTATGGTAATGAGCTTGAGGCTATAATTACGCTCCCGGATACGGGATTGCTCGTCGCAAGAGGTTAACAAGAAGTTATCTTTAAAATGGTGTATAATACTTGTATGTTTGAGGAATTTTATTTATGAGATTTCTGTTGTTTGAATTTGGCACCCTGCAATTTCACTGGCTGATGTCGAGGTGGGACGCTAGCGTCCCACAAATCCCAGAGAGGTTAACAAGACATTTGTGGAGTGGTTGAAAAACAAGTTTTAATGACTCCAACCTAAGTGTATGTAAACTTCCGACTTCAACTGTACATAACAAAATTGTCAAGGATACAAACACAAAAATGTCAAGAGACTTATTTCCATTGTGGTCCTCTATTCTGCAGAACAGAACACACAAATCCCTTCAATATGCATACGAGTGTACTTCCAAACCACTTACCATCTTTATTGACTGCTAAGACCTTGGCAGGGTAGAAGCGGCAATCGGACCAACTGGCGAGGATCTTGTCATTCACATGAAATCCCTGAAGAGACAGATGAAAGGAGGTGTCACACATGGAGCCAGTATCAGCCTGAGCAAATGACATCCAATAGAAGTAGGCGGAGCAAACAAAAGACAAGGTAAAGCTAAGCAGAACAATCAATAGGGATCTAGTCCCTATCTTACAGGGATAGGATCGTCGTCCAGCAGTCCCTGTCGTCTCAGCTGGATCCTCTCTACAGGTCTCAGGTAGGGGCTGGTCCAGTCAAACCACTCATCATAGCGGTGGCTCCACTGACGGTAGTGGATCAGGATCTTCTCATCACTATAGTCGATCTTCTCTATGTTGGCCGGATACCTAGGAGCAGGGGATATATGAGGGGTGACTGAGATGGGAGCAAAGCAACTGAACTGGATAACAGAAAGACAGAGAGAAGGACAAAGAAAGACTGAAAAATAGCTGAGGAATGCAACAAAGAGAGTGCAGGCAGATAAAGACATACTGTACTGAGAATGAGAGAGAGTGATGGAGGGACAGAAGCATGACTCACCAGTTTTTGAGGGTGTCTCTGGCCTCTAGCGTTGCTCCCACCTCAAAGGTTATCCCTCTTCTGTTAGGGGGTGTCTTGCTCATCATGCCCACATCATCCTCCTGCTGAAAGACACACAGTTCTACTCGGTTAAAGACCAGACACACACATACACTTCTAGTTCTTAAAACTGCCATGACGGGGGTCCAACGTAAATTCGTACTGGTCTAGAGACTGGATTATAGTGAACTGGCTTAAATACAAGAGGTCTGACTCCATAATTAGTGGAGAATTTAGTTAGTTCTCAATTTCTTTTGATCAGCATTTACTTGTTACATAATGAATCATAGTGGTGGAAAGTGAAAGCAAACAATGGTGCTAAGGGTCTTAGTCATTTTTCTGAGAGGACTGCCAGGAAGAGAGGTGAGAGAACAGGGGATGAGGCTTGTCTACATGGCTGAGTGAAAAGAGAATTATTCCATAAATAGAGGAACACAATACTGTGTGTACCCAACAATAACTACTGTAAGTATGTAGACACATGGGGAATAAAAACTATCATTACTGAAGTTAGTATTGTAGCAGTAGACACATGAAGGGATTCCACAATGTTTACAAAAGACCAACGACTGAGCAACAATGTTGGCAGGCACAGTGGAATTTAGCCCCTAGTCTAAAAGGTGTGTTGACACCATGTAGTTCTAAGCTATATCTAAAATCTTAGTTTGTTGCATCCAAAGATAGGTGTAAACATTGTAGTGTGTATCATCTAAATAAATAAAAACGAAGAAATAACAACTTAAGCCATTATAGGGCATCCATAAAGTAGTCATAAGCTCTACATAGACGTTTAATAAGAATTTAAGCAAAGTCGTACTACATAATAAGCGATGTGAAAGGGTCTTAAATCTGGTGCTCATCCAAAAATGGCATAACCCCCTTGACACCCTTAAAATGGATTGACATTCGTTTATGATAGCAAATATGTCTGCCCCGTCATTTAGGCTATCTGGCTCCAATGTTTATCCAACGAAAACACTTAGCAAAGAAACACATAACGTTATATGCTTAAAGCAATCCTCAGATCTCATAACAGCACGCAAACCTTCCTCTTTGAAGCATCTATATGTAACCCTTACTCCATCTATTTTATAGCAATACTGTCTAATCCCTGTCTCGAGAATTTTGTGCAGCCAGTACCTAATAACGAGGTCAAGAGCCAGACAGCTTTCAAAGACTTTGGCAGCACGATGAGAAATTCCGACACTGTCTATTATGTGTCCTTTTGTCCAACTGGAGTGATCACAGTGTGATGATTCATGACTAAATTCCAATTCCGTCAAATTGACAAAAATGTTGCTTTTGATGACTAAATATGCTCAAACAAAATCTGTGCTACTCAAAATGGTCCATTGTCTGGTCCATTGCAGAGCGTTACATTGTGTCTCGCGCCCTGAATACTTTGTATCCTCTAGCATTGTCAAACACAATCACTAAAATCCCGGGAAACACACGATTCTAAACAGATCTTTGCAATACATTCGCCTAATTTCGGGAGGAAAAACTCACCTTTGTGTAGAGACATTGAGCATATTCCATTTAAATGCAACAATAGTAGCCGGATATCTTCACACAACTTGGCAACCCACGTGTTTTCTGGTCAGGCGAACATTCCACATATTGAAACAATGGGAGACAATAGCAATGCAAATGGTCTCTGAAATTAAGCTAGTTATGTAGGCCAGTTGCTTATGTAACATACATGGATAACATGAATCAACGTTATGTAGGTTCCATAAACACATACTATGACGAAGCATTTATGAACGAATACGGCATAATTATTTCTGGTGGAGTGTGGCTTTAAACGCACGGAAGCGACCTCAATGACGCGCAATACACGTCAGTTGTTTATCACAGACTCGATAAGGGTGAAAATAATTTTCAACTTAGACCTTGGCTTCAACTATAGGCCTACTATAGTCCATGATTTTACATTACCTATGTAACATAACCATAGAAGGCTAGTTGCCGATAAAATGTTGAAATATAGCCTAATCCTGTAAATTGCCATGTTTTTCTCTCCATTATTTGGCAGCGCTGCTTGCACGTTAGCATTCACCCAGCATCCAGTAAGGCTTAAATAAGATGCATATGATTTTATACAATTCAAAAGCTGCCTTTTATGGATTCGTTTCTGACCGTTTATCTTCCGATATTCTATAAGAAGTCTTGAATATATTTCACTGTAGTTTGTCAGTGACTTGAATAAAGCTAATTGGTTAAGCGGTCTGATATGGGCGGGCTTGAGACATTTTACAGGCTATTCAGACTGTCATTCATAAGAGGATCGGGCCTCTACGCCTGGCCACACGTTTTCTTACGGTAAATACGGCGTGGAAATAGAGCACTTTAAACTTCCCTGAAGCCACGGAAACAATGACGAGTCAACCTTACACCAAGCATAAGATATCCGCAAACCAAAACAAATCTACATTACAAGTCTTTAAAAGTTATTTGTTTAGGAAGCAGAAGCATCATGCCGCATTCAGATTACACAATGTTTTGTGTTATTGATGCATAAAATCTTTCTATTCTGTCTGAAATACTAATGACTAAAATTGTGCAGAAAACCGATTTCAAATGTTACCTTGATTTCTGGACACTGTGTTTCCAATGGTGATGTGCAGCGTGTGGTGCCTCCGCTTCTGATTTGAGAGCACGCAGTTTATTTTTTTTCTCTCGATGCACTCGCCCTACCGGCGCGCAACTACGCATGTATTAAATATACCTTCTGTTCCAGAGATGCATGGTAGAGGCTATTTGCAGGCTATACACAAGTAAATTACTTTGTCGTAGGCCTGCCAATATGACATGTACAGCCAATGGCAAATTGACATCAATAGTAGGCTAGGCTATATTACATCGTATTACTAACATAGCTAATTGCTGGCTTGCAAATGCTGGCAGGGTATTGTTTCTTGAATAGTGCTCGATTTTACTCCGAAATAGGCTATATTTCCTTTATTTAGAAGACAACACTTTCTAAAAAAAAACAGAATCATGTTAATTTAAGTTCCTGCAACTTCTGCATTACATTCTTATGTACAAAAATATCCACTATTTGTTTTAATTACCAGGACGATAAGGACAATGACAAGACAACCATAAAGAACTGAGGACCATGTCGGCCTACTTTACAATACATTTGGACAAGACATTAATAAAGGGAATGCCATTAGGCAATAGCCTCAATAACGTATACATTTTTTATACACTTAATCCAGTAAAGGTCTGATAACCAGTCTACAATTAAACATTTATTTTTCTTGAACAATCATTTCATAGAATAACAGAGGGTATGTTCACATAATACACAACACAAACAATGAGTGGTCGAATCAGTATTATTTTCAAAGGCAAGCTTGCAGGAGGGAAATGATGAGTAGTTACAAAATCAAAAAGGTTCATCTTTATCATGATCATTTGAAAATACAGCCAGAGTTACTGTTACTATTTACAAGCATTATTTACACAGGAAATCTTCCAGGGAGTGTCTTATCTACATTTGTCAGTTTACTACATCATAGTTTGGATGCATGTGAAATTCAGACCTTCATTTACCGAGGGAAGCAGAGAGCAGTTATCACTACACCCGTTTTAACAGAACACCTGAGCCAAAATATCTATGGTGAAAAGAAGTGATAGTGTTACTACATTACACATGTGTTTATGCCTCTTTCAATATTGGTGTATTGCAACAACAAAAAAACATGTATTTTTGGCAACGCACTGGATAAATGCAGCCATAGTAGTACGGCAACCCTGGAGAAAATTAGGATTAAGTGCCTTGCTCAAGGGCACGTCAACAGATTTTTCACCTAGTCAGCTCAGGCATTCCAACCAGCGACCTTTCCGGTTACTGGCCCAACGCTCTAACTGCTAGTCTACCTGCTGCCGAATAGATCTCCCATACACATAGTACATACATGTACCAGAATACATTTATAACATCCTCCCTCAGCAGTTTAAAATCAGAGGGTTGTTATTGCACAACACACACTGTTGAGGAGACCACTAAAACAGGCATTTTACACAAGCTCCAAAACACATGGTCTTATTGCTTCCAGTTTGTACTTTGAAATGTACGCTCTGACTGTGGCTCTACTGTAGTCAGACTATAGACTGTGGCTCTATATCAAAATGGCTGTGGTATAACTTTTTTATATTTTTTAGATAAAATCACAAACATAGCAGTGAGACTGATGCAGTCGTGTTGATATTACTACTAAAAACATCACAGGCACGCTCATTTTTAAATTAGACATTTTTTCTCATTTGTAAATAAGAACTGGAGGCTGAGTCTCTAGAACTCAAACACACACAGACACACATACATACAAGAGGCCAAATAGATATAAGGAGGGGACCCTGGGTCTGTTTCCTGATGACAATGTCCATCCTGTACAAACCATATGAGACTCCTCCTGCACAGCCCATATCCAGCAAAGAAACAATGGCACTTCACATTCAGTTATAAATGTAGGAGAAAAATCTGATTTTACATGCAGTTAAAACAAAGTCATCCAAATGAACTGGATAAAAAGCGGTCCCTATGATGTAAAGTCATTTGTAGTATTTTTGTGTGCAATAATTGTGGGGTTTCCATCACATATCACACACAATGTCACCTATGCAGTAGGCACAGATGTATTGTTCTGCAGTCAGAAAGTAGAACAGAGGATGGGTCCACTGTCAAGTGACTGTTACGTACAGTACTCAGTGGTGAAACATCTGGGTTCTCTCTTATCTTCTTATGGCCCTGCCTTTGAAGACAGAACCGATCAACTCTGGTATTGTTACAGTATGATTTCCAGTGTGTGTGTGTGTTTTGCGATAGGTCAATGGAGTGGGGCGGGCTTCGCAGAGCGAATCTCTGTGGCACTGGGGCACGTGGTGTCAAGGGAGTCAGTCTACACAACGCCCTCAATGAAACTGGTGTCCAGGTGAACGATGAGCATGCGCAGGAAAGACATCTCCTTGCGTGTGTTCTCAAAGATGATTCGTGGGTCATCAGACTGGCAGCGGAGGCAGTTGGGGGCCATCACCATGGCAAGGTTATTGACATCCATCTTCGTAACAGACACATTAGCAGGCTGAGCAAACACCTGGGGATAATTAATGTGGGAGAAAGGGTGAAAAATCATTAGGGACTGAAGGCAGAGTATGTAACTTGAAACAGATTGACTAAGGACAAATTAATGAGTTTATAGTGATTTGTTCTATTTCAACTTCCTGACCAATGACCATGTCTCCAATGTTGAATACGATAATAGTTGTGTCAGTATGACTGTATTGTATTAGCTATGGTGTTCTGTGTCGTGGTTATTACCTGCAGGAAGTGGATGAAGTAGCATAGCACCAGTCTGTTGAGCTCAGGCAGACACTGTACAACAGTAATGGCTGCCACAGGGTCGTCATAGTTACTGACACACTGCTTGTAGAAGGCCATGGGGATGAGAGGCTCCTCCAACTCACGATACCACAGCTTCATCAGGGAGGCTAGAGGAGACGGGGACAGTGTTAACACTAACACACACACGCAAAGATAATAGCAGAGGTACAGACTAACTCACCAGGTACGTTGGGGTCTGAGAGGTTTTCTGGGATCCGCCATTGGTCGACCTGGAGCTTCAATGCGTTGACTTCATCGATATCTCCAGGCACCCTTCAGAACAAGTATTCTAATTCAGTATTCAGTTGCACTGCATGGCCACTAGGGGGAACTATAACACCCACTATTACCAATCTACAGGTATGTTCAGTGGCATAGCTTGAAAACCCATTATAACATGGTGAAACAGTTATCATGACACAAACGGCACTGGGAGTATCATGTTGTTAATTGGCGGAATTTGTTTGGATTTAGGGACTGACCATGATAATAACCATGGTGAATAGGCCTGTTCTGTATTAGCTGGAGTAGGAGAAAAAAACAAAACAAAGCTCCTTATCGCCCATGAAACATTGTAGTGGGTGGGGTATAACGTTTATGTTGAGAATAAATACTCCTCCAAACAAATTCAAACCTAATAGAATAATCTACAGAAATACAGACCAAACAAAAATACTTACTCACAAATCACAGATATGAGAATAGCTCTAACAACATGATTGAAAGCCCATGGCCTCATGCAAAAACAAAAGTGTAAACATTTTTTATAAAGTATCAAATGAAACATTGCTGGTCTCCAGGGGCTCTTGAGCAGTGGTATGCAATGTTTGCTCTGCTGTCCATCTCTTTACAGTAGAGTACACAGGGAATGTTTGCTTTAAACTGTACTGCTTCAGGAGACCACCCACCAAGGCTGGCATACATTTGTCTAGATCCTCACTAGATCTCCTTTTATGACCGCGACCCTGCTAAACACACAACACAAACCCACACCTCACTGATGAATACACCAAGTCCAATGAGGTGATTTGCTGACCCTGTCCATCCGTCTCACCTGAAGATGCCCTCAGTCTGGGCCCCTCCCAGTGCCAGGACGTATTGGGAGAGCTGCACCTGTACCCAGGGTAGCTTCCTGTCTGGGAAGAGTTCACTCTGGCGCTCCATCACCTCGTCCAAGGAGCTGCCAAACAGGGAGGGGGTCACGATGGCCCGTCTGCTGTGGTCAATCTCCTCCAGAGTTGGCTTACGAAGACCCTGCAGGGGAGGTTCACAGTGTGACGACTAGGACTATATTTTACACTGTTCATGTAAGACTTTGTCTATGACTGTTAGTCTATGATTGTTAACATCAAAGATTATATCTGAAATAGACTGTCTTGTGTGTATGTAAGCCCTGTGACTAAGAATCTATCCATGATATGTTTCTGACTAATGTCCATGTTTATCTCTCTAGCATTATTAATATCTTTATCAACATCTGTATTGGTTAGGAACCCTTTGAGTATTAAACAAATAGGGACATTCAGGGTGGGGTTGTGTTTTGACTGCCTTCTCGATTTGGGCATTTTTAAATATATTTGTGACAAATACTATTTTCCCTTGTCATTCCCTGCCCCTTTGCCATGCTCACTTCTCAACTCACCTTTTTGCCTCCAGTTATGGCCACTTTCTGTAGTTTGCGATAGCAGAACTTTGCATACGTGCTGATGGGCAGACCTGTGACGAGAGAAGGAAGACAAGGCCACTGTAACACTGAGGAATGCGACTCAGTAACCCAACACCATGGGAAATACAGCTCTTACTATAGCTGCACGTCACACCTTCATAGATACGTCTGCTCAGTGAGTGAATCCTCTAAGGAGCCTTGGTTTTCAACCAAAACAACAGATAAAAGGGTTGAACAATTCCTCACTAAATGCACATGCAATTTGTTCCCATAGGTGTCAGATATTTCCAAGGCAGTAATTGGAGAGATGCTGGCTGTGTGATTCTAGCATAAGGGGATCAGAGTGTACACGTCTCAACTGTCCCGGTATAGAAATAAAAGCTGTGAGAATGGAGCCAGCCAGCCAGCACATCCTGTCCCAGCTGATTCATCAGACAGACACTTAGTACACTGGAGGGAGCAGTACCCCTACCTACAGACCCAAACTCTAGCGGTCTGCCTCGTTTCCTGTACTTGGGTGTATTTTCTGAAGTAAGATACATTTGAGGAATTAAATAATCATGACTGGGCCTCGAAAAGTAATAGAACAAGGCACTCAACAATCATGCTCCAAATTTATGAGCCACTTCCTAAGAGAACCGCATAATTTCCGTACTACAGGCCGTCGTCACTGTGGTAACTCAAATTTACACATAAACAGGTCTCCACTTCCATCCCAGAGCCTCCCTATCACACCCATGGGATCTCAACCATCTCCCTTCCTTCCCAGAGAACTCTCTCAGGTGGCTGAGCCCTGGCCAGATGGAGAATTTTGTGCTGCGATGAAAAATATCCTTCCTGGAATGTTCTCTAGACTGAAAGACCCTGGATTTATAGCAAACAGGTGACTGACTCATGCATGTACACCGCCATCGTTAATCTGTCCCAGTTTGACTGTAATTACAGCTAATTACAGAGATCATAATGATAATTTCCCATTGATCTCAGGGAAAACACTGTTTTTCCCAAGATTCCCTGAATTAACTAATCATTAGGGGAAGAAAATCAAGAGTTTGACTACTTTTTTTTTACCCAGCCCGAGAGCAGGTTTGAACACCAGCGGTGGTCCAAATGAAAATTTTGTTTTGATAAGGCAAAACAACAACGAAGCAACCAGAGCCCACGAGAAATCACCCCTCAGAGGATTAAGAGCACAAGACTGTAATGATGACACCTGTTAAGTTCTGGGTCCAGACGGTCTGCCTATATCTGTTAGATTCTCCCGGGGTATCAGTTTAGTGATGCTACCTCAGCAAAGTTTTAAAACCCAAGTAAGCAAGGCCCGCCTCAGACCAGCCTAGGCTCAAGAAAAGACAAGAGGCCTCCAGTTCCCACACGCACTATTCCCTCCCACCACTCTGCTCACAGCTGCTCCATGCTGTGATCACAACGCCACCCTTCATTTCAGCTCGTCTATCCAGACAGCAGCTCTCATCATGCTGTTCATGAGGAGGCTTTCCCTTGTGATTGGCTGGTGGGTCCACATCGTGAGCAATGCAATAGCCCTTTCCCTCAAGTCATTATTCCTGCCTCTATCTCAAGACCTCTACAGTGAGTCACTCCCATGAAGGGTAGCCATTCCTCATGGCCTGCGAGTCACTGATTCTATCCAGTGTGTACAATAGGTTAACGTTACAGTCATTGATGAACAATGTGTGTGGGTTCACCATTGTGGTCACTGCCACTTAAGACGGGTTGTTGTGGGTTGCCCTATAGCAACAAGACTAATGAGTGTGCAGGTTTGGGGCAAAACAGACAGGATTGACTTAGAATCAAAGGATTGTTGACAACATGTCAACTATATTTCCTCTTTGAATGTTTATTGGAAACATACATGCGTTTGCAGAATGAGCACTTGTCTCTCAAACATGGTTGAAGTTGTTGTTAGCTAGCCAGGGAATTTTAACCATTTTAGTAGAAATGACACAAGTGAAATCAAGACATGATATCAATAACAATACAACAAACTGAAACGAGCCACCTACGATTCCCCACGTGACAGCTTCTTGTCATTGTTGCCAGCTATCTTGCTGTTTAGAATTATAACACAGCCTTTTTACCCCTGCGATGCGCGCGCATCATTTTCGTGCCTTTGTCAGGCAATCCGTCTATTGGGGTCAATGCAGTGAGTAGGCTACCTAAATCACAATGTGGGGCTGCCAGAGAGGAACACTAACATGGCCCCCTATTGTATCTCTATAGATCTCTATCTCTATCTCTTATCCTTCAGCTCCCTTACCACCTCCACTGGTATTTTGTGAAAACCATTTAATACATCTACCAGGGAAGTTCTGCATATTAGCATGGTAGTCAAGTGACAAATCATAACAAATTCCCATTTCTCCAAATTCTTAATCTGCAGTGAGATATGAACCATGTTTGATATGTAATAGCTTCCTACCCATGAGAAAATAATAAATAAATGATTGGTCTCACTTCAGCGCTCTCCAACAGATGTCCTCCTTAGGAAAACTCACCCCACACTAAACACAAATCTTTATAATGCTGCCTAAGTGATCTCAGACCTACCTTCTTCATCGGTGTTCTGTTTCCGTTTCTTTCTGGACTTTGAGTTCTTCTTCAGCTTCATGTCTTGCTGGTCTAGTATGAACTGAGCCACTGGAAACCAGGAAATAAGGCAAAGGTTAAAAGCCGATTCAGAAAATCAAATAACAGTCTCGAAGAGCAAACAGGAGAGAAGAGGAGGGAAAAAAACACTTCAAAATCCTCACACACATCAAGCTATACCCATCATGCTGATACTGACAGACACACAGACAGTGACAAAACAAAGAGAGAAAGGTGACCCACCCTGTTGCTCAGTTTGAGACTCACGTTTCTTGTCACTGCTCGGATCCGTGTGCCTCTGGATGTATCCCTCCAGGTAGCAGCGGAACTTGGGAGAGGGGGCGAAGAAGGCCAGGCTGACAGCCATCAGCTCCCAGCCTGCAGCCAGGCTCCTAGGGCTGGTGTTGCCTGTGGTCTGCCTCACCAGCTGCACATACAGCTCATCCCTCAGGCCCTGCATGCCCCAGCACTTGGTGACGATGAGCAGGGCGGCGTGGCGACGGTCCAGCCGTGAGGGTCTGTCTCCCATGTAGGCCTGGACCAGCTTGAACATCTCACAGGCTTCCTTCCTCACGGCACGGTCGCTGGTCACCAGCATGGGCTTCTTGATAGAGCCGCGGTTCCAGGAGAGCATGTTGGCGATGGAGACACGGCGGCGGAACAGGCCCTGGGTGTGCATGTTCAGGTGCTTGCTGGCCCAGTCCGCCATGCCTGAGGTATCTGGGGGCGGGGGCTTGCGCAGGGTAGCGTAAGAGAGCTGGTGGTAGGAGCCTCCTATTCCTCCTCTTCCTTCTCCCTCTATGTTGTCATGGGAGACGGAGCGTTGGTGATGTGGGCCCAGTGAGCCTGTTCGTCCGTCCACCATACCTTTCTTCCTGCTGTCCAACTGAGCCTTCAGTTCCAGGGTCCCCACCTTCAGGGGAGAGAGAGAGAGAGAGAGAGAGGGAAAACAGAGGAGAAAAGAGGAAAGAGGGAAAGCGTCAGTGCAGCAGTATGTATGGCTGTCCACAGCTGCAGGCTCCTCAGTGTCGACGAGGCTGCTTTACCTTTGCTCTGCAATGCGAGGGCTCGAGGGGAAATTGTTGCAGGACCGGCAAATACATTTTCTAAAGCCACGTCCACCAAAAATTCCCCAATATCTAAATGGACCTTTTCGTCAGGAGAAGGTGAGGAGCTTAGAGTGACATGAGAGGCCCTACCTCTGTTCTGCCTGACCCACAGCTCCTTTAAGACTACATGTGCAAATCCTTCATCTGATCCCAAGTGGGATTTCTGCCTATACGGAGCCCTGTCCACAGTCACCGCCCCTCACAGCAAAAACCAAACCAGTAATGCAGCTCTAGTCAGAGAAACATCAAGAAACCCAGGCCAATTCACAGCAGGAATGTACTATCTGAACATAAAACGTTCAGCATATCTCTTTAATTTGACTATGATGTAATATAGTAGTAAAGTGTGCCTAGACCGTATGGATTTGGGTTTGGCGGCACTTCTTTATGGTCATATGGTCTTAATGGTGTTAAATGAGTGGTATGGGTCACTGTTTGAGATCAAATGGAACCACGGGCAAGTTTAACTAGGCAAAGGAACATTTACAGTATGAATGATACATTCTATAATTCCTCTTCTCTTATACACAGATAGCTTACAGATGCCCCATGACATGGTGGTAATTCAACAGCAGAGTTAAATAAAACAAGTCTCTAAAACAGATTTCAGTATCAAATATTCAGAGTTGTATAGACTACACATTGAAAACAGATCACATTTCCATGCTGGCTTTAAACCACAGTGAACCCACACTGTTTAAAAAATAAGTAGTAAATGTTCTGCTTCTGAAAGGCTAGACCAATGCAGCCAAAACTTCACATGGGGTATAGCCAACAACCAATGGTGTTTGTGTGTATTCTGTACGAGCAAATCTGTGTGTATCATGATATAACAGCAGGTCTGTAGAACATTTCAGTACAGGATTAGGGGATTGTTTCCTATATTTGTATAAATGCCATTGCTTCAGTACCAACCCCTCATGGCACCAGCCTCTGAACCCCACCCGTACCCAGCTCTCCCTGCCAAACTTGTGCCATCTGGGCCACAGTGGCCCTCCTTCCTGACCAGGGGGAGCCATGTCCTGGATCTCCCACGCTTGGCCCAGACTCCTGATACCTAGGCAGAGAGCTGGCACAGAGGGACAGGGGCCTGCCGCGTTGGCCAGGTGTAGGACAGTCAGAGGGGGACAGGTAGCGCTAAGCTCACAGGCACCATGCCTGAGCCATATATTGGTCCAGTGGGGCCCCTGAGCCTGCCGCTCCTGATTAGAATGTTTAAGGTGTTGCATCTTCCCCGGCACCTTATGTTTCTCTCAGTCAGATTCTAATCGCCAGTCTTATTGATTTCAGGACTTATTTTAAATTTCAACTGAACCTCAGACTTATTAGCTCTATAGTTTCATTAGATTCCTGAAACTTCATAAAGACATATGGAGTGGGGTGGGTGAAGTAAGTGCATTGTTGAAAGGGTTTGGGATTATAAAATGGTAGGTTTCATAGCACTGAGGCTTTGCACAAATCATGTGCACCTGTACTAGCCTAATAATTCAAGCTCCTGACAGCAAGCAAGTTATCACTTCTGTCCATCCCATCTGTGTGAATTACTCTGCTTAGTTAAAATACCATTAGTACATTTATCCAGTTTTATAATACGCATAATGACCTAATCTGTCTTTACTCTGTTCAGAATTTTTTTAACCTCTGAAAATGGGAGACAAACACAAAACCATGAATTTAAATACTTCTGTTAATGTATTTAACTTGGCATAGAGACGTCCTAAGTAATCTAGCAATAAAAGTAGCCCTGGAAAGGCAACAGCAATGTAACCACCTCCAGACAAAACAAAACAGAATCCAAAGAAAAATAAACTGTTCCACATAAACAGACCACACAACAACAGGCACCAGTCAGAGTTAACTAAGCAGACAAACCAGAACTAATCCATTTATCAGGAGTGGACTTCCAAGGTCTTCCCATATTTCTCCTCACTCTCACAGCCAGACAGAGACAAATACTGGAGTGTATGCTTACCTCTGAGGGAGGTCCAGGGGTGTCTGGTGAGGAAAGGCTGGCCTGACTGGTGATGCTCTTCTCCAAGGTGTCCACCTTCTCATAGGTCCTCTTCTGCCTACCAGGCATCTCCAGGGGTGGCAGGGCCGGGTTGCCATGATTACCCCCCCTGCTCAGCGAGCGGCTGGCGGAGGGGACGTCTTCTCGTGACGCACACCTTCCTCCTCCTCCATACCACTGCAGGGAGTCCACGGGGGAACGTGTCCGGGGAACTGCGCCCCTCTCGCCAATCTCTGCCCCCAGGCCTCCAGCCTTCATCTCCCTCATGGTATTGGAGCGGCTCACCACCTCTCTCATCTCCGCCATCAGCCTCTCGTTAAGGGCACACAGCTCTCCGCTGCTGCCCACTGAGCCTGGCCGGCCTCCGGCCCCCAGCCTCCGCCGGCTCTTCCTCCTCAGGCTCGGAGAGGGGCCAGTGGAGTAGCCAGAGTCCTGGTAGGTGGCGGTGGTCTGGGGGCATGGAGGTGTGGGGAAGTCCTGCGAGGCCTGGCTGCTCTGCCTGCTGTGACGAGCCTCCACTGCCCTCAAGACACTGGCCTCCAGGGCTCGCCATGTCTGCTTCTTCTCCAGGGTCCCTGGCTCTCTCTGCTGCCCCCGTGGCTGGGACTGGGGCTCGGCCAAGAGGGGGTCTGATCGTGGTGTGGGGGAGGGGGTGCGGGTGGGACCGGGGGAGGTGGAGAGGAGGCCCTGTTTTGGGTCCACAACAACCATGTGCTTGATGCACTCCAGGCCAGCTGGGCTGTAGTCAGAGGCAGAAGGGTTCCTCTTGTGCCTGGATTCGGAGTTAGAGGAGCCAGGGTGCTGGAGGAGCCTGGGCTTTTGCAGGCTGTGTGTGGGGGTGAGACGGGATAGACCACCAGGCTCATTATGGAGGTGAGCCCCCTCCACCTCCATGTCCACAGGAGGCTCATCATAGATGGGACACTCTTTTCCCGGGTCGTCGTAGAGGTGAGGTGTGGAGGCGTACTGTGGTGACACTGACCTGGGGGTGCTGGGCTGGGACCTGTGACTGCCGGGAGTTTGGGGAGGGTCAGAGGACACCAGACAGAAGCTGCCGTTGCCGGTCTTTCTCAAGTGGTGGGCCTGCCGGGCGTCGGCGGCCATCTTGCCGGAGGGTGCGGTCTTGTAGCCCTGGGTGGAGCAGGAGTGAGCCCCCGGGGGTTTGCTGCTGACGGGGTGGAGGGTGAAGGCCTGGTGGCCGTTGGGCTTGTTGTGTGTGTGTGTGTTGTGGTGGCGGAGCTGCAGGTCCGGGCTAGATGGGCCTCCAGGCTGGATCCGACTGACACTGTTTACTTTAACCAACATTGCTGCCTTAGACCCTGGGGAAGGCTGCCATCTCTGAGAGTGCTCTCTGGAATAGAAAGAGAATAAGGGAAGGATGAGATCTGGGTTTGGATTTAAAGAGATAACTACTGATAAAAACACACACACACACCAGATGACAGTCACCCGAACAAGCAAAGCATTGTCCCGAACAACAAGCCTGTGGTTACTTCTAAATTGTGACCATCAAAAAAATGCTCCACAAATTTAAATTCCAAGCTCAGACAGATTTGGGAAAACTGATCAGATTCCTCGCATTCTTCCCCAGACATTTCACTGACCCTCCAAAATACTGCCTTCTAAGTCATAAGACAATATCTCCAGTGTGTGTTGTGCAAACCAACCTCCTAAAAAGAAACAATTACCATTGCTGTCTGGGTTAGAAGTGTGGAAAACATTTCCTACGTACTGTAAGTGTGTTAAGCATTCTCCTGCTTTGGACCATAACACAGTACCTCCTCCCAAGAGTCGTGACCCATCAATTACACGGACTCAAAACACCTCATGTGAAACATGAGAAAATGACAAAACACGATAAGATATAAATTCCCAGCTGCCACAGTTCCAAAACACTCACAGACTGAGTAGAGTAGTAGAGAAGAGTGTATTTGAGAACATACTTGGGGAGCAGAATTACAGTAGAGTCTCCATCTGGCCTGAGGGACTGGAGGTTGACACTCCTCCCTTGCGGCTAACTTCAGACGTCGTCAGAATGCTAATCCAAGCACTGGGAACTAATCTGGTATTAATCTGTTTACACCTCTCTCTAGCTTTCTAACCCTGTAATTCCTGTGGCCCAAGCTTCAGGCCTCATTCATTCCTCAATATCTCACTTAGATCCAACTGCCATCCATCCGCGGGTTCAGCAAATAAACCATTCTATCCATCTGACCAACTGTGACTGAAACAACTATCATACAGCATAAGAGTTATCCGCTAACTTCAATAATCAAAGGTTGAGCATGCTTTACAGTACTAGCACTACAGACCAATGATTAGAAAAGCAGAGACTTACCTTCTGCCCTCCTCCCTCTCTACCGTATAGCCAACAACACACTGTAATCAATACTATTAAACCTGCATGGCTCTATCCTTCTGCAGCCAGACATCTAACAGACTGGCCCACTGCACACATACCTCCTAAGTCTCAGGACAGGAGTTACTGGGGAGCAGGAAGACGACAGAGAAGACCTTCTGTAGTTTGTAACAATACAATAACAACTCCCCTGGGGCTCTTCTCGGGCCAATGGCAAACTTCCTCACTTCCTTCTCTTCCCCCCCCCCTCGAACTGCATTCTCTCTTTCCCTCAAACAGTCACGCAACCTCAGTGATTTGAATGTAAACAGGCTCTTCAAATGGTTGAGCAGATATAGCTTCCACAGCCCATAAACAGCTGGGCCTAAGCCACCTGGCAGCCTCCCAGCACAGCCAGCCCTGTCCTTGTGGTGTTGGGAACATTCCTGGGCCTCACCTCCCTCCCCCCTGCTCAGACGCGACAAAAGACCAATCAACAGTGTTTACTGCCCCACACGTGGGTCCAGAGGAGTGGAGACTAGTCACGCGCTGCAGAGTGGATGGGAACCACTTCAAACCGGCTGTGTTAGAGCCGCTTTAGTTCTCAACTGTGTGACAGACTGAGGTGGGAGAGCTGAAAACGTGCTGCTGCTGTCTAAACTCTGAAATGCGGGACTCAGGAAGTCCTCCTTCCGTCATGGTCAGGGGCTGGTGATGTCAGTGATGTTACCTCCACAACAGAGGCAGTGTAAAGCAGATTTTTATGATCAAAGATTATGGTCTGATGTTGGTACTAACCTTTGAATTGACTTTTAAAAAATACAGGAACATAAAACTGGCTGTTTTAAAACAGCCAGTTAATAGTTTACTATGGCACAGAATGGGCTACATTACAGTAACCATTAAAAGAGACAAGGAATTTAAACAAAAGGCCAAAGACCACATGTAACCTAGCAAAATGATCACATGCATCATGCACTCAATGGCCAGTTTATTAGGTACACCCATCAAGTACCGCGTCGGACCCCATTTGCCTCCAGAACAGCCTGAATTTTTCGTGACATGGAAACGTTGCTCAATTGGTATCAGGGGTTCCTAACGTGTGCCAGGAAAACATTCACCATACCATTACACCACCACCAGCCTGTACCAGCCTGTACCGTTGACACCAGGCAGGATGGGGCCATGGACTCCTACTACTTACGGCCCCAATCCTGACTGCCATCAGCACGACTCAACAGGAACCGGGATTTGTATGACCAGGGAATGTTTTTCCACTCCTCAATTGTCCAGTGTCGGTGATCGTGTGCCCACTGGAGCCACTTCTTTCTGTTTTTAACAAGGACCGATGAGTTGTGTGTTCTGAGATGCCAATCTGCACACCACTGTTATACTGCACCGTTATTTGCCTGTTTGTGGTCTGCTTGTTAGCTTACACGATTCTTACCATTTTCCTTCGACCTCATCAACGAGCTGTTTTCGCCCAAAGAACTGCCGCCGAATTCGCACAATTCTCAGGAAACCCTAGACACTCATGCGTGAAAAGCCCAGGAGGCCATCCGTTTGAGATACTGGAACCGGCACGCCTTGGCACCGATAATCATACCATGCTGAAAGTTGCTTAGGTCACTCGTTATTCCCATTGTAATGTTCAATCGAACAGTAACGGAATGTCTCGATGCCTGTTTTTTATAGCAAGCCACGGTCACGTGACTCACTGTCTGTAGGAGCAAACTATTTTCGTGAACGGGTGGTATACCTAAAAAAACTGGCCGGTGAGTGTACACCCCCACACATATCATAAGGTTACTCTCATTCTCCAGTGGTGAGAGGGATGAGTTAACCACTGATGACCTTGAGAGAGGGGGGTGGGGTTCTACTTCCTATTGCTGGAGCCTCCCATACAACACAAACAGGAAATGACAAATCTAACATTCACGCTGGAGTAAGGCCGAATGAGAGGGGTGACCTTCACATATAGGGAGTTTACATGTTGCTAAATTAAACTCAAACAAACACAACCATATATGAAAGAACATTGTCTAAGTCCCTGCACAGCGTCACTGCCATTACACTCGACATCCCCATACTACCTGAGTGCTAATTCCAGCTACACGCTAAATGATGTCAGTCCTCTTTAAAAATGTCACCAGTAACAACAGAAACACTATCCTCTGCTTGGATGTTGTTTTGAGGTGAAACCAGAGCAACACAACAGAATGATAAGAGGAAGTTTGGACATGCTGAGTCAAGCTCCTAGCACAGAGCAGAGCTGGGGATTTCATCTGGCTTTGTGGTTGTTGTTCACTTGTCATTGTCACACCACAACCAGGGTGGCACAGCCAGGCTAGTGTTAAAGCCCTCCAGCATCGGCTCATTATTTTGTTTGTTAGCACAAACAGTTGGTGCGCAATACATGATTATCCCAATCACATCTGGCTTCATGCCAATGGCCACAGTTGATATAAGCTTTCCTCACTGTAGCAGTCCTAATCCAACTATAATTTACCACCAACAACCTCATGCCTAGTTAAATTAAATAAAAATAATAAATACCACCCAACCAGAATGATCTCACTTCTAAAACAGTGAGACAGAATAAGAAAGCAGTGGTTAGAAAATAGGGTGAAGTGAGAGAGAGAGCAAGAGAGATATTGAGAGCAAGAGAGAGAGATTGAGAGAAAGAGAGAAAGAGAGAGTGAGAGAAAGAGAGCGAGAGAAAGAGAGCGAGAGAAAGAGAGCGAGAGAAAGAGAGAGCGAGAGAAAGAGAGAGCGAGAGAAAGAACGAGAAGGGGATTTGTCGTGGGAGAGTGCCGTCAGGGAATGAGCAGGAACGTTGGCATTCCTCAGAGGTCTCATTCAGGGGCCCCAGGCCGGGGAGCCTATAGACAATGCCTGGCTCCGCTATTGTCACGGCAACGCCCCTCTATGGAACAGAGTCCCATTTAAAGACTATCTACAGATTCTCTCAAGCAGACGTAAACACTTACCTAACATCGGTATGGCAGTGCTGAGCTTACTGGCTCATTGACACTGTCAACATGTTTGCTTTACCACAATCATAAAAAGAGCCTGTGTTATAGCTCTGTGTTTCATCACACTGACCACATTGGCTGTTGGGTACTTTTCAAATAATGTAAATTTAAAATAAATTATATGCCACGGAATATAAAAAATACATTACCCGTATTCCGACAAAAACAGCACTCATTTTCAAAATCTATAACATACCCCAACCAGAAGCCATGGATTACAGGCAACATTCACACTGCCGCTTTCAAGGAGCGGGACTATAACCTGGAAGCTAATAGGAAATCCCGCTATGCCCTCCAACGAACCATCAAACAGGCAAAGCGTCAATACAGGACTAAGATCGAATCGTACTACACCGGCTTCGGCGCACATCGGATGTGGCAGGGCTTGCGAACTATTACAGACTACAAAAGGAAGCACAGTCAAGAGCTGCCCAGTGACACAAGCCTACCAGATGAGCTAAATAACTTCTATGCTCGCTTTGAGGCAAGTAACACTGAAACATGGATGAGAGCATCAGCTGTTCCGAATGACTGTGTGATCACACTCTCCATAGCCAATGGGAGTGAGACCGTTAAACAGGTCAACATTTACAAGGCCGCCGGGCCAGACGGATTACCAGGACGTGTACTCCAAGCATGCGCTGACCAACTGGCAAGTGTCTTCACTGACATTTTCAACCTCTCCCTATCTGGGTCTGTAATACCAACATGTTTCAAGCAGACCAATGTCCCTGTGTCCAAGGACACTAAGGTAACCTGCCTAAATGTCTGTAGCCATGAAGTGCTTTGAAAGGCTGGTCATGGCTCACATCAACACCATTATCCTAGAAACCATAGATTCACTCCAATTTGCATACCACACCAGCAGATCCACAGATGATGCAATCCCTATTGCACTCCACACTGCCCTTTCACACCTGGACAAAAGGAACACCTATGTGAGAATGCAATTCATTGACTACAGCTCAGCGTTCAACACCATAGTGCCCTCAAAGCTCAACACTAAGCTAAGGACCCTGGGACTAAACACCTCCCTCTGCAACTGGATCCTGGACTTCCTGACAGGCTGACCACAGGTGGTAAGGGTAGGTAACAACACATCCGCTGATCCTCAACACTAGGGCCCCTCAGGGGTGCGTGCTCAGTCCCCTCCTGTACTCCCTGTTCACTCATGACTGCAGGGAAAACTCCAACACCATCATTAAGTTTGCCGATGACAACAGTGGTAGGCCTTATCACCGACAACAATGAGACAGCCTATAGGAAGGAGTTCAGCGATCTGACCGTGTGGTGCAAGGACAACCACCTCTCTCTCTCTCAACATGATCAAGACAAAGGAAATTGTGGACAACAAGAAAAGGAGGACCAAGCACACCCCCATTCTCATCGACGGGGCTGTAGTGGAGCAGGTTGAGAGCTTCAGGTTCCTTGACGTCCACATTAGAGGTCGACCGATTATTATTTTTCAACGCCGATACCGATACCAATTATTGGAGGACCAAAAAAAGCCCGATACCAATTTATTTTATTTGTAATAATTACAATTACAACAATACTGAATGAACACTTATTTTAACTTAACAGAATACATCAATAAAATCAATTTAGCCTCAAATAAATAATGAAACGTGTTATATTTGGTTTAAATAATGCAAAAACAAAGTGTTGGAAAAGAAAGTAAAAGTGGAATATGTACCATGTAAGACAGCTAACCTTTAAGTTCCTTGCTCAGAACATGAGAACATATGAAAGCTGGTGGTTCCTTTTAACATGAGTCTTCAATATTCCCAGGTAAGAAATTTTAGGTTGTAGTTATTATAGGACTATTTCTCTCTATACGATGTGTATTTCATATACCTTTGACTATTGGATTTTCTTATATGCACTTTAGTATTGCCAGTGTAACAGTATAGCTTTCGTCCCTCTCCTCGCTCCTACCTGGGCTTGAACCAGGAACACATTGACAGCCACCCTCGAAGCAGCGTTACCCATTTCTCCACAAAAGCCGCGGCCCTTGCAGAGCAAGGGGAACAACTAGTCCAAGTCTCAGAGCGAGTGACGTTTGAAACGCTATTAGTGCGCACCCCGCTAACTAGCAAGCCATTTCACATTGGTTACACCAGCCTAATCCCGGGAGTTGATAGGCTTGAAGTCATAAACAGCGCAATTGCTTGAAGCATTGCGAAGAGCTGCTGGCAAAAGGCGCGAAAGTGCTGTCTGAATGAATGCTTATGAGCCTGCTGGTGCCTACCATTGCTCAGTCAGACTGCTCTATCAAATCATATAATTAAGTCTAACATAATAACACACAGAAATACGAGCCGTAGGTCATTAATATGGTCGAATCCGGAAACTATCATCTCGAAAACAAAACGTTTATTCTTTCAGTGAAATACGGATCGGTTCCGTATTTTATCTAACGGGTGGCATCCATAAATCTAAATATTCCTGTTACATTGCACAACCTTCAATGTTGTCATAATTACGTAAAATTCTGGCAAATTAGTTCGCAACGAGCCAGGCGGCCCAAATTGTTGCATATACCCTGACTCTGCGTGCAATGAACAGTACGGTGCAGCCGTCTTCATCGACCTTGCCAAGGCTTTCGACTCTGTCAATCACCATATTCTTATCGGCAGACTCAGTAGCCTCGGTTTTTCTGATGACTGCCTTGCCTGGTTCACCAACTACTTTGCAGACAGAGTTCAGTGTGTCAAATCGGAGGGCATGCTGTCCGGTCCTCTGGCAGTCTCTATGGGGGTGCCACAGGGTTCAATTCTCGGGCTGACTCTTTTCTCTGTATATATCAATGATGTTGCTCTTGCTGCGGGCGATTCCCTGATCCACCTCTACGCAGACGACACCATTCTGTATACTTCCGGCCCGTCCTTGGACACTGTGCCATCGAACCTCCAAACGAGCTTCAATGCCATACAACACTCCTTCCGTGGCCTCCAACTGCTCTTAAACGCTAGTAAAACCAAATGCATGCTTTTCAACCACTCGCTGCCTGCACCCGCACGCCTGACTAGCATCACCACCCTGGATGGTTCCGACCTTGAATATGTGGACATCTATAAGTACCTAGGTGTCTGGCTAGACTGTAAACTCTCCTTCCAGACTCATATCAAACATATCCAATCGAAAATCAAATCTAGAGTCGGCTTTCTATTCAGCAACAAAGCCTCCATCACTCACGCCGCCGCCAAACTTACCCTAGTAAAACTGACTATCCTACCGATCTTCGACTTCGGCGATGTCATCTACAAAATAGCTTCCAACACTCTACTCAGCAAACTGGATGCAGTTTATCACAGTGCCATCCGTTTTGTCACTAAAGCACCTTATACCACCCACCACTGCGACCTGTATGCTCTAGTCGGCTGGCCCTCGCTACATATTTGTCGCCAGACCCACTGGCTCCAGGTCATCTACAAGTCCATGCTAGGTAAAGCTCCGTCTTATCTCAGTTCACTGGTCACGATGGCAACACCCACCCGTAGCACGCGCTCCAGCAGGTGTATCTCACTGATCATCCCTAAAGCCAACACCTCATTTGGCCGCCTTTCGTTCCAGTTCTCTGCTGCCTGTGACTGGAACGAATTGCAAAAATCGCTGAAGTTGGAGACTTTTATCTCCCTCACCAACTTCAAACATCTGCTATCTGAGCAGCTAACCGATCGCTGCAGCTGTACATAGTCTATCGGTAAATAGCCCACCCATTTTTACCTACCTCATCCCCATACTGTTTTTATTTATTTACTTTTCTGCTCTTTTGCACAACAATATCTCTACCTGTACATGACCATCTGATCATTTATCACTCCAGTGTTAATATGCAAAATTGTAATTATTTGCCTACCTCCTCATGCACACAATGTATATACTCTTTTTTTCTACTGTGTTATTGACTTGTTAATTGTTTACTCCATGTGTAACTCTGTGTTGTCTGTTAACACTGCTATGCTTTATCTTGGCCAGGTCGCAGTTGCAAATGAGAACTTGTTCTCAACTAGCCTACCTGGTTAAATAAAGGTGAAATAAAATAATATAAACATACACTTAGGTTGGAGTTATTGAAACTCATTTTTCAACCACTCCATACATTTCTTGTTAACAAACTAAGGTTTTGGCTAGTCGGATAGGTTGTGCTTGACACAAGTAATTTTTCCAACAATTGTTTACAGACAGATCATTTCACTATCACAATTCCAGTTGGTCAGAAGTTTACATACATTAAGTTGACTGTGCCTTTAAACAGTTTGGAAAATTCCTGAAATTGATGTCATGGCTTTAGAAGCGTCTGATAGGCTAATTGACATAATTTGATTCAATTGGAGTTGTATCTGTGGACGTATTTCAAGGCTTACCTTCAAACAGTGCCTCTTTGCTTGGCATCACAGGAAAATCAAAAGAAATCAGCCAAGACCTCAGAAAAATAATTGTAGCCCTCCACGAGTCTGGTTCATCCATGGGAGCAATTTCCAAACACCTGAAGGTACCATGTTCATCTGTACAAACAATAGTACGCAAGTATAAACACCATGGGGACCATGCAGCTGTCATACCGCTCAGGAAGGAGACGCGTTCTGTCTCCTAGAGATGAACGTACTTTGGTGGAAAAAGGGAAAATCAATCCCAGGACAACAGCAAAGGACCTTGTGAAGATCCTGGAGGAAACGGATACGAAAGCATCTATATCCACAGTAAAACGAGTCCTATATAGACATAACCTGAAAGGCAGCTCAACAAGGAAGAAACCACTGCTCCAAAACCGTCATAAAAAAGACAGACCACAGTTTGCAACTGCACATGGGAACAAAGATCGTACTTTTTGGGAGAAATGTCCTCTGGTCTGATGAAACAAAAAGAGAACTGTTTGGCCATAATGACCATCGTTATGTTTAGAGGAAAAAGGGGGAGGCTTGCAAGCCAAAGAACACCACCCCAACCGTGAAGCACACGGTTTTGGGGGTGCTTTGCTGAAGGAGGGACTGGTGCACTTCACAAAATAGATGGCTTCATGAGGCAGGAAAATTATGTGGATACATTGAAGCAACATCTAAAGACATCAATCAGGAAGTTAAAGCTTGGTCGCAAATGGGTCTTCCAAATGGACAATGACCCCAAGCATACTTCCAAAGTTGTGGCAAAATGGCTTAAGGACAACAAAGTCAAGGTATTGGAGTGGCCATCACAAAGCCCTGACCTCAATCCCATAGAAAATTTGGGGGCCGAACTGAAAATGCGTGTGCGAGCAAGGAGGCCTACAGCGCTGACTCAGTTAGACCAGCTCTGTCAGGAGGAATGGGCCAAAATCCACCCAATTTATTGTGGGAAGCTTGTGGAAGGCTACCCGAAACATTTGACCCAAGTTAAAAGGCAATGCTACCAAATACTAATTGAGTGTATGTAAACTGACCCACTGGGAATGTGATGAAAGAAATAAAAGCTGAAATTAAATCATTCTCTCAACTATTATTCTGACATTTCAAATTCTTAAAATAAAAGTAGTGATCATAGCTGACCTAAAACAGGGATTTTTTTACTAGGATTAAATGTCAGGTATTGTGAAACTGAGTTTAAATGAATTTGCCTAGGTGTATGTAAACTTCCGACATCAACTGTAAATGTCTTGGAATGGCCTCATCAAAGCCCAGACCTCAATCCAATTGAGAATCTGTGGTATGATTTAAAGATTGCTGTACACCAGCGGAACCCATCCAACTTGAAGGAGCGGGAGCATTTTTGTCTTGAAGAATGGGCAAAAATCCCAGTGGCTTTTTGTGCCAAGCTTATAGAGACATACCACAAGAGACGTGCAGCTGTAATTGCTGCAAAAGGTGGCTCTACAAAGTATCGACTTTGGGGGGGGTGAATATTTAAGCACGCTCAAGTCCAGTTCTCTTGTCTTATTTCTTGTTCACAATAAAACATTTTGCATCGTCAAAGTGGCATGTTGTGTAAATCAAATGATACTACCCCCCCAAAAAACTGTTTTAATTCCAGGTTGTAAGGCAACAAAATAGGAAAAATGCCAAGGGGGTGAATAATTTCACAGCTTCTACCCCCAAGCCATAAGACTCCTGAACAGCTAATCAAAAGGCTACCCAGACTATTTGCATTGCCCCCCCCCCCACCCTGCTGCTACTCTGTTATTATCTATGCAGTCATTTTAATAACTCTACCTACATGTACATATTACCTCAACTATTTGTATCTACTGCTGCTCTTTAATTATTTGTAATTCTTATCTTACTTGTTTTTTAAAGGTATTTTCTTAAACTGCATTGTTGGTTAAGGGCTTGTAAGTACACTGGTTGTATTCGGCACATGTGGCAAATAAAATTTGATTTAACACATTCACTTGTTTTCCATAGAGACACACACATTCCTTATTAAGGCCTTGGCTAACATGTGAGACGTTGGGTAACACCGAAGGTTGAAATTAAGTTAGAATCCTTTGGAGCCCAACTGGGTAATTCGATTGGGTTATGGCGCAGCAAATCAACTTAACGGTCAGCGAATTTCAATTTGTCTCGGCAGCTCTGGTGTCATACGCCCCTGACCACTGCTCCTACCTCCACGGAGTGTGATTGTGGTAGGAAAAGCCAGCTAAATATACATATTAAGCTATTTGCAAGAAATGTTCTTTCTTTCCTTCCTGGAATAACCATGGTTGGAAAACCCATCAGCTGAGTCACTGGTGGATAGGGATATGGATGGGGAAGTACCCCTAAAATACAAGCCCCTGGGAATAGTAGGGGTCTCAAAACAGGGGCTATTATCGTCATCCCGTCAGACAGGAAGAGGAAATGAGGTCCTATAGGCCAGGCTCTGAACACAAACACCTCAGAGCTTGGGCCAATGAGATCATTACAATCTGCGTAGAAGAAGGATACAAGACAAAGGTCAATTTCCAACAGTGACCACATGGTTTGACACAAACGTCATCAGAAACCAACATTGGAGGAATATCCCAATGCAAAAGTGATATACACAATATATACAAAAGTATGTGGACACCCCTTCAAATTAGTGGATTCGGCAAGTTCATCCACACCTGTTGCTGACAGGTGTATACAATCGATTACACTGCCATGCAATCTCCATAGACAAACATTGGCAGTAGAATGGCCTTACTGAAGAGCTCAGTGACTTTCAACTTGGCACCGTCATAGGATGGCACCTTTCCAACAAGTCAGTTCATCAAATTTCTGCTCTGCTAGAGCTGCAGCCGTCAACTGTAAGTGCTGTTATTGTGAAGTGGAAAGGTCTAGCAGCAACAACGGCTCAGACGCGAAGTGGTAGGCCACACAAGCACACACACAACGGGACCGTCAAGTGCTGAAGCACGTAAAAATAGTCTGTCCTTGGTTGAAGCACTCACTACCGAGTTCCAAACGGATTCCGGAAGTAACGTCAGCACAAGAACTGTTCGTTGGGAGCTTCATGAAATGGGTTTCCATGGCCGAGCAGCCCCACACAAGCCTAAGATCCAAATGCGCAATGTCAAGCATCAGCTGGAGTGATGTAAAGCTCCCCGGCCATGGGACTTTGGAGCAGTGGAAACGCGTTCTCTGGAGTGATCAATCACGCTTCGCCATCTGGCAGTCCAACGGACGAATCTGGGATGAATTGGAATGCCGACTGCGAGCCAGGCCTAATCATCCAACATCAGTGCCCCACCTCACTAATGCTTGTGGCTGAATGGAAGCAAGTCCCCGCAGCAATGTTTCAACATCTAGTGGAAAGCCTAAAGGGGGAACCAATTCCATATTAATGCCCATGGTTTTGTAATGAGATGTTCGACGAGCAGGTGTCCACAGCATATTTTTGGTCATGTAGTCTAGGAACCCCACAACAGAGACAACCCAAGCAGGAGTGGCAGAGCGATGGGGGACCTGCAGGGACACCTCTGAGGTTTAAGACCCAGCTGTCATCATGAGACAGCTGAACGCAACTCCCTGATCTGAGACACCATGTCTACCAGCTGCACATATCACCCACTACCACCCTACCCTCTGCCGTCTCCCCACCCAGCTAGGAGGCACTGGGGCTGGGGACAGACACCGGGACCCCTGGTTTCCAGACTGTAGGACATGGTGACAGAGAGAGACCATCCCAGTGTGGGGTCAGAGAGAAACGCCTGTGGAATCTGAACTGTGCTTCTACATGTGTTCATATGGAACCAGATACAGCATCAGAACACACTCCTTGGATTACAGTAATACAAATCCCACATCCTCTCAATCACACATCCTCTTAACACTGATCTGGAGGTGCGCCACAGGAGCCACAGAACCAACATGCTCACATTGCTGACTTTCATAGTCGAGGTTAATGGATCCTTTAGGTCAACCGATACGCATGCTTGTCATGCCAGAGACTAGTGCACATGGTGGCACTGGCCGTTTATCAGAGCAATGAAAGGCTTCTCAGCATAGAAATCTGTACATGAAGACATCTAGGTCCAGTAACATGGTAATGCTTAGATCAGGTTTAAAATAAAACCAGAGCTTGGACTTGCTGTTCTAGTTTTAAAAAATGATTTAAAAAAAGTAGGTCTGTAATCTAGTTTTTTTGAGGACACCATAAAACTTTTACTTTACAAGGGAGAGAGTGAAAACTGGGACAGAGAGAAAGAGGGATAGAGAGAAAGAAATAAGGACAGTCACAACAAGCACCAGCCACCCAGACCCATTTAACCAGATGCTTGAAGTTCAACGCAGTACTTTTTAACTGGAAAAACGACACAATAAAAGTGACTTCAGTCAACATCTGGCAAGAACTAAGAAATGATCTTACCAAGCCAGGCGCACAGAGATAAAAAAGAGAACAAGTCTTATTCCCGATGTCTTTAAAGCGCTGCTGTTAGTCCCATCCACCGATTGCACAGACAGATGAAAGTGTTAGAGCCTGTGTCAGACCTAGAAACATCCAGTCAACATGTGACTCATTTAAACTCAACTATTTCAACCACAGACTCCTCCTCAATGTACTGGTGATATACTTACAATGACTCAGAGTGAGGCACATGTGATGATAACCAGGTTGGATTTACTTTTGCTTTCATTCGCAGAGCTGAGTAGGGAAGGTTTGAATCTTCATCAAAATAAGAGACTCAGGGCTTCATTAATTTGGCTAAAAAATCTGGAACCTGAAATCTGGATACCATTAGCTATATCTTGACATAGAAAGAATGTGTTTACAGGCTATATGTCAACATAGAAATGTCTATATAATAGATATCCATTTCATGAGAATCTCTAGGTAGACTTACACACGTTGTGCAATGGCGATTGCGCACCGATCCGTAACAACATGTTTAAAGTGTGTTTGATCTTCGCCTGACTGCCTTGGATTGAATCGTGTTAGTCTTTTGAGTGTAGCTATATCATTAGCGGCTAATGAAAAGGCACATACTATTCTTTTGGTAACTTAGTTCACTATTCACCATACCTTCACTTCCTCTTCAGAGAAGGCTCACAGATCAGTTGCCCCTAGGGCCACTTGTGATTAACGGAGGGCCTTTCTTCCTTTTGTGGGCCATTCTAACCCTGGGGCAACCCACAGGATAATGGGTTGCTATGACCCATATGTGAACCACCCCAAGTCATTTCTGGGTTACCTTACACATCTCTGTCGTGCCTTCAACAAGTAGGGCACTTCCCCTACAGTTAATCTGTCCCATGGAACTCCAAAACACTACAGGACAAGCTACAGGGCAAGCTAACCCAACTTCTACCCCACATGCATCCCCTCTACATACACACACAGGTCATCTGTTCCCCATTCGACCTTACGCAATCAGGGTCAGAGGTCAGAGGGTAGGAGAGTCTTGCTGGCCATGGCGAGGTCCTCCACATGGCTGAGGTTTGAAACCCAGGACCCAGGCAGAGAGCAGGGGCCAGGGGGAAGTGAAGAGACACACAGACAACTATAGGAACAGCAGTCTCCTGTTTAAAACTAACTGGAATACACTTGACCCCAAGCTACCCATGTTATATTCAGCCCCACTCTCCCTTATACACTCACAGCCAATTGCGGAGCAGTAAGGTGCATTTAACCATTCAGCTATTAAAAACTCTTGGTTTAAAATGGTGCAGTTCCCGCATATTTAGGAGTTGATAATAAATAAATAACGTGGTAACGGGATGCTGGGAACCCCCTCTTTCTAACAAAGGCCATTAAACCAACTGTTTTCCCCATGATTGCAGTATGAATTGTTGTGCATTGACTGCTTGTCAGAATGCATGTTTCCCTCCCTATGGTACTCGCAACTTCAATGTGCCTTGAGAGGAATATTCATCTCGCACAGAATGCACAACAAACCGACTAGGTAAATAGATCAACTATGGACTTGTCTGGATTTTCTATTCATTACTCATTTATTTTGCAAGGGAGAATTAAACGTGTACTGTTCTAGTATCTTCAAAGTGCGCCCCGGCTGTTCCATATTTGTTTGCGTGGTGGCAATGAGCTTGCAAGGGCGCAGCGCCACAACTAAATGATTGCACCAGAAACACTGCATCTGTTGTGAAATCCACAATCCAGTACAGAGGTCGTAAGCAAGGTGATCACCAACCATTTACTGTTTAAAAAGATCAGAATCCCTTACTCTAGTACTTCTGGACATGTTGACCTAAGGAGTTTAAGGCATTTTCCTGATTAGCTGTACAGGGTCAGAATACCCAGAAATTCCCAGGCCATGTGATAAGAGTAACAGATTTAACGTGCACGAGCGAGAGAAAAAGCTGTATAAACTAAACAGTGCTTAGGATAACACAGTTGGTGTGTAAACACAGGGTTTCCCAAAGTCGGTCCCGAGTCCCCCTCTGGGTGCTCGTTTTGGTTTTTGCCTTTGTACTACACAGCTGATTCAAATAATCAAAGCTAGATGATTAATTGGTTCATTTGATCAGCTGTGTAGAGCTTGGGCAAAAACCAAAACATGCACCCAGGAGGGGCCCCAGGACAGAGTTTGGGAAACCCTGTGTTAACAGGCAGATAGATATTGTAAGACCACTCCTCCGATGTATTTATAGAACTAAAAGGAAACTGGGATTGGAACAACTGATTGTCAAGTTTCCTCTGAACACTTTTCTCTCAAACGTCATCATCAACTGTTGAAATGCACATGAATTTCTGAACAGATTCAACAAAGTAAGAAAAGGGAACTTGGTCAAACTGAAGTAGACATTATGCACACATAGCTGAATGTCAAGAAACCCCATGTTCAGCAAGGAATACATGAAATGCCCAGACCACTTCTGTCCTGGAATAGAAATGAATGATTCTTCTGTAAAAAGAGCGTACACTTTCCTCAAGACAAATCTTTGAACAAACTAAGGCTATCTGGTGCATCTCTCAATAGAGCACTACATGCCCTACGAAGCCTTCCACACTACTGAACTGGCAGAGCCTTCCACACCACTGAACTGGCAGAGCCTTCCACACCACTGAACTGGCAGAGCCTTCCACACCACTGAACTGGCAGAGCCTTCCACACCACTGAACTGGCAGAGCCTTCCACACTACTGAACTGGCAGAGCCTTCCACACTACTGAACTGGCAGAGCCTTCCACACTACTGAACTGGCAGAGCCTTCCACACTACTGAACTGGCAGAGCCTTCCACACTACTGAACTGGCAGAGTTTCTTAAAGGAAAATGTCAAAACAATTCTACTTCATATTCATCTCCAGCACCTCCCAAACATCAACATATGTGAAAACTGCAAGTTTCTATGTTTTGTATTACAAAAGGAAGATGAGCGTTGAATCGTGGTTTTAACCAATTATGAGTAGGTGTTACATAATAATTGGTTCATGATGTCATTGGAAACAGTTCCTCTATATTTTTTACTCCAAAACATAGAAACACACCATTTGTATACTGTAGGTTGATGTTGGGGTGGTGCTGGAGAATATGAAGTTGAAAATGTTGGAAATGTCCCTTTGATCATGACTAGGCTCAGCTATAAATCAGCCAGACAGTGAAGATGAGAAGAGCACAGGTCCAGAAATGTTCCTCTCCAACCCCAAACATGAAACAAACTCTGTTTTCATCCATTTATTGTTTGTCACATTCCATCTTCTCTCCTCATTGCATGGTGGGATCTAATTACAAGCCCAGAGAGAGAGACCAGTGAAAACCACCATATGGCTAAGTGGGGTGCAAAGCCCAGAAGAGTTTAAGACTCTTCAGCTCCACCCAGAGACACAGATGCCCATTGTTTTGGGGAGACATGGAGACTTCTGGGAAACATTGACTCATTAGGGATGACTGCAGAGTGGTGGAGATTCCTGGGGAGTAAATGCTTCTAAAAAGGATGGAATGTCAAAGAGTCAGGCAGGCTGTACCTCCACCAGGGCCTTCGGACAGCAATGGGTGAGCAATTAGTTCCCCTTCTACCTTACGCAATCAGGGTCAGAGGGTAGGATAGTCCTTTTGACCCCAGCGAGGTGAGGTCCTCCACGTGGCTGAGGATTGATGCCCAGGACCCAGGTAGAGAGCAGAGGGGCCAGGGGGAAGTGAAGAGACACAGACAACTCTAGGGTCCCCTGTTAAGAACTAACTGGAATGTAGAAGTTCTGTATGTTATTACCCAAGACCAGACAACACTTCTTTCCTCTGAAACGTTATTAAAGGGGACCTCAGTCATGTTTTGTCTACGGTGGTATGGCTTCCCCCACCAGAGACCCCCATTGGTCTTTGATGGCAAGGGGCCTCGTGTTGTTTTAGGAAAAATAAATGAGCGTATATGGGGCTGGAGTAGAGCGTAGCGGCAGTGAGCAGCACACAGGGGCACTGAGACAGCACTAGTGGCCATGGGCCAGGGGAAATAGAGCTGGCATGTGTGGAATCTGTCTCTCAAGGGGAGATGCTGGTTTGGATTCTGCCACCGCACTGAGCACACGATAGGGTCTTTGAATGGCCCTTACTGTTAGGTGCCTTTCTACCAACGTGAAGGGAGAGGGGAATGTCATGCACTTTATGACTGCACCCGTCTTCACATTTGGTAGCAATTGCTTTAAAATGGTTGCGGTGTGATTCAGAGAAAATTATGAAAACGTGGTGCATGTGGAATGTCAGGATAAGTGAGAGTGAAAATAAAGGATTCCGAGGTAGCCTTACTTGTCAAATGGTCTCATGCCCAAAGCATTTTAAAGTCAGTATGCCACAATGGGATAACAAATAGGTTTTTGCTATTACCATATGGCCTCTTTACTGAAACATGATTATCTAATAGTTAAATCCAACCATGTCCTCCCTATCAACAGTCATTTGGTTCAATAGCAAAACAAAGAGATCAGACGTACCTCAGTGACTCCTTGCTTTCGTCCGAGCTGTTGTCTCCCTGAGCTGGTCTGCTGTCCACCACTGTGTCTGAAGTCCCTCTCTCGCTTGGGGTCTCAGGGGTTCTGGGGACAGGCTTACTATCCTCTGGACGAGGGGTGCGGTGTCCCTGGCTGCCTGTACTCCCCAGGCTTTCTGGTTTATGGTGCTCTGGGAGAGGGGTGCTGTGTCCCTGGCTGTCTGTACTCCCCGCTCCATAATGCTCTGGATGAGGGGTGCGGTGTCCCTGGCTGTCTGTACTCCCCAGGCTTCCTGCTCCATAATGCTCTGGATGAGGGGTGCGGTGTCCCTGGCTGTCTGTACTCCCCAGGCTTCCTGCTCCATAATGCTCTGGATGAGGGGTGCGGTGTCCCTGGCTGTCTGTACTCCCCAGGCTTCCTGCTCCATAATGCTCTGGATGAGGGGTGCGGTGTCCCTGGCTGTCTGTACTCCCCAGGCTTCCTGCTCCATAATGCTCTGGATGAGGGGTGCGGTGTCCCTGGCTGTCTGTACTCCCCGCTCCATAATGCTCTGGATGAGGGGTGCGGTGTCCCTGGCTGTCTGTACTGCCCAGGCGTCCTGGTTCATGGTGCTCTGGACGAGGGGTGCGATGTCCCTGGCTGTCTGTACTGCCCAAGCGTCCTGGTTCATGGTGCTCTGGACGAGGGGTGCGGTGTCCCTGGCTGTCTGTACTGCCCAGGCTTCCTGGTTCATGGTGCTCTGGACGAGGGGTACGGTGTCCCTGGCTGTCTGTACTCCCCGCTCCATAATGGTCTGGACGAGGGGTGCGGTGTCGCTGGCTGCCTGTACTCCCCAGGCTTCCTGGTTCATGGTGCTCTGGACGAGGGGTGCGGTGTACCTGGCTGTCTGTACTCCCCGCTCCATAATGCTCTGGATGAGGGGTACGGTGTCCCTGGCTGTCTGTACTCCCCGCTCCATAATGCTCTGCAAGAGGGGTGCGGTGTCGCTGGCTGCCTGTACTCCTCAGGCTTCCTGGTTCATGGTGCTCTGGACGAGGGGTGCGGTATCCCTGGCTGTCTGTACTCCCCACTCCATAATGCTCTGGATGAGGGATGCGGTGTCCCTGGCTGTCTGTACTCCCCGCTCCATAATTCTCTGGACGAGGGGTGCGGTGTCGCTGGCTGCCTGTACTCCCCAGGCTTCCTGGTTCATGGTGCTCTGGATGAGGGGTGCGGTGTCCCTGGCTGTCTGTACTCCCCACTCCATAATGCTCTGGATGAGGGGTGCGGTGTCCCTGGCTGTCTGTACTCCCCGCTCCATAATGCTCTGGGCGAGGGGTAAGGTGTCCCTGGCTGCCTGTACTCCCCAGTCTACCTGTTCCAGGCTCCCTATCCCTCTCTCCAGTTCCCCCGGCCCGCTTGGCCTCAGAGCAGCGCTTCATAGCCTGTAGCTGGGAGAGGGGAACTATGTCGCCCCCTTGGGGTCGGTGCCAGACAGTCTGGCGTCCTACGGAGTTGTAGTAGTAGAAGCGGCCGCTCTGGGGGTCAAATAGCTCCCACCACTGGTTGCCGTCAGCCTGACGAACGGGAGCGCCTAAGGGAGGGTCCCAGCCGCATTCGCCAGTGGCCAGGTTCACATACATGCGCTCCCGAGAGCGTGGCTCCAGGATCTCCACCCAATCTGGACTAAAAACCAGACACAGAAAATAATGTTGTTAGGACTTAGAGTAACGAGAAAAACAGCTTTGATGCGATTAATAACAAAACACTTTGTTCAGTATGGAAATCCTACTGATATGACCATCCCTGTTAAATGCTTATCCGATAACCTGCACACAAGTTAAAGTCAAAAACGTACTACAAAGCAAACACCCTTACACGACCCATATGTATAGTGAATGTTTGTGACCACAACACGTGTCCATCTGTGTGTGAGTGCTATAGAATGCTGGTTCAGCAGTGATGTCATCCCTCTGGTGGGCTCAGGAGCAGCGGGAGTAGCTCTGTGCGTCTGTGATCTGACTAAGGGACAGGTGGACCCGCTCTGTACGGCACTAGGACCACAGCCGGCAGGCCTGGAGAGCACCATCCGAGCCAACAGCACCACACAGGGCATGGCATGAGGATCATTAGCAGCTAACTCAGCAGAACACAGAGGGCTGGGAAGGGGCGGGGAGGCGTTTGAGACTGGCCCACATACACACACAGACAGGGTACAGAGGAATGTGTCATTGAGAAAGGGGGCAACGTGTCAGATTGAGGAGATACATTTGGGTCATGTTTCCCTTTGAGAAATCCCTTATATGGTCTCTTTTGATCTAGTTCTCTGATGCAGAGCAACTTCAAGTGTGCCAATGAATCCATGAGGGACCCACAGCCAGCCTGTCGTGTCCTTATAGTCGGCTGAGAACCCGGTTCGGGGCTAGGTTGGGGAGGCAGGAGGTAAAGACAGGGCATTGGAGAAGAACCTCAGGAGGCTGAAAATATTTGGCATGGGCCCTCAGATCTTCAAAAGTTATACAGCTGAACCATTGAGAGCATCTTGACTGGGTGCATCACTGCTTGGTATTGCAACTGCTTGGCATCCGACCGCAAGGTGCTACAGAGGGTAGTGCGTACGGACCAAAATAAGAATTTGTTCTTAACTGACTTGCCTAGATAAAAATAAACTCCCTATCCCCCAGTAGCGATGATTGATAGTATAGTTTTACCATAATCCGGCCTCAAACTCTCTCTGACCTGTTTGACCTAGCTCTGATTGGTTGCCATGCCAGTTGCTAGGGTGCCGGACACCCTTCGGACTCTCCAGGTCACACTTCTCAGTCTCCTCCAAGCAGTTGCGGAGAGAGCAGAAAACTCCTACACCTATGCCCTACTCAACACAACTGGACTTCTGTGGACTGGGATGGTGTGCGTGCACAAAGGGAGTTGCATGACATGTATATTGTTCTCCAAAGTTAGTTGTATTGTATGTTTACTTTGTTATGTAATGTGTGCATGTAGCATATACATTTATCAACCAGGTCATTCAAGATTGAAGTAGAATTGGACGTCTATCCATGTCCTGAGGAAGTCGGGAAGGGGCAACAGTGAGCACTATTACCATCAAGTAGGCTTGGGTTTTGCTAGGGTGTTGTGGACAGGGGTGGTGGATGGGTGTACTCCCATGACTCTGGATCAGAAGGTTGCGCGTTCGATCCTAGTCCTGGACACAGGTTAGTAATTTTTGGTTTTAACCGTTTCCCAAACATTAACTATTCAGAATGAGTGCCTAAACTTAATCCTTAACTTCAAAATTTGGAGAAATGGAATGATACCGAGCAACAAAGATTATTCCAAATGTGACGTTTGAAGAATGTGGATGGTCTAATTCTGCAGTGAGACGGAGCTTATTGACATGCATACATTGTTTCTATTGTTAAAAGCTGTTGCTCTATTTGTGCTATTAGTTATTGCATTGTGTAAAGTGTGTTCATTACCTCTGTTTCTGTCCATTAGAGAACCACAACCATTCCAGTACATCCCTATGTACCTGAATGTTTGTGTGTGTTAATAAAGTTCCTGTGTGTGTTAACACTTGGGTTGCTTTATTCCCCTTTAACTGGGAGGCGGTGTCAGTGGTTGACAGACCAGTAAATGCATAGAGCCGGGGTTTTCTTTCTTCAAGTCTACTCCCAGATCATCATGGACGAGAGTATTTGACCATTTCCCTACAATTTGGGACACATGGCCAGAGAACATGTGGTGAAGGGGGGGAGCAGGGTGTCTGGCACGGGCCACAGTACACAACACATGCCCAACACATGCCACCCGCACCCCCAGCCTCAAAATAGCCTCAGAAGAGAAGAATACCAGCCAAGTCGACAGGACTGCCTTTGCATTGGGCATAAAGCTCAGTGGAAACTATCTGTATGCGTTCCCCTCGTCACTGCCAGGTTAACATCCAGGGGGACAGGGGCCCTCCACATGATCCCTGCCTGTGTGGTGTCAGTGTGAATGTTTCTGCTGTCTGTTGGGAGACCATCTGCCTCCCACTCTGAACAAGGACACATAATTCCCTGTCACAGCTTACATGACTGTAATTAACATGACCCACCTCTTCAAGAAGAGAGACGAATAAATCTAACTTAGCCCTGTTTTCTTTGAGCATCTGCAGTCAAAGAATGTAAGAGTCCACATACATCATTATGTGAGAGAGAGAATGAGTGTGTGAGCCAGAGAGAGAAAGACAGAGACAGACAGACAATGTAATGGCAATGTAAACATGTTTCACATGCAAATAAAGCCTCTTTGAATTGAGAGAGTTTGATGTGATGAGGGATAGGCATGGGGGGGTTTACAAGTCTAGCTAATCACAAAAGAGAATTCCTGCAGTGAGGCGCCATGGATAGTTTCAGTCGAGGAGGGGATGACTTTTATACTGATGGATCAAAAGCTTAATGGGCGGGAAGCAGGTGGAAATAAAGGGACAGTCAAACTAGAGACATGAGCAGTCAATAGTCCTATCCCACACACCCACTCCTCAGCGTGGGGTACAGTGGATACATAATGGAGCAGCGTGGGGTACAGTGGATACATAATGGACTTTCCACCAGGGTAAATAAACAGTAGGATACAAAGTGGAACCAGCATCTCGCTGACAGCCGCTGATAAACAGGAAGATGGACTGGCGGTCAGGTATTGGAATTCTTGGAAGATGTATTCTGGGAACTCTTATACAAGATCAACACCCTCCCCGATATCTAACTATGTGATGTGTAACATCACCCAGCCACTCAAGTTCACTGTGCAGAGTAGAGATCGACCCTCTTTCAAATGGTTGGTGAGATTGGGTTGAACTGTTACAGTGTTACTCGATGGTCAAACTAATCTGTTCCACTAGAGCCAGTCGCTGAGTTAGAAGTGTGTGAGTATGCAGTTGGCATACTCAATAGAAAATCACTGGGCGAAAAGGGCCCATATCAGGGGATATCTTCACATGACACGTTTTTGATATTCTAGAGAATACAGATCATTTCCAATACATATTGAGTTTTGTGGATATGCACCATATCCTGACAAATTCTGAATCCACATGTGTCTTTTAGACATATGATACTGGGATTACTCATGGGCATTTCCTACGGCAGGATGTGCTCATTAGATATCCGGAGCAGGCCTATGTGAACATCTTATTTTCTCTATATGATGACAAATCACGGCCGGTTAGGGATACAGAGTGGCGCAGCGGTCTAAGGCGCTGCATCTCAGTGTTAGAGGCGTCACTACAGACCGTGGTTCGATTCCAGGCTGTATCACAACCGGCCGTCCCATAGGGCGGCCCACAATTGGCCCAGCATCGTCCGGGTTAGGGTTTGGCCGGTGAAGGCCGTCATTGTAAATAAGAATTTGTTCTTAACTGACTTGCCTTGTTAAATAAAAGGTTCAATAAATTTTTTTTACTGACAGTAGGTCTACATAGTATATGCTCTTGAGTGACGGCCACATCAGGATCTTGATATGCTAAATAGGGACAATTTGTGATTGCATTTTTTTTTTTTACAGAAATAAAATGTTTGCCTTTCCATGCCTTGTATAGCCTACTACTGAATATGGTGCAAATGTATGCTCAGATATGTCAACGTCATGTGAAGAAGCAGAATGATTTCCAGTGCCTGAACAGGTAAAATAATTTGGGCTCTAGATATTTCATAATTTGGATTTAGCCCATTTTTGATCAGACATACAGTACGAGGAGGAATATTACGTATGTAAGGATATCTATTGAAATGCTTTTTTGTTGAGAATATTATAACTCTTTCAGGAGTTATAATATTCTACAAATATGTAAGCTGGAGCAAGCGCATCAGGGGAACGTATCTCACCCCAGATATCTCCCTGGACTCATACGGTAGCAGGGAGATTTGAGGTCCGGATTGGATGCATGTAGAAACTGTCCCATTACAGAGAATATCCTAGCTCTGTATATGAAATAAGGAAATGCGTATCTGGAGCATGTCTACTCCTTACAGTATATCTAATAAAATGTCAGATATCCGGAAATGTATAGGTAAAGATATTCCCTGATATTTACCCTTTTCACCCAGTGTAATGTTAACAAATGGTTTGGAATGCAGTCCGCATAACTCCAGTAAAGTTGAAAAAACTACTATAAATGTTTTATAATGATCTGAAATGAAGTCTTTATACATGTGCTCGTGTGACTAATTTTTTATTGTTAAATTTTTATTTAACCTTTATTTAACCAGGTAGGCAAGTTGAGAACAAGTTCTCATTTACAATTGCAACCTGGCCAAGATAAAGCAAAGCAGTTCGACACAAACAACAACATAGTTACACATGGAGTAAAACAAACATACAGTCAATAATAGAGTAGGAAAATAAGTCTATATACAATGTGAGCAAATTTGGTGAGATAAGGGAGGTAAAAGGCAAAAAAAAAGGCCATGGTGGCGAAGTAAATACAATATAGCAAGTAAAACACTGGAATGTTAGGTTTGCAGCAGAAGAATGTGCAAAGTAGAAATAAAAATAATGGGGTGCAAAGGAGCAAAATAAATAAATACAGTAGGGGAAGTTGTTTGGGCTCAATTATAAATGGGCTATGTACAGGTGCAGTAATCTGTGAGCTGCTCTGACAGCTGGTGCTTAAAGCTAGTGAGGGAGATAAGTGTTTCCAGTTTCAGAGATGTTTGTAGTTTGTTCCAGTCATTGGCAGCAGAGAACTGGAACGAGAGGTGGCCAAAGGAAGAATTGGTTTTGGGGGTGACCAGAGAGATATACCTCCTGGAGCGTGTGGTACAGGTGGGTGCTGCTATGGTGACCAGCGAGCTGAGATAAGGGGGGACTTTACCTAGCAGGGTCTTGTAGATGACCTGGAGCCAGTGGGTTTGGCGACAAGTACGAAGTGAGGGCCAGCCAACAAGAGTGTACAGGTCTCAGTGGTGGGTAGTATTTGGGGATTTGGTGACAAAACAGATGGCACTGTGATAGACTGCATCCAATTTATTGAGTAGGGTATTGGAGGCTATTTTGTAAATGACATCGCCGAAGTCGAAGATCGGTAGGATGGTCAGTTTTACGAGGGAATGTTTGGCAGCATGAGTGAAGGATGCTTTGCTGCGAAATAGGAAGCCAATTCTAGATTTAACTTTGGATTGGAGATGTTTGATGTGAGTCTGGAAGGAGAGCTTACAGTCTAATCAGACACCTAGGTATTTGTAGTTGTCCACATATTCTAAGTCAGAACCGTCCAGAGTAGTGATGCTGGACGGGCGAGCAGGTGCAGGCAGTGATCGGTTGAAGAGCATGCATTTAGTTTTACTTGTATTTAAGAGCAGTTGGAGGCCACGGAAGGAGAGTTGTATGGCATTGAAGCTCGTCTGGAGAGTTGTTAACACAGTGTCCAAAGAAGGGCCAGAAGTATACAGAATGGTGTCGTCTGCGTAGAGGTGGATCAGAGACTCACCATCAGCAAGAGCGACATCATTGATGTATACAGAGAAGAGAGTCGGCCCAAGAATTGAACCCTGTGGCACCCCCATAGAGACTGCCAGAGGCCCGGACAACAGGCCCTCTGATTTGACACACTGAACTCTATCAGAGAATTAGTTGCTGAACCAGGCGAGGAAATCATTTGCGAAACCAAGGCTATCGAGTCTGCCGATGAGGATGTGGTGATTGACAGAGTCGAAAGCCTTGGCCAGGTCAATTAATACAGCCGCACAGTATTGTTTCTTATCAATGGCGGTTAAGATATCGTTTAGGACCTTGAGCGTGGCTGAGGTGCACCCATGACCAGCTCTGAAACCAGATTGCGGTGGGATTCGAAATGGTCGGTAATCTGTTTGTTGACTTGGCTTTCGAAGACCTTAGAAATGCAGGGTAGGATAGATATAGGTCTGTAGCAGTTTGGGTCAAGAGTGTCCCCCCCTTTGAAGAGGGGGATGACCGCAGCTGCTTTCCAATCTTTGGGAATCTCAGACGACACGAAAGAGAAGTTGAACAGGCTAGTAATAGGGGTTGCAACAATTTCGGCAGATAATTTTAGAAAGAAAGGGTCCAGATTATCTAGCCCAGCTGATTTGTAGGGGTCCAGATTTAGCTCTTTCAGAACATCAGCTGAGTGGATTTGGGAGAAGGAGAAATGGGGAAGGTAGGGTACAGTGCAGTTGACCGGGATAGGGCTAACCAGGTGTAAAGCATGACCAGCTGTAGAAAAATGCTTATTGAAATATGTGAAGCATAGACATAATACACCTACTATGCCACAGGTAAGACAGTGCTTAAGATAAATTGGCAACATATATCCTAATACTGGTGTTTGGCTCTTATTATTTTCTAGATCTGATAACACATTCACATTCTCTCCATGGAAGGCACACAGGCTCTTTATCTTCAATCTGGGTCATGGAGACGTCTATGCACCAAGTGGTTATTCTAGGATGACAAGAAATACTCAAAAACACCTCCCCAAACAGAAAACACGACAGAGCATTGCAACAAGACCAACATAAACATACGCACACTCTCTCCTCCATCCTGTTTCTCCTAGCCACTATGTGTCAGACGTCTCATTCTCAATAATAACTTCATCCACAACCCACAATTTACAGTTGTCCCAAAATAACTTGATGTTGAATGGCGTTTCCCGAGAAGGCAGAACAGCATTCTACTCATGGAATCTGCTCCATTGTTTTAAAACAACCCAAAGTATAGATGACAGTTTTCCCAGCAGTGAAAAACATAGGAGTGGACATTGCATTGTCTGAAAATAGGGCAACACAGTTCTGTCATTGTTTATTTTTGGCTTTCAATCAAATTCAAATTCCAGTATAGCTCAAATCGATTCCCTCAAAGATAAACTATTGTGAAAAAAGGTTTTCCTCCAAGTACCTCAGCCACAATGAAGTGAAGAGACAGGAGACTATAGCCCTGTACAGAACACTGTCTCTAACAGGAGACATACAAGTTGATGTAAAGACAGATGGTCTAAAGGCTGAAGAACAGAAATCTAAACCAATGGGGAATAACTGCATGTGTATATCTAAATTCATTGGAAATAGGACTAAAGCCATCAGTGACCAACTTAAAACAGACATTTAACGTTTACTGCCCTCGTAAACCAACATCTAACCTCGCCTAACAACAGGTTATTCAGGGAGACTCTGCCCTGTCTCCTGAGGACCAGCCCAGGCTGATGTTTCAAACATGGGCTGTCATTTAGCTAACCTAGCACTCCGTCCACCAGTGCCAAACTAAGTCAGCCTGAGTGTATTTACAGACCTACTATTTCCTATCTGAAGACATAAAATATTCTTTCTGCTCAGATACTGGTTTTATAAATAACAAACTCTGCTAAATTCAGAGTTAAAATCCTCCTTACTCACCTTGCAAAACAGGTTACAGAGGTCCTATGGAAATGTGTCAGAGGCTGGAATCAGACAATATAAAGACAACAAACCTTCTTCTATAAGCCATCCAGCCCAGTCGTGCGAGCAGCGGCATACACCTCAAAAGAAAAAGGCCACCTTCTGTTTGATTATGTGTTACGTTCAAAGTCTATACAGCATAGCTGCCAGGCAACCTGCTTATCCAAATATTGTAAAACATAATGTGTTGTAAAGACAGACTGAGTGTGCTGTACTCGACAGTAACCCCATTAGCAGTAGGGATGTGATAACAAATTGACAATTTATCATAAATGCTTAAACTGCCCTTTTTTGATTGGTTTTCCTTTAAGACAATAACAAAAACAGAAATTGTCATGTGAACTCAATGCAGAATATGATCCTATTGCGTATGGTGGTCCTATTGCATAGGATCGCTAGTGGGCAATGAAGTTCTATATACTGAATCTCAAAGCGAACACTTGGCCCATAAGCAAGTAGCCACTCGAGTCTTCAAGAGATTTGGCGAAAATTAACATTGATGTCCCAACTGCCACATCTATATTCGTGGCAAATAATTTGAAAGATGCATATATCCTACTACCATTACAGAATTGTTGCGTTAGTTATTTGTTTAATTTGTATTTTTCCCTTAGTGATGATGATCGGGACCTGCTAGTGGTAGTTATGTGGTAACTGCACTGGGATTTTGTGGAAGAAAGTTTTTCTGATTAAGATTAACATCCCAATTTTGTCTAAAGGTTCACACCCCGAATTAGCAGTGTGTAATTCAGACTGTAGCATGTCCCCTTTAGTGTATAGTGTATGCTAGAGTTAGGGGCCCCCAGAACACACAGCATATCAATGTATCTGCAATGAACACAAGGGAGCTAACAGCTTAAGTAAACCAAGATGATGTATGTATGGATGTCAGGTGTAGGCTTATGGCCATTTATTACATTTAGAGTGATGTTTGATTAAAGTTCTAACACCTAGCCACTAGGCTTGGACAGTATTCAGGTTGTCATACCAACCTTGTTCTATCCTGGGATATTCAGTAATACCAGCACTGAACACAAGGAGCGCTATTTTAAGCAATGCAATCCCATAGCAAATGCTAGCTTAATGTTAACGAACGCATGAAAACATTTTTATAAAGTCTTTGACAAACTATTTCCAGGACAGACATCCCAGCTCATAAAAAGGTATACAAGTATCTCAAAAATGTTACTCAAAGTTTGCTGCATGCACATGGCTTTTGATCAAGGAGGGAATTCTCTGCTGTTGTTACCAAGAGGAGCATGATTGCAAGAAGCTAACCACTTAGCTAGCTAAGAAGTTAGTAAACCAAATGGATAACTGCACAGCATTTAGCGCATTTTAGACAGTTAACTTAATAGTTCTAAGATATCAAACAGTGAGTGACTCACAAGGCTCTGGTCTCTCGTGGTTGTGTGCTTGTAAACTAACTACATGTGACTGGGGACTACCGATAAGCTTCAAAATGTAAAATAATGTGACAGGTGAAATGAACACGTTATGCTTTATCTCCCTACATATTGCACAAGTTGACTGCAGGCATGTACTAACAAGTAACTACAAATATTCAAATGTATAAAAAACAAAACTTCAAAGTAGTAGTTTAAATGGTATTGAAAAATTATCCTGTGGCCATTTCCAAATACCCCGGTATACGGCATACCATTGAAGCCTACTAGCCACACATTTTCTGAATTAGGAATAGGATACAGAGTACTGGGTCACCATTGTACTGGACAGACACAGGGAGGAACCCACATCCAGGCTTGAGAGAACAATCAGAGGGAGAGGAGAGAGTGCACATGTTTCAGATGACATAGAACAGCCCTGCACCTGTCACACACATTCTTTGCTTCTATTGTTTTTCAACTTTAATTCCAACCGTCCCACCAATTCTCCTCATTGGCAACACAATAAATGGGAGGATTAAAACCTGGTGCTTCATTACATCTGTAGGCCTAACAGCAATGTGCTTTATATCAGGCCCTGAAGGCTGCATACTGTCTGCCCCTTTAGAATGTGAATGGGTTTATTTGCCATTGATTCTACTGTAGTGCTAAGAAGCCTGTTAAACTTCTTCCCCACTGCAGGAGTGCCCTGAGGATAAAGGTAATTGTGGTGAGGAGATTAATGAAGTATGGGATCTGTCCCTAGCCATTGGGGCATAGGGTTTCCCTCGTGGGACCGGGAAAGGAGCTCATAGTATAGGTGTGCTTCAATTGTTTTTGAAAAAAGGTGTTGGTGTCTTTCTCCCCCCCCCCCCCCCCCCCACCACTGGGGGCCAGTGTGGGGTACTTTTTTTATGGAGGATATGTCAGGCATGATAAAGCTGGCTTTGTGTTAAGAGATCAAATAAAGCACAGGGGCAGTGGTGGAAAAAGTACCCAATTGTTATACTTGAGTAAAAATAACTCTGGACGGTTCTGACTATGTGGACAACTATAAATACCTAGGTGTCTAGCTAGACTGTAAACTCTCCTTCCAGACTCATATTAGGCATCTCCAATCCAAAATTAAATCTAGAATCGGATTCCTATTTCGCAACAGGCCTCCTTCACTCATGCTGCCAAACATACTGACTGACTATCCTACCGATCCTTGACTTCGGCGATGTCATTTACAAAATAGCCTCCAACACTCTACTCAGCAAATTGGATGTAGTCTATCAGAGTGCCACTGCGACCTGTATGCTCACGTTGGCTGGTTCTCGCTTCATATTTGTTGCCAAACCCACTGGCTCTGGGTCTTCTATAAGTCTTGCTAGGTAAAGCGCCGTCTTATCTCAGATCACTGGTCATCATAGCAACACCCACCCGTAGCACACGCTCCAGCAGGTATATTTTACTAGTCATCCGTAAAGCCAACACCTCCTTTGGCAGCCTTTCCTTTCAGTTCTCTGCTGCCAATGACTGGAACGAATTGCGAAAATCACTGAATGAAGTTGGAGACATATCTCCCTCATTAACTTTAAGCGTCAGCTGTCAGAGCAGCTTACCGATCGCTTCAGCTGTACACAGACCATCTGTAATAAAAAATAATAATCCAACCAACTACCTACCTACCTCATCCCCATATTTGTTTTTTTGCTCTTTTGCACACTATTATTTCTACTTGCACATCCTCATCTACACATCTATCACTCCAATGTAAATTGATAAATTGTAATTACTTCGCCACTATGGCCTATTTATTGCCTCACCTCCTTACTTCATTTGCACACACTGTATACAGATTTTTCTATTCTGTTATTGACTGTACGTTTGTTTATGTGTAACTCTGTTGTTTTTGTCGCACTGCTTTGCTTTGTCTTGTCTAGGTCACAGTTGTAAATGAGAACTTGTTCTCAACTGGCCTACCTGGTTAAATTAAATAAAAATATAAAAAAAGACACCTTAATAGAAAATGACTCAAGTAAACATCACCCAGTAAAATACTACTTGAGTAAAAGTCTAAAAGTATTTGCTTTTAAATATACTTAAGTATCAAAAGTAAATGTAATTGCTAAAATATACTTAAGTATCAAAAGTAAAAGTATAATTTCAAATTCCTTATATTAAGCAAGCCAGATGGCAGGATGTTTAAAAAAAATGTTTTTTTATGTACGGATAGCCAGGGGCACACTCCAACACTTAGACATAATTTACAAACAAAGCATTTGTGTTTAGTCAGTCCGCCAGATCAGATGCAGTTGTCAAAAATATAAATAGTAAAGTACAGATACCCCCAAAAATGACTTAAGTAGTACTTTCAAGTATTTTTTACTTATGTACATTACACCACTGCACAGGTAGGCTGGGAGGGCAGGTTGCCAAGGAGGGGCAGATAGGTAAAGAACTTTAAGCTCCAGCCAGCAGCCCTACGGCCACATTCTGCATGGCTAGCAGGGAGAGAACAGGAGCCTTTACTATACACGCTGCCACCCTGCAGGGTCACCTCCACAAGGGTCATGATGACTGGGTAGCCCCGGCATAAAATGCACAAATTCCTTGGTGAGGGAATATAAAACACCTGTTTGCTATTAAGTGACCTTTATCACTCTAGTATCACCTGTGAGTGACACTGCACACCTCCAAACCTGACTGTCTGGGAGCCATAAGGTGTGTCATATTTGAAGCTGGGTTCTGTCTGTTCCAAATCAATGGTTCAGCTCAAAGTGGACATTCCACAGCTTGCTTTTTGCCCTCTACATAATAGCTGTCAGTTCATCTTCAGAAGTGTAGAAAGGGAAATTCCCTGTGTCTCTGCACCAAAACAATTATGAAATTAAATAAAAATAAATGTAAATCAACAGTTCGAGAATATCATAACTTGTTTGTCTTCTAAGAGGTTTCTAGTGTTACATAAACCCAGAGGGTGTCTTGTGAAAGAATAAAAACCTGAGCCATGAGTCAATCATATGCATTACAATGCGTATGCAGTGTACCCTATGCTAATGCCTGATGGTCATGGACAATGGGCTCTATTGTCAGATCAGCAACCAGACTTCATTCAACTAGAACTGTCTCTATTACCATTCCCACAAGGGCCGCCAGCCAATCATAGCCCTCCATCGGAGTACAGTGGGTGGAGCTTGGGACATGTTTAGGAGATTTGGGGTGAACTCCATCAACAGCTGCGATAATCCAAATCATGAACAGTTTGCACTTCTCCTGCCCTGGGATTAAGACTACATTTTTGAGTTGACAAGGTGGCCCTTGAAAATGGATTGATTTTCCAATATTATTTCCAACTTACAGTTTTACATTACCAGATAGGATATACTCTTTCCCAATCCATACAAGGGTCCCACTCTCAACCCAATGCCCCTGCAACAAACTCTCTCTGTGTGCGAGTCAAGATTAAACAAGACCTTCCTATTGGTTTAGATGTGGAATATTTGAATGTTGGCAGGCCACCTTCACAGGCTTACTTTGGGCCTCGCCTCCAAAATAACTAAGAAACAGTGCTCTATGGTGGCTGTATGGAGGCTTTTGTCTTGGTCTTCGCCCACCATCCCGCTCTTCCTACCACTAAATTAATGCTGGGAACTTCCGGCCCTTCATAGCCCAGCAGGACAGGTCCAGTGACTGTCTCTCTGAGACATGAGACAGCAGCAGGGTCAAACCACAATAAATCCTATTTTATAGGGGGCAAGCCTGACCAACAACAGCCCCCTTTACCCCCTACAGGCCTCCTCTATTCCTCCTCCCAATCTCAAACAAATGAGCACTATCAGGTCAGACGGCCTCTAGACGAGAGTGAGCATGTGGGACATAGAGACAGAGTACAGGGTGTTTACAAAATACACGACTCAATGTCAGTCAATACCAGGAATAATGGAGTCACTTGTCCAAACAAATATGGAGATAAATGAACCGATTAGGATGCAACTCTGATTAAGGTTTGTTATTTCTTTGTCCATTCCTTATCATCAGATTATCTGAGGTGAAATGTAACAAATGAGGACATAAACCAACATTTAGGGCTGAGATTTTTTTTTTTAAGTCCATAAGGAGTTAACCTCAGCCATCTGCTTGGACAATAGTCCAACAACACCCTTTCCATTCAATGTTCTTGTTTAACTATGTAGTTGGACAGTCTCTGTATGTAACTGCATTTTGAGTTGCGCCTGCGGTCTCTGTTCCCCATCTCCTGCCAACATGACCACAACCCCAGTGTCTAAACCAGGGCCGAGTTACAGGGTGAGAGGGGGGTCAGAGGTGGCCAAGTGAGCCACACAGGAAAGAGGCACCCATCTGGGTGATCCCCCCTGAGGAAATGGGCTGCTGATGGCAGGCAGGTTCTGGATCAGACTAAAGGCTTCCGCATGCGTCGGATCATCTTGAGATGCTGTAGCCTTCCTCAAAACAGTCAGAAGTAAACTAAGATAGATTTCTTGAGTTGTTTTTTATTTTAACGTTTTTGCCAAGGAGATGTTAGTTGCACAATTTTATTTCTAAATAAGATGTTTGGAGCAGTATTTCTCAAGTGAAAAAATGTGCATGAAAACGAGTCGTCTACCATTGAATGACAACACTTCATTGAATAATCCCTACTGTAATCAATGAAGGGGCGTAGACTTCGCCTCCGAACTTCGGCTTGCCTCGAGAAAATGCCTTGCCGAAAACCAAAACAAACAAAATGTTACAAAATGACGTCATAATATATGCACAAACTATTCTGAACTGTTTCGGATGGGAAGCATGAGGACAACTTAGCACACAGACTAGTTATGCTATTAACGTTTGCACTGAGATTCCAGGAATGAGACAGCCAGGAAGGATAATGTCCTCTCTAGGGGACCAGGGTGGAGAATTTGATTAACATAATTCTAATCACCACAGAATTACAGTGGGCTGGGAATGGAATGAGTTGCTCCAATCAAACATGAAGATATCCTCCAACACATTTAACAATAGGAAAAACAACTGTTAGTACCTGGCTACTCAGTGATGATCTCAAACTTCCTTTTATTACCTAAAAACCTGAGGATGCAGGTGAAGGTCTGGTCTCTAAATCATTACCATCTGTAACTTTTGGACTGGTAGTCCCAATGTAACCCTAATGCAAGGAACATGAGCACTTAAAAAAACTAAACCATGTTTACCACAGCTGAGGTCAGAAAGTTAAGTCAGTCCTTTAGCTCTGTCTAAGAAGGATTCCAAATGTCAGAGGTTGAATTGGAACGGGGCACACAAATTTGATGGAAAACAAAAATAGAGCTCCATCACCTTGGTAAAAGCCAAAGAGAATCACAGAAGGGTGTATGAGTGTTAATGAATTATCACGTTCTTTCATCCTAACGTTTTAACCAATCTCTACAGAAAATGAACAATCAGCACCGCAGAACGAGACATAATACATCGGACTAGCCCTTAACGGCCCAATCCAACACATCCAGCATCAAAGCCATTGGTTGTGTGACGGAGATCCTGCCTTCACATTGTCATGTTTCTCCCAAAAGGCCTGGCTGGCTGGTTTGCACTGGGGTAACCTTGCTAGAAGAATGCAGTGTCCTGTCCTCCTTTGTCTGTAGACCATTGTGAGTCTACAGAGTAAACAGAGGGACAACATCCTATTGTGAGGCATCTCAGGAGCTCACAATCATATCCTACTCTGACCCGCTAAAAGTATTTAGACATTTTAAAAGTAAGGTTAATTAGCTAGACTATATTTAGGCCCTCTCCAACAAGAATTCTTTTTAATAAGGGATTTTTTCAGTCCACCCCAATGTGAGAGTTGTTTTTGGAACTATGTTTAGCTCAGAAAGAGCAGACAGTGAGGCAAATTGTTTTTGTGTTAAACTTTCCTCTCTTCCAAGACGCAGGTTCTTGCCATTCTGCGAGCACACTTCTGGGATTTGTTACAATAAACTAGGGCTGGGCAATATACCATATCTAATGATATACAGGTATGGATGTTTCAATTTGAATTTGCCTTCTATAAAAAGGTATTTGAATGTTTGGTTTATTGAAATGTGATAAGCCGGGTGTAACGTCCATTTTTATAGTTTACTTTGCTACTTGAGTCATCTCTTGCTGCCTCTTTCCACAAAGACCTAGCCCTGCCCCTTGTCACTCAAGGAGTGCATGTTGTTCCTTGACCATAAGACACTTGCCTTCAGTCTGCATGGTTAATGCAGCACATTTTATTTAACCTTTATTTAACCAGATAGGCTAGTTGAGAACAGGTTCTCATTTATAACTGCGACCTGGCCAAGATAAAGCATAGCAGTGTGAACAGACAACACAGAGTTACACATGGAGTAAACAATTAACAAGTCAATAACACAGTAGAAAAAAAAGAAAAAAGAGAATATATACATTGTGTGCAAAAGGCATGAGGAGGTAGGCGAATAATTACAATTTTGCAGATTAACACTGGAGTGATAAATGATCAGATGGTCATGTACAGGTAGAGATACTGGTGTGCAAAAGAGCAGAAAAGTAAATAAATATAAACAGTATGGGGATGAGGTAGGTAATTTGGGTGGGCTATTTACCGATAGACTATGTACAGCTGCAGCGATCGGTTAGCTGCTCAGATAGCAGATGTTTGAAGTTGGTGAGGGAGATAAAAGTCTCCAACTTCAGCGATTTTTTGCCATTTGTTCCAGTCACAGGCAGCAGAGAACTGGAACGAAAGGTGGCCAAATGAGGTGTTGGCTTTAGGGATGATCAGTGAGATACACCTGCTCTAAATCACAAGTGAAATGGCAATTGCAACATTTTTGCATCAACAGGGCTTTTCTGACTAACTTCTTTACATATGGGCATTTCCATCAAAAAGGATCCATGAGCATCAACATGTGATGTTCATAGGAACATATCAATTGGGTGTGAAATTAAAGCTAAGAATCTATATGTTGGGAAATGAAGGCATTCATACATGCATTTTTTTTTATGTTTCATCTTAAAAATTAGGCATAAGAACGACTTTGATTTCTGGATAGACAGATGGAAAAGGGGTCTTAGAAAACATTTACCTGCAAAAGTCTTAAAAAGTATTACAAATACATCAAAACACAATAATGTTGACGTAAAGACCTCTGCCAACTAATATAAACACTTATATTTCGTTTAGGAGAAATTGTTGCCTCCTGCTTTGTAACTCCTTTGCCAAAAACCCACAAGATATTTTCTAATGAAATTATGGAAAGTTCACAGAAGTAAAAATGAATGGTAGATCTATCAATTTGTTATAGTGATTTTACTGATATCAATGTTTAGCTTAAATATTTTGATAAACTATTAGTTCTTCACATTTTAGGCGCAGCAATGTACACATGGAGGTAGGACTATGTGTGAATTCCAAAATGCAAATTGCGGGAAAAAAAACATTCTAAAATTAACAGCACACATGCAAGCAGTTTCATGGACAGAGATGGAAATATCCATTAGAAAGAGGGGGGATTTAAAGACGCATTAACTATCATGGGTTGCTAATATGAGTAGGATAATGCATTTGGGTGATAGACAACGAAATAAAGTTGAAAGAAAACCAATAGAACAGGAGAATGCATAATGAGCAAGTCAATATAAAAACACTATTAGCCTTTTGCACAGTACAGCTTGAGTTGGCCTGACTGAAAGACCAATATGGGATTTATCATTTTAAAATCATTCAGAGTGTATGTCACTGTTTCTCATAGAATTTTTCACTCAGGGCACCTTTCCTTTGTCAGGGCAGGCCATTCGATTTTTTGGGCCAAAATTAAAGTATACCCACTTCTCCAGGCACCACTACACCACTGTCTCGATCAATAACTAAGAGATATTTTTAAACTCAAGGTGCCATGTCATATCTGACACTCCATTCTTTCTGCAGATATCGCATAAAACCTGAGGGAGACTTTACTTGAATGCCATTACCAAAGTTAGCATCTATAAAAATAAAAATATGTTATTTTTTTTCTTTTTAAACATTGCTCTGTCATTTCCGGGTTGCAAAATGTTGAATAGTTTGCCTATTTTCCATTTGTGAGAAAACAAGATAGTGTAGAGAATCATACTACCATCTAAACCACTGAAATACATTTTCTATAACCAAAGACATTGTATTTTCAGCTGGTGTACAAAAAAGTAAAAACTAAACTTAGGAACGGGAAGCATAGAAATTGCATACACAGAACAAATCTACCGCTTGCATTCAATGATAATTACAGATATATAACTCACATTTCTATGCGAATTTGGTCGGGTCGCCCAAAAACATACATATTGCAGTCAAAGTGTAATTCCGTTACTGTGGAATTGCCCATATTACTTAGTTTCAGTTTCAAAAGTCTCCAGGAGTCAGTGGACATCCCTGTGACGGTTATGTTTGAAGTTTTACGTTTTATTAGTCATATGTACGGGATACAGATGGTATACACCGTCCAATGAAATGCTTACTTGTAGGGTCCTTCTCGACAACGCAACAATAAGAAAAAATTAACTATATAAATATGAACATAAAGTAAATGGCTCAGTAGAATAGAATAAACTTTTTAGCATAAGTACAGGAAGGCAAAATGTATCTGTTTTGGGGAAGGGGGGGATTGGGGGCAAGTGATAAATTGTGCAGTATTTAGCAATGTGTATCGATGGGGGGATCTTTCCTCTTGTACAATGTGTGATAGATTGAGTGGGATGGATTGAAAAGTGAGTGTGTATGCAGAACCCAACACCACACAGATGCTCCCCATTTCACGCTGTCACCAATACCCGAACGTTGGATAGGAACACCAGCTGCACACGGAGGTAAAATAGTGAGATGTATACTCCCTAGTACTCCAGACCATATAAATGGCATCTTTTGCAAAAAGCATGCTACTGAGGACCTTGGAGTGACTAATATGTCTGATGGTTACACCACCAGTGAGGGAATGAAAGTCATCAAAAAAGTTTTGAATGTCCCCTTGAACCACTCTAAACGGAGACATCAAGGCTGTTGAGACTGCAGGGGTTGGCTAAACACATTATCTCAGAAATACTCGCTTTAAACCAGTGACACCCAATAACACATTCAAATCCATAAACACAATTTAATTTATGTTCATCAATAATTCACTTTTTGGGAAGTAAAAAAAATGGAGTACATTCACATAAGACTTTCTTTGAGCTTGTGGCGAAGACTTATTTCCATTGAACCATCTGTTTCATAAAACAAAATCAAAGCAGAAGAGAGGCTAAAGGGTTTTAATGAGCAACTTCACATCTGTCTTAAAGCATAGAGACAGATGTTGGAGAATATTAATGTGTGAATAAACCAAGTCAATCTAACTGCACCAGCCATCTTAACCTACATGAGTGAAACAGCGGTGCAACAAATGGGATACGGAACATTTGTCTTCCGCCTTGGTTATTGGTCTGTTAACCACACTAAAGAGCCAGTAAAGCCAATTTGCGAATCAGTTAAAGATGAATCATAGTGGGAACTGACAATTAAAAGGACACTCAAAAGGCAAACTAAATATTCCAAAAAAGGATACAGCATCTATGGGAAATACTTCCTTAATAGACAACATTTTCAATCATGCTTTGATGTTGGGTGAATATGTTGACTTAAAAAATGTTTTTAACAAGATTAATGGCTAATAATTGTCTCTATAGGATACTGAAATATGTTATTCATATCAGTTATAGCTCTCAAACAACCACCAGATAACATGGGGGAAAGTTTTTGGTGACTAGTTTTCTAAACGATTATCTGAATATCTTTCAGCATTAAAAATTGTATAAACAGGACAGACATACACTATAATAAAAGTTAGTTCCATAAACTTGCAATATCACTTTCCTCCACCATTCCTCATCTTCACAGGGATATTGGATAAGACAGTACACACTTTAAACTGAAATGTAAAATGTTTAAGATCCTAGGCTACATTGAAACAATCGTAGCCTATCCGTCTGTTAAGTAAATTACACTTGGTTAGTCGGTGCTCGGAATTCAAAATAGTCCGCCAAATAAATCATGCGGTGCTGGTTGAGTTAAAGTTATTTCTGTTAAAAATGTTGCCCGTTAGGTTTAATTTCCCATATCATTTATCTTACCTTATCCCGGACATTTTCTTCACATTGTGAACATTGCGTTGCCTTGGTCTTGAAATTATAATGTAATGTTGACTTATTCTTGTTAATTTTCCCACCGCGTTGGACGGTCTGAAAAAGAGACAGCTCTCCAGTAGTGATTTAGATATGGAGTCTCCGCCTCTGCACGTGAGTCATACGATGCGGGTCACCCCGCGACTCGAGTCCAGGACGTACCCACGCGCTTCCCGCTCATCCTGCTATTGCCATAAGGCTACCTCCGACGGAACATTCGACACAATTCTAAGCCTACTCTTGGTCCAATGTTGATGATTTAGATTTATGTCTCATTTTCACGTCTTTAATATTGAAGTTTTTGAGAGTCCTAAATACATTCCCCCCCACATGGGAATTTAAAGTGTAGGCGTTCCTAAGGGCTTAACATTATAAACAGGCCACTAGCTGTTGGTTCTGCAGGGATGGGCAACTGGCGGCCCGCCAACCCTTTTGCGTGCGTGCGTGCGTGTGTGTGTCACAGGAGGTTGGTGGCACCTTCATTGGAGAGGACGGCTTGTGGTAATGGCTGGAGCAGAATCAGTGGAACGGTAGCAAATACATCAAGCACATGGTTTCCATGTGTTTGATGCCATTCCATTAGCTCTGTTCCAGACACTATTATGAGCTGTCCTTCCCTCAGCAGCCTCCACTCGTGTGTGTGGGTGTGTGTGTGTGTGTGTGTGGGGGGGGTTATTGTAGAATTGCCCAAAATTAACACTAAAACTTGAAAAAAGTACGTGAAATTAGTTATAAAATTGCAACCTTTTCTCATGGCAAAATGTGTAGAATTTCAGCAAACTAGCTTTAAAACAGAAATATGTTTTCTACATCCAAAGACAAAATGTGTAGAAATTATTTGAGGCCCCTCATAATGAGTTCAGATTTTTTTTGTCCCCCACCCACATCAAAATTGCACATCCCTGTTCTAGTGTTTGATTAGGATCTCACAGTCAAAGAGTGAACTGGATGGAAGACACGGGCTCAGCAACAAGAAAGCGAACAGAGACACCTGCTGGTTGAGTTTCTTAGCACAGAACGTTCTCACTCATCCTGAGAGCCCCACTAATGTATAACTGAAGCAGTGACAACAACAGAGAGGTGACCAATACATAGCAGGGTTAAAGGTTAAAGTAGTAAACAGACATGAGGGCAATCAACACTTTATTCACAATCAAAACTCTGCTATGGGAGTCTCACTGCTAAGAAACAAAGAATGCTAAAAATGAGGGCAATAAATTAATATGCATGTCAAGATGCATTACATTGTTGTGTAACTTGTTTACTCTTGTGTACAACAGAGTCATTTTACAGGGACTTCTTTTCACAGTGAATATTTTCTAAATGCTTTCTCATCTTAAATAAGTATTTTCAAACTACAGTGGGGTTTGAGAGAGCAAAGGAGAAATTCAGAGAGATGTCCAGACAGGACAAATGGACAAATACAGAGCTAGGAAAATTCATCAAGCTACGTTCTTTCTAAAAGGTAATATTTGTCAACTCATATCAAACACGAAAGAGAGGTCTGCCTATTTTTCTGAATTATAAAAAATATTGTAAACATTTATATTAATTGCACAACATACATTCAAATACATACTGTACAGCAAGTCTTTATTTTTCACAATGTTATCATAGCACCATGTATAGCAAGCTGAACAAACTAACATGATTGGATCTAGCAGGTGGCATTAGCAATACAAAGGAGTAAAATGACATCCACTTATGAAATGTACACATTCCGCTGGTGTGAAGATGCTTGTTTGGTAGTCTCGTCTGTACCATTATCTAGGAGGGTGGGGTAGTGGTTAGCGAAGTCCCATCCTGGTTTAAAGTGAACTAGGGGGGATAAACAAGGTGGTGATGTGATGTGTCTTTCATATCCTGACCAGCTCCATCCCCATACAGTCTGGTGTGTTGTCGTTCTCACTCCTGTATCATCCTTGGGGGGGGGGTGTAAAGAATCCTCGCATGACATCAACATTAATATAATGTATATTGCAAAATAATGGAGTAAATGTCCTGGGGAACCATTCTGTAGCCATAACACAAACAAAAAGAAGTGAGAAGTTTCCAGAGTGGTATACTACAAAGCAGGTTCAACTTTGATAAAGTTGTTCACTTCAAACCGGGACTTCTCTAACCACTACCCCACCACCCCTAGGCAATGGTACAGACGAGACTACCAAACAAACATCTTCACACCAGCAGAATGCGTACATTTCATTGGTGGATGTCATTTTACAGTTGATTTTCTGGTTCATTAAGAAAGCTAAACATAGATATGTGTTTATGGGTAAGTTAATTAGACCATACATATGTCAAGCTTATCTTTCTAAGAAGTAATAAGTTATTTCAGAATATTCAGGCAAGTTAGCAGGCTAACTCCTTTATACTGCTTTGTAGCATACCCCTCAGGCGTGCTAGCATGTTCTGGACAATACCTTTCATGCTGTGCAGTGAGGCGAAAGCTTGACTTGATGTTATCGCCTGACATCATACTCCCACGGGGTGACGATTTAACCCAGATGTGGCACAATGCCATAAGGGATGATACATTTCAGGTTGTGGCAGCAGAATTGACATTACACTAATCTTGGTACCCAATGTTAAGGCGGTTATGAGAGACTAATATTAAACACACCTCACATTCACTGTTCACACAGGGCGACTGTTGGAAGTCAAAGTATAGGTTCGAAGTGTATCCCCACTCAACTGATCAGTCTCCAACTCAGTTTGGCGGTCCTGACAACTGGTGTGATGGGAGATGAGAGGTGAGGACATTCCTGTGCGAGTGAATGAGTGTGTGTGTGTGTGTGTGTGTGTGTGTGTGTGTGTGTGTGTGTGTGTGTGAGAGAGAGAGAGAGAGAGAGAAAGAGAGAAGACAGGAGAGGTTATAGTTTTCATTTTCTTGGATGTTTCAGTATTTGCTTTGCTGGGTGATGATCTGAGCATCAGTGGCAGCTAATGTAGGATCAGCATCGTCCTCCATAAACTCCCACAATAATGGTAGATCAGATTACATTCCCATGAAGTCTGTACAAAGTCCTCAGGTTCACCAGTAGTTCTGGTCCTCCTTTATTGGCAGACTGCAATGTGGTGGGTTGTGGGACACAGGTTGTTAACCAACCCATCCTTCCCAAATCTGCCCTCTGTATAAACAACACATAGATGGAGATATATTAGTGTTTCAATAGTACAAATTGCTGATAATCGTAGTTCCAGCAACTTTAATAAGAAAAAACTAGAAGACGACTCTGACAAATTACCAGAAAATACCAAAGACAAAGGACACTTCATCAGTACAACACCACTGACTTTGAAAAGTAGGTCTATCTAAGCCTTAAGGGCATGACATTGAAATGCAGGTAAGTATTAGTTACATGAAAAGCTTCAAACGAGAAGGTTGAAAAGCATGCTGCTGGGCCATCTGACAAAGCAAGATAATCTGGATGAAGAGGGGGAGGTTGGCTGAACTGAGGGGAACAGATGGGTTATGACAAACTCACAGGGATTTGGAAGAGGGCTTCTTCACTTTTGGCCTCTTTCGACGATGAACCGGCCTGAAGAATGTACAGCGCGGACACGCACACGTACGTGAGGGGGAAACACACACACAAACAGCGGAAACAAGCCATTAGGATTCATTGCAACATGAGGAACAGAAGCTGCTACACTCTCATGCTTGCGTTTTAGAATTCACCTAAATAGTTGTTTATTAACAGAATCAACAATGTGACAATTTGTGCAATCCCTATGAAGTACCTCAGAGACTTTATAATCTGCTTAAAAGAAGTGTTCCATTATATTATTTACCCAATGCAGGAAATGCAGGAAAATGTACAATAAGACACCAAAGGACAAAAAGACATAAAGCCTGAAAAATTAAAGTACCTGTATTCACTTAAAGAGTTTCTGTCTTTACCACCTGAAATAGAGATCATGTTATTAAAGAACTGAAGTAGCAGTGGTTTGTGTGTATGTACAGTGGGGCAAAAAAAAAGAAAAGCCAGTCTCCAGATCTCAACCCCATAGAAAATCTTTGGAGGGAGTTGAAAGTCCGTGTTGCCCAGCAACAGCCCCAAAACATCACTGCTCTAGAGGAGATCTGCATGGAGGAATGGGCCAAAATACCAGCAACAGTGTGTGAAAACCTTGTGAAGACTTACAGAAAAAGTTTGACCTGCCAACAAAGGGTATATAACAAAGTATTGAGATAAACTTTTGTTATTGACCAAATACTTATTTTCCACCATAATTTGCAAATAAATTCATTAAAAATCCTACAATGTGATTTTCTGGATTTTTTTTCTCATTTTGTCTGTCATAGTTGAAGTGTACCTATGATGAAAATTACAGGCCTCTCTCATCTTTTTAAGTGGGAAAACTTGCACAATTGGTGGCTGACTAAATACTTTTTGCCCCACTGTATGTACTGTACCAGTCAAAAGTTTGGACACACCTACTCATTCAGGGGTTTTCCTTATTTTTACTATTTTCTACATTGCAGAATAATAGTGAAGACTTCAAAACCATTAAATAACACATATGGAATCATGTAGTAACCAAAAAAGTGTTCAACAAGTCTAAATATATTTCTCAAAGTAGCCACCTGCCTTGATGGCAGCTTTGCACATTCTTGGCATTCTCTCAACAAGCGTCATGAAGTATTCACCTGGAATGCATTTCAATTAACATTTGTGGAATTTCTTTCCTTCTTAATGCGTTTGAGCCAGTAAGTTGTGTTGTGACAACGTAGGGGTGGTATACAGAAGATAGTCCTATTTGGTAAAATACCAATTCCATATTATGGCAAGAACAGCTCAAATAAGTAAAGAGAAACCACAGTCCATCATTAATTTAAGACATGAAGGTCAGTCAGTGTAGTCACAAAAACCATCAAGCGCTATGATGAAACTGGCTCTCATGAGGACCACCACAGGAAAGGCCCAGAAGACCCAGAGTTACCTCTGCTGCAGAGGATAAGTTCATTAGACACATCTCAACATCAACTGTTCAGAGCAGACTGCGTGAACCAGGCCTTCATGGTCGAATTGCTGCAAAGAAATCACTACTAAAGGACATCAATAAGAAGAAGATTTGCTTGGACCAAGAAACTCGAGCACTGGACATTAGACCGGTGGAAATCTGTCCTTTGGTCTGATTGTTTGAGATGTTTGGTTCCAGCCGGTGTGTCTTTGTGGGATGCAGAGTAGGGGAACGGATGATCTCTGCATGTGTGGTTCCCACCGTGAAGTATGGAGGGGGAGGTGTGATGGTGTGGGGGTGCTTTGCTGGTGACACTGTCAGTGATTTGTTTTTCAACAGGACAATGACCAAACACCTCCAGGCTGTGTAAGGGCTTTTTGACCAAGAAGGAGAGTGATGGAGTGCTGCATCAGATGACCTGGCCTCCACAATCACCCGACCTCAACCCAATTGAGATGGTTTGTGATGAGTTGGACGGCAGAGTGAAAGAAAAGCAGCCAAGGAGTGTTCAGCATATGTGGGAACTCCTTCAAGACTGTTGGAAAAGCATTCCAGGCGAAGCGAGAATGCCAAGGGGTGGAGTGTACAACGCTGTCATCAAGGCAAAGGGTGGCTACTTTGAAAAATCTCAAATATTGGATTTTTTTGGCGGATTTTTTTTAACACTTTTTTGGTTACTACATGATTCCATATGTGTTATTTAATAGTTTTGATGTCTTCACTATTATTTTACAATGTAGAAAATAGTAAAAATAAAGAAAAACCCTTGAATGGGTAGGTGTGTCCAAACTTTTAACTGATACTGTATGTGTGTGTGTGTCTTTCTGACTCACCTGTCTCTGGATTGCATTGCTTGTGGCCTTTGCAGCTCCGCAGTTCCATAAGTTGCTGGTGCATCTGGTTGAGGGCAGTGCGGTCCAGGGTGCTAACCCCATTTATCAACTACAGACAATCAGAGGACAGGATATGTTACCAAACACTGTAAAAAATCACAATAGGAGGCTACAGCTCATTTGTGAGATTTAAAAGAGAGAGGGAGAGCAAGTGAGCAAGAGAACGAGAGAGAGAGAGAGAGATACCTGGTATGGGTCAGTGTTCAGATCGAAATACTCTATGAAACCTGTGGCGAACTCGCAGAATATGAAGTTGTGTGTGTCGTTGATGGTCCTGAGGCACCAGTAAGTGTTGTTGTTGGCGCTGGTACAAGCACAGAATGGACCCACTGGCAGGGGATGGAAAGAGACAGACGTAGTTATTCAAACAAGATACATGGCCAGTTTTAACGCACCTACTTCATCTTATTTTGGGATATTTACAATGAATCATTCAATATATCATTTTGTGGCAGTGATGAAGCAGAGTGGTAAAAATTCAGGAATCCCATGTCTCTTTACTTTTACTCTAACTGTTACTATTGTTCTGCATTTGTTTTAGTCTGCATTCTGTCATTCCATACTTGTCCAGAAGGGGGCAGTCTGCCAGTGCTGGTTGTCATGGGTGAAACAGGTGAGACCAGGCATGCTGCAGGTGTCGTTGTTGCGGAGCCTCTTGAGCAGTTTACGGAGTTTCTTCCTACGTTTCTGCTCCTTCATCAGCCACTGCTTCTTCTGCTTAGAGGGCATTTTGCTGAGGACACACCACAAGAGGACATATAAAGAGAGATACACTGATTTGTGAGGATCTCCCTCTCTCCCTCCCTCTCTCCCTCACACACACACAAACACATGCACATACACACCACCATCTCACAATCATTACTTTAGTGAGTGAATGCGGCCTGCATCGAGTCTGAACATCCCTTTGTTCTTGGACAGGTAATTGGGGGTGTTACACTGACACTCTTCAGGCCGAACCTTCTTCAGGTGACCTTTGACCTCACGCAAGTTCTTTATTTTCGTCTGTAGGGTTTCAATCTGCGCACAGCACATACAAAATAGTTAACCACCGCAATGACAAGAAAGGCTACAGATCAGCCAGGTCAGATTGAGGATCAACTAGAGCAGTACCTCGTGCTCGATGTGGAGCTTATGGTCTTTCCAGGCCTGGAGGGATTTGTAGAGTCCTCCATCACACCTGACTGTGTCATTCATCAGGATGGAGCACCTGTGGGGAAAACACACACCAGCTACTGTATCATCACCTTTACCTGACAACTGCATTTACCACAGTTTACAGCAGTTAGCACTTTCTTACAGCACCCTCTCAACACCTGAGCATGAATTACTGTAAAGCTAGTGTGCTTCACAAGAACATAAAGATTAATCATACTACTACTCATAGACCCACTGACACGGAAGCTCAATATTCACAGATATTCACACGCGCACACACACACACACACACACACACACACACCTGTAGGTGACTTTAAGAGCGGCAGGTGGTGTAAGGCTGTTGCTGGTTGTAGGTCTGGCTGTAACTCCCATTCCACTGAACTCCTCATCGTCGTCCTCCTGCAGGACCGCTCCTCTCCTCCTCTCCCCAGGCCTGCTGGTATTCCAGAGGCCCACGGGCCTGTAGCCCTCTTCCAGGTCCACAGCATAAAGGTCTCCATCCAGCTCAAACGGAATAGACCGGGCCCAACGGTTCCTAGTCAGACTCTTAGTGGACTTTACCTCTGATGGGGTTACAAGATTTATTCGTTTCAATGTTATTATTACAAAGGTATTGCAACGCCAATGACCCAAGAGAGAGAGGGTGTTAAAGTATATAGCATTTGTCACTGTTTTTAAATGACGCACAGGAAGTCACTTAAATTGTATTATGTCTCATTTCAAGAAAAATTTAATATTTTTGTAGTTTTCTAATCTGCCACTGCGGGACCACAAATACTTGTCCCATAATTTGCAAGCACAATTTATAGGCCTTTGATTAATGGTAAATCTATAAGCCACTGAAAGGACTACTCACTTTTCTTGGTAAGCAGTCTCTTTCTCTTCAGGGGTGTAATTTTGAGGCCTAGGGGGCCACAGTCACAGCTGTCTCCAGCATTGGAGACGTGTCCAACCCACTGCTGGGACCCGCTGCTGGCCATCAGAGCCTGCATACGTGGGGCATAGAGACTGGCCATGCCCTTACACTTATACAGCCTCAACTTACCAGACGGGTCCTCCAGACACTGCCACTTCTACACACATAGAGAAGGGAAAGGGGGGGTGGGAGATTTAGCTACATTTCTCCCTCCTTTTTCAGAGAGGGGAAAATGGGGAGAGAGATTTAGCTATATTTCTGCTAATGTATAAGTGTTTGTGCCTGTGGGTATTGTACAGAACTCTTACCTGCCCTGGCTGTTCACAGGAGCTCTGGTACTCTGCCCTCTGACACAGGTCTTTGACCCGCTGGTACTTGGGGAGGAAATTCTCCTCCTGGGCCACCTCCTTCCCATCAACCTTCTTGTGGAGCAGTTTCCTGTGTGAACAGGATGGACTCAGATGAGAGTAATAGAACATAGACTAAACATACATAAAACTTTGATCACATGGCTGTGGGGGATTATCCCTTTAATTGCACTTGATTAACCCTCCTGTTGTGTTTGTTTCATGTTAATTAATTCTGTGTTCCCGGTCCAAAATGACTGCCCCATTATAGCTGATTATAAATCCATAATAATACATATATTATCACCTAATGTTGTGTTAGATCACGTTTGAACTTCTATTTGCTATTTATGGCCTGTGTGTGTGTGTGTGTGTGTGTGTGTGTGTGTGTGTGTGTGTGTGTGTGTGTGTGTGTGTGTGTGTGTTTGTGTGTGTGTGCTCAAACACACATGCATGTGGGGATCTGGGAGAGGAAGTGTGTCCATCTGATGAATGGGCATGTGCCTGAACCCAATTTTATACACTAATTGTAGTCTCACCCATTCATTTCTAATGACCGGTCATTTTTGAGCAGGAACACCACAGGTGTACAAAAGTTAAATAAAACACCCAAAATGTAATGAAAATCATCTAAATGTGTTTTGTATGTTCAGATGCCCTGTATGGACAAAGTCATGGAACCTTATGACAATCAGATTAAATTAACTACATTTTTCAGAGAGAAAACTTGGAAATCGGTCCAATTTTGCCAGAACACAGCAGGAGGGTTAATGACTCAATTATGAATGTAACATACTGACCCTCGCTCTACCAGGAAGGAGTCCCTCCACATCTTCCCCTTCTTGTTCACCTGGAACCTGCAACAAAAGCAAGATATTTCAGGTCATCCTGAAGCGACATGGAGTATCCATTGTGTTAAGTTCAAACCATGCAAATTAAGTTGCGACCCTCTGTACCTGTTGACAGGTTTGTCTGTGTCCAGGAGTTTGAGGATGGACTTGCCATCCATATCAGAGGGAACATCGGCTCCGGCCATGTCCAATAGTGTGGGAGCCAGGTCAACATTCAGCACTACATGAGGGTTACTGCAGGAGGGCACAAGAGCAGGTGGGGGAGAGAGATGAGTGCTGCGTAAGAGATATCAAGAGAGTAGTAGTAACAGTGAGATAAGAGCCAAAAGACAACCATTTCTATTGAAACATATCCTAAACAAGGTACTGTACAAAGCTTCAAAGTTGCACTCACATGGCTCCTGCCTCCACATTGGGGCCTCGTATGTAGAAGGGCACCCGGATGTCAAACTCGTAGGGCATGGACTTGCCCTTGACCAGGCCGTACTGGCCAATGTGGTAGCCGTGGTCTGATGTGTAAACAATGTAGGTGTTGTCCAACTCACCTGTCTCCACCAGCATGTTGTACACCTGAGGAGGAGGACACAGTGAGACAGGTAGTCAGGTAGATGTAGTTGAGCATGAGAGACTATTTTCTGTTTGTCTTTCTTCATGTCTGTCTGTCTACCAGCCTGACCCACCTTGTCCACACAGTCGTCCACAGACAGCAGGGTCTGCATCCTCCGGCGCTGCAGCATGTTGGTGAACTGCATGTGGACGGGTTTCATGGGGCCTGTGTAACGCAGGATCCAGTGCTTGTCTGGGTTAGGAGCATAGTTATAGCTCGGGGTTCTGAGAAAGGGATGGAGGGAAATGAGTACTTAGTTCTCGACGAAATGTATCTTCATTGAAGTGTCTTTGCTTTTCCTGCCATGGAAATGACTTTTTTTTACCAAGACACATGAGACAGAGGAGTGCTTACTGCTCTGATATCTTCACCATTATGTCTCCAGAAATCCCAGAGGAGCTTTAAGATGAAATCTGTAGTTGTTGAAACTGCCATGTTTGTTTACAATATTACAACAACAAAGGAGTTGCATCAACCAGCGAACGCAGTTTCACTGCACCGCGGAATAGAACAGTAGAATATGGACCGCAACTTTTTCTTTACCACGATGCTGGATGCTCCTCTCCTCCGTTTCATCAACAAAACAGAAACTTTATTTTAAAGGCGGTGGGGTGAAGAGTGGTTCTGTTCCCGCCCCCTTTACGGAAAGCATTTTACAGATCACATTCTATAGAGAGGTGACATATCTTTTGAATTAACACTGAATAGTATTGTGGTAGGGAACATTGTGATAGTTCTCACAGTATTCATAGAAGAGTGTTTAATATGCATAGCTGTATAGTCTAAATGTGAAAATCTGGTGTGAAGGAAGCATTGTTATATTGCACTGCATTGCATTGTGTTGTGTTGCATATTGTATTGTATTGAATTGCATTGTCGTGTGAATTCCAATACAAATCAGATTATACAAAGCTGTGGTTGGTTTCATGATGTAGGGGTTGGAACCAAAATCATTTTCCAATCGTTCTGTTCGGAACAAAATCATTGTTTTTCTCTTTCAGTTCCAGTTTCCGACCACCATAATAATGTTTTGAACTGGTTCGAACCCGAAAAAGTAACGGTTCATATAGTTCATTTGGCATGAAGCGGGGACTTGTGTGTTCCGGGTGCTGTTTCCGTTCCTCAAAAAATGTTGCTATTTTCCCTGAACCGGTTCCAATCCCTGTGTTGTTTTACGATTGACATATACGACAATAGGCTCTCCGAGTGCTTGCGAATGGCTCCAACTACACCTTTGAAACTGATCTCGTAACTTATTGTGTATGCTGAATTGGAGGCATATGAACCAAAGAAAAGGCAACCAGCTGCCATTCTGATCAATATCAGGTAACATAGAGAGGACCATTTTATTAATATGAACTAGTATTAACTCAGGGGTAGATGGAACCTTAATGATTTCAAAGTTAACAAGCTGCTAAATATCTAACGAGGGCTTGGAGGCAAGGCATATTTAACATTCCAGCATATGGATTTGACTTGGCAAAAAGCTAATCGTCTATGGCCTTGGAGCACAAGGCCCTGACAACAGATTTAAATAGAGGATGAAGATGAGTCACTGCAATGTGGATGTGAAAAGGGTTTTCTGGAGGGATGGCGTAAGAGGGGAGACATTTTCTTTCCCTCCATAAAGGGAAAGCGAGATAATTTATAAGCTCCCAACAGGGGGGGGGTGTAGATTTCTGAGAAAAAGCAATTAAAAGTTGACATTAAAACAGATTGGGCTGAATATAATCACTGTGTTACACTTTTATTCAGTACTTTAATGATGCTTTTGGGACTCAGGATGATCGACCAAAGACACAGGCTCATTACTGCCTCCCTGTTTGTCTCTCACATGACCAATGGGAGAGGTGGTATTAGCCCAGGACCAAGCGTTTATCTTCGGGGTACTGTGCCAAGCAGACAAAGGCTGGGACCCATAGTGTGTTATCATAGTCTATGGATGCCTATTTATCATGAACCTCTTTAACGATGCCAATCTACTGTAAAGTCTGCAATGTACAAGGATCATCGCTGATCCTACACTCAGCGTACACGAGCACACTGCGTCTTCTGTCAAATGAGTGTGTCTGTGTCTGTTACAGTATATCCTTACATGTGCTGCGAGGCGTTGGGGAAGGCAGTGCTGTACTGCGGTGCTGAGTCCTCTGGCCCATGTGGGGCAGCGTGGCTCAGGACCATCATCACTGGTCGGTGGGGGTACATCCTCTTAGAGGAGCGGAAGTAGTTGAGGCTGTCATTGGTGATGATGTCTGTGAGATAGTCCTGTGGAAGCAAGAATCGCCTGTACATGAGGTTCTGAACTCTAATATTAGGCTACTTCCTTCCAGAAAGGAAAAGAACATGTGTATAGAGCAATAAAGCTTGTCATACAGGCTGCCTTATAACAGCATTTAGATTGAGATAAACTGTTTACTGCTGGCTAATACTGTATACTATTATATACTACTGTATATTATATACTACTGTTTACTGTTTACTGTATATACTACTGTATACTATTATATACTACTGTATACTATTATATACTACTATTTACTACGGTATATTACTGTTTACTACTGTATACTATTATATACTACTGTATACTATTATATACTACTGTTAACTATTGTATACTACTGTTTACTACTGTATATATTGTATACTATTGTATACTATTTTATACTGCTGTATAACAATATTATCATAATTTTTAAGAATTGGATGATTAAATCAGGGTTATTCATCATCATAGGTTACTACTCCAATATTTGAGTGAAAATTGAAACAGGATGGAACCTTTGGATAGTTGCTGCCATGCTTCTCCCGCACACCGTTCCTGCACAGAGTGTAGTTGTAGAAGCGAGAGTTCTTCACCAGCGCTACCCACTCCCTCCAACCAGGGGGCACATACGAGCCGTTGTACTCATTCAGGTACTTCCCAAAGAAGGCTGGGACAAGAGGTGGGCACGAGTACAAAGTGATTCACTATGCAATAATGCATGTGTGTCTGTGTGTGTGTGTATATGCTGCACAGTTCACACTCACCCGTCCTGTAGCCTGAGTTGTTAAGGTGCACAGCGAAGGTGTGAGGCTCATGGTGGGCCTGCCAGGACGGCGAGGAGCAGTTCTCGTTGTTGGTGAAGGTGTGGTGGTTGTGAACGTACTTCCCTGTCAGAATAGAGGAGCGCGATGGGCAGCACATGGGAGTAGTGGAGAAGGCGTTAGAGAAATGGGTGCCTCCCTGCTCCATGATACGCCTTGTCTTATTCATGGCTTGCATTGAGCCTGGAGGAGAGAGAGACAGGGAAAAGAGAGGGGAAGGAGGGAGAGAGGGAAAGGGTGAGGGGAAGAGAGGCATAAAGATGGAAGGGGTGAGGGATGTGAGAGAGGGGGAGAGAGAGAGAGAATAAATATTTTCTGTGAAGAGTCGCCCATTTGAATTCATGTGTACTAAAGGCTTTTCAGGCTGATGCCGATTGTTTAGTGAAACAGATGCTCGACCATAAATTCCTGGTTTTCAATGGTATTCTCACGAGCAATCAGAGCGGAACAAAGGGTGTCAGTGAGGTTGTTATACCGGCACTCCAGTCCAATATGCAGTTTAAGGGCTTAAACGGGTAGGGAGATGGCCAGGGTTTGGCACTCAGACAATAGATGCCATAGGGCACTCGCTCCATGCCAATACTGAAGTTGGCCATGGTGTACTTGACTTCGAGTGGGCAAATAGAGAATGGTGCCAAGAGGAAGCATTACCCTGACCTCTCTCACTAACATGCTGACAGACACTGAACAAGCACCACACAGACACACACACACACTGTGTTTTACCCAGTTCGATGTCCTGGTCGTCAGTGAGGATGAGGATGATGTTGGGTCGGACATTGTTGCGGGCTTGGCGATCCCTCTGCAGACGTGTCCGGTGGCGCTGGCCGGAGAGGAAGGACGAGCCCTGGGACGGGGAGACCACCCCCAGGAGGAGGAGGAGAAGGAGGCCCCGTCCTCCCATGGCTCTACCTTGTCTTCACCTCCTTCTCACTGAAGCAGGGGCCACTCTGCTGCCGTACTCCCTCACTCACATTGACAAACACAGAGACAAGAATGAGACCAGACCTAAATGATCCATAACATACAAACTGCTACAATCTGGTAGCTATGCTGAGACAAATATAAAACATGTCATATTGACGAGTCAGAAAGTCTGTGGTCTATGGTCATCAGGAGCAGTTCTCTGTGAATTATGTGAGAAATACTGTAAGTGTCTCTCTCGTTCAACTATTTCTCTCTTACACAGACACACTCAAGTAAAGAACAGGCAGATGCATCCCGGGTGGCGCAGTGGTTAAGGGCGCTGTACTGCAGCGCCAGCTGTGCCACCAGAGACCCTGGGTTCGCGCCCAGGCTCTGTCACAACCGGGACGATGCACAATTGGCCTAGCTTCGTCCGGGTTAGGGAGGGCTTGGCCGGGCTTGGCCGGTAGGGATATCATTGTCTCATCGCGCACCAGCGACTCCCGTGGCGGGCAGGGCGCAGTGCGCGCTAACCAAGGTTGCCAGGTGCACAGTGTTTCCTCCGACACATTGGTGCTGCTGGCTTCCTGGCTTCCGGGTTGGATGCGCGCTGTGTTTAAGAAGCAGTGCGGCTTGGATGGGTTGTGTATCATAGGACGCATGACTTTCAGCCTTCGTCTCTTCCGAGCCTGTACGGGAGTTGTAACGATGAGACAAGATAGTAGCTACTAAAACAATTGGATACCACGAAATTGGGGAGAAAAAAGGGGTAAAATAAAAAAATATATAATAATAAATACAAAAAGGACAGGCAGATGTGAGCAAAGCCATTACACGGCGCTCTTCCATATAAATGCACCTGTTTAGGCTCCCCTCGTTAATCAATCATTAATGACGCATTAGAGCGGTGTCATTGCCTCAGTGTAATGATCTCTGCTGGTGAACACATGGCTGCCAGTCTGGGGCTAATGGGCCTGGGCCAGGGGCCAAGGCTCCCTCGTCTACCCGAAAAGAACAGGGGGATGGAGCAGGGCGGAGGTGAGGGAGAGGAGAAAGAGTTTAAAGACGGGATGAGATTTACCAGAGGAGACAGAGGTTATTGAACAGGAGGGCATTGTTGTGGGTTGCTTTGGTGAATGTTTGAGGAAAGAAATACAGAATAGTGTTGCTCTCAAATAGTTACCAAGTGTGCATTGAGGCAGTGTTTCAGGGCAGGATAAAAAAAAGTGCTCATAAGACGTAGACGTGGTGATGTGGTGGTGCATTATCTGTGTGCTCAGTAAGAGGAAATTATGTAGATGCAGTAAACCTCACTGATGCTTTACACACTGCGTTTCCTCGTTAAACAATAGACATCATGCTGTGACAGTGCTCTGTTCGTAAATTATAGCTTCATGCATCATTTGCTAAATGTATACTTGTTTTATATTGATTTGATAATGCAAGTACACCTCTGACTTCTTACAAACGAACCCCAACAGAGTTTGTCATGGAAACTGTTGATTACATATGTTCACAGTACAGGAAATGGCAACTGATTGTACTTGCTGTAAAGGTTTCGAAAAGACTGCCTTGAATACAAAATATGGTGTGGTGTTTCTTCTCACAGCTTTGAGATTGAGAAAGATTGGTATTAGAATAAGTAAAAGTCACCCAGTAAAATACTACTTGAGTAAAATAGTATCTGGTTTTAAATGTATTTAAGTATCCAAAGTAATAGATAATGTAATACATCAAGTTCCTTATTCACAGATATCCAGGGGCACACTCCAACATCATTTACAAACCCAGTATTTGTGTTCAGTGAGTCCACCAGGTCAGAAGCAGTAGGGATGACCACACATTCTCTTGATAAGGGCATGAATTGGATGATTTTGCTGCCCTGGGAGTCATGGAAAATGTATGGGGGAGTAAAAAGTACATATTTTCTTTAGGAATGTGGTGGAGTAAAAGTAAAAGTTGTCAAACATGTAAATAGTAAAGTAAAGTACAGGTACCCCCCCAAAAATGCTTAAGTAGTACTTTAAAGTATTTTAACATAGTTACTTGACACCACTGTATAAAAGAGCGTCACAAGGCCTCCTCACAAAATCAATTAACCAACAGCACCACTGACTGAGAGCATTGACAGGATTGAATGGCCTGTGTTCGCGCAGTGTTCTGTGGATCTACAGGGAGCGTATTCCTCCCAGCATAGAAACTGTAAGAACACAAAACAGCCCACAACAACAGCTCAACACCAGCCTCTCCCTGCTGGGAGGTAACTCACTCAACAACAACAACCTCACTGGGATGCCATTGTTTATGGGGACAATAGAGCACACACACACACATACACAGACACACACAGACACACACACATGCACGCACATGCATTGACACGTGGACACACACTTCACATGCAAACTAAACAAGCTACAGAGCCAAATCAATCGAAGGCATTTAATAAAACAATATCCCTATATCCATCAAGCTCAAGCAAACACAAAGTAGATAAATCAGTTCGGTATGTTACTATTCCAGAGGAGGGGAGCCACCCTGTTTCTGTCACCCTCCTCCCCCTACCTGATCACAGTGTTGATGCCCAGGGATATCCTCATGGAAAACAGGCCTCTAGGTGCCAAACAGTACCCGTATCCAAGCAGGCCCTTCTGTCTGTGAACGTCCTGATTCTATAACACACTCATACCCTCTCTATACTCACACTCAAGCTCTTCTATCACACACACACACACACACACACACACATTATGTGCATACACCCCACCCTCTTTGCATGCGAGTATGGACCCACACATATTATGCGTACATACGCAAATGCACGCAAACACACATGCGCACACAACGCGCACACACACACACACACACACACACACGCACACACACACATCTGCCTTTTCTCTGCTTTTATGCCAGCACCTCTCTGTCTCTGTCTCTCAGGGCATTGTTGCCTGTCTGGGGAATGGATAAGGTTCTGACCAGGTGGGCTCTGCTGTGTTATATTCTCCCAACTCCTCTGCCCCTCCTGTCCCCCTCTCCATCCAATGACTTTGACAATAAATAAAGGACTGGATGGTTCCCTCTCCTCTCCACTGTGAGTGGTAGTGCTGTATGACAAAACGTATACAGTACCTTCGGAAAGTATTCAGACCCATTGAGTTTTTCCACATTTGTTAAGTTATAGCCTTATTCGTAAATGGATTAAAAAACTTTTTTCCTCATCAATCTACACACGATACCCCATAATGACAAGGCTAAAATGTATTAAATATAAAAAGCAGAAATACCTTATTTTCATAACTATTCAGACCCTTTGCTATGAGACTTGAAATTGAGCTCAGATGCATCCTGTTTCCCTTGATCATCCTTGAGATGTTTCTACAACTTGATTGGAATCCACCTGTGGTTAATTCAATTGATTGGACATGATTTGGAAAGGCCCACACCTGTATAAGGTCCCACAGTTGACAGTGCATGTCAGAGCAAAAACCAAGCCATGAGGTTGAAGGAATTGTCCGTAGAGCTCCAAGACAGGATTGTGTCGAGGCACAGATCTGGGGAAGGGTACCAAAACATTTCTGCAGCATTGAAGGTCCCCAAGAACACAGTGGCCTCCATTATTCTGGAAGAAGTTTGGAACCACCAAGACTCTCCTAGAGCTGGCCACATGGCCAAACTGAGCAATCGGGGGAGAATGTCCTTGGTCAGGGAGGGGACCAAGAACCTGATGGTCACTCTGACAGAGCTCCAGAGATCCTTAATGGAGATGGGAGAACCTTCCAGAAGGACAACCATCCCTGCAGCACTCCACCATTCAGGCCTTTATGGTAGAGAGGCCAAACGGAGAGGCCAGACCTTTATGGTGGAGAGCCACTCCTCAGTAAAATGCACATGACAGCTCGCACCTAAAGGACTCTCAGACCATGAGAATGGCATCAGGCACACATCGATATATAGCCTAATAAATAACGAATCTGGTCTGAAGAAACCAAGATTGAACTCTTTGGCCTGAATGCCAAGTAACACCTCTGGAGGAAACCTGGCACCATCCCTATGGTGAAGCATGGTGGTGGCAGCATCATGGTGTGGGGAAGTTTTTCAGTGGCAGGGACTGGGAGACTAGTCTGGATTGAGGGAAAAATGAACAGAGCAAAGTACAGAGAGATCCTTGATAAAAAAAAAAACTGTTCCAGAGCGCTCAGGACCTCAGACTGGGGGGCGAAGGTTCACCTTCCAACAGGATAACGACCCTAAGCACACAGTCAATTTATCAAGGGATCAATTGTGCTTTTTTCGCCACACATTTTGCTACACAATTCAGGCTGTGCTGCAAAATCCAGAAACAAAACATTGCTTGCATAGTAGGCTATAAATTATCTTTGTTATCTATCCATTTCTCAATGCATGTTTATTTTTTTCCCTCATGGTATGAGGACTTGAAGGAAAACAGTCTAACTGATCTCTACATACTTTTACATTTATTTTGTATAGATTTGCAAACATTTTTTTTTTAAACTGATTTGGCTTTGTCATTATGGGGTATTGTGTCTAGATTTATGAGGAAATATACCATTTAATCAATTTTAGTGTAACAAAATGTGGAAAAAGTACTTTTCCCGAATGCACTGTATATACACTGCAGCAGACAGCATTAATGGTCTAACTATGTTTGCTCCTCTTCAGTAAGTGTTAAAAAACTGATCCAAACAACACTGGGTTCTCATGTCAGGGAAGCGTACTGTATATCCACACAGTTGAGAAAATGTCCAGCTCAATTTCACACACTGCCTTGATACATCAATAGATAATATGTATGTGATCGTATTAACGAGTATTATTCTACTGAGACCTCGGTGTTTCCCTGATAGGAAGTCAGACTGGATTTATTGCCTTTTATCAGTTACATGTAGGGCTGCAAAGGTCCGGGAACTTTCAATAAATTCCCTGGTTTTCCTAAAATCCTGGTTGGTGGATTCCTGGAATCAGGAGGGAATAAGCAGCGAATCCAGACCTCTCCAACCAGGATTTTCGGAAAACCAGTCAATTTTGCAACGCTAGTTACATGGAAACATTCTATCTGTCTCTCTCTTTTATCTCTTTCACAACACATATTCTGTGTATATCCTAGATGGAAAAAAAATACATGAAAATATGAAAATTAAGTTAAATTAGTCAAAAGAATAAGCACTGCTATACTTCTGGCAACAACAACAAAAAATCCCGGCAGAAATAACAACTACTAAATAAACAACAGCCCAACAGTATGCTTTTCCAATGTATGTGTAAACATAAACATGGCCTGGAGTGTCCATGCGTTGAGTTGAGTAATGGTATGTCTTTCATAATACCTACTTAATAATTTTGACACAGTGCTTTGTGTAAATACTGATGATTTGAACCCAGTGTTGCTGATACCTTGCTGATAAAGAAGGAAGAATATAGAAGGCAAATTGTTTGTCAGATCAGTTATTTTACACTAAGCGAAAGGCCCACAGTGCTGATGCAGCTGATGACTGATTGGTGGACTGCTAAAACAGTTAAGCCATATTTCAACGGTTGCGAGTTCTAATCTCACATGGGGCAATTATCTTTACAAGCATTTCGCTACAGTTGCAAAAACATCTGCTAACTATGCGACCAATAACATTTGATTTAAGGCAGACATTTGCCATTTAGACAGAGGCACAAATCACAAGATGGGTAAATATTAATCTGAGCAGACCTCATTAAAAACTGAACAATAACTGTAAGAGTGTGAGAGAGTGAACACAGCACATTTTTGTAAGCCTGAATGAAGATCGATGACAATCATCCAAAATTACAGTCAACTCCAAAATTATTGGCACCCTTGATAAAGATGAGGGGGGAAAAAGACTATAAAATAAATAATACAAATACTGAGCTATATGGTATGCTCACATTTTTGGGAAAGTTATAAATGTATTAATAATTAATACAACAAATCTAAAAATGTAGGTCTAAAAATGGTTGGCATAACTGTTTTCAATACTTTTTGCACCCTTGATAACAGCATTGAGCCTTTTTTTCTATAATGTTTAATGACATTGGAGAACACATTGGGAAGGATCTTAGGCCATTGCTCCATACATAATCTTTCCAATTATTTGATATCCTTTGGCCTGTGCTTATGGACTGCCCTCTTCAATTCAAACCACAGGTGTTTGATGGGGTTCAAGTCCGGAGTCTGATGGCATGTGACGCTCTGATCTGTTTCACCTGTCCTTGTGCTTGTCTCCACCCCCCTCCAAGTGTTGCCCATCTTCCCCACTTATCCCCTGGGTATTTATACCTGTGTTTTCTGTCTGTCTGTGCCAGGTCATCTTGTTAGTTCAAGTCAACCAGTGGTTTCTCGTTTTTTCTGGTAACCCTTCCAAATAGCCTTTTAGTGTGGAGGTGGCATCTAATTGTACATTTGGGGACTTGGTGACCCCAAGATGCGACCAGGTTCTGTAAATATCCAACTGTCCCTTGGATTTTTATTTTCCTCACGAAATATCTTCCTCACTGTGCATCAGAACAAGATACACATGTGTCCTCTAACAGTGGTTTTAAGCTTCTTAATTGTTGTCCTAATAGTGATAAGTGGTATTTATTTTTTAGCATCTGTTTTGTACCCATTTTTATTGATTCATTTTTAATTTTTATTATTTTACCTTTATTTAACCAGGTAGGCCAGTTGATGTCACACTCTGACCATAGAGAGCCTTTTCATTCTCTATTTTGGTTAGGTCGGGGTGTGACTAGAGTGGGTGATCTAGTACATTTATTTCTATGTTGGCCTTGTATGGTTCCCAATCAGAGGCAGCTGTTTATCGTTGCCTCTGATTGGGGATCATATTTGAGCAGCCATTTCTCCACTGTGTTTTGTGGGATCTTGTTTCTGTGTAGTTGCCTGTGAGCACTGCTTGAGCGTCACTTATCGTTTATTCTTTATTGTTTTTTGTGCGTTTGACTATCAATAAAATATGTTGAACCGATTCCACGCTGAGCCTTGGTCTGAATGTATTTACAATGATCGTGACAGTTGAGAACAAGTTTACAACTGCGACCTGGCCAAGATAAAGCAGAGCAGTACGACAAAAACAACAACACAGAGTTACACGTAAACAAACGTACAGTCAATTACACAATAGAAAAATCTATGTACAGTGTGTGCAAATATAGAAGAGTAGAGAGGTAAGCTAATAAATAGGCCATATAGGCCAAATAATTACAATTTAGCATTAACACTGGAGTGATAGATGTGCAGATGATGATGTGCAAGTAGAGATACTGGGGTGCAAAAGAGCAAGAGCGTAAGTAATAATATGGAGATGAGGTAGTTGGGTATGCTATTTACAGATTGGTTGTGTACAGGTACAGTGAGTCACTGGCTTACTGGGGCTCTACCATGCCGTCCCTGGAGGGGGTGCGTCACCTGAGTGGGTTGATTCACTGTTGTGGTCATCCTGTCTGGGTTGGCGCCCCCCCCCCTTGGGTTGTGCCGTGGCGGAGATCTTGGTGGGCTATACTCAGCCTTGTCTCAGGATGGTAAGTTGGTGGTTGGAGATATCCCTCTAGTGGTGTGGGGGCTGTGCTTTGGCAAAGTGGGTGGGGTTATATCCTTCCTGTTTGGCCCTGTCCGGGGGTGTCCTCGGATGGGGCCACAGTGTCTCCTGACCCCTCCTGTCTCAGCCTCTAGTATTTATGCTGCAGTAGTTTATGTGTCGGGGGGCTGGGGTCAGTTTGTTATATCTGGAGTACTTCTCCTGTCCTATTCGGTGTCCTGTGTGAATCTAAGTGTGCGTTCTCTAATTCTCTCCTTCTCTCTTTCTTTCTCTCTCTCGGAGGACCTGAGCCCTAGGACCGTGCCCCAGGACTACCTGACATGATTACTCCTTGCTGTCCCCAGTCCACCTGACTGTGCTGCTGCTCCAGTTTCAACTGTTCTGCCTTATTATTATTCGACCATGCTGGTCATTTATGAACATTTGAACATCTTGGCTATGTTCTGTTATAATCTCCACCCGGCACAGCCAGAAGAGGACTGGCCACCCCACATAGCCTGGTTCCTCTCTAGGTTTCTTCCTAGGTTTTGGCCTTTCTAGGGAGTTTTTCCTAGCCACCGTGCTTCTACACCTGCATTGCTTGCTGTTTGAGGTTTTAGGCTGGGTTTCTGTACAGCACTTTGAGATATCAGCTGATGTATGAAGGGCTATATAAATAAGTTTGATTTGATTTGATTTGATTGGTAAGCTGCTCTGACAGCTGATGCTTAAAGATAGAGAGGGAGATATAAGACTTCAGCTTGAGTGATTTTTGCAATTCGTTCCAGTCATTGGCAGCAGAGAACTGGAAGGAAAGGCGGCCAAAGGAAGTGTTGGCTTTGGGGATGACCAGTGAAATATACCTGCTGGAGCGTGTGCTACGGGTAGTGTTGCTATGGTGACCAGTGAGCTTAGATAAGGCAAGGCTTTACCTAGCAAAGACTTATAGATGACCTGGAGCCAGTGGGTTTGGCGACGAATATGTAGTGAGGGCCAGCCAACGAGAGCATACAGGTCGCAGTGGTGGGTAGTATATGGGGCTTTAGTGACAAAACGGATGGCACTGTGATAGACTACATCCAGTTTGCTGAGTTTGCTGAGTAGAGTGTTGGAGGCTATTTTGTAAATGACATCGCCGAAGTCAAGGATCGGTGGGATAGTCAGTTTTATGTTTGGCAGCATGAGTGAAGGAGGCTCTGTTTGCGAAATAGGAAGCCGTTTCTAGATTTAATTTTGGATTGGAGATGCTTAATGTGAGTCTGGAAGGAGAGTTTACAGTTTAACCAGACACCTAGGTGGACAGGGAATACTTCTCAAGGTTTCCCTAATCTCGGGGGAATGGAACTGTCGGCTGGGTAGTGATACACAGTGGTGAGAACTCTGGAGAAGGATACAACTCACCTACTCTTTGTGTGTATGTATGTGTGTAGGATACCTACTGTTTGTGTGGAAGTATGTGCGTGAGTAGGGAGCAAGTATAAAATGGATGTCTTTGTATAATGGACTTCAGAGTACTCTCATGAATAAACATTTTGACTAATGTAAGCTGGGACTCTTATCTGTTTCATTCAACCAGAATTTTACAAACTCCGGGTCGCAGACTGAGTAGATTAATTGAAGTTTATGAACATTGATAACGAAATTCTCATAACAGAGGGTGTGGGCAGCAGTCAGTTGAAGAGCATGCACTTAGTTTCACTAGCAATTATAAGCAGTTGGAGGCCACGGAAGGAGTGTTTTATGGCGTTGAAGCTCGTTTGGAGATTTGTTAGCACAGTGTCCAAAGAAGGGCCAGATGTATACAGAATGGTGTCGTCTGCATAGAGTTGGATCAGATAATCACCAGCAGCAAGAGCGACATCATTGATATATACAGACAAAAAAGTTGGGCCGAGAATTGAACCCTGTGGCACCCCCATAGGGACTGCCAGAGGTCCGGACAACAGGCCCTCCGATTTGACACACTGAACTCTATCTGAGAAGTAGTTGGTGAACCAGGCGAGGCAGTCATTTGAGAAGCCAAGGCTGTTGAGTCTGCCGATAAGAATGCGGTGATTGACAGAGTCGAAAGCCTTGACTAGGTCGATGAAGATGGCTGCACAGTACTGTCTTTTATCGATGGCGGTTATGATATAGTTTAGTACCTTGAGCTTGGCGGAAACCAGATTGCATAGTGGAGAAGGTACGGTGGGATTCGAAATGGTCGGTGATATGTTTGTTAACTTGGCATTCGAAGATTGTAAAAAGCTGGGCAGGATGGATATAGGTCTATAACAGTTTGGGTCTATAGTGTCTCCCCCTTTGAAGGGGGGATGACCGAGGTGGCTTATCAATCTTTGAGGATCTCAGATGATACGAAAGAGAGGCTGAATAGGCTAGTAATAGGGGTTGCAACACATTTGGTAGATAATATTAGAAAGAGAGGGTCCAGATGGTCTAGCCCAGCTGATTTGCAGGGATCCAGATTTTGCAGCTCTTTCAGAACATCAGCTGTCTGGATTTGGGTGAGGAGAAGCAGGGGGGGGGATTGGACAAGTTGCTGCAAGGGTGCTGAGATGTTGGCCGGGGTAGGGGTAGCCAGGTGGAAAGCAAGGCCAGCTGTAGAGAAATGCTTATTGAAATGATCGATTATCGTAGATTTATCGTTGTGACAGTGTTTCCCATCCTCAGTGCAGTGGGCAGCTGGGAAGCGGTGCTCTTATTCTCCATGGACTTTACAGTGTCCCAAAACTTTTTGGACTTACTGCTACAGGATGCAAATTTCTGTTTGAAAAAGCTAGCCTTAGCTTTCCTAACTGACTGAGGATATTGGTTCCTGGCTTCCCTGAAAAGTTGCATATGGCGGGGGCTAGAACCCCACAGGATGTTTTTGAGCTGGTCAAGGGCAGACAAGTCTGGGGTGAACCAAGTGCTATATCTGTTCTTAGTTCTACATTTTTTGAATGGGGCATGCTTATTTAAGCACTTTTGAAGAGCAACCAGGCATCCTCTACTGATGGGATGAGGTCGATATCCTTCCAGGATACCCGGACCAGGTCGATTAGAAAGGCCTGCTCGCTGAAGTGTTTGAGGGGTGGTCATTTGACCGCGGACCCATTAAGCACGCAGGCAATGAGGCAGTGATCGCTGAGATCCTGGTTGAAGACAGCAGAGGTGTATTTAGAGGTCAAGTTGGTCAGGATGATGTCTAAGAGGGTGCCCATGCTTACGGATTCCGGGTTGTACCTGGTAGGTTCCTTGATAATTTGTGTGAGATTGAGGGTATCTAGCTTAGATTGTAGGACGGCCGGGGTGTTAAGCATGTCCCAGTTTAGGTCCCCTAATAGTATGAACTCTGAAGATAGATGGGGAGCAATCAATTCACATATGGTGTCCAGGGCACAGCTGGGGGCTGAAGGGGGTCTATAACAAGCGGCAATGGTGAGAGACTTGTTTTTGGAGATGTGGATTTTCAAAAGTAGAAGCTCGAATTGTTTGGGCAGAGACCTGGATAGTATGACAGAACTCTGCAGACTATCTCTGCAGATAGGGGCAGAGTGCAACAAATGAGAGCGCCTGGGGAATGTGAGTGATACTGGGGGCTGCAGGGCCTGGGTTAACCTCTCCATCACCAGAGGAGCAGAGGAGGAGTAGAGTAAATCATTGCTTGATTTATGAACGTCAACAACAATTAGTCTATTTTCATTTGTGAGTTCATTACCTTTTACCATGGTGATGGATGACAAAGGGATTTTACATGAGTGTTACCTCATTTTTATATCTCAGTGAAACGGGAAGCCATCAAAGACCACAATACAGTTCCTTCAAATTAGATTAACTTTTTAAAAAGTAGAATGTTAATGAAGATTACATTTAGTTTCATTTTATTTATAAGAATCTTTAGGGTGCCAATAGTATTTTTTGCTCATCTTTATCAAGGGTGCAAATAATTTTGGAGGTGACTGTATGTCAATGCGATCTTCGATCTTTGATCTTCGATTATTCGATTATGTCAATGCGATCATAATCCTGGACTATCGGACCACCATTTTATTACGTTTGCAATTGCAACAAATAATCTGCTCAGACCCCAACCAAGGAACATCAAAAGTCCTGCTATAAATCCACAGACAACACAAAGATTCCTTGATGTCCTTCCAGACTCCCTCTGTCTACTCAAGGATGTCAGAGGACAAAAATCAGTTACCACCTAACTGAGGAACTCAATTTAACCTTGCGCAATACCCTAGATGCAGTTGCACCCCTAAAACTAAAGACATTTCTCATAAGAAACTAGCTCCCTGGTATACAGACAGTACCCGAGCTCTGAAGCAAGCTTCCAGAAAATTGGAACGGAAATGGCGCCACACCAAACTGGAAGTCTTCCGACTAGCTTGGAAAGACAGTACCGTGCAGTATCGAAGAGCCCTTACTGCTGCTCGATCATCCTATTTTTCCAACTTAATTGAGGAAAATAAGAACAATCCGAAATTCCTTTTTGATACTGTCGCAAAGCTAACTAAAAAGCAGCATTCCCCAAGAGAGGATGGCTTTCACTTCAGCAGTAATAAATTCATGAACTTCTTTGAGGAAAATATCATGATTATTAGAAAGCAAATTACGGATTCCTCTTTAAATCTGCGTATTCCTTCAAAGCTCAGTTGTCCTGAGTCTGCACAACTCTGCCAGGACCTAGGATCAAGAGAGACACTCAAGTGTTTTAGTACTAGATCTCTTGACACAATGATGAAAATAATCATGGCCTCTAAACCTTCAAGCTGCATACTGGACCCTATTCCAACTAAACTACTGAAAGAGCTGCTTCCTGTGCTTGGCCCTCCTATGTTGAACATAATAAACGGCTCTCTATCCACCGGATGTGTACCAAACTCACTGAAAATGGCAGTAATAAAGCCTCTCTTGAAAAAGCCAAACCTTGACCTAGAAAATATTAAAAAACTATCGGCCTATATTGAATCTTCCATTCCTCTCAAATTTGTCTTTGAAAAGGCTGTTGCGCAGCAACTCACTGCCTTTCTATAGACAAACAATGTATACGAAATGCTTCAGTCTGGTTTTAGACCCCATCATAGCAGGTGGTAAATTACCTTTTAATGGCATCAGACCGAGACTCTGCATCTGTCCTTGTACTCCTAGATCTTAGTGCTGCTTTTGATACCATCGATCACCACATTCTTTTGGGTTAGGGTTAGGGTTAGGGTTCAAGTTCTGGCCTGGTTTAGATCTTATCTGTCGGAAAGATATCAGTTTGTCTCTGTGAATGGTTTGTCCTCTGAAAAATCAACTGTAAATTGCGGTGTTCCTCACTGTTCCGTTTTAGGACCACTATTGTTTCACTATATATTTTACCTCTTGGGGATGTCATTCGAAAACATAATGTTAACTTTCAATGCTATGCGGATGACACACAGCTGTACATTTCAATGAAACATGGTGAAACCCCAAAATTGCCCTCACTAAAAGCCTGTGTTTAAGACATAAGGAAGTGGATGGCTGCAAACTTTCTACTTTTAAACTCGGACAAAACAGAGATGCTTGTTCTAGGTCCCAAGAAACAAAGAGATCTTCTGTTGAATCTGACAATTAATCTTAATGGTTGTACAGTCGTCTCAAATAAAACTGTGAAGGACCTCGGGGTTACTCTGGACCCTGATCTCTCTTTTGACGAACATATCAAGACTGTTTCAAGGACAGCTTTTTTCCATCTACGTAACATTGCAAAAATCAGAAACCTTCTGTCCAAAAATGATGCAGAAAAATTTATCCATGCTTTTGTTACTTCTAGGTTAGACTACTGCAATGCTCTACTTTCCGGCTACCCGGATAAAGCACTAAATAAACTTCAGTTAGTGGTAAATACGGCTGCTAGAATCCTGACTAGAACCACGTTTTTTTATCATATTACTCCAGTGCTAGCCTCCCTACACTGACTTCCTGTCAAGGCAAGGGCTGATTTCAAGGTTTTACTGCTAACCTACAAAGCATTACATGGGTTTGCTCCTACCTATCTCTCTGATTTGGTCCTGCCGTACATACCTACACGTACACTACGGTCACAAGACGCAGGCCTCCTAATTGTTCCTAGAATTTCTAAGCAAATAGCTGGAGGCAGGGCTTTCTCCTATAGAGCTCCATTTTTATGGAATGATCTGCCTACCCATGTGAGACACCCAAACTCGGTCTCAACCTTTAAGTTTTACTGAAGACTCATCTCTTCAGTGGGTCATATGATTGAGTGTAGTCTGGCCCAGGAGTGTGAAGGTGAACGGAAAGGCTCTGGAGCAACGGACCGCACTTCCTGTCTCTGCCTGGCCGGTTCCCCTCTTTCCACTGGGATTCTCTGCCTCTAACCCTATTACAGGGGCTGAGTCACTGGCTTACTGGTGCTCTTTCCTGCCGTCTCTAGGAGGGGTGTGTCACTTGAGTGGGTTGAGTCACTGATGTGATCTTCCTGTCTGGGTTGGCGCCCCCCCCTTGGGTTGTGCTGTGGCGGAGATCTTTGTGGGCTATACTCGGCCTTGTCTCAGGATGGTAAGTTGGTGGTTGAAGATATCCCTCTAGTGGTGTGGGGGCTGTGCTTTGGCAAAGTGGGTGGGGTTATATCCTTCCTGTTTGGCCCTGTCCGGGGGTATTATCGGATGGGGCCACAGTGTCTCCTGATGCCTCCTGTCTCAGCCTCCAGTATTTATGCTGCAGTAGTTTATGTGTCGGGGGGCTAGGGTCAGTTTGTTATATATGGAGTACTTCTCCTGTCCTATCCGGTGTCCTGTGTGAATTTAAGTATGCTCTCTCTAATTCTCTCTTTCTCTCATTCTTTCTCTCTCTCGGAGGACCTGAGCCCTAGGACCATGCCTCAGGACTACCTGGCATGATGACTCCTTGCTGTCCCCAGTCCACCTGGCCGTGCTGCTGCTCCAGTTTCAACTGTTCTGTCTGTGATTATTATTTGACCATGCTGGTCATTTATGAACATTTGAACATCTTGGCCATGTTCTGTTATAATCTCCACCCGGGACAGCCAGAAGAGGACTGGCCACCCCATATAGCCTGGTTCCTCTCTAGGTTTCTTCCTTGGTTTTGGCCTTTCTAGGGAGTTTTTCCTAGCCACCGTGCTTCTACACCTGCATTGCTTTGCTGTTTGAGGTTTTAGGCTGGGTTTCTGTACAGCACTTTGAGATATCAGCTGATGTACGAAGGGCTATATAAATAAATTTGATTTGATTTGTATCTTGGTTAAAAATGGAAGTGCATCCCCAAAATCTGATACATATTGAAATCTCCCTAATGTGAAGGACATTGAAAATATAATGTTGAACACTCCATCTTTGCATTAAATGTTAATGATGGCTGTATAATTTATGGATAAAGATGAATGGCATTATGAATGGCATGACAACGGAGCTGTGTCACACTGTGGGCGTTGTGGTAAAACAGAGGGGAGTGTAGGGGCCAAATGCTTTCACCAGAGAGACAAATACCCGGAGACAGACACATTATAGCAATGTCCCTCCACAGAGGAGAGAGGGACAGACACCTAGCAAGTTGAACAGAAACTTCTCAGTTTGGACAAAAACATCAAAACATAATAGAAATATCCAAAAGATTTAGCAGTGGAGTTAATGCTGTTTTCCTATGAATAAAATACATTTTTTTGTTCAATGAGCACCATCTGATGCATGCAAGCAATGCCCCAGGGAGAGAGGGCTAAAAAGAGAGAATATGAGAAAATGAGGAGAACGAGACTCTTATTACATATTGAAGGACGACTGATTCCATCCGTACGTTTCTCATTATTTAATCAGCTTCCTGCCAATGAAATATGGAAGAGCACAGAGTCTGCCCCAATCAATGTTCCAACTGGGAGAGAGGGAGAGCGAGAGAGATATATTTCACATATAATTCCAATGCTTATGTTCCCTTTCAAATGGTCCCTTATTTGCCACTTTCTTTGAGTTATATCCCCACACATACAGTACATCCCAGTGAATAGCTGGCACACCGAGGGGTAGGAGTAGCCTCGGCGGGATCTGGCCATAGCCTATACTGAATCGGAAATGGTATTCGTAATTGACAGTTGATAGTCGGATCGCATGTTGGCCTACTCATAATTGGAAAAAACGATGGGTTTTAAAATGCTTAATAGGGGTTGGAAATATCTATGCTAATCATCTCCCTGCACGTTTCTATTAAACAAGTGGCAGCAGATCAGGATCAGCGGACTTGTGCGTGTCTGTGTGTGTGTTCTCAAAAGTTGCAGTGGGCAGATGATCTGCTGTCACTCAGTCAAAATGCAGATCGGCATTTCATAGTTTCTTCCTACCCTCTGCTTGTTTGATGTTATGCACATTGATAGCTTGCTAGAAAACGTCCTCGCCAACTGACTTAGTAGCGGCAGACCTTTATCGACAATAAATGGTCGGAGCAAAACATGCGAAGAGAAGTTACCGGTGATATTCTTAAGCGAGTAGAGTGTAGCCATTGGTTGACCCAAGTGAGCGTCCCAAAACCAGGACACGTTTTCACTGATCGGTTTTCTCACAGAGCCGTAAGATGAATTTTTAAAGAAAATACCGCAACGATCACTAGTTCCAGAGGGGAATTTAATGTATAGTTTTTCTTACCAGCTACACCTTTCAGATACAAAGAAAAGGCGGTATAAAGAAGATGGTCTGGTAAAGATTGTGGGTTTTTGTCTCGATATAAAAGGGATCAGAGAGAGAGACAGCTCAAGGAATAGTCTGGATAGAACAAAGCAGGAGAATGTCTGCTTCAGGCATTTTTTTTTACTAGATTCCCAGTGCAAGGATTTCAAATAGAATAGAATAGAATCAAATGAAATAGGATAAAATAGAACACTCCACTGTCCATTTCACATTCGTGACACTCAAGTTCTCCACTCATCCACATCATACTCAACAAGTAAAAACAAACTAATGAAACACCTAAGAATGTCAAACACATATCCCAGTCCTGAATGCAGCCTATTGACAACACTATCACACAGATTCCTTTGGTCATAATTGAGCCTGGCAGGGCTTTGAGAATGTGTGACTTTGTTCCCATTGGATTGTAAAAGCTGCATCTGGACAGAATTTGCAAACTCTCCAAGGACCCTTGAATTTACCAACAAAAGTTGGTATTCAGATGCAAATTCTGAAACGTCCCGCCTCTATGTTAGAGTAACTCTTTCTCTGAGGGGAGAGAGTATGTTTGGAGGATGATTTGGTGTGTTGGGGGATGGGTGGAGATTGGGATGCTGAATTCTGTACAGAACTGGAACCCCATTTTGCATGATAATGTGTAGCTACTGTATCGAGAGGTGCAGTGATTGCTATTCATAATCTATTCTCCACTCACACATCCATGCATTATCACATAGTATATGCCATGGCATCCAGACATCACACTATTCATAATCTATTCTCCACTCACACATCCATGCATTATCAGATAGTATATGCCATGGCATCCAGACATCACACTATTCATAAAGTCAGGTGTTGAGACGTACACTAAGATAAAGCTTCAACACAAAAACATACTGGGAGTCAGCTGCAGATGGATTATAAAGACAATTATGTGTAAATCAATGACTTCTCAATCAATGAACACTAACGCGATAACCGCGAAAACAATGACCCCTTACAAAGTCAATGCAGAGAACCCGCACCCGTCCCAAAGCACATGACCCTTGCATGCCATCAATAACACTGGGCAGGGCCCATGTACCAAAATACATATAATTTTAAAGGAGTGATTATACTGCAGGAGTGCTAATAACCTATAATACAGTATGTAAATAGCCCAGAGGATCTGTCAGACAATCACAGCAAATCATTTATTTAGATATCCTCTAGTTCTGATAAGCTCCATGTACAGTACTTGTTACAAAACCTGACAATCAGAATTGGTACAATCATATCCCATTTTAATACACAGACACAATGGACCAGGTACAATAGTAGTCTCTGCCAGATCGAAGGAAAAACAGATGAGTGTTTTATGGCTGTTTATGTGTTGGACAGTGTGTGTGTGTGTGTGTGTGTGTGTGTGTGTGTGTGTGTGTGTGTGTGTGTGCGTGCGTGCGTGCGTGCGTGCGTGTGTGGTGGAAACATCAGGCAGAGTGTTTTCTCCTGCTTGTACTACTCTGTGGCACTCATCCACAACTCTCCATATCAGTCAGAGAGAGAGACACAGACAGTGAGACGTGGATGTGTATACGTTTAGAACCTAACACATCATTAATCCTGCTATGGGTTTGTTTTTCTTTTTTTTTAAAGAGGAACAGGAGTTGGTGATGTGGTCTGGCTGTTATCGGAGAATTGTGAGTATCACACGCACACACCAAACAAACACCATCCCCCTCTCCAAACATCCATATTATACATAATTGCTTTAATTCCTCTGATGAGACAGGGAGAGATAAGATGGCCGATGATTAGGTTGTTGGATAAATGAGGAGGAGATGAATGTGAAATGGTCTCACTAAAGACAAAAGACCCGTTCATGATAACAAAGAGCTCAGACAGACCCCTGTGGACTAGAAATGTACAATACACACAAGACACAGCATATCAGACTTCAAACAGCACTCTGCTGGAGTGTGATAGACAGTACAAAGGCACAGAGAAACATCTCATTAACTAGCCGCGCTCACTGAAGTGAACACGAGAAGATCCAAAATGATCAAGATGTTTTTCCCCTGTCTCGACCAACACAATTCTAGAGGGACATCACTCTGCCTTTGTCCCTTACCTCAACAACAACAAAGAAATCGTGCTTTTGACACCTCTCACATTTATATTTGCTTATTTTGATGTAATTCAGTAATCAATGTTGTTGCAGGGATGTGCTGTTGAATAATAGAAAGAGTGAACTCAGTCATCATCTCTTGGGGACCAGTGGAGTCTTCTCTATCGGTAACAGGGTGGGATGTGAGCGCTGCGGATTGGGGCCTGCCCAACAGAGGCCACCACCGTGTGTGGTGAGCCGGTGGGGTCAGGCCACTTAGTCCCCCTCCGCGCTCCCAGTGCTACGCCGAAAAGAACATGGAGGTGGTAGCAAAAACAGAAACAGAGCCTTGATTGCGCCCCCCCCCCCCCCCGCATCTCTGGGCCTTGAGGAAGAAAATGTAAATAGTATTTTGTTTCAGTCTGGATGGGTTTATTCTAGCGGTGGGTAAAACTCTAGCTGATTAAGAGTCAATGAGTGCTCTCTGCTTTCCCCTGCTATAGCCTATTGTGTTGTTGTGTAAGGGAGAGCTGACATAGGGGGACGTGTCCTACTGTGCGGTACCATGGTTTATTTCACTGGGACGGACGCTGATGGCTGAAACAAGTGACTGAGCTGGTCGACAAGACAACCTGCTGAGTGAGCGGGCCGTCTTATTGGCACTTATTGACCAGAAGCAAAGCTCCCCCACAATTTGTCACATGTAAACTAAACGGATTATACATTTGGTTTTGTCCTGCTACCAGTAACAGCCCAGCTAACAATTCTAGGGGAAAAAACGTTTCCGTTAGTTAGGGTAACATTCTATCTGTAGCGAGGTTTCCATCCAATTGGCAACAGATTTCCATGTGAATATTCTAAAATAGCATAAAGAAAATATGTTTCCACCGTACTGACTTGATGCCGATAAATATCAGTGTGTGATGAGGTAGTGCACCCAAAATGTACTTTATTTGTGTAGTGAATACAAATCTAAAGTTTTTAACTCTACTGATAGTTTTGTCACAAAAACTCTTGCATTAAATAGCAAATGTGCCTACTCTGGTCTTGGCACATGCGCTCCAGCCAACAGATAAAGTGGGGGTAGGAGTTATTTTGTTATGGATAAGAGCGGGAATGTTTTATTTATCAAAAAGTCCGGCAAGCATCAATCATCATGTCACCAGAAGAAGACCCTCGACATTTATTGGAAAGATGATTTATTATTTTATTTAACTAAGCAAGTCAGTTAACTTTTTAGCGATAGGGCGCAGCATTTTCACTTTGCATCTCCAATCCAAAATTAAATCTAGAATCGGCTTCCTATCTCGCAACAAAGCCTCCTTCAGTCATGCTGCCAAACATACCCTCGTAAAAATGACTATCCTACCAATCCTTGACTTCGGCGATGTCATTTACAAAATATCCTCCAACACTCCAATGCTCAGCAAACTGGATGTAGTCTATCACAGTGTCATCCGTTTTGTCACCAAAGCCCTATATACTACCCACCACTGCGACCTGTATGCTCTCGTTGGCTGGGCCTCACTACATATTCATCGCCAAACCTACTGGCTCCAGGTCATCAATAAGTTTTGGCTAGGTAAAGCCCTGCCTTATCTCAGCTCACTGGTCACCATAGCAACATCCACTTGTAGCACACGCTCCAGCAGGTATATTTCACTGGTCATCCCCAAAGCCAACACTTCCTTTGGCCGCCTTTCCTTCCAGTTATCTGCTGCCAATGGCTGGAAAGAATTGCAAAAATCACTGAAGCTGGAGTCTTATATCTCCCATTTTTAACTTTAAGCATCAGCTGTCAGAGCAGCTTACCAATCACTGTACCTGTACACAACCAATCTGTAAATAGCCCACCCAACTACCTCATCCCCATATTATTACTTACGCTCTTGCTCTTTTGCACCCCAGTATCTCTACTTGCACATCATCATCTGCACATCTACCACTCCAGTGTTAATGATCCATTTGAATGATTTCATCTCTATGGCCTATTTATTGCCTTACCTCCCTATTCTTCTACATTTGCACACACTGTACATAGATGTTTCTATCGTGTTATTGACTGTACGTTTGGTTATGTGTAACTCTGTGTTGTTGTTTTTAATCGCACTGCTTTGCTTTATCTTGGCCAGGTCGCAGTTGTAAATGAAAACTTGTTCTCAACTGGCCTACCTGGTTAAATAAAGGTGAAATAAAAAATACAAATATAATTTTTTTGAAAATGTCTACATTGGTCAGTCCAAAATGTATTTTTAATTCTGTCATGGAAATAATTGCATTTCTTATTACCACGTCATCCATGTGTACCAATTTATCAGTGAATTCTGAAAAGCTATCAAAGGATTGTTCCATAGGGGTTTGTTTTTAGGGAGAATATTGGATCTTGTATTATCTGTTTCATGAAAATATTCTCGAGATGAGCTTGCGCATCTTCAATATGTACCCATTATTCCTCTTTAGTGCATTTACAATATGTCGCATGTAAAAGCCTTGGGTAGCGAGTTGATACAATTCCAAGTCTGTAAGGTTAAAACCACCCTCAGACTTAAGGACATTTAAAACGTTTTATTTGCCCACATGAACTCTGTTATGACAGAGCATACTTTTTCAGGGTATGTCTTCGGTGGTGTAATTGGTATTATCGAAAATAAATATAAAAAGTTAGGGAGCCATGCCATTCTAAATAGGTTTATTATAACTGTAAGATTTATGGGGAGATTATTCAATTGAAGTAGATCTGCTTTCATGTTACTTAGTAATGGGATAAAGTCATCTTTATATATTTGTTGTTTGTTGTCACTTATCAGGTGTCCTAAGTATTTATTATTTGTTGTGGTCCACTTAAGGGATTGCTGTTGTTGTCCACTTATTTTTCTTTTTTCCTATTGCCATTCTAAAAAAAATGTTGATGTTAATTTTATATCCTGAGATTTTAGAGTATTCCGAAAATATATATATACAGTGGGGAGAACAAGTATTTGATACACTGCCGATTTTGCAGGTTTTCCTACTTACAAAGCATGTAGAGGTCTGTAATTTTTTATCATAGGTACACTTCAACTGTGAGAGACGGAATCTAAAACAAAAATCCAGAAAATCACATTTGATGATTTTCAAGTAAATCATTTGCATTTTATTGCATGACATAAGTATCTGATACAACAGAATAAGGTACAATTCAAAATTAGGAAACATCTAATTCCGTATGCTGGGATATAAGTGAAAATGGTGTATTCTTATTTATCAGGATGCCTACATCTCTGCTGTTACTACAGTAGATGGAAGCATAGTCCTCTCCAACCCAGCTCCTCTTTAAATACAACATTTAAATAAAAAAATAAGTGTAGCTCTTGCAGAAAAAACACATCTGCAGACAATCTCTTTAAATGTGCATATTCCATGTAATAAGTTTGATTTTGTTGTCCTTTTCTTGTATAGAATCAAAGTTAATCTTGTGTGCTCCGTCTGTCATTGACGAACCAGATAAAACATTTCAGCAGACGTCATATGAGGGCGGTGGACATCACATGGACATGTAAGAGTCATAGTATGAATACATTGTTATTGTATGCATTACAGAAATAAAACGTGTTAACAGGTAGGAACGTGTAGGCTGATCAAATATTTAACAGAGAACACACAAAAACACTTCTTTGTACTTTGAGGTATGTTAACCTGTTTTAATGATACTCATGAATCACTATAATCTATAAGTTTTTCTTGAGTGTACTTTTAACAGAGATTTTAGCTGAGATTTACTTCGAAGTGCATTCACCCCATTGCTTACACCTATCAAAGTGTTTCAGATGTACACAAGTGCCTAGAGAGGAATGTTTTTTCTTTTTTTTTTCTGGACCCTATTCTCACATTAGTCACCCTAGTCTCACATTGTTATATGTTAATATATGTCAAATATCTATGTTGCAAACACTACGTTAACAGCACTGTGTGTGTGTGTGTGAGTGAGTATCAGTCAGTTCACCAGCCTTGATTGGCTCGGCATCAGTAACAAGACACACAAATGTTCCTGCAAAGTTCTCATTTAATGTGTCTAGAGCATTCCTATCTTATATTCTGAGAACATGGCAACCATGTTCTGTGTATGTTTGGTGGAACGTTAATGGAATATTCTCCTAACCCACAGAAAACTGGAAACAGGAATGTTCGTGTAATGTTTTCATTTCACGTGTCTAGAACTTTAATATCTGATTTTCTGAGAACGTGGTAACCACGTTCTGGTATCTAGAAACATTCCTTGCATATCACAGGAACATTCCTATGAAAACGTTCATTAATGACCTAATGAGACTTTTAAGGGAATGTTCTCTACAGTTGTGGGAACGTTTGTTTGGAACCACATTATAGAGAGCGTGATAGATCCTAGTGGTTACACTTTATTTGGATAGTCCGGATAGTCCATCTGTAGATGCTCTACAGATGGTCATAATATCAACAAACTATCTGTTGATAAGCAACTACTTGCTAAGTTTAGGACTAGGGTTAGGTTTAGAATAAGGGTTAGGGTAAGGGTAAGGGTTAAGGTTAGGGTTAGAGTTAGGGCTAGGGTAAGGGTGAAGTTTAGGGTTAAGGTTAGGGTTAGGGCTAAGGTTATGGTAAGGGTGAACTTTAGGGTTAAGATAAGGATTAAAGTTAGGGTTAGGGTTAATAGATAGATAAATGTTACTGGTAGTCTGTAGATAGTCTGCAGAGCATCTACAGATGGACTATGCAAATAAAGTGCTTCCATCCCAGTTTGAACCTCACAGGTAGAACCACATAAGTGATGGTCATGAGACCCCACTGCTTAATGTTTGTTTATTTCCAGTTTCCTATCAGTAGGTTACTAGCATTAATCAAGTTAGATCAACCATCATTGTCAGAGCACCACAGGAGAGAGGTTTATATTGTCATTTGTTTTCTTTTAATTACTGCCCATTTCTCTTCCTTCATCAAATTAGTGCAGGGAGAGGCCACTCCTAATGGCCTTGACTTAATGATGATTACAGACAATATTGGTTTCGCCTTTCAGTAAACAGCCACTGGCTGCTGGAGAATAAATCACGGTGGGCTACAGATATATCAGAAGGCTTCAGTACAGAATGACACAAGTTTGGGCAGAGCTCTCAAAAATACTGGATTATTTTCTCCTCCAACTTCTCCTAGGTCCTTTGGGGGTCCCATGTTCTTCCCAGGGGGGCACTTGTAGCGACCACAGCGTCCCACAGGGACAAGGATTATCTCCTGTCGGCTCCAGAGTGTTCCAGTGCTCAACCCTGCCTGCATGTCTCATACAGGGCCTGATAATGGGAACATGGGCGCAGTGGGGACAGTCTTATCTGCTGTTAAGCTTTCCCTTGGGGAATGGAGAGGCAAAGACCACTTATTTTCTTCTTCACTCCATCGTATTCCCCCCTTCTCTCTCTCCTTCTTAGCCTTTGTCGGTAGATTATCTGGCTTAGAAACACACACCCCAAACCCTGTCAGAACCACACAGGGGGTGAAGACTGGAGGGGAGATGGGAACATAAAGAGGGGAAAAAGAGAGGGACTTCAACCACCCTATGTCCATTCCAATGCCTCCTTAGCCCCGTTAGAGAACCACTGACAGGAATGGTTCGATAACACTGTTTCTCTGAGTTTTTGGTAATGCTCTATTTGAATATTTTTAAAATCTTTGTTATTTGCCTATCAGGATCAGAAATGTGACTAACAGACCACAGTCATAGTAATGGTAGCTTAATAGTCCTTAATGTACAATTACACACCTTGTGAAGCAACATAAACTCAACACACAACCCTTTGTCTCCACTCATATGATCCCATAGTGAACAGTCACTGTCCCCCTCTCTAACGGTACAGAGCCATCCCTACCCCTCCTTAAAGCAGCAGCCCAGACACCCCATCTGTCTGTCCTGACCTGTGTTTTGGCACATGAGGGTAAGTGTTCCAGTCTAACTGATCCTCTGGCTGACTTCCCACAGTGTTACGGCAGTCAGTCAGGCTGCCAGCAGCCTCCCTCCCTAACAGCCCAGACATCTCTCTGTGGCGCTGCAGTATTGATATTGCATAGGGTTGCCTAGCAGGCTTTTAATGAAGGCTCAGATTGATCATGCATCAGTGGACCTCTTGATCATTCTGATTGCTATCATTTGTTCCTCCCTGCAGAGCTGGGCTTGTAATCTATATTGGGGAGCCAAGTGCCACAGTCACACAAGTATCAACCACCTGTCAACACGAAAAAGAGAAAAACAAAAAGTTGAGGAAGGAAGACAACTTGAGGGAGAGACCAGAGAACGATCCAGAGAGACATGTGTGCTGAATCCTATGAACCAGAGTGACTTTCCCCCCCTCTAATGTTGTCTCATTACCACCACCCCATACCTCCGCCACGACCTCCACCCCCAGCTCAGAGTGCAAAAGTAACCACAACCCATGTCAAGGTCAGGTCTGGGGTGGGGCTCCTGCTGCATTTCTAATCAGGCATCCATTAGGCCCATGTCACGACCACACACAGCTGTCAGGACCCTGTGGCTGTGCTCCTGACCCTGCTACACCCACTAACTCTCTGGAGGGAGAGTGGGAGAGAGGGAGTGTGGTGGAGGTACAGTACAGCATGCCCTCCAGCTAGCCCACATTTCTATTAGCCTACTCTCAGACAGAACTACATGTCACAAAGCAATGTAATGACACAATGCAAACATGAATCTTGCATAAGGCTATAACCCTTTCCAGTAATGAAAGCATTTGCATAATGCCATTAATTAATACCGCTGATTCAATGAAGTCTTATTATTTTTTAAATACATTCCCCTCGCATCATTTCGATTACCACTCTCTCTTCATTCCATTAAATGGGAATTAGATGAGCTTTGATGAAGATCAGCAGCCTTGCCTGTTAATTAACACAGCGTCAACGGGTAGAGCACAGCCCCATCCTTCTAATGAAGTACTCACCAGACCAATGGCCGTCTCCCTGCCCCTCTCTTTATAAGCTCTCTCCATTCCCCCATTCCCTCTGCTCAGATGGGTGATAAAACAGGCACAGGACATACACTCAGCTATTCAAGCATGTCAAATTATAATAAAGGCCTATCACATTTTACTGTGCATCACACTGAGCTAAAGGTCAATTAGACTCATGGAGAAAAGGAGGGTAGCGGATGGATGTCCTCTGGTAATGAACAGCATGTAATTCAGTGTGCCACTAATGTGTGGAGCAAGAAAAAAGCACTAAAACCAAAATGTGGAGTGGAGGAGCCAACTCAAGCCACCATAATTCAGCCCATAAATCAGGGGTGTCAAACTCATTCCATGGAGGGCCTAGTGTCTGCCGGTTTTTGGGTTTCCCTTTCAATTAAGACCTAGACAACCAGGTGAGGGGAGTTCTTTACTAATTAGTGACCTTAATTCATCAATCAAGTACAAGGGAGGAGTGATTTGTAAGTCGCTCTGGATAAGAGCGTCTGCTAAATGACTTAAATGTAAATGTAATGTAAATGAGTGAAAACCCGTGGACACTTGGCCCTCCGGGGAATGAGTTTGACAGGTGCCATAAATCCTTAGTGTATAGGAACATACACAGAGATATACTGCCTTTCTATAGGGAGAGATTTATGTTTAACTAAAGCAGGATTCAAATATTAATGACTGCTATATAAAAGCAATCAAATGAACTGTATAATCCTTAAAGTCAAATGGAAGGCTCCCTAAACTGAAGCTTCCAGAAAGCGCAGCAGCAAAGGTTTATTTGCTACCACTTCATGCTTCATATAAGCCCCCAATGGTTGTTAATCATTACTGCGTGTAAACATTAACAGCGATGATGTTAGCAGCAGGAGACTTGGGGATTGGAGAAAAGCCTTTTGTGAGAATCCAGATGTAAGACATTTCAGCACCGTCCCTCACGAAACGTGTATGTAAGATGAGTGGTAATGCAAGTGGGCATTGCAGAGACTTAGTAACAAGGTGAGAAACTGCCTAATGCCTCCCCCAAACACATTTAAAACAACCACCTGACAGCCTCCCTCCCACAGACCTTCCTGGTTCATGCCTCCCATTCAGCTGATGGGAGCTCAGAGCTAGAGACACAAAGAGAAGGAGCTGCTTCTGCGTCTATCTGTCTGTCCCATAACACCAGGCTGGCAGGCTGGCACACTGAGGGGTGCCTCTGTGTGTGGCCTGTCCATTGGCACACACAGGGGATTTACAGAGATGCCTTCCTGAGAGGCGGGCACCGGGCCCAATGTTGACAAAGCCTGGTATGGCCTGCTGTCACCCCATTCTGGGTGCATCCAGTGGAAAGAATCAATTAGACCGTACTACAACAGACCACTTTTATATTTGACTTTTAATCAGTGTGCAGGAGGAGAGCAGGGGCATGGAGAGAGGAATCAGACCAGTGTGATGAGTGGTGGTGATCTGGTTAAATACGGTCAGAAAACAGACCGAGTGCTACTTCCGACATGAGAGGGGATCTGATATGAGTGTGCTATGAGGAAAGAATAGCACCACAACGGTCAGATTCAGGGAGCAGAGAGAGAAGAGGCCCTTTGTGGTGAGCTATCAAAAGCACCTTACGCAACCGCCTGCAAGAAATGTAAAGATGGCACATTTCTGGAGTCAGAAAACTACCAGGCTTGGTGAAGGGACAGTGATAAAAACTCAAATCACTTTAAAGTTTTGATGTGGCTGAGGCTGATCTCTTCCTTTGAAAAGTTTCTTTAAGACTTCTTTCTCAGTGTTATCCAGCCTTGCCACAGGACTCCTCTGGCAGAGAGGAAGGGAAGAAAGGGAGAGGTGAACAGTGCCCGCTTGCGCACCCTGGGTTTGATGTGGAGATCAGGCTTCAAACAGAATAACTCACCAAAGGGACATCATTCCCCTGTCATTCCTCTCCGGCTTTACAGACATGCAGAAAGTGAAAGTTAAGCCTCTTCTCTCAGGCCACTCTTTAGCTAACAGAAATGTACCTGAGCTGCATTTCAGTGACACTGCAGTGAACTACTGAATGAAGGCAGTAGTAGGGGAATATAGGTGACAGACCAATTAATGTCAGCTGTAGTTTTTACAAATGATTACGAGGCTGTGAGAGGTAGGCAGCTGTGCACATATGGCTACATTTGTTCGCTGCTGCTCATACAGCTGCCCAACTGTTCATATGGACTAGAAGAGATTCATCTGTTACCTCAGTGTTATCTGTATAAAAGAGACAGGTTTTCCAATAGGTCTACAGTCAATTTAAACAGCACAGTGTTATGAAGCTGTGAATGTATCAGGTATGTGATCAGTATTGGTTGCAACATGAGAATATAACAGCTCAGCTTGTGGTATAAATCCATGCGCCGAGGGAATCCCAAACCACAGAGGGTTCTGCTGTTTCAGTCATTGATTTATAACTCTTAGCTTGGACATCAATCCCGGGGGGCTGTCCCACTCTGATGCCCCTGATCCGTTCTTATTCAGGGTGAGTGGCAGATGGACCGATGAGTCCACCAGAGGGGTTGTGCTGTGGTTAAAACCAACGATCACCGCTTACTGAGACCACACAATCAACCCCAAACCTACACTATTCAGTCCACACAATTGGGCTTTGGTTTAACACCAAAGAAGCATATTTGAGGTGAAATATGTCACTCTGAATAAAGTGGTTTGAATGTGTGAGTTCTGTCTGGTGCTGATAGACTATTCCCTATGGTACACGCTGTGGTGTTGACAGTAGCCTGCTGTGCAGTTGTCTCTTTACAGCAGCCATGGTGATGCCATACTAATGAGTTGATGCTATTTCTGCTCCATGAGATGTGTAACCAGCTATGCAACAGTCCAGTACAACATCAGATTCAATGAAGATTCCACTCCACCCACTGACAGGCTTATGATGTTCACATCAAAGATGTACCGAGACATGAACAAACTCATAGAAGTCAATAACAAGATGTAAACAAGTCTTACCTTCCTTTCCAAACAATGCTTCTCAAATGTTCTCTCGCAGTGTTCAGAGACCACGGTCTGGAAGTAAACACAGAAAGTCAAGAGAAGATGAAAAAGATCAGGAGTCAGACACAACATCAATGGAGAGCTGAAAATAAACCCATCAAAGTATTATTGTTACCAACATGAAAATAATACTATCGTATACTATGGTATAAATACTGTAGTATTCACTGTAGTGTTTTTGCAGATTTGACTGTAGTATTCACGGTAGTACACTGTAGTATTTACAGTTAACTATATTATAACTACTGTAGTAAAAGAAAACTGTAGTACATACTATAGTAACCCTTACGAAAAAAGATTGCAGTTAGAGTGCAATATAACTGCAGTACACTGCAGTATAACTAAAGTTAGAGTGCAGTATAACTGCAGTATGCTGCAAATACTGCGTCCAAAATAACACCGTTTTTTTACTGCAGTAATGTTTGGCGGATTGTAGTATACTGTAGTATTTACTTTAGTTTTTTTGTGGATTGTAGTATACTGTAGTATTCACTGTCGTGTTTTTGTTTTATTATCTTTGACAAAAAAATGGAGGCTTTTTCCTTGAGGAAATGCTATTTTCTATAATATGTTGTGAACACAATATATGGTCTATAATTGGCATGTAAGTTTCTCAATGATGGATGGCAGAAATTGTGATTTGGGGGAGGGGATTAGGCAGGGTGTATGCAAATTAAGTACTGTAGTATTGACTATAGTTAAAAAAGTGTAGAGTTTTTGCAGCTGTAGTGTTTTTGCCGACATTACTGTATTATTTGCTACAGTGTTTTTTGCAGATGGCATTGTAGTATTTACTATAGTATTCTACAACATTCAATAGTAAGTACTACACACGATCGAGGATACTACAGTGTGAACTATACTACTCTACAGTATACTACAGTTTACAACAGAATTCTATAGTAAACTGTAGTATTTTCTCATGTGGGTAGTTAAAACAACTGTCTTTGTCTCCCTGTTCGGATGTCAAAGTGAGTGAATGCATCATACTCTTTTCATGCAGCCTATTCCTGATCTGGGATGCGTGTAGACCACATAAAACAGCCTCTGTCCATATTCCATTCTAGCTCTTGTTGGTGTTCATGCGTTACTCCATAACGGCTTATCCCCAACAGATGCCATACTCTATTGTTGTTCCTCATTAACAGATGCCTTCCACCATTATGATTCCTTCCCAGCAGATGACACTCACAACCACCGCTCCTCCCTCCCAGATGACAGAGAGGTGGATCAAACGTCTGCTTTATGTCTAGATCCTATTTCACTATCAATGTCATCAAATACCCCGAAAATATTTTCAATAGACCAGCTCTAACGTCATGCACCTGTCAAAATGTCTGAGAAACAGAAATATCTCTGAACTCACCACACTCTTTCAATCAGCAAGCTCTTTTAAAACTGTCTCTACTTCTAAAACTGTCTCGATCTCTAAGATTTCCTGTATGTCTTAAACTATCTATATTTGTTTCCTTTCTATTGCCTGCTGAAGGCTTTGTTCTGTGCCTGGCTGTGAAGGCAAGACGTGTTGACAGTGTTGAAGCTATCTGCTCTTTGTTGTGATTGGCTGGGTGTCAACGTCCAGTGTGTAAACCACTCAGCCATGTTGCCAAACCAAGCTCTTATCTCCATAAAAGACAAGACTGAACACTGCGCCAAACATTCTATTCCCATCATACCGGACTCTGACCTACAGCTCTCAGCTGTAGGGGCGGCAGGTTAGCCTAGTGGTTAGTGGTTAGAGCGTTGGACTAGTAACCGAAAGGTTGCAAGTTCAAATCCCCGAGCTGACAAGGAACAAATCTGTCGTTCTGCCCCTGAACAGGCAGTTAACCCACTGTTCCTAGGCCGTCATTGAAAATAAGAATTTGTTCTTAACTGACTTGCCTAGTAAAATAAAGGTAAAGTAAAAAATAAAAATGATATGACTCAACAAACATTTCATTCTTTGGTCTCTGTTAAATCATTCTTTACACCACAGACACTGAGCAAGGGTAGCATTTTGGGAGTGTGTGTGCGCGTGCCTGCATGTGTCAGGGGGTGTTTGATATTCTAAGAATAACACCTAAGCACCCATGGAGCTCAATGCCAGGGCATGCCAGCCACTCATGGGCATCAAAGGGAGGAGAGGCAGGGCACCTGTCTGTCTGTTTGTCTGTCCATCTCAAGATTCTATATGCCACCCTATGCTGTGTTCTCAAAGGCAGCGATATGAGGCAGGTTAACACATTCCTGATAGATACAGGGGAAAGGGACAGGGTGTTCACAACACAAACATATTACTCATGTCAGGTTGAGGAGACAAACCCATATACCCAAAATGTTTTATTTGGCCTATAAAGACACCCACAGACATCCAGTGAAACACACGTTTCAAAAGTAGCTCAAAAACGATTCATTTCCTCTTGTCTCACTCAAATAAAAAGATTGACGGTTTTAAAACAAATAACAGGAGAGAGAGGCAAAGGTTTTAGTGGACGGAGGGTGACAAGGCGATGGGACAACCGCAGCAGAGAGAAAATGCGACACCTGGCCTCGTCCTTGATTCAGATAAAAGGATGATACATCACAAAGTGACAGGGCAAAAAAAATGGTTACTACACAGAGGAAGGGGAACGAGAAGAAAAGTCTATTTTTGGTACAAGTAAAAAATATTATTCTCCATCAATTATTGTCCCTCACTGCACTGCAACGTGAGATCTCATTGTTAGAAACATTCTCATATTTTCACGACTAAAACTACATAGGAATTAAAAACGTTTCAGTGCACAATCCCCTACATGTAATCAGAGGTGGGGGGAATTCGGAGAATAACTGCCTGACACAGCGGTCTTTCAGCAGTTTTATTGTCATCAGGTCTGACTTAGAGGAAACATCAGGCCGTGTTTCTGTGATTGGGTATGTTATCATTCTCAACCACACCCCTGATTGATTTCAGTGGAGGAGAATGTTGTTCCTCTCCCCCTATTGATTCCACAACCCTTTCTCTCCCCCAATTAAGAGTTCAATGAGCAGAGCTGCAACTGGACAACTCAATTAGTACTGTCTCCATGCCAATCCTTCCCTCACTATTCCACCCTCTGCCTCTATCGCTCCACCCATTCCCAGATATTGCCAAGTTATAGTTCAACAACTATTGTGTCTGTGATGATGCATAACGTGGCTTTAGGGGGCCTGATGATCACAAGGTTAACTAGTGGATCTCACACTTCATGAAACACAACCAGAGGGGGGAATTCCTAATCTCTTGACCTAATTATTTGGAATATTAAACAAAACACCTGAAGCTCAGTTTTCAAACTAATCTATGTCATTGAAATGTATGAGGCAGAATATCAGTGTATCTAACTAGCCTACATGTTAACCAAGTAGACCAACGAATTGTGAGGCTTAAATCAGAAAGAGAAGATTATACAGACAGTTGGACGGGATGAGAGAGCCCACATTTGTCCGTCCTTTGATCTGTCCACCTTGGGGCCCCTTAACCAAAGCAGTTCAGTTACAGGTCAGAGGCCCTAATGCACCAAGTACCAAACCGCTAATCGCCATGCTTTAGTGGAGTGAAAAATCCCATTTCAGAGATCTGTAATTCCATAAACCTTACTAGGCACCACAATGGCTGGACCAGGCAGGGAGTGGAAAGGAGGGAACAGGGAAGAAGATGACAGTCTTGGGCAGGGACCTCTCAACACTGGGAGAAAGAGAGAGAAAAGACGGGGGGGGTATTGGGAGAAATGGAAATGAACAACCTGGCCACAGAGCATTTCATATTATTCTTTACGGAAATCTGAGACACGCAATTTAGTATGATATGTTACGTTTAATTTGATATCTATTCATTTGTGGTTGTCCATCACCCATTTTATATAATATTACAATTTGTATCATATGTAACGAATTAGCAAAATGTACAATATGTTACGAATTTGCAAAATGTATGATATTTTAAGTGGTTAGGTGGCTAATGTTAGCTAGTTGGCTAATGTTAAGGGTTAGGGTTAGAGACTAGGGTTAAGGTTAGGGTTAAGTTTAGGAGTTAGGTTAAAGCGGTAAGGTTCGGGGAAGGGTGTCTTATGTAACCATACCAAACGTAAAATATCATACTAATTTGAGTGTCCCGAATTTAAATGTACTATGTTATGCCTAGTCTGTGAGACCAGGCTAAAATCAATGATGAGACGAAGCACACAGCAATTGGAGAAAATAGTGTCAGAAGCAGTTGTAATCTTGCTACTCGTATCAGTTGCTGAGTATTTGCTGTGGGCCCCTCAGGAATGCTTCCAAATATATTTGCAGATGCGCATAGGCCAACAGCGGTCTAAATGATGAACCAATGAATCATTACGAGAACCCATTCATCATTTACCTCTTTATCTGCAGTCATCATAACATGGAGTTGTAATGAAAATAGACAAACCTTCACTTGGTATGTTACAGTATCTTCAAGCAGCAAAAGTTTAAATATAGGTTTAAGCAATGCAATCATTTGGACCGAGCAGCACCCCAAACGACTATTTAAATGCTCAAAGATGAGAAAACACGGGGAACTCATTGCCTCTGTCAGTAACATCACTCAGTCCTAATCTGATCACCTTTCTTCTCTTCTCCCTGTTGCTTACTATGGCGCCTTTAATATTGGTTCCAATTGCACCACTGCATCCTGTACTCATTTAATCATAGCATCGATGGGCCACTTAGCACCACTGTTATCTGAGAGCTGACATCGATTGTTGTCCCTCCCTGTTGTCCAAGAGGGAGGAGGGAAGGGAGGGTGTGTTTGTTTCAGGTTTGGGGTCAATTCCAATTTAATTAGAAATTCCAATTCAATTCTTGAATTTACACATGAAGTTGAGAATTTATGTTGAATTACATTTTAATTTTTTAAAAATCTTCAAGTTATGGAATTGGATTTTTAAAAACATTTCATCTTTGGAATTGAATTGGAATTCAATATTTGTACATTTCACTGTTCATGGAATTAATGCACATAGTATCAAACCTTGATGGTATTTTTTGTGTGATATTTTTAAATAATAATTCCAGCATAGTTACTGAGGCTGTCTGAACAGTTGCATGATCAGCCTGAAAGCCTAAGGGAATTTTATTCTTGGAATTCGTATTACAATGGAATTCAGAGGAATTGAGTTATCTCTGAATTCAAAGACTGACCTGGAATTTGAATTGATTGACAGGGAGAGAGAATTGAAATAAATATAATTTGTGGAATTGACCACAACCCTTGTTTGTTTGGTGCTACTGTCTTAATGGGGACCATGGTCAATATGCAGAGAGAGAGGTATGAAATAGTAATGATGAAGATGGGTAGCTGGAGAGGAACATAATGTTGAAAATGGGGGTGGCAGTGATGCAGAGGATGATGATGACCGTGATGATAATTGGGATGATGATAAGGATGCTTGTGCCTCGTGGCCTCAACAAAAGCATCTCGTACTCAGAAGAGTTTCCTATCTCAAGATGTCTGCACTTGAAAATATGAGTGAAACTATCAAAGTTAATTTCATAAATAATTCAAAACCATGACGCCAAGCCAAAACTGATCAGAGGACGTCACAAAAGCAGCGATCTCGTTGAAATCAAAGGCATGAATGTCACTGACAACGCTAGTGATTGATATGTCCACTGCAGCACCGTTCACATAGATAGCAGATTGAAATTACATTGCACAAGCCTCAAGACACACAGCATACACAGAAGATTGCAAACACACACACACTCACCGGACAGAATTTCAGGTACACCCATCTAGTACTCTTTGTCTCCATAACAGCCGGAATTCTTTTTGGACATCTGTTCATCAGAAAAGTGGCACTTCAAAACCTTAATCAAAGAGGCCATCCTCCTGAGGTCTACAGTATTTAACATTTTGTAACCAATTATGTCCACTGTTACTTGAAATGATTAACACAGCCATTCACAAACCTTAATATGGAAGTGATTTAAATCCAGAACTAATTTAGCTTTTTATATTTATCACCCTCTGTCTTTGATAAACACAGATATTAATCTAATTTCTAAAATTCTGTCATCCTGTCACGAAACGTACTTACCCAAATTGGTAAATCTGGACCAAAGAGGGCTCTTTAAAAAAGGAATACCCTCAGATAACCTCCGTCGTCTATTACATATCTTACATGCTTCATCAGAAACCAAAACACCGTAGACAGTTCTATCTCTCGATGCAGAACAATCTTTTGATAGACTAGAGTGATCATATCTTTGGTCAGTTTTGGAACATATGGGACTTGGCTTAATAAAAACACTTTAAGGCAATTCCTCAGCCATAGTAATAACAGTCAGTACCTGCTCTGTTCCGTTCCGAATAACTAGAAGTAGCAGGCAAGGTGATCCCATTTCACCTCTCCTATTTCTATGGTCAATGGAGCCCCTGACCAAGGCAATTCGACAATCGAAAGAAATTACACCAATATCTCTCAATTCCACAGATCACGTCATTTCATTATACGCCGACGATATCTTATTTTATCTTGACAGTTTATCTCAATCGCTCCCAGAAGCTTTGAAGATCATAGACAAATTCAGCTTCTTCTGAAATTATCAAATAAACTCTATCTGACCTCAGTAGATGGACTAATATCACAGTTGCTTCAACCGACAGAATATCTATTGTCAAAATAAATATATAACCACAGCTGAATTTCTGTTGTTCAATGGTTCCCTTGTCTCCCCCTTCTGGCTATTGGGATAAAATTCATAGCGCGGTTTCAAAATGTACATGGCAAGGTAAGCAATCCAAGATAGAATGAACAATCTTGCATGTACGAGGACTATCCGTCCCAAACTTTAAATTGTATTTCCAGGCACTAGCATTTCATCCCATCCTAAATTGATTTCGACATGATTCTTCCACCCCCTGTCTGAGAATAGAGATAAATAGGGTGTCTCCTATCGGCCTGGATGAGGTGGTCTTTGCTGATATATCCATTTTAAACAATGTAAACTACATTTTGTCCTATTATAGCTCACACAATATCTATTTTGTGCAAAATTGAAAAACAATGTAACTGGGAATCAGAATGGCATGCCCATACTCCAATATTTCACAATAATCCCTTGTGATCTGGAGGGTGGCCTTTTTCATCCCCCCAATGGTCTAAATGTGGAATCCTTACCCATGCCGATATCATGGACAGTAATGGTTTGAAAAGATTCCAAGATTTGAAAGACATACACATTACCAGACAAATCCTTTTTTCTGTATTTACAACTTAGATCAGATAAACTGGCCAATGGATTCCCTTGGGAAACCCAACTACTGAACCATCCATTGATGGGATTTATAAATAAATTATCTGGGCTCGCGAAAGGGCTGATCTCTATAATATTTAAACAACTTCTGGAAAGCTCATATTCTGAGCTAATCATACAAAATTATGGTCTAGGGTAAAGGTAACCCTTTAACCTGAACAGAATATGGAAAAACAATGACCGTGGCATCCCATACTTTGCACCATCAACTTATACATTTGAAGGTTGTTCACCAACTATTTTACACCAAGGAAATTGAAATTGGCCCATACTCCCAACTGTACACTGTGTCCCAAAAATCAGGTAGACACATTCCTTCATATGATGTGGGAGTGCCCTGCAGTTAAACACTTCTGGGGAAATGTTTACGAAATTCATTTTGAAGTGCATGAATGTAAATATTCAATGCATTGCATCGATTGACAACGGTAGCTCCTTGAATTTCTCAATCAATATGATACGATTACTGCTGGCAGCCAGCACAGCCGCAAAAAAATTTGTTGGCTCTTGGACGGCAATCACCTCACTCTCTCTCTCTCGCTCAATTCGCCAGTGGATACAATTACTATTAGAAATTATAACATTAGAATTATCAAAAGTGAGAATGATTGGTGCTCGTCAAAGAACAATTGACCTGTAGCCACCCAAAACAAAACAAAATAACAAAACAAACCAATAAAGAGGCCATCTCAGCCCCTATCATTAAAGAGAAGAGCTGCAGGTTGAGATTTAAACAGTGATCTCCAGATACCTTCTCATCACAAGGCCCAGCTCACAGCAGCTCATACCGCTGAACAGGAAACTCAGAGGGGAACAGGAGCACTAGTTACTCACTTATTACATTACCCAACATATTTTCTTAGATGACCAGTAGTATCAGGGTGTAGACAGTCACAATCCTCCACCATCATCCAAATCATTCTCAAATTTGAATCATGCTCTTTGCATCTCAGTCTTTGAGTATAATTTCATCACCTCACCACCTTCATCCTCTAGGTAGGCCTATGTTCGACCTAACCAGCTTGATGAAAAGTGGAGGTAAAGTGACCAGCCACACTAAAGGCAGGAGTCAGACAGCCAGCCATGTCACCTTGAGTTTTGTGACTGTTACCGAAATCTGCCTCCTGTCACTGTACGTGTGTGGTGTGTGTGCCACTGTTGGCAGGCTCTGTGATTAGTGTGTCATGGCCTGCCAATATATCTTCCCCCTGGCTGGGAGACACCAGATGTGTCCTGTACTTAATTCAACAACGGTCAATTCTACAGCCTCTACATGCAGAACCTACAGAACATTCTAGATGAATACAAGTATGTAGAGCTTAGAACCAAACTCTCTCCAAGCACACTCTCTCCTTTTACACATAGCCTACACAAGCAACCCTCTCTGTGGAGTCCATAAGGCCTTATACGCGTTCACTCTGAGCCACAGCAGACAGCCTTCCAACAGGTCTCCAGGTCAAGACTCCTGCGTGTGTGAGGAGAAAGAGAGACAGATCATACAAGGTGCTGGGATGTCTACTGTGTGTGTGTGTGTGTGTGTGTGTGTGTGTGTGTGTGTGTGTGTGTGTGTGTGTGTGTGTGTGTGTGTGTGTGTGTGTGTGTGTGTGTGTGTGTGCATGTGTGTACATAGCTTATGCGTGCATCTGTGCTTGTGCGTATGTGTGGGTGAACTAGAGGAGTGCCTAGGGGTTAGCTGACAGGTAGACAAAACAGGAGCAGTCTTCTCCACTCTAGCAGAGAAAAGAGGCCAGTTGATCTGGGGGTTAGATCCAGCCTCCAGCTGCAGAGTGCACAGTAAATAATGAATGTCTTAACCACTGATTTCTGCCACCACTAACCAAAGGCCCTCCATCCCCTCATCCCTCCAGTCAGTAAACAGCAGCCAGCAAGCCAGCCAGCCAGCCAGGCAGCCATCCAGTCTCAGCAATAAATATTTCAGGTCCAGGTCACAACCAACGCCCTCTACTCTCTATCTCATCACTCAGAGAGCACTCACTACCGCCTGATCCTTTTCACCCATAAAGACACTGACAAAACATTATGTAAACATCTAACCTAGTCTAGCCTACTGCCTGGAATAGTAGAGCAGTTTTACTGGAACAGAAACAGTATGGTTTTATTCACTTCAATCTCACAAAAGTATAAAAAGTTGACACATTTGGAGCAATTTAAACCAGTAACTTCTTTGTATTGTATTGGGATAATTGTTGTGCATGAACACTCATCAATATATCAATTCAAGATCAATTATGTCAATGCGAACCAGAGAGAGAATCGAAACAATACCGTTACCAAAACTAATACACAAAAAAACATAAACTACACCAAGAACAAGTAGGAGCCGAGTCAGTGTTGGCAGAACAAGCTCTACAAGTTGGCTCAATCGCCTAAACATTTAAGTCATTTAGCAGACGCTCTTATCCAAACTCCACTCTTGATAAACCTGGGGGAAATGGTCAACTTGAGGAAATGCCAATTCATCATGTCAGAATCATCTTTACAACCAGTGCCATATTATAAAAGAACTGATCCACTCTGCTACTAGGAACAGTATTGGCTTCTAATGTCACCCACCACCATGATACAGTGACTTACTGTATCAATACTTATAACAAAGCTACATGCCTAATGAAAATGTGACTGTTCATTTATAATGACTTTTCATTTAATGTACCAACTTATAATGAATGGATGGATCCAAACTACAGATACGTCTATTCCACAACAGCCCAACGCAAAGTCAGATACTTTGTGAAGGAGTTCAGTGCCACATGCATGTGAGTGTTCACGTCCTCCTCCACTTTTACGCTGACGAGATGATGATGCTGGTGGAGGTGGTGGTGGAGGTGAAAGTAAATCTAATGGAGGCGAGTGCAATGGAGAGCAAAGGAGAAGTGTAAAGTAGAGCAAAGCTACAGTACTGTACCTCCCAGCTGTGCTCCTCAGAAGCGATGTCCCTGGGTGGAGCGGGTGAGGCGACACACACAGGACGCACACAGAGCTCCGTCCGTCAGCTCACACACAGGCATACACCTGCTCTGACCAGTCTTGGACACACTCCTGTCCTGTGCCCTACTGTCCGCTCTGCTGGCAGTCTGAGAGTCTATCCCCCACACAGCCGCCCACTGTTATAGATGCACACCCAAGTGAAAGGAGGGAGGCGTGGTTTCAGAGGAGATTGATAAAAGAGGGAGGGAAGGAGGAGGAGAGAAGGTCCCTCTATCTACAATTCAATTTCTCCTCACTCCCCTTTTCACTGCATCTCTGTCTCTCCCTCCCTCTCCCTCTCTATCACATATTGTCTTGCGCTCTTGCACTTTTTATCACTCACTCCAACACACTTCTGACATGCTCTAGCTCTATCGTTTTCCTACACTCCCTCTGACTTGCAATCTCTTTTTCTCCTCATTGTTCTCCCGTCTCTCTCTCCTCCCCTTCTCCTTTTCTCCCACTCTTTTCTTCCTATATCGTTCTCCTCTCTTTCTAGTTTTCAACTTCACCTTTTTCTCCCTGTCTCTTTCTCTCTCTTTCTCTCGCTCCGCTCTCATTCATGTGGCTGTGGTGTGTGTGTGTGTGAGTGAATCAGGGCAGCTCTGGCCATCTGTTGGAGCCTGTGTGCTTCACCTATTCACAGGCTCATAAAGGCAGGGCCAGGGAGAGGAGAGAGAGAAAGAAAGGGGAGGGAACCAGGGATCAATCTTAATGCTGGAGGGCGGGAGAGGAGAGGGAGAGTTTGGCACCATATTTATGAGCCTGGCACTTCTATAAGGCTGGCTGGCATGGCCCCTTAAGAGGATCAGACACCAACAAGCTGCAGAGAGGAATATGCATTAATGGACAAACAAATGCACATCAGGCAAGTGCACAGATATAGAGCTTTACCTGTGCAGAGCGCATTCCCCTTCACCCTTCCAGTCTCTAAAGTGCTCTTTAGTTTTGGGTAAAAAAATTAAATGTCACTTTTTGTATGCAGTTTTTGTCATTGTTGTTCTGAACCCACCGCCCGCAAGTCGTTGTTAAATTTGCGTTAAAGATGTGTAATTTAATTAGTCATTAAGATGTGGCCATCTATTGCTTTTATGTAATTAAATAATCAAAGTCATAATTGCTCAACAAATCTGTGACAGTTGCCCTTTATTTTTTGGAGCACCTGACCCCGAAAAGGTCTGTGCACAGCCCTGATACATGCCCAACCTCAACACACACACACACACACACACACACACACACACACACACACATAAGCACACAAACCATGCACGCATGCACTTACACAAACAAACACAAACCTGTCAGAATGAAACAGAGCACAATTTTTCATACACATCCCTAAATCTCTCCATTATAATGTACTGTACAGTGCCTTCAGAAGGTATTCACACCTCTTTTTCCACCTTTTGTTGTGTTACAGCCTGAATTTAAAATACATTCAATTGATTTTTTTTTATCACTGGCCTACACACAATTCCTAATAATGTCAAAGTGGAATTATGTTTTTAGAAATATTTACAAACTAATAACAAATGAAAAGCTGAAATGTCTTGAGTCAATAAGTTGAGTCAATCCTTTTGTTATGGCATGCCTAAATAAGTTCAGGAGAAAAAATGTGCTTAACAAGTCCCATAATAAGTTAGATGGACTCACTCTGTGTAAAATAATAGTGTTTAATTAACATGATTTTTAAATTACTACGTCATCTCTGTACCGCACACAGACAATTATCTGTAAGGTCCCTCAGTCAAGCAGTGAATTTCAAACACAGAATCATCCACAAAGACCAATGAGGTTTTCCAATGCCTCGCAAAGAACCTACAGTGGATTCGGAAAGTATTCAGTATATTCAGTATTCCCCTTGACTTTTCCACATTTTATTGTTCTAAGGCTGTAATGGGGTGGCAGGTAGACTAGTGGTTAGAGCATTGGGCCAGTAACTGAAAGGTTGCTAGATCGAATCCCTGAACTGACAAAGTAAAAATCTGTCATTGTACCCCTGAACAAGGCAGCTAAACCACTGTTCCTCGTCCGTCATTGTAAATAAGAATTTGTTCTTAACTGACTTGTCTAGTTAAATAATTATGAAACTGATTCATTTGTTTATTTCTCCTCATCACAATACACACCAAATACCCCATAATGACAAAGCAAAAACAGGTTTTTAGAAATGTTTGCAAAAATATATATATCACATTTACATAAGCATACATAACAATCAAATCAAATCACACCCTTTACTCAGTACTTTGTTGAAGCACTGTCTTCTTGGGTATGACACTACACACTTGGCCCACCTGTATTTGGGGAGTTTCTCCCATTCTTCTCTGCAGATCCTCTCAAGCTCTGTCAGGTTGGATGAGGAGCGTTGCTGCACAGCTATTTTCAGGTCTTTCCAGAGATGTTCAATCGGGTTCAATTCCAGGCTCTGGCTGGGCCACTCAAGGACATTCAGAGACTTGTCCCGAAGCCACTCCTGCATTGTCTTGGCTGTGTGCTTAGGGTTGTTGTCCTGTTGGAAGGTAAAAGCTTTGCCCAGTCTCAAGGATCTCTGTGTACTTTGCTTTCCTTCTACCCCGAGTAGTCTCCCAGTCTCTGCCGCTGAAAAACATCCCCCACAACATGATGCTGCCACCACCATGCTTCACCCTAGGGATGGTGCCAGGTTTCCTCCTGATGTGATGTTTGGCATTCAGGCCAAAGAGTTCAATCTTGGTTTCATCAGACCAGAGATTCTTGTTTCTCATGGTCTGAGAGTCCTTTAGGTGCATTTTGGCAAACTCCAAGCGGGCTGTAATGTGCCTTTAATTGAGGATTGGCTTCCGTCTGGCCACTCTACCATAAAGGCCTGATTGGTGGAGTGCTGCAGAGATGGTTGTCTTTTGGGAAGGTTCTGACATCTCCACATAGGAACTCTGGTTAGCTCTGTCAGAGTGACCATCAGGTTCTTGGTCACCTCCCTGACCAAGGTTCTTCTCCCCCGACTGCTCAGTTTGGCCGGGCAGCCAGCTCTAGGAAGAGTCTTGGTGGCTCCAAACTTCTTCCATTTAGGAATGATGGAGGCCACTGTGTTCTTGGGGACCTTCAATTCTGCTGAAATTGTCAACTGTGGGACCTTATATAGACAGGTGTCTGCCTTTTCAAATCAAGTCCAATCAATTGTCTGTGTTAGTAATCCTGTCGAACGCGGCTTTTTAAAAATGTATCACGTAGTGGAGCTGCATAAGTTTTGCTCTCCACTTTCTGGAGGATCAAGTTTTGAAATCAGTGGAATTAGAGTATGATAGATGTTTCTCCCTCTCTTTAGCCATCTCCGGATTACATCTTCAAACTAAGGACAACCGTGGCATGGCATCCGTGACAGGGAAACGCTTCCATCATGCAAGATGATGTATACGGACGGGTAAGATAGTCTAGCTAGCAAAATTTTCAGATATTACACGTTTCGAATTTTGACAGGTGGTTAAATTTCAAGCTAAAGTGTACTGTTAGCTAGCTAGCTAACGTTACATGTATGACATTATTATTAATATCCCAGAGCTGTTTGCTTTGCTAGTTAGAGCCTAATGTTAGCTAGTTAACATTGAACCTGGTTGGTTAGCTCCCAGCATTTCATGCAGGGTAGTAATGACATGATTTGGCACTATGTTCATTGTTGTTTAACTAGCTAACGCTAGCTGGCTGGCTCATTAGCTAACATTAAGTGTTGTGTGTGATCTTACACGTTGTTTTCCTAGCTGGGTTCATTGTTTACCTAGCTAGCTACATATCTTAAGCTAAAGTATCAAATCAAATCAAATCCAATCCAATTTTATTTGTCACATACACATGGTTAGCAGATGTTAATGCGAGTGTAGCGAAATGCTTGTGCTTCTAGTTCCGACAATGCAGTAATAACCAACAAGTAATCTAACTAACAATTCCAAAACTACTGTCTTATACACAGTGTAAGGGGATAAAGAATATGTACATAAAGATATATGAATGAGTGATGGTACAGAGCAGCATGGGCAAGATACAGTAGATGGTATCGAGTACAGTATATACATATGAGATGAGTATTTAAACAAAGTGGCATAGTTAAAGAGGCTAGTGATACATGTATTACATAAGGATGCAGTAGATGATATAGAGTATAGTATATACGTATGCATATGAGATGAATAATGTAGGGTATGTAAAATTATATAAGGTAGCATTGTTTAAAGTGGCTAGTGATATATTTTACATCATTTCCCATCAATTCCCATTATTAAAGTGGCTGGAGTTGAGTCAGTGTTTTGGCAGCAGCCACTCAATGTTAGTGGTGGCTGTTTAACAGTCTGATGGCCTTGAGATAGAAGCTGTTTTTCAGTCTCTCGGTCCAAGCTTTGATGCACCTGTACTGACCTCGCCTTCTGGATGATAGCGGGGTGAACAGGCAGTGGCTCGGGTGGTTGTTGTCCTTGATGATCTTTATGGCCTTCCTGTAACATCGGGTGGTGTAGGTGTCCTGGAGGGCAGGTAGTTTGCCCCCGGTGATGCGTTGTGCAGACCTCACTACCCTCTGGAGAGCCTTACGGTTGTGGGCGGAGCAGTTGCCGTATCAGGCGGTGCTACAGCCCGCCAGGATGCTCTCGATTGTGCATCTGTAGAAGTTTGTGAGTGCTTTTGGTGACAAGCCGAATTTCTTCAGCCTCCTGAGGTTGAAGAGGCGCTGCTGCGCCTTCTTCACGATGCTGTCTGTGTGAGTGGACCAATTCAGTTTGTCTGTGATGTGTATGCCGAGGAACTTAAAACTTGCTACCCTCTCCACTACTGTTCCATCGATGTGGATAGGGGGGTGTTCCCTCTGCTGTTTCCTGAAGTCCACAATCATCTCCTTAGTTTTGTTGACGTTGAGTGTGAGGTTATTTTCCTGACACCACACTCCGAGGGCCCTCACCTCCTCCCTGTAGGCCGTCTCGTCGTTGTTGGTAATCAAGCCTACCACTGTTGTGTCGTCTGCAAACTTGATGATTGAGTTGGAGGCGTGCGTGGCCACGCAGTCGTGGGTGAACAGGGAGTACAGGAGAGGGCTCAGAACGCACCCTTGTGGGGCCCCAGTGTTGAGGATCAGCGGGGTGGAGATGTTGTTGCCTACCCTCACCACCTGGGGGCGGCCCGTCAGGAAGTCCAGTACCCAGTTGCACAGGGCAGGGCGGGGTCGAGACCCAGGGTCTCGAGCTTGATGACGAGCTTGGAGGGTACTATGGTGTTAGTACCCTCCAAGTATACATTACCCATTGAACATGGCCGGTGTCAGTAAACGTCGGCAAAAAAAGCTTAATGAAATTGTTGCCAGCAGAGTTAGTTAGGCTGTTTTCGTGTTATCCAGAGGTAAACAAATCATCGGCCAGAGTGTCAAGTTTGCGCTCTGACTGCTCTGAGAGCGAAACGAGATGGGTGGGGCTAAAGCTTAAGAGGGTGTGAACAATGCTGAATGAGTGTAGACAAAGAAGAGCTCTTCCCTAGATGCCAAAACATTCAAAAGCCATTTTCTCAAAAGTGAGTTTACAACATTATCAACTTTCAAAGCAGAATTACTTTTATCCAATGTAAAAAACACCATTACAAATTTTGCTACATAAGACCAAATCCAGGTGGTGAGTCACATATACACACACACACACATACAACAACTGACATTTACAAGCCCCTGATTGACTGACTATTCTCTAAACAATGTATTTTATCTCCATATTATGTCTATCTCCAATATTCTACCCACGAAAGGGCTAAGAATAGCCCATATTAATATATGTAGCCTTAAAAATAAGGTTCATGAAATCAATAACTTGCTAACATCGGATAACATTCATATATTGGACAATTCTGAAATTCATTTAGTGTCCTGGCCATCTCTGAAACTCATTTAGTAGTGATGCCCGGGTTGACTCATATCCCGCAGTCCCCACAGTTATATCCACGGGGCGAGTGGATTTAGGGTAATTCAATATTGTGTGGATGAAGGGTGGGTGTGAATAAAAAGAAAACAATACCTATAAAAAAGTCCATAAACGTATCAGTATTGTGCAATTTCTATCTATCTATAGGCTACATTGAATTTATATTTAATTTATTTTAGGCGATCTGGCATTAGTGCATATTCCTAAACTTCAGGGCCTAACTCTACACGCTCCTACACACCTATCGCCAAATGCTTTTGGGAATGGACAGAAAAAGTTAACATCAATCCACAGAGGCAGAAAGTCTGAATTTAATTCAGTAAGAGAAAAGCTGTGAAATGGTAGTTGAAAATAAAGAGAAGAGAGGGAAGTAATATTTGGTGAAAGAATTGGTGAAGTGGTGAAAGAGGATGATAGCAGTGCCGGCTATGTTATGTGTCAAATCAAATCAAATCAAATCAAATTTTATTTGTCACATACACATGGTTAGCAGATGTTAATGCGAGTGTAGCGAAATGCTTGTGCTTCTAGTTCCGACAATGCAGTGATAACCAACAAGTAATCTAACTAACAATTCCAAAACTACTGTCTTATACACAGTGTAAGGGGATAAGGAATATGTACATAAGGATATATGAATGAGTGATGGTACAGAGCAGCATACAGTAGATGGTATCGAGTACAGTATATACATATGAGATGAGTATGTAGACAAAGTAAACAAAGTGGCATAGTTAAAGTGGCTAGTGACATAAGAATGCAGTCGATGATCTAGAGTACAGTATATACATATGCATATGAGATGAATAATGTAGGGTAAGTAACATTATATAAGGTAGCATTGTTTAAAGTGGCTAGTGATATATTTACATCATTTCCCATCAATTCCCATTATTAAAGTGGCTGGAGTTGGGTCAGTGTCAATGACAGTGTGTTGGCAGCAGCCACTCAATGTTAGTGATTGCTGTTTAACAGTCTGATGGCCTTGAGATAGAAGCTGTTTTTCAGTCTCTCGGTCCCAGCTTTGATGCACCTGTACTGACCTCGCCTTCTGGATGATAGCGGGGTGAACAGGCAGTGGTTCGGGTGGTTGATGTCCTTGATGATCTTTATGGCCTTCCTGTAACATCGGGTGGTGTAGGTGTCCTGGAGGGCAGGTAGTTTGCCCCCGGTGATGCGTTGTGCAGACCTCACTACCCTCTGGAGAGCCTTACGGTTGAGGGCGGAGCAGTTGCCGTACCAGGCGGTGATACAGCCCGCCAGGATGCTCTCGATTGTGCATCTGTAGAAGTTTGTGAGTGTGATGATTGTGAGACGCTATACAAATTCGACAGTCCTAAAACGGGGACTTCAAATAGGCCTGTGGCCTATGGTTAAGGGAACTGTAGCCTAATGTTCAAATGGGTTAAATGGGAAACTGAAATCTGGACACTGACTGTAGGTCTATAACCTCTCACATAGCCATAGTATTAACTGCAGAACTGAGCATTTCTTGTAGTAAATGATACACCAAATGTAGGCAACATTTTTAACAGGGAACAGGAGTAAAAAACAGGAGAAATGTGATTTCTCTCTTTCAGCATGTGAATGCGCAGTTAGATACCGTCTGTAGAGGTACTATCTTTATCAGCCTCATAAAAGCAGATGGTATTTCAACCACATAAAATATGCATCTAAGCTGAACTGAAATATTATCATAAACATGTTGGGTCATTTTCATAGCTTTCTATTTCCTTACAAACTGATGTCATTTTAAAAAAAAATTATTGCCTTTTCTCCCTGGTCCCTAAATGTCTTTGCTTCGCGAAAGAAGCAGAGATGACAGAGAACTTTACCAATGTCAACTAGATTGAAGCATTCATTCTATCGATTTATGACATTATTCTGGTGGGCAAGGGTTTATTTAGTCTTCTCGCGCAACATATAATGACAGAAGAGAAGCTGCATGTATTTAGTTTTAGATAAGTTGGCTAACAAATAGCCTACCAAAATAACAGAAATTAGAAGCAGAAACATATCTAAATCCGGCAAAAACAATCCTGCACCCCCTGTCAAAAAATCCTTCCACTGTCTCTGACTGTAGCCTACAGTGCATGTTCTACATTAGCAGGTTAGGGTCGGGTGCGGACCTCAGATTTTCACTTTATCACATATAGTCAGATGGTTGCGG